>NC_138982.1:137816188-138541188 GCF_964341445.2 Mesoplodon mirus | reverse complement strand
GTCTCTCTTTCTCTGTCTCTGTCTCTGTCTGTCTCTGTCTCTCTGTGTCTGTCTGTCTCTGTCTCTCGCTCTCCCCCTCACTCCCCCAGGCAACCACGATAAGTCAGTCTCTGTCTCTGTCTCTGTCTCTGTCTGTCTCTGTCTCTCACTCCCCCCTCGCTCCCCCAGGCAACCACGATAAGTCAGAATCTCTCTTTATCTGTCTCTGTCTCTGTCTCTGTCAGTCTCTGTCTCTGTGTCTGTCTGTCTCTGTTTCTCGCTCCCCCCCTCACTCACCCAGGCAACCACGATAAGTCACAGTCTCTCTCTATCTGTTTCTGTTTCTGTCTGTCTGTCTGTCTCTATCTGTCTGTCTCTGTCACTGTCTGTCTGTCCTGGCTCTCCCCCTCGCTCTCCCAGGCAACCACGATAAGTCAGAGTCTCTCTTTATCTGTCTCTGTCTCTGTCTCTGTCTCAGTCTCTCGTTCCCCTCGTTCCCCTCCTCCCTCCCGCAGGCAACTGCGATAACTCAGAGTCTGTCTCTGTCTCTGTCTGTCTCTGTCTCTGTCTCTGTCTCTGTTTCTCGCTCTCCCCCTCGCTCCCCTAGGCAACCACGATAAATCAGAGTCTCTCTCTATCTGTCTCTGTCTCTGTCTCTGTCTCTTCCTGTGTGTCTGTCTCTGTCTCTCGCTCTCCCCCTCGTTCCCCCAGGCAACCACGATAAGTCACAGTCTCTGTCTCTGTCTCTGTCTGTCTGTTTCTTTCTCTTTCTGTCTCTGTCTGTCTCTGTCTCTCGGTATACCCCTCACTCCCCCAGGCAACCACAATAAGTGAGAGTCTCTATTTATCTGTTTCTGTCTCTGTCTCTATGTCTGTCTCTGTCTGTCTCTGTCTCTGTCAGTCTCTGTCTCTGTCTGTCTGTCTCTGTCTCTGTCTGTCTCTGTCTCTCGCTCCCCCCCTCGCTCCCCTAGGCAACCACAGTAAGTCACAGTCTCTATCTGTCTCTGTCTCTGTCTGTCTGTCTCTGTCTGTCTGTCTCTGTCTCCCTTTCTCCCCGTCTATCCCCGAGGCAACCACGATAAGTCAGAGTCTCTCTTTATCTGTCTCTGTCTTTGTTTGACTGTCTCTGTCTCTGTCTGTCTCTGTCTCTGTCTGTCTCTATGTCTGTCTCTGTCTGTCTGTCTCTGTCTCTGTCAGTCTCTGTCTGTCTGTCTCTGTCTCTGTCTGTCTCTGTCTCTGTATCTGTCTCTCGTTCTCCCTCTCGCTCCCCCAGGCAAACACGATAAGTCACAGTCTCTATTTATCTGTCTCTGTCTCTGTCTGTCTCTGTCTCTGTCTCTGTCTGTCTCTGTCTCTGTCTGTCTGTCTGTTGTGTCTCTCGTTCTCCCCCTCGCGCCCCGAGGCAACCACGATAAGTCCAAGTCTCTCTTTATCTGTCTCTGTCTCTGTCTGTCTCTGTCTCTGTGTGTCTCTGTCAGTCTCTGTCTCTGTCTGTCTCTGTCTGTCTCTGTCTCTCGCTCTCCCGCTCGCTCCCCCAGGCAAGCACGATAAGTCACAGTCTCTCTTTATCTGTCTCTGTCTCTGTCTGTCTGTCTGTCTCTGTCTCTCACTCCCCCCTCGCTCCCCCAGGCAACCACGATAAGTCAGAGTCTCTCTCTATCTGTGTCTGTCTCTGTTTGTCTGTCTCTGTCTCTGTCTGTATCTGTCTCTCGCTTTCCCCCTCGCTCTCCCAGGCAGCCACGATAAGTCAGAATCTCTCTTTATCTGTCTCTGTCTCTGTCTCTGTCAGTCTCTGTCTCTGTGTCTATCTGTCTCTGTTTCTCGCTCCCCCCCTCACTCACCCAGGCAACCACGATAAGTCACAGTCTCTATCTGTCTCTGTTTCTGTTTGTCTGTCTCTATCTGTCTGTCTCTGTCACTGTCTGTCTGTCCTGGCTCTACCCCTCGCTCTCCCAGGCAACCACGATAAGTCAGAGTCTCTCTTTATCTGTCTCTGTCTCTGTCTGTCTCTGTCTGTCTCTGTCTGTCTCAGTCTCTCCTTCCCCTCCTCCCTCCCACAGGCAACTGCGATAACTCAGAGTCTGTCTCTGCCTCTGTCAGTCTCTGTCTCTGTCTCTGTCTCTCTGTCTCTCTCTCGCTCCCCTCCTCGCTCCCCCAGGCAACCAGGATAACTCAGAGTCTCTCTTTCTCTGTCTCTGTCTCTATCTGTCTCTGTCTCTCACTCTCCCCCTCGCTCCCCCAGACAACCACAATAAGTCAGAGTCTCTCTTTCTCTGTCTCTGTCTGTCTCTGTCTCTGTCAGTCTCTGTCTCTGTGTCTCTTGCTCTCCCCCTCGCTCCCCCAGGCAACCACGATAAGTCACAGTCTCTCTCTATCTGTCTCTGTCTCTATCTGTCTCTGTCTTTGTCTGTCTCGGTCTGTCTCTGTCTGTCGTTCTCCCTCTCGCTCGCCCAGGCAACCACGATAACTCAGTCTGTATTTATCTGTCTCTGTCTCTGTCTCTGTCTCTGTCTGTCTCTGTCTCTCGCTCTCCCCCTCGCTCTCCCAGGCAACCACAATAAGTCAGAGTCTCTCTTTATCTGTCTCTGTCTGTCTCTGTCCCTGTGTCTGTCTCTGTCTGTCTCTCTGTCTCTGTCTCTGTCTGTCTCTGTCTGTCTCTGTCTCTGTCTGTCTCTTTGTCTGTCTCTGTCTCTGTCTGTCTGTCTCTGTCTCTGTCTCTGTCTGTCTCTATCTATCTGTCTCTGTCTGTCTGTCCTGGCTCTCCCCCTCGCTCTCCCAGGCAACCACGATAAGTCAGAGTCTCTCTTTATCTGTCTCTGTCTCTGTCTGTCTCTGTCTCTGTCTCTGTCTCTCTCTGTCTCAGTGTCTCGTTCCCCTCCTCCCTCCCGCAGGCCACCACGATAACTCAGAGTCTCTCTTTCTCTGTCTCTGTCTCTGTCTCTGTCTCTGTCTGTCTCTCTGTCTTCTCTGTCTCTGTCTGTGTCTCTCTCTCTCCCCCTCGCTCCCCCAGGCAATCACGTAAGTTACAGTCTCTATCTGTCTCTGTCTCTGTCTGTCTGTCTCTGTCTGTCTCAGTCTGTCTCTGTCTCTCGTTCTCCCTCTCGCTCCCACAGGCAACCACGATAACTCAGAGTCTCTCTTTCTCTGTCGCTGTCTCTATCTGTCTCTGTCTCTGTCTGTCTCTGTCTCTGTCTCTGTCTCTGTCTGTCTCTGTCTGTCTCTGTCTGTCTCAGTCTGTCTCTGTCTCTCGTTCTCCCTCTCGCTCCCACAGGCAACCACGATAACTCAGAGTCTCTCTTTCTCTGTCGCTGTCTCTATCTGTCTCTGTCTCTGTCTGTCTCTGTCTCTGTCTCTGTCTCTGTCTGTCTCTGTCTGTCTGTCTCTGTCTCTGTCTCTCTCTCGCTCTCCCCCTCGCTCCCCAGGCAACCACGATAATTCAGTCTCTCTTTCTCTGTCTCTGTCTCTGTCTGTCTCTGTCTCTCACCCTCCCTCTCGCTTCCACAGGCAACCACGATAAGTCAGAGTCTCTCTTTATCTGTTTCTGTCTGTCTCTCTCTCTGTCCCTGTCTCTGTCTCTCTTTCTCTGTCTCTCACTCCCCTCCTCACTCCCCCAGGCAAACACGATTAAGTCAGTCTCTCTCTGTCTATTTATCTCTGTCTCTGTCTCTGTCTCTCTCTGTCTCTCTGTCTCTCTCAGTCTCTGTCTCTGTCTCTCGCTCTCCCCCTCAAGCCCGCAGGGAACCACAATAAGTCAGAGTCTCTCTCTGTCTCTATCTCTGTCTGTCTCTGTCTCTGTCTGTCCTTCTCTGTCTCTCGATCTCCCCCTCGCTCCCCCCGACAACCACGATAAGTCAGTCTCTCTTTATAGTTCTCTGTCTCTGTCTGTCTCTGTCTCTCAGTCTCTGTCTCTGTCTGTCTCTGTCTCTCGTTCTCACTCTCGCTCCCACAGGCAACCACGATAAGTCAGTCTCTCTTTATAGTTCTCTGTCTCTGTCTGTCTCTGTCTCTCTGTCTTTCTCTGTCTCTGTATGTCAGTCTCTGTCTCTGTCTCTGTCTATCTCTGTCTCTGTCTGTCTGTGTCTCTTGCTCACCCCCTCGCTCCCCCAGGCAACCACGATAAGTCAGTCTCTCTTTCTCTGTCTCTGTCTCTGTGAGTCTCTGTCTCTGTCTCTATCTCTGTCTCTCGCTCTCCCCCTTGCTCGCCCAGGCAACCACGATACGTCAGTGTCTCTCTCTGTCTATCTCTCTGTCTCTGTCTAGCTCTATCTCTGTCTCTGTCTGTCTGTCTCTGTCTCTGTCTGTCTCTCTCGCTCTCCCCCTCGCTCCCCAGGCAACCACGATAATTCAGAGTCTCTCTTTCTCTGTCTCTGTCTCTGTGTCTCTGTCTCTGTCTCTGTCTCTCACCCTCCCTCTCGCTTCCACAGGCAACCACGATAAGTCAGAGTCTCTCTTTATCTGTTTCTGTCTCTCTCTCTGTCCCTGTCTCTGTCTCTCTTTCTCTGTCTCTCGCTCCCCTCCTCGCTCCCCCAGGCAAACACGGTAAGTCAGTCTCTGTCTATTTATCTCTGTCTCTGTCTCTGTCTGTCTCTGTCTCTGTCAGTCTCTGTCTCTGTTTGTCTCTATCTCTCGTTCTGCCTCTTGCTCCCCCAGACAACCATAAGTCACAGTCTCTGTCTCTGTCCCTGTTTGTCAGTCTCTGTCTCTGTCTGTCTCTGTCTGTCGTTCTCCCCCTCGCTCCACCAGGCAACCACGAAAAGTCAGTCTCTCTCTATCTGTCTCTCTCTGTCTCTCTCTCTGTCTCTCTCAGTCTCTGTCTCTCACTCTCCCCCTCAAGCCCACAGGGAACCACAATAAGTCAGAGTCTCTCTCTGTCTCTGTCTGTCTCTGTCTCTGTCTGTCCTTCTGTCTCTCAATCTCCCCCTCGCTCCCCCAGGCAACCACGATAAGTCAGTCTCTCTTTATAGTTCTCTGTCTCTGTCTGTCTCTGTCTCTGTCTCTGTCTCTCGTTCTCACTCTCGCTCCCACAGGCAACCACGATAAGTCACAGTCTCTCTCTGTCTCTGTCTCTGTCTCTTTCTGTCTCTGTCTCTGTCTCTGTCAGTCTGTCTGTCTCTGTCTCTCGTTCTCACTCTCGCTCCCACAGGCAACCATGATAAGTCAGTCTCTCTTTCTCTGTCTCTGTCAGTCTCTGTCTCTGTCTCTGTCTCTCACTCTCCCCCCTTCGCTCCCCCAGGCAACCACGATAAGTCAGAGTCTCTGTCTGTCTGTCTCTGTCTCTCGCTCTCCCTCTTGCTCCCACAGGCAACCACGATAAGTCAGAGTCTCTCTTTATCTGTCTCTGTCTCTGTCTGTCTCCGTCTGTCTGTCTCTCTCCCTCTCCCCCTCACTCCCCCAGGCAACCACGATAAGTCAGTCTCTCTGTGTCTGTCTGTCTCTGTCTCTGTCTGTCTCTGTCTCTCGCTCTCCCCCTCGCTCCCCCAGGCAACCACGATAAGTCAGAGTCTCTGTCTCTATCTCTGTGTGTCTCTGTCTCTGTCTGTCTGTCTCTGTCTGTCAGTCTCTGTCTCAGACTGTCTTCAGACTTCCTTTCCCTGTTCTTCCTTCACGGACTCAGCACCAACAATGCAGTGTTTAAACTCCAGTTTAGAACATTTTACATCAATAGCAGTTTGGGGTCCCTGGAGTTTCATTCAGGTCGACTCCACTACGGACCAATCAAAAGCATCACCACTTCTGGGGAAATTCGTGGTGGCTGCTGGAAACACTGCAGGCGGCCGTCTCCCGGGCTTTCTCGCCTCCTCCCCACTGCAAGGTGGCGTGGAGCCACCTCCAAACTGCTGCGACTCCACTGCCGCCCGCACAGGGCTTGGCTGGTCGCGGCCCCTGCAGCCCATACTCAGCTCGGCAAGGCTGTGGCTCTGCTCTGGGCAGGGCTGCCCCACTGCATGCGGGTTCTAGCCCTCAGGAGGCTGCTCAGGTGTAGAAGCTGGGGCTTCCTCCTCCAGGGGAAGAAAATGTTTCCTCCAAGTAGCCTGAGGTTGTGATGGCTCTTTTGACCTCCCAAGTGCAGCTCCTGCCTCTGTTAGGGGCTCGTATCAAATGCCCAAGGTCCAGACTGAGGGGCCACTTGTCTGAGAAGCTCCTACCCCACACCTGCCACCCAGCTCTCCCCCAGAGATGCCAGGGGAATGAGTGCCCCTGTCACAGGATGGGTTCCCTGCCTCCCCAAAGCTCCCTCTCTCCTTCCAGCCACAAGGCTCATGACCTCTTCTCCATTCTGGAGTATATTCCGGTGCCCAGGATGCATGGTCCTAGGACCCAAAGATCCCCCTAGTTGTGCCCAAGGAGCTTGAGACCTCATAATCAGATGGGGCTCCTGCTGACTGCTATGTCAGTTAGGATGCATTGGGCTGCAAGTAGCAGATAATCCCACCTCAACAGAAAGAACAATGTGCCCTCTCAGTGAGCAGAAGTCCCAAGGTAGAGCAGCTCTGGGGTAGGTTGATTCAGTGGCTCCATAAGGTCTTCAAAGACTCAGGTTTTCCCATCTTTCTAGCAGCATTCTCAAAGTTTGGCTTGGTCCTCAGGGTAGCTCTCCAAAGACCAAAATGGCTGGTGCACTGCTGGGCACCACATCCAGACACTATGATATCCAGCAGAAGGGAGAAGATGTGCTTTCTCTTCTTCATTCCTCCTTTTACGAGCAAGGAAACTTTACCCAGCAGCCCCCTGGATATCCCCTTAAATCCCACTGGCCATAATTATATCACATGATTAAACTCAAGGAATCACTGCAGAGAGATGGGACCACATGATTACCTTTGGTGTGGTCACGTATCTATTGCGAACTTGCTTTGTTATATTTTTCACTCTTTCCCTTTTTTTATGTAAGAAATATATAGATATTTTCTTGTCCTAAATAATTTATTCAATACAGAAGTATGTTGAGTAAAAATATGAAAAGTGTCCTTTACAGACTTCCCCAATCTCACTTTCCTCCTCAGAAGGAAACTGTCTCTATTTTGGTGTGTCCTCTTCCTGTCCCCTTTATGCATTTGCCTATATGTGTATGTTCATACACACATAGACACTTTCCTTTATTTTTTACATAGATGGTATTTTGTTCAGCTACCAGCCTTTTTCCACTTAGCTCTCAGGACTTACAGATTTACTTCATTCACTTCAGTGGCAGAATATTATCCCATAGGTGGATATTCCATTGCTTTGTATTTTAACTCATTATTGATCGGGGGATTTTTGCAGCAACTAATGCCTGTGGCCAGCGATTTGTTATGTAAATGAATATTGAAACGTCTCTGGTCAATAATTTTCAGGTAACCAAAGACGTATTAATAGCTTTTCAATCTTGTGTCTTATCCCCCAGCTAGATTATAAACATCCTGAGGGTGTATTTTTCTTTCTACCTCCAAGCACTTAACACAATATTTTCCTACAAAGTGAAAGTCAATTAATAGTTACTGATGGAAAGATTCTCTCTCTTGCCACATAAGAGTTGTCTTAGCACTTCTGACTGCTCGAGGTGGAGCCCTTTTCTGAGCCAGTAGAAGGGACACACCTCCATAATCTATCAGTTTGTCACTCTTTTGTCTATCGACAGTGACCAGTCAATCTACTGACCAGGGAGACTTGATAATTTTCTGCTTTCCTTTGGCAATGTTTTCTGGGTTCATTGCAGTCTCCCTGGCAGGCTGTCAATCCAGAGCACTTGGGCTACTTGCAAAGTTATATTCTGTTCGGCTCACGTAGGAGCATCAGGGCAGAGTTATTAACAGCCTGCACTTCCTGGAGAACCGTTTCAAGGGCTACTAATGGTGTTCACAGACAGTTGAGCTGGAACAGTTATCCATATGCCTAGACACACACTCTTAATAACCTTTTCCAGGTTTCTTGAGGCAGTCACAACTACATAAAATTGGTTACAACTGAACCTATTCTAGACCCTTTGGCGGGGAAAAATTACTTCAATATGAGGCTATCACCTCAAAACAGATCAACCAAATTTAGGACTGGATGAGCTTCTCCAAGCAATCACTCTCGAAGCAGATGTTGGCATTCAGACCTGCTGATAGCATCAGTGAATATCATCTTGGGCTTTGGTGGGGCTCCTTGTACTTCTGAATCTGCTGAGCTTCCTGTAGTAGCCGGAACAATTACCATTGTGAATGAGCAAAGAAAAGAAACACATGTCTCCCAGATGTGCTCCTGCACTGGAGAGTACTCTCAAAATCTGGACCTTAACAGGAAACCTGGAACGATGAAAGGAAATCAAGCAATAGGAATGAAACTGAAATTAGTTTATGTCCCTCAGCTGATAACACACAAGGGGAAACGTCTGGATCAATCATTTTAATTACTATTGATTATGAAAACTCTGGTCCCAACCGCTAAGAAGTCTACAATTGAACTGGGGAAAGAGGGCATCCACATATAAAAAACTGGACAATGATACAAGGCCATATGAGATCGAGACTAAATAAATGCCTATTATGGGTTTGGAGGGAGAATCCACTGAGAGAGTAAGGCTTCCCAACAGGGCTGGTTATCTGCCTTGATACACTCTGAGAGGATCATGCTTGACCATGCCTGTTCACTTATTTTTTAAACAAGCAATTTTCTCTGGGGACACCGCCTGGATTTCTTTGCCAGCTTGGGTGCTTCTAGATGTGTCTTCGGCTGTTGCGGTTGAAAGGTTCCCAGCCCACCTCCCTCTGTGTTCGTACCACCACCCTTTCCTTGAAATAGCCATGGCCATCGAAGACCCTCATTACCTTTCTCTCTTCACCTCCACCTCCTACCTCACCCTAATTTGTTGAAAAAAATATTGCTGGCAGACAGAGAAGACATCAGGAGAAAACCTAGATACCTCTTGTTAAAAGGGGTTAAGAGGGTTCATAATAAACAGGTCAGAGCCCAACTAGAGGGATTTGGCTGAGGGTTCCCATGCAGGCTCCACCCCCATGCCCGGGCACTGGGGTCCCCAGCACCCCGTGTGGGTGTTTCTGTAGACAAATATTTTTTTCAGGCCGACAGTGGATTACATGACTGCAGACCTTGGGATTCAAAAGGGAAAGATGAAACCTTCACAGCAGCTTGGGTTTTCTTTCAAGGGGCGTCTCCTCTACAGACGGTTTTGTTTTAACTGGTAATTCAAGGTGGGCAAAACAGTCCTGGAGAAATGGGTTTTCCTCCTCTCCAAGCCTGTCTCTCCAAGAGAAACAGACACAGGCAAGGCCACAGGGCCCGCCCTCCTAACTAGAGCCAAGTGCTCCTGTTAGTTTATGGTCTGGTCTGCTTCCATTTCTCATGTGTTGCCTTTCTAGGGGCTGCGAGGCCCGGCAATCTGGACACAGGCCAAGAAGTCAAGAACTGCTGAAGTCCAGGCCTCCGCTCTTGTATTGACACCAGTGACCACCCAGCCCAGCCAAATCATATGGCCCTGTTCTCCTGATGTATGAGGTGCGTAGAATGCTTTCCCCACCAAAAGAGGACTCCAAGGGATTAATTAGTTAAAATCTGTAAACATGTATCATTATCATTGTTATTCCAGTTTCTAGTTAAAACCAAACTGGCCAAAAGGAAAGAGAATACCAGCACTGCCTCTGAGGGCAGCTACCTTTGCTTTTCCGGTATTTCCAGTCTGACGGGTAGGAGAAGGTCCTGGGAATCTCAGTGCTGGCTGGGCCTGAGCCTGGAGCTGTGCTCACCACGTTTGAGGATCCAATTGAGCCCTGGACACAACTGGGCTGTGATTGTTCGGACCATTCCCTCTAGCAAAGGCCAGACATCTCTCGTGAGACCCAGATGCAGTGTGTCTACAGTAGGGCCCTGAGTCTGTAGGTTCCGTGGGCATCGACAGGTTGTGCAGGTGATCGTAAACAGATGTTCGGTGTCTAAGGTGTTCATCTAACACCAGTGCCTCTGAGGGAGTGACTACTGCTTTCCTCAAGAGAAGACACTCTGGACCTCGGAGGCTGTTACGTGGAGAAAAGTTCTGCATGGTAGGGAGCACAGCGACTCGGCCCTGACCATACTGTCTTCTTCATGGGAGACCCTCAATGGGCCTCAGGCAACCCAGCACGGCTCCCTTTCTCTGGGTCTAAATAAATCCACCCCGTTCCAACTCCTGCTTCCAAGTGGGAAACACCACACCCAAACGCCTGCCTTTCTCCGAACGTAGCAGAAAGCAGGGCCGCGGGCCTCTCTCCCCGGGGACTTCCGGTCTGAGCCAAGATGGCCGACACCGGAAGTGCCTTCAGGCACAGGGCAGGAGCTCCTCCCACTCCGCCAAGGAAGTCAGGGCGTAAGGCAGGAAGCGTAGCAGCCGTTCCCCGGGGCCAGCTGGAGACGGGATAACAGTTTGCCACTGCTGAAGTGGGTGGTTTTAACATATTTGTTCAATATTTCCTTGGAGGAAAGGCGGAGTCCTCTAAATGAAATAAGGAAGGGCCCAACAGGAGAAAAGGTCCTCAGGAGGGAGTCTCAGCCTGTCCCCCACCTCCAGGGAATTCGGTTCTGGCCCCAAATTTGCAGCCCACCCCCTCTGCCAAACAGAAGCCCCACAGTTAAGGGTACCCGCGTGTCTCAGAAGACACTGTCCCGCACAGGCCCCTCAGAACCCCTCATTCAAGTATTCCTTCCCCTTCCCCCCGCTATTTGCCCCCAAGGCAGATCTGGAAAAGACTGGTGTGTCTCTGTCTTGCTACTGTTTTCAGTAATGCTGCAACTGTCGGGCTGCCCGCCCCGCCACCCACCCACCCCCACCCCGGCCCAGGGCTAAAAGGAAATGTGGTTTCTTTCCAAGTGCACTGGGAGGCCTGAGTGCCCTGGTGTGTCTGTAGCGGGGGCTCTGTGCCTGCCCACCCCCTGCACACCACTCCTGGCAACCCGGGCCCCCCAGTGTATGTCAGACTGGCCAAGACATAGAAGGTACACAGAAGTTAGGAAGGATTGCTCTCGGGGTCTTTAGAAGGTTAATTCTGGCTTCTGCCTTGACACTCCCTTCACATGCCCTTGGTCATCTCTCCCAGACCCCCAGGGCTGCTTGGGGTGCTCCTTACAATCGCAGAGGACTTCATCTGTCCCCAGGGGCTCTCTGACCTTCACCCTCTGCTTCCTCCACCATTTCCATGAAGGCAACTTGAGCTGCCTGGAAACCGGCTTTCTGATATCCAGCATAATAGTCTTCCTTCGTCCTTTGAGGCAAGTCCAGAAAAGTCACCCGAACACCTTTTCCTTGGGAGTATGGGTCAAAACTGTTACCTGGAACATGAAATAAGTGGCAGAAAGAAAGCCCAAAGCAGAGTAAGCAGTGTGTTTTGCAGAGCACACTCACCTCGGGAGAGCACTGAAAATACTCGTTAGCCAGGAGCGCAGGGCTGAAGGCCCCAAGGTGGCCTGGGAGCCTCCCTCCCAGCTCTCATCCTGCGAGTACAGAGCGTGGTGGGGTGTGGGGGGGGGGTAGGAATTACATGTAACTTTTAAGGTAAGTATTTCTGAGACCAGTGTTATCTGAATGAATCGGCACTGTGCAAGGTAGAAATAAACAAGAAGTGTGCGTGTCCCATTTGCAAATGGTAACGGCATTGCTGGTAGCCGAGACACTCCCTCTATTTGTGAAGCGGGCCAGGCTACCCGTGTTTTATTTAGTTAACCAACCCCAATCCCTTTCCATTTCCACATAGGAATTAAATCCTCGAGCAGTTGTCTCTGGGTTTTGTCACCTGGTGGTGGCCATGATGCCTGCGAGGCTTGGGTCCCCTGCCACGTGGTCCGCTGGATATTGCCTGTCCCTAAAACTATTCACCAGTCATGGGTGAGAACAATCTAGAAGTTGTGGTTTCTTCTTTGTCGATGTCAGCCAATTTCTCCTGACCTTTAGGGCATGACTGTTTTCTGCACCCCCTCCTTTCAGGATATATCTTCAGCTGACTGATGTTTGTTGCCGTTTCTTGTAGCTCTTGATATTCTGCAATAGACACTTTGTTCCGTATTAAATTAATACTTATTTTTACTTGAAAAAACAAAACCGCATAAAAGAGCGTGATATTAGAAGTGAAAGTGCTTCTCCCTAGTCTCAAGCCTTACCTCTACTTCCCAGAGGTGACCCCTGTGGACAGATACAGCCTCGGAAGGATTCTCTGCATGATCAAAGTGCATGTGCTGCTTTTTTACACAAATAGGATCATACTGTACCCACTGGATTTCAACTTGCTTCCTTTACTTAAAATTGTATCTTGGAACTCTTTGCACATTAGAACCTTGAGAAGCATTTACTCTTTCAGTGGGGTGTCCTAGTCCAGTTTATGGATGCTATCTGTTAGCTAGTCTCTTATCAAGGACATTTAGCTTTTATCTAGTTGTGGTTTTTTTCTCCCACAAAGAGTCAATGAGTATTGGATATTGTATTGTGTGTCTTTGCATGCTTTAAGACTACAACTGTAGGGCTTCCCTGGTGGCGCAGTGGTTGAGAGTCCACCTGCCAATGCAGGGGACACGGGTTCATGCCCCGGTACGGGAAGATCCCACATGCCGCGGAGAGGCTGGGCCCGTGAGCCATGGCCGCTGAGCCTGCGCGTACGGAGCCTGTGCTCCGCAACGGGAGAGGCCCCAACAGTGAGAGGCCCATGTACCGCAAAAAAAAAAAAAAAAAAAAAGAGTACAACTGTAGGATGAATTTCTACAGCTGGGTTAAAGAGTAGTCACAATTTACACCTCGATCATTATTACCAAATTGCTTTCCAAAAAAGACACCGACAGTATGATAATGCAACAGGGCAGTTTTTAGAGAAGCAAAATGGCCAACTCAATTATCCGTAAATGGACATGGATGGTGCATTAAGCCTCCCTTCCATCAAAGCCAGCTTATTTGGGCCGGATTAAGCCAGGAAAGAATTTAACTATGGACTTCTCTCTGCGTTTCTCTTCTGAAGCTAAATATATAAGATATGGGCAATTCTGACTGGTTTTGTATTTCTTTTCCCTGCAGCCCTTGAGTTCCTCTTGTCCCAAGGTCAATTTGCTGTGTGTGTGCATTGGGCAAAGGGCCAGCTCAGGGGTGATGCTGCAGGGCCTCTGAGCCTTTGTAGAGCTGGGGGCGGGGCGGTTCTGGGGTGAGCTGCCAACTGTGGGTTCAGAGGCTGGGGCTCCCTGAGGTGTGCTGCTTTAGGATTTCTTTTTACCTTTCTAGTCATCCTATCCTTCACAATCCAAGCGCTCCTGTTCTTCGGCCCTTTTCTGCCTGTATTGTCCACTAGAAAATTATTATGGGGGTTGGTAGGGTCATAGTTCTGGGGTCCCCTCCTTTGGCAGCTTAGGGTGGGCTTCTGCAGTGCTTCTCAAGCTATCTGGGGTGAAGGCCTCCTCTTCTTATTTTAAATTTCCAACCTGTTATGGACCGTTACTTTTGCAAAATATTAGAAAAGTTGAATTACTAGGAAAATGAAATAAAAAAACAGGCATACAAAACACAAGCCCAATTTCTTTTTCTTACATTTAACAGACATAACATTACTTTATTGATATTTTGCTGTAAAAGTGTTTTGAAATGTTTACCCCCAGTTTCTGTTCTCATCTCACTGGAGAGATGGGGAACAGTTTGAGTCACACTGCTCAAAGCATATCTCCAGAAGCTTCTGCAGGCTTCCTTTCCACCCTAAGGCCTCTATCATTTTGCTGGGAGAGGGATTCTCATCCAGTAAGGGAAGTTGTCCTGGTTTTCAGCCATGGAGGCCCTGGGTCAATCCCCACGGTTAACGTTGCATTTGGGTTGAAGCTCAGGGCTCTGCCCTACTGACCCCGGTCCTCTCCCCATCCCCAGCTTTTCCTGTGTGGGAAGCAGTAACTCCTGTGTGCAGGGTCCCCTAATCTTCTGGCTACAAACCAGGAGACATCATATTCGTTCCTTCACATTTTACTTTCAATTTGATTTGAGTCAAACATCAACCTTCCCGTCAGTATTACTGCCCCTTCTCTATAACCCGCTGCAGAAAGGCGAGATGTGAAATCTGAGGATACGGATAAAAGGGAAGCGATCGTTTTTTCTATCAAGCCTTTAAAACGTCTCAATTCACTTTTTAACTAATTTTACACTTTGTGAGATACTTAGCATGGATCTTAATAGAAGGGAAATTATGAACAACAACCCCTCAAAATATGAGATTTTAAAAGTCTCTTGTCTTTAAAGGGGCAGACCGTTTCAATTTTAAATACTCAGAAAATTGGTTTTCCGATTTCCTTTTGGAACCTGAAGTAGCAGATCACAGCGGCATCTAGTGGACATTAGTGGTATAACAGGTGGAGTAGCCGGCAGAAAAATTAAAAAACAATAATTTTTAAGTACTGTATTTCCTTAATTATAAGACTCAGATTTTTTCGCATTTTGAACATTTTTGAAGTTGAGTTGTGGATTTTAAGATATTCCCATCACATTGTAATTAAAACTTTTCTCAGTGATACTCTGTCTTACAATTGATAACATCTTAGTTTTGTCAAAATATGATTTTTCATACAAAACTTTGCAGGATGTTCATTCAGTCATCTTCTCAGTACTGTTATTGAACATCTACTTTATATCTGTAACTTATTGACTTATTGCATGTATTATATTCACCACATATATTTTAATTGCGTTATATTCAAAACTCTTACTTGTGAAGCATAATGCAGATCTTTCTCCTTTATAATACATTAATGCTTTGATATTAGTCAGGCCTAACACCATGTATTTAAAAATTCATTATTGCTTAGGCCCAGTAGTTCTCAACACTGGCCACATTTAGAATTGCCTGCGGAATTTTCTAAACTATACCTAGCCAGACAGCACCTCTCAAGGATCTTATCTAATTGGTCTAAAGGTGAGGCCGACACATTTGGAGCTTGTAAAAGCGTCCGAAGCTTTTAAATTCTAACATGCAGCCTGAGCTGAGAACTTTTTCCTGCATTTAAGTCAGATGCTTTTGAGATTATAAGCGTTTTTTAATAGTTGAGAAATATTTGGTATTTTGTTTTATAGTAAACAACTCATTTCTTATAACTATCATAATTATGAATGCCAAGAAAATCTACTTTTAAAGCAATAGTGGATAACGCTACAACCATGGTATTCAAGAAAAATTCTTTCCTAAAGACATCATCATTTAGCGTATCATTAAATAGTGTACAACTTGCATTTGATTCTTACACACTGACTCACAAAATATTATTTGAAGTGAATACCACAGTGAGTTCAGGAATGCTGAATAAGTGTAAAACAGTAGCTATAAAATTCACAAGATGTCACAGTAATATATCTTTAATACACCATAAGCCTCTCAAGGAATGTCTACCAACTAAAGAAAAAAAAATTCTAAGATATCATTTCTTTGGAATACTCTTTTCTTGGCTGAGAGTGAGCTCTGCTAATTCCGGGACTGACCCCGAAGCACACTATAGGGATGGCATAATTGCTGTTGATCTTCTGGCTAGTGCAGTAGTAGAATGTGATACCCCATCAGGCCACAGCAGGGATGAGAACAGTATTTCATGGGACACAGCTTAGAGAAGAAAGGACCTCGTTCATTTCTGGGCCCTACCAATTGCTAACTTTATAATCTAGTACAAATTACTGAACTCGTCAAATCTCTTATTTCTCAGCACACAGACTTAGGATAATAACGCCAATGTCAGCTACTGCAGATATTAGAGTTGAAATATGTAAACACGAAACGCACAATGGGCAGCAAATAGAACAGCAATTACTATTATTCATGGTGGTTTCTTCTTAGTCCTTTTAGCTCATTGCAAAAAGTCAGAAGATGGTGTTTTCCAGAATACTCAAGGCTGCATACTACCATTGACCCCTTCCAGCCCGCCTCGTCCAGCCTCTAGGAACCAAGATCCATGTTTAAACGATAGCTTAGCCTCTTTGGGGTTCCTTAGGTTCCATCAATAACTGGGCTTTTTAAATTCATAGGACTCTTTTTTCCTATCCTCTAGTGTTCTCTCAAGGCCTGAGTAACATGGTCCTAAAATATACCCACTTCAATCCCTCTTTCCACCAAAAGCAGCCTCTACCCAGGGCCAGCGACCGACGGGGAGCCTACCGTGTGTCCCTTCAAGTAGAGAGAACCATGGGTCCTTGAACGAAGGCCAGACTGCCGATAAGAGCGATTAACAGAGGCTGAAGTCTCTGACGATCAAAGTGACACTGTGGGTTTGGGACAAGAGAGCTGCGACCATGTCAACGCAGTAGAAACTATGGAAGGGAAACAGGAAGAAGAGGATCTTCAAACAGGAAATTTGGGAGTTCGTGGGCCCATTCCCTAAAGCCCACAAGTTCCGGTTTAGTTTCACTCAGCCCCAAATGTCCCAGATTCCACCCAGCACGACCCTCCCTGGATTGGAGGATGGTGGCCACATCCCAAGGGTCCTGTTTATGTTCTGATTGGATTTCAAACTCTTCCTACCACCCACACTAGTGGGCTTTCCACTTTTGTGAAAAAGAAATGTGACATGGATAGAAACTCCCATTAATGGTGTATTTTAATGCCTTGCAGACATGTCACTAGAAACCCATAACTTTCTTCAATTTTCATTTTGCTGATATAAACTGGGCTGATACGCTTAATGCAAATAGGAGCCAGACTTAGGTGAAATCTTTCAGCCCTCAGTAAAGCATTGTTTGTTCCTTCTTCAAGGCAAGGAAAGAAAGTTCCGGCTGGGGTAGGTCATCACCAAGTGGCGAGCCCTCCTGTTGCTGAGAAGGCATGACCCCTGGAACTACTATCCCCATTCAATAGCTGGGTCACCTCAGGCCACTCAATCTCTCCGAGTTTGCTTTCTCCTCTTTAACTGGGATCTAATAATACCCTCCGCATAGAACTTTGTGCGGATTAAATGAAACGATGTAAATGGAATAGCTGGCACAGTGATGGTGATTATTACCCACATGTAATGTGGCATCAGATTTAAACTTGAGAGTAAACTTCAAGAGGGACCAGCTATCGAACGTCAGTTGAACTTTTTAAAAGCTGAGAAAATATGTAAGCAAAATAGGAGCTAAAAATGGAATACATCTCCTTCCTGGGAAATAACCCTTCAGATCCTGTGTCGGGCAGGCAGTGGCTGGATGTGCCCCAGAGTTCCAAGGCATAACTGGGCAGCACAGGCTGGAGGCTGCAAAGCCCGATGCCCACCCTGACCTCAGCTTAGCTCTAGGCCAAGAAGCGGACATGGGGAAGCGCCCTCGAGCCCTCCCCATGTTTTATTTCATTTACCCCCTGGTTTCTGTTAGAACTAGTGTTAGGCTCCCGCATCTGGGGCCGTGTGCTAACTTGCAATAAACAGACTAAAAAGGGGGAACTTTACAGCCAAGCCAAGTCAAACACCACTCTGAAAACCTATCCTGAGTTGCCCTGAGGTGTTTCCAAAAGCAAGACAAACATTAGCACTGAACAGCACGCTCTAATTCTCTGCCTGGGGCAGGGGGCTGGCAGGGGGGAACCAGCATAGGAAGACAGGTACACTCTGTTTGTGGCTGGGCTCAGCACTGCCCAGGGGTCACTCCAAAGGCCCCCCAGATTCTCCTACAGGGCCCCTGATTTTATGAAATGTCACTGTACCTCAGGAGACAATGGTGGCCCTTGAAATGACTGGTCACCTAGGAAGCAATGAATCATTTTTGGCTTTGCCCCAGCTGGCTCTATGAGCTGTAATAAGTCACTAGCTTATCTTCAGCTCTGCTAGCCCATGTAGGATCAATATTTATTGTCCATGTGTCTATATCAGTGATTCTCAACTTTACCATGCATAAGAATCACCCAGACAGGGGCCAGGGCTGACCTAAAAACACAATTCTCGGACCCACCTCCTAAAATTCTGAATCAACAGATCTGGGTCGGGGCCCTTTAGGGAACCTACCTTTTAGCAAGCAATCCTGCAGGCTCTGAAACAGGCAGCCCTAAGGCCCACCTTTAGAAACTCTAAACACATCCTATACAGCAATTAAAGTCTAATCCTGATCGTGTTGTGTTAACATCCCAAACTGACTCAACCCCTAATAAGTAATTCTCTGTGGACACCCAGGCCCATAAAGCAAAATGGCTGCATTTGTGCACGTTCTAAGTGAAAACTTATTGCGTGTTCTCAGTTCCTGGATTATGCCAGGAGGACCAAAGCAAAGACAGGTCATGGTCTTGGTTTTCAAAAAGCCTAAAATCTAGCTGGGGAGATGGCTTGTTCGTGAAACACCAGCGAACCGATGAGGCCATGAGCAGGTCAGGGCTGGAGCAACTGCCGGGCTGTCAAGGCTCTCAGGTGCTGGAAACGTGGCATGTGAGTGCAGCTTAGAGAGCTCGGCAACGACGCAAGGAATCCCACGCAATGCAGCAAGCGCGAATCGAGGCCTATTGTGCGCTGGCTCCACCATCCGAGGGCCAGAAGCTGCTCTACGAGGACGGGGATGGGCCCTGCTGGAAGGAGGGGACGGTGAGGAGAAGCAGGAGAGCAGCCTGACCAGGGCTGTGCAGACTGAGAGTGGAGAAGGGAGGGGTCTAGGACATGGGCTGACCGGCAACCACTTCGACAGTAGGGGGACGCGTGTCGGGGGGTAAGGAGACACGGTGAAAAGTCAGGTGTAGGAGTTTAGACGGTTAAATAGGTAAAGGTCAAATGGATTTCTTAGAGCATACTATGAAGAGAAGGGCTTCTTCTGGAGAGAAGAAGAGAAACTGCGGGGACAGGCACAGTCAGAGACCAGGTGAGCTGTGAGGCTGGGAGCTTCCACGGATGAATTCCATGGAATTCTAGGGATTGAGTTCCATGGATTCCAGTGTCAGTGGAGGATGGGGGTGTACTGGGTTGAACAGTGTCTCCCTCCCCAAGTTCATGTCCTTCCTAGACTCTCAGAATGTGACCTTATCTGGACATAGGCCATTGCAGATGTGATCAGCAGAGTTAAGATGAGGTCACACTGAGGAAAAGTGGACTCTTCATCCATTCTGACTGGCGTCCTTATAAGAGGAGAAAAGACACACAGGCAGACACAGAAGGTGATGGCCGAGGCAGAGACCGGAGTGCTGGCCATCGGCAGAAGCTGGAGAGGTGCATGGGCAGATCCTCCCGCTGAACCCACAAGAAGGGACCAACCCTGCCCACACCTTGACTTTGGACTTCCAGCCTCCTAAAGGGTGAGAGAATACATTTCTGTTGTTGTAACCCACCCCGTCTGCGGTTGTCAGACAGCCCTAAGAAACTAATACAGGGGGCTTGAGGAAGAAAAGAAGCTGAAGACAAGTCTCTAAGGAGCACAGGATGCCCAGGTGATGGCCAAGAGTCGGCTGAGACAGGGCTGGAGCCCCAGGGAGCCTGGCAGTCACTGCCTTTCCCTCCATCATTGTCCAAGGAAGACACGAGGCAAAGTTTTCGGAGGAGGAAGCGGGTAGACACAGCAGCTGCCCCGCTGTGCATTCCATACACATCTTCTGATTCCCTCTTCCATGTGTTTCCTAAACAGTTATCACAGTGAGGGACTTCCCTGGTGGTCCAGGGGTTAAGACTCCTTGCTCCCAATGCAGGGGACATGGGTTCGATCCCTGGTCGGGGAACTAAGATCCTGCATGCCACACAATGCAGCCAAAACCAAACCAAACCAAAACAAAACAGTTACACAGTGGCCAAGTGCTTAGGCAAGGTTTCTGAGCCACCCCCAGAACTTAAAGGATTTTTCTGGTTATTATGTGTATCAAATGATTGTTAAGAACAGGCCTTGTTTTCCCATGTAGGCATTGGGTCATTTCAAAGAGAAAACACAATGCCCCCATTTTCCTCACTAGATTATAGTCCTGGACTTCCCCTATAAAATCAAAATTGGAGAAAGCTGAAGACAGAATGGCCCCATTCACACGAAAACTCTAAAGGATAGTTTCCCATGAGTTGAGGGGTTCATTGGCCCCCGCAAACTAGTGTGTTATGTCACATACTTCTCAAGGTTTACCATCCTTGAGATCATCTCTCTCGCCCTCCCTCGGTGAAATTTCCTAAAAGCAGCTGCACAAAGGCCACTCTTCTGTCAGATCAGTGCCCCAAGCTGGAAAAAAAGGTGCCTTATCCAGGAGGATGCATTGCAAAAAGACACCTTTGTCCAGGTGGCTGAATTGCAAAAAAGTGCCCCTGCTGAGTGAGCCACTTAGAGGAAAATGACGTGACCCCCCGGGGCGGGAATAAGGCTTGGCCAGTGGGGCCCTGGTTGGATTTCAGCTCCCATGAGGCCCACGTTTGCACAGGGCTGACACTGCCCGGACAGATGCGGCCAGCCGGGTCCCAGGGCACAACCGAGGCTCATTTTACCGTCTCGTTATGGAGCTGAAGGACCCTGCTAAGGGGCGATCCCAACTCTCTGGGGGCTGCCAGATGCTACAGCTGCTTCCTGTGCCTGTGTCTTTTCCCGGGTGGCCCGGAGGAAGGCTTTGCTCTCCATCTTATCCATTTTCACATTTCCATCCCCAAAACAGTGCTCAGTCATGGCATATACTCCCAAGGTGTCTGTGGAACATAAGTGCACGTGTCCAATTCAAGACTGGAATCCTCTTCTCTTGCTCAACGAAGCTGCTACCAGAAGTATTTTTCCCATCAGCTGTGCTACTGGTCTTTAATAGCTAAATCCACTCAAGAGATGCAAAATAAAATTCCATGGAGAAGGAAAGGTCAACTTTGAATCCTCCAGGACCAGAGAAAAGGCATGATTATTATTATTGTTATTGTTATTTTCCTGTTTTTCTTCTCTCTCTGCTCACACTTCTCCCAGCTCACAAAGGCATTCCCTCCCTGTCCACAATGTCACTCTGTGCCGTCACCTCCAGTGGCCAAGACTAAGACTCACCACCACGGAGTACCATCACTTCCACCCATTTCCTTCGAAACAACCCTGAAAGCAGCAAAGGAAATCAAACCACAGCCTTGACGAGGCCGCCCCAGCCATTGCTGTCCTGGAATAACATCCAAGCCACTGGCAGCAGACCTGGAGCACAGCTCGTAACTCAGCCCTTGGAGGGTGGGTCATGCAGGTGTCTCGAGGTGGTTGGGACCCCCGTGGGGGCAGTGGAGGTGACACGTGAGATAAGGAATGATTTCTCAGACTCGTTCCGGCTTTCCTGGGCTTAGGTCAGGCCTTTTTTTTTTTTTTTTTTGCGGTACGCAGGCCTCTCACTGTTGTGGCCTCTCCCGTTGCGGAGCACAGGCTCCGTACGCGCAGGCTCAGCGGCCATGGCTCACGGGCCCAGCCGCTCCGCGGCATGTGGGATCTTCCTGGATCAGGGCACGAACCCATGTCCCCTGCATGGGCAAGCGGACTCTCAACCACTGCGCCACCAGGAAAGCCCAGGTCAGGCCTTTAAGATGACTTGTGCAAAACCTGTGAAGTTCGGTGATTTCACAGCTCGCGCTGGGCCTGCTTGAGTTTGCTGAAAGATAAGAGTCATTGGAGACATGAAAGATCAATCTGAAGGGAAGAGAAAAGAAAACAGACCTGCCTGTTGGAAAGCAAAGAAAACCCGTGTTCTCTGCCATCTCTCTTCCTTCCTTCCCCAGATTCCTTCTCCATCAGACGGGAGGGAGCCCTGAATGGACTCAAGCATTTGCTCTTTGGGCTCCAGGTCAGATGATTTAAACCAGGAAGGGGGAGCGGGGGATGCTCGGGGAGGTGCCCTGTGACCTCCTGTGCCCCCAATTCACCACGTGGTCTAAACCTGGAGGAATTTGCCCTCAGGGGAAACGTTTCTAAATCTGCCTAGATGGAGCGAGATCCTTCTGAAAAAAGCTTGATCTCTATAAAGTTGTGTATTTTAGCTTCCTAGGACTGTTGTAACAAAGTACCACAAATTAGGTGAGTTAAAACAACTGAAATGTATTCTCTCACAGTTCTGGAGGCCGAAAGTCCAAAATTAAGGGGTTGGCACGCCATGCTCTCTCTGAAGTCTCTAGGGGAGGGTCCTTCCTTGCCTCTTCCAGCTTTTGGTTAATGCCGGTGACCTTTCCATCCTTTGGCTTATGGCAGCATGCCTCCAATCTCTGCCTCTGTCTTCACATGGTTTCCTTCTGTGTGTCCTCTCTGTAACCTGTGTCTAAGGACAACAATCCTATTGGATTAGGGCCCACCCATATGATCTCATTTGACTTTGGTCACCTCTTTAAAGACCCTATCTCCAAATACAGTCACGTTCTGAGCTGCTGGGGTTAGGGCTTCAACAGGAATTTTGGGAAGGACACAGTTCAGCTATAACCCTCATCCTTCCATGGCCAAGGTGGTGAGAACTCAGACTCACTTCCACCATTCAGGAGCACAGGAGCCACAAAACCTCCTTCGTTCTCTTCCACGTGAGCCCCTCTCCCACGGGTAGCAGAGGGGAGTAATTTGTCATTAATATTATCTCTGGGTCCTCTGGTTGAAACAATCACCTTCTATGGAAACAGGCTCCATCAGGAAATACTTATTGGTAGATTTCAGCTCTCATCGGTGCCATTCTCTCCTCCCCACGCTCATATCCAAGATGGCAGCCAGTGCACAGGGAAGCGCGTGGTCCCCGTGGGGAGGAGACAGGTCTCCTGGTCTTGTCCTGTCCCTGCACCGGCCCCTCTGCCAGGCAGCTGTGCTGGTCCTGGTGAGTGTGCTGACAGGTATCCACTCAGAGGCATGTGGGCTGGGTCAGCCTTTCGGGCATCCAGCTGATGTCCCTGCTAAAGGCAAGGGTCTGAGGGCCTAGGCTTGGGAGCTCTCACGTGTAACCAAGTCACCTTGGAGATCCCCTAGGTCTGGTGGGATGTCCACTCCATCCCTGGCCAAGGTGGGCCCCTCACAGCCACTGGCTCCCAGCAGACCTTGGTTACATGCTGCACTGATGTGGGAGAGATAAGAGGATACCTGGGTCCCCTCCATGCTGCAGAGGAGATGAAGGCATCCAAGAATCCTGGTCCCACACATTCACCCCATCTCCCTGCAACCACGTTGGGGTCCCCAACACCCACGTGCCTCTGTACTGGGATGGGGGTCATCTCCTCCAAGGTTCCAAACAGGGAGCAAAAGAAAAGCTCATCTTCCTTGGGCTCCCACCTGGAACATTCAGTCTGGGGAGAATGGGGCAAATTATGTGACCACTGGCTTCCCCTTGTTCAGCTTCCCTTCCCATCCTCATCCACCCTATTCCTCGTGGCAGAAACTTGCAGGCAATGTCCTGAGTGTTCTGGATTATAAGAACCTCAGACATCACACCTCTGGGCCTGGATCTTTATATGGTAATAGGAGCTAAAGGAATTTTGAAAATCATCTCTTGCCTATGCCTGGCCTTCAAGAACACTGTCTTGCTAGAGACATAAAAACCTCTACTGGAGATCAGAAGCCAAAACCTAGTCCTTCTGGCTACTTCTCCTCCATGCCCTGACTCATCAGAAGTCAGAGGGGCAGCCGTCTCTACTCGCAGACCCCCAACTCAGCTGGGACTTTTAGGGTGACCCTGCCTGTCCATGGAGCTGACCCTGAAGGTCACTCTCAGGCTGTCTTCTTACTCCTTGAGCCCAGAAGAGTCTCCATCGCTCCTCTGGTGGAAGGAAAACAAACAACAACAACAAAAAACAACTAGCTCAACAACTATTATTTCAAGATCAGCTCTGCCCTGGACCTCAGCTCCTAACTTAGGGGCCAAGGATTGGACCACTTTCTTGGTCCTGATATGCCCAATCCCTTCCAGCCCAAACCAGCCAGAAAGGGGGCTGCATGAGTTTCCTGGGGCTGCCATAATAAATTATCACAAACTAGGAGGCTTAAAGCAACAGAACTTTATCCTCTCATAGTGCTCGAGGCCAGAAGTCCAAAATCAAGGTGTCAGCAGGGCCGTCCTCCCCGAAGGCTCTGAGGGCTGTAGGGGAGAATCCTTCCTTGCCTCTTCCAGCCTCTGCTGGCTCCTGGCACTCCTCAGCCTTCCTTGGAGAGTAGGTGCAATCACCCCAACCTCTCTCTCCGTCTTCACATGGTTTTCTCTCCTGTGTGTCTCTTCTCTCCCTTTAAGGACACCAGCCATTAGATTTCGGGCCCACCCTAATCTCGTATGACCTCATGTGAACTTAATTACCTACCTCTACGAAGACCGTTTCCAAATAAGGTCACCTTCTGAGGTTCCAAGAGGACATGGGTCTGGGGGACACTATTCAGTCCACTGCAGGGACTCATGGGTTAGTGCTTCCTAGTAACATTCTTACTCCTGTGATAAAACCCCAAGCGCAAAATGGGGGCCTGGGAAGAGAGTGGTGCCCTTTCCTCCTCATCCATCCTCCTAAACACACCATATATCCTTGAATACTGTGTGTGTTTTCATACTGTCCGGACACATCCCTTCGGAACTCAGCAGCTCCTGCAAATACTGGCCTTTAGCACTTGCTCTGGATTCACACCCACTCCTTCTGAAACAGCCACCACCCTCCCCCTGGTCTTCCATGACCATTGGCTTATTTGTTTATACCCCTTCTTGTTCCAAAAAGGACTTCAGGCAGACGGTTTTTATTACCGGGCTAAACGAACACAGCAAAATCCTGTAGCAAACACAGTCTTCACCACAAACGTAAATGTCCATGAGACCAACATGAAAACATCCCAAAGCACTTGGAAATTAAAATGATCGCGTTAAGTTTGACATTGGCCCCCCCTTCTTTATTTTCGTGGACTCTCTGAAACAGAACATTCCCTGCCATTCTGCCTTTGAAAGCTTCGTGCACGCAGTCTTATGTTCTGGTGAAACTGTTTATGGAAGAGGCCTCTGGCTGAGGAGGGAGATTCCAGCCTATTAAGAGCCGAAGACAGCAATGAAAGTGCCTTGTTTTAGGACACCGGCCTTAGAAAGGAGGCTATGAGGGGGTCCCTAGTTCAAGGACTGGAAATGTGCCCTGTGGTCCCCGTGTGGCCCTGATCATTTTGCCCAGGGGAGCCACCAGCCAGCATCTGGGACTGAGAATGGGGAAAGGCCTGCAGCCCTCTCATTTCCCGTGATGAAAGGAAGCTCCTTCTCTGGCTCGGTTATTCTCCTTTTTTACCTTAGTTACAGGGAATTGGGAAGATTCGGCTTTGCTGCTGCCAAAAGTCATTTTGAGAAAAAGTGGGGGTCTGTGTGTGTGTGCCTGCACGTGTGTGCATTGTGTGTCCATGGGCATGAATGTGCACACACGTGCACACATGTGTGTGCGTGTGTGTGTGGAAACGGGAGAGGTTGGAGCAGGAAGCAGAGGTGGAGGGGAGAGTGCGGACAAACACCCCTCCCGGCTTATCAAACTGAGTATTCAACAGTATTCCTCGCCCTTTGGAAAAGGGCCTGATGGAATCTGAATGTGTCTCAGGAGCCTCTGACTTTGCCATCCATGTGCTGCCTGATTCAGGGCAACCAAGATATTTTGAAGGTGTTTCAAGCCAGGCCCCGGCCAGGTCATCCTAGTCCCTCAGCTGTGACGGTTGTAAGCTGGGATCGGGGTGGAGGAAAGACCTTTCAGGAAACTTTGCTGAGATCCACACTTGTTCATTCAGCGAATCTCGATCGAGTTTCTTGGCGCCCGCTTGCAGAGCTCTACCTTGTACCAAGTTGCTCATAACAACTGGCTTTTCTAACAGACAGAGGGAGGGTTGGTGACACTGGGCCAGCAGCTTGTGGAGGAGAGAATTGCGGGCTTAGATCAGAGGCCCGGCTCTTTCTCTGACTGGCTGTGAGGACTGGATCAGATGCCTGACCATGATAATAGCTGCCTCACCAAGGTGTCTGCATGACTAAATAGGAGTCTGCAGAAGAGCTCTTAGTAAATTACAAGGCGCGAGACACCCTGGAGGTGTGACACCTGACGTCAGGAGCCTTTCTGTGTGTTAAGGGGTAGCGATTAGGAGGAATCCAGGGCTGGCTGGGCCTTTGTCCAGAATGGCAGGTGGATGACCTGGTGGTCTTCTCCAGCCCCAGGAGATGCTGCCCACCCACTGGGTCCTGCAGTCGGCATCCCCGCTACATGCTGCCTCCTTCTGGGGTGCCGGGCCTGCCCGCCCCAGGCTGAACGGTGTAATCACGTTGCAACCACGGCGCGCCCTTGAGGCAGGAAGCATTTGCTGCAGGAAGGTCACAGTCTCGTGGCCTTAAATCCTCTGACAGTGGTTCATCTTGCCAGGTGGGCCAGGATCTGGATTTGGCATTTGGCTCTCAGAATCAGCTAGAAGAGAGATGTTGCTGAACCAAGTTTGGCTGTACCGAACCGTCTGGCACATGGTAAAGCCAACCTACGGACACCCAGGTTGCGGTGAAGCAAAGTGCAGCGTTTATTGTGGGGTGCTGTACAAGGAGTCGGGACAGCTTGTGCTCAAAAAGCCCAAACTCCCGATGGGTTTCAGGGAAGCCTTCTTAAAGCCCAGGTGAGGGAGGGGAGTCACAGGGTATGTGATCAGCACGTGCACAGCTCTCTGCTTGGCTGCTGGTGAGGTAACAGGGTGGTGTCACAGGGGCCAACCTTATCCATCCTTAGGCTCCAGTAGGGCTGGGGGCTGTGTGCTCATGGTCATCAAGTAGTTAATTTCTTCCATTTGGTGGTGGTGGAAGCATCTGTAAAACAACTCAGGAAATGTGCATCAGATACTGCTATCTAGGTGCTTCAGAGAGGAGCTAAAGCAGAGGAAAAGGGGGAGGGGTGTCTGTCCTGGGAAGGCCCCATAGGGTCCTGCTTGGTTCCAGAGATAGGAGGAAAGTGTCATGTGGATTAATATCTGGGAACATTTGTTTTTTCCAATGGAGTTCCTTACATGTAAACTAATGGGCTGCACGAAGACCACTGGGTGGGGTGGCCCAACTCAGAAGGGCTAAGATCAGACCAGTATGTTCTCTCGTTTTTTTGTGTGTTTGTTTTATTGTGGTAAGATTCATAACATACAACTTACCATTTTAACCATTTTTAGGCGTACAGTTCAGTGGCACTAAGTCCAGTCACACTGTATAACCATCACCCCGTCCATCTCCAGAACTTTTTCGTCTTCCTCAAAGGAAACTCTGTACCGACTAAACACTAACTCCCCACACTTTTCTTCCCTCAGCCCCTGGCCACCACCACTACTTTCTGTTTCTATGAATCTGACTATGCTAGCGACCTTATATAAGCAGAATCGTACAATATTTGACCTTTTGTGACTGGATTATTTCACTTAGCATAATGTCTTCAAAGTTCATCCACATTGTAGCATATATCAGGATCTCAATCCTTTTTAAGGCTGCATAATATTCCATTGTAGGGAGAGACCACACTTTGCTTATCCATTTATCCATCGATGGACGTTTGGGTTATTTCCATCTTTTGGCTATTATAAATAATGAACTTGGGTGTACAGATTTCTCTTTGAGTGCCCGCTTTCCATTCTTTTGACCTCTTTACAGTTTAAGACATAGTGTTTTGGTTGTCACTGATCAGATGATCCCTGGTTCTTTGGCTGGAAAGTTACTGGTATCTACCTCGTCCAAAAGGTTAAATCTTCCCGTGTCCAGAGTGCAAAAGAGCAATTAGCAAACACAGGATTATGTTGAAATGTCTCCTGCTGACATTGTTGTCAGCTAAATTATGGACACCAGATAAGTCAAACTGGGGTCCTGTTTCACAAATGCGTTGTTTGAATTTTAGAAACTTCTCATACCAACTGACTAGCATTAGCCAACATATTTATGCTCTGACAGCCCCAAGAGGACCTGCCTGAACTAAGATATACCTCACTTTTGCAAATAAAACTGTAAATGGGAACCTATTTAATTCATTTCCCCACTGTTTTTGCCTGTTAAGTCCATTTGCCATCAATTAACTTTTCTATTCTCTATTTGGAAATGTCCTTACTAAGTAAAATTCTATCTGACCCTCCTTCTAACGGGACTATGGAGCACTATTATAATGACTAATGACATTAGTCATTTATGAAGGATTATTACAAGAAACATGCAAATATTATAATTGATAGTTGATGAGAAATGAGGCATTCTTCCACAGTAGGTTGTGTGATTTCCAGACAGTTACTTGGTTTACCTTTAATGTCACTTTGTTGTCATTTATCTCAGGATGAGAGGGTGTCCCAAGGCAGCCAAAGGGACAGCGTCAGAAAACAAAACAAAGCATAAGATTAGGAGAGCACCTTCCTTTTGGTTTGTATTTGGAAGTGCATTTGACTGCTGCAATTACTGATGTAGCATCTTTGGTTCTGTTGATTCAAGCTGTATTCAAGTCTCTGTTGACAGAGGAGATTTTCCTGGTCCTAATGAAAACCACAGCCTCACTCCACATAACAGAAATAGTAGTAAGTAGTGAGCCACGTACATCACTAGCTTTTGTGGGTTGAATTTTGAACCCCCCAAAAAGACATGTTCAAGCTCTAAGCACTGGTACCTGTGAAGATGACCTTATTTGGAAATAGGGTCTTTGCAGATGTAATAAGTTGAGATGAGATCAGACTGGAGGACGGTGGGCCCCTAATCCAATATGACCGGTGTCCTTAGAAAAGTGCCATGTGAAGAGAGAGACACAGGGGGAGTGCCATGTGAGGACAGAGGCACAGACTGGAGGGATGCAGCTACCAGACAAGGAACACAAGGATTGCCGACCACCAGCAGAAGCTGGAAAAGGCAGGAAGGATTCTACCAAGAGTCCCAGAGGGATCCCGGCCCTGCCAACACCTTGATTTCGGACTTCTGGCCTTCAGAGCTGTGAGAATAAATTTTTGTAATTGTAAGCCACCCAGTTTGTGGTACATTATTACAGAAGCCCCAAGAAACTAATATACTGGCCAAATTTTAAGGCTACTTGCTTGATGAAAAAGTAATACACTTCCAAGTCTGATTTTGCAATTCATTCTTTAGGTCAGGAAGTACAGTCTGAAACCCCAAAATATGGAGTTTTCAAATCCAGAGTCTAACAGACATTCACATGTAAATGATCAGATTCTCACCCTCTTCTGACCTCACTTGTCTTTGGGACAGTTCCATTGTATTTTCTTTTTGTTGTTGTTTTGATTTTTATTTATTTTTTTTATGCAGCAGGTTCTTATTAGTTATCTATTTTATACATATTCATGTATATATGTCAACCCCAATCTCCCAATTCATCCCACCACCACCACATAGTATTTTCCTAAAGAAAATATCTTTTTGCAAAATAGTCCTAGGCTCCCAATTCTAAATCCAGACTGTCTGAGGTGGACGGTCTGCCTTGCCCTTACCCTCCTCCACCTGGTGAGTCAGCAAGTCCTGAGGACTCCTTAGTGATGAGATGAGACTGCCCATCCTTGCGATGGATACGGCCCTGCCCTGGTACCTGTCCCACCCCCTCCGCCCCTTGCAGGATGGGGATGGCCATGAGGTCGGTTGTTTCTTCGTTGGTTGCAGTTGGGCTGGTCCTGGCTTCTCGTCCCACCTAAGCCAACAGCAGGCAGGGAAGTAGTCTCCGCCACCAAGATGGTCCTGCCCCAGATAAGGCCATCATCAACGCCAGGACCCCAAAAGGTCCCAAGCCCCCAAACCAGCACCTTAGCAACCTGGTGCCCACCACAGCCCTCTCCACAAAGGGATGACGAAACTGTCTTTCGGTGATCCCTGTGCTGGACAAGCTGTTGTCCATCAACTCATTCAACCACATCCTCCTCAAACCCCGAGCTCATGTTCTTTTAACCAAAGATGGGGGCTTCCTTTCCAAGGCTGACCTGTGCTCCCCAATTGCACATAAGTAGAGAAGAATCCCCCTGTCCTTCACCGGGTGGCTCCAAACAGGTCTCAGAAGGGGCAGCTGCCTTGAGCTTTGCTCTCTGGACCTCATTGGACACAGACCCTGTGACCCCAGACAGAAGGCTGGGAACAGTCCCAGGCCCAGCCGGGCAGTTCCTACGAAGGCAGATCCATGGTTTGATAGTGAGCGATGCCTCCCTGCTCACGGTGCAGCCTGAGGGCTATGACATGCAAAGCCGGCAAGGGACTCAGCTTCCCCACAGGCCCCCTGAACCCAGCAGAGATGGAGGCGGAGCCGAGACAGAAACAAATCCACCTGTCCATGCAGACGGGTGGGTGATGCTGAGCTGTGCAGGCTGTGGCAGGAGCTCGAGGAGAGCTTGCAGCTGCCAGCTAACCTTCAGCATGGCACACACACAGTTGTCCCTTGGTATCTGCAGGGAACTGTTCCAGCTTCCCTCCCAAACCAAAATCCGGGGATGCTCAGTGTAGGATTTGCATATATAACCTACGCACATCCTCCCATATACTTTATTTACTTACTTTTTGGCCACACTGCGTAGCTTGTGGGATCTTAGTTCCCTGGGGCCCTGGGCAGCGAGAGCTCAGAGTCCTAACCACTGAACCGCCAGGGAATTCCCATCTCCTGTATATTTTAAATCATCTCTAGATTCCTTATAATGCCTAATAAAATGCAAATACTATGTAAGTAGTTGCCAGAACACGGCAAATTCAAGTTTTGCATTTTGGAACTTTCTGGGGAAAAATGTTTTTAACATCTTTATTGGAGTATAATTGCTTTACAATGGTGTCTTAGTTTCTGCTTTATAACGAAGTGAATCAGTTATACATATACATATGTTCCCATATCTCTCCCGTCTTGAATCTCGAATCTGTAGATTGCTTTGGGTAGTAGAGTCATTTTCACAATGTTGATTCTTCCAATCCAAGAACATGGTATATCTCTCCATCTATTTGTATCATCTTTGGTTTCTTTCATCAGTGGCTTATAATTTTCTGCATACAGGTCTTTTGTCTCCTTAGGTAGGTTTATTCCTAGATATTTTATTCCTTTTGTTGCAATGGTAAATGGGAGTGTTTTCTTAATATCACTTTCAGGTTTTTCATCATTAGTGTATAGGAATGCCAGAGATTTCTGTGCATTAATTTTGTATCCTGCTACTTTACCAAATTCATTCATTAGCTCTAGTAGTTTTCTGGTAGCACCTTTAGGATTCTCTATGTAGAGTATCATGTCATCTGCAAACAGTGACAGCTTTACTTCTTCTTTTCTGATTTGGATCCCTTTTATTTCCTTTTCTTCTCTGAGTGCTGTGGCTAAAACTTCCAAAACTATGTTGAATAATAGTGGTGAGAGTGGGCAACCTTGTCTTGTTCCTGATCTTAGTGGGAATGGGTTCAGTGTTTCACCATTGAGGACGATGTTGGCTGCGGGTTTGTCATATATGGCCTTTATTATGTTGAGATAAGTTCCCTCTATGCCTACTTTCTGCAGGGTATTTATCATAAATGGGTGTTGAATTTTGTTGAAAGCTTTCTCTGCATCTATTGAGATGATCATATGGTTTTTCTCCTTCAATTTGTTAATATGGTGTATCACGTTGATTGATTTGCATATATTGAAGAATCCTTGCATTCCTGGAATAAACCCCACCTGATCATGGTGTATGATCCTTTTAATGTGCTTTTGGATTCTGTTTGCTAGTATTTTGTTGAGGATTTTTGCATCTATGTTCATCAGTGATATTGGCCTGTAGTTTTCTTTCTTTGTGACATCCTTGTCTGGTTTTGGTATCAGGGTGATGGTGGCCTCGTAGAATGAGTTTGGGAGTGTTCCTCCCTCTGCTATATTTTGGAAGAGTTTGAGAAGGATAGGTGTTAGCTCTTCTCGAAATGTTTGATAGAATTCGCCTGTGAAGCCATCTGGTCCTGGGCTTTTGTTTGTTGGAAGATTTTTAATCAGTTTCAATTTCAGTGCTTGTGATTGGTCTGTTCATATTTTCTATTTCTTCCTGATTCAGTCTTGGCAGGTTGTGCATTTCTAGGAATTTGTCCATTTCTTCCAGGTTGTCCATTTTATTGTCATAGAGTTGCTTGTAGTAATCTCTCATGATCTTTTGTATTTCTGCAGTGTCAGTGGTTACTTCTCCTTTTTCATTTCTAATTCTATTGATTTGAGTCTTCGCCCTTTTTTTCTTGATGAGTCTGGCTAATGGTTTATCAATTTTGTTTATCTTCTCAAAGAACCAGCTTTTAGTTTTATTGATCTTTGCTATCGTTTCCTTCCTTTCTTTTTCGTTTATTGCTGATCTGATCTTTATGATTTCTTTCCTTCTGCTAACTTTGGGGGTTTTTTTGTTCTTCTTTCTCTAATTGCTTTAGATGCAAGGTTAGGTTATTTATTCGAGATGTTTCCTGTTTCTTAAGGTAGGATTGTATTGCTATAAACTTCCCTCTTAGAACTGCTTTCGCTGCATCCCATAGGTTTTGGGTCATTGTGTTTCCATTGTCATTTGTTTCTAGGTATTGTTTGATTTCCTGTTTGATTTCTTCAGTGATCTCTTGGTTATTAAGTAGTGTATTGTTTAGCCTCCATGTGTTTGTATGTTTTACAGATCTTTTCCTGTAATTGATATCTAGTCTTATAGCATTGTGGTCGGAAAATATACTTGATACAATTTCAATTTTCTTAAATTTACCAAGGCTTGATTTGTGACCCAAGATATGATCTATGCTGGAGAATGTTCCATGAACACTTGAGAAAAATGTGTATTCTGCTGTTTTTGGATGGAATGTCCTATAAATATCAATTAAGTCCATCTTGTTTAATGTATCATTTAAAGCTTGTGTTTCCTTATTTATTTTCATTTTGGGTGATCTGTCCATTGGTGAAAGTGGGGTGTTAAAGTCCCCTTCTATGAATATGTTACTGTCGATTTCCTCTTTTATGGCCGTTAGTATTTGCCTTATGTATTGCAGTGCTCCTATGCTGGGTGCATAAATATTTACAATTGTTATATCTTCTTCTTGGATCAATCCCTTGATCATTATGTAGTGTCCTTCTTTGTCTCTTGTAATAGTCTTTATTTTAAAGTCTATTTTGTCTGATATGAGAATTGCTATGCCAGCTTTCTTTTGATTTCCATTTGCATGGAATATCTTTTTCCATCCCCTCACTTTCAGTCTGTATGTGTCCCTAGGTCTGAAGTGGGTCTCTTGTAGACAGCATATATATGGGTCTTATTTTTGTATCCATTCAGCCAGTCTGTGTCTTTTGGTGGGAGCATTTAATCCATTTACATTTAAGGTAATTATAGATATGTATGTTCCTCTTACCATTTTCTTAATTGTTTTGGGTTTGTTATTGTAGGTCTTTTCCTTCTCTTGTGTTTCTTGCCTAGAGAAGTTCCTTTAGCATTTGTTGTAAAGCTGGTTTGATGGTGCTGAACTCTCTCAGCTTTTCCTTGTCTGTAAAGGTTTTAATTTCTCCATGAAATCTGAATGAGATCCTTGCTGGGTAGAGTAATCTTGGTTGTAGGTTTTTCTCCTGCATCACTTTAAATATGTCCTGCCACTCCCTTCTGGCTTGTAGAGTTTCTGCTGAGAGGTCAGCTCTTAACCTTATGGGGAGTCACTTGTATGTTATTTGTTGTTTTTCCCTTGCTGCTTTTAATATGTTTTCTTTGTATTTAATTTTTGACAGTTTGATTAATATGTGTCTTGGCGTGTTTCTCCTTGGATTTATCCTGTATGGGACTCTGTGTGCTTCCTGGACTTGATTAACTATTTCCTTTCCCATATTAGGGAAGTTTTCAACTATAATCTCTTCAAATATTTTCTCAGTCCCTTTCATTTTCTCTTCTTCTTCTGGAACCCCTATAATTCGAATGTTGGTGCTTTAATGTTGTCCCAGAGGTCTCTGTGACTGTCCTCAGTTCTTTTCATTCTTTTATCTTTATTCTGCTCTGCAGTAGTTATTTCCACTATTTTATCTTCCAGGTCACTTATCCGTTCTTCTGCCTCAGTTATTCTGCTATTGATCCCTTCTAGAGTATTTTTAATTTCATTTATTGTGTTGTTCATCGTTGCTTGTTTCCTCTTTAGTTCTTCTAGGTCCTTGTTAAATGTTTCTTGCATTTTCTCTATTCTATTTCCAAGATTTTGGATCATCTTTACTACCATTATTCTGAATTCTTTTTCAGGTAGACTGCCTATTACCTCTTCATTTGTTAGGTCTGGTAGGTTTTTATCTTGCTCCTTCATCTGCTGTGTGCTCTTCTGTCTTCTCATTTTGCTTATCTTACTGTGTTTGGGGTCTCCTTTTTGCAGGCTGCAGGTTCGTAGTTCCCGTTGTTTTTGGTGTCTGTCCCCAGTGGCTAAAGTTGGTTCAGTGGATTGTGTAGGCTTCCTGGTGGAGGGTACTAGTGCCTGTGTTCTGGTGGATGACGCTGGATCTCGTCTTTCTGGTGGGCAGGTCCACGTCTGGTGGTGTGTTTTGGGGTGTCTGTGGCCTTATTATAATTTTAGGCAGCCTCTCTGCTAATGGGTGGGGTTGTGTTCCTGTCTTGCTAGTTGTTTGGCATAGGGTGTCCAGCACTGTAGCTTGCTGGTCGTTGAGTGAAGCTGGGTCTTGGTGTTGAGATGGAGATCTCTGGGAGATTTTTGCCGTTTGCTATTACATGGAGCTGGGAGGTCTCCTGTGGACCAGTGTCCTGAAGTTGGCTCTCCCACCTCAGAGCACAGCACTGACTCCTGGCTGGAGCACCAAGAGACTGTCCTCCACACAGCTCAGAATAAAAGGGAGAAAAAGTAGAAAGAAAGAAGGAAAGAGGATACAATAAAATAAAATAAAGTAAGATAAAATAAAATAAAGTTATTAAAATAAAAAATAATTATTAAGAAAAAAAATTTTTTAAGAAAAAAAAAAAAAAAAAGAGGGACAGAACCCTAGGACAAATGGTGAAAGCTAAGCTATACAGACAAAATCTCACACAGAAGCATACACATACACACTCACAAAAAGAGGAAAGGGGGAAAAAAATCATAAATCTTGCTCTCAAAGTCCACCTCCTCCATTTAGGATGATTCGTTGTCTATTCAGGTATTCCACAGATGCAGGGTACATCAAGTTGATTGTGGAGCTTTAATCCGCTGCTTCTGAGGCTGCTGGGAGAGATTTCCCTTTCTCTTTGTTCGCACAGCTCCCAGGGTTCAGCTTTGGATTTGGACACGCCTCTGCGTGTAGGTCGCCGGAGGGCGTCTGTTCTTCGCTCAGACAGGACGGGGTTAAAGGAGCCGCTGACCCTGGGGTTCTAGCTCACTCAGGCCGAGGGGAGGGAGGGTTGCGGATGCGGGGTGAGCCTGCGGCGGCAGAGGCCGGCGAGACGTTGCACCAGCCCGAGGCGAGCCGTGTGCTCTCCCGGGGAAGTTGTCCCTGGATCCCGGGACCCTGGCGGTGGCAGGCTGCACAGGCTCCCCGGAAGGGGTGTGTGGAGAGTGACCTGTGCTCGCACACAGGCTTCTTGGTGGTGGCAGTAGCAGCCTTAGCGTCTCATGCCCGTCTCTGGGGTCCACGCTGATAGCCGCGGCTCCCGCCCGTCTCTGGAGCTCGTTTAAGCCGCGCTCTTAATCCCCTCTCCTCCCGCAGCAGGAGACAAAGAGGGAAGAAAAAGTCTCTTGCCTCTTCGGCAGCTCCAGACTTTTCCCCGGACTCCCTCCCGGCCAGCCGTGGCGCACTAACCCCTTCAGGCTGTGTTTACGCCGCCAACCCCAGTCCTCTCCCTGCGCTCCGACCGAAGCCCGAGCCTCAGCTCCCAGCCCCGCCCGCCCCGGCGGCCGAGCAGAGAAGCCTCTGGGGCTGGTGAGTGCTGGTTGGCCCCGATCCTCTGTGTGGGAATCTCTCCGCTTTGCCCTCCGCACCCCTGTGGCTGTTCTCTCCTCCGCAACTTCGAAGCGTCCCCCTCCGCCCCCCGCAGTCTCCGCCCGCGAAGGGGCTTCTAGTGTGTGGAAACCTTTCCTCCTTCACGGCTCCCTCCCACTGGTGCAGGTCCCGTCCCTATCCTTTTGTCTCTGTTTATTCTTTTTTCTTTTGCCCTACCCAGGTACGTGGGGAGTTTCTTGCCTTTTGGGAGGTCTGAGGTCTTCTGCCAGCGTTCAGTAGGTGTTCTGTAGGGGTTGTTCCACATGTAGATGTATTTCTGGTGTATCTGTGGGGAGGAAGGTGATCTCCGCCTCTTACTCTTCCACCATCTTCCTCAACTCCTGGAAAAAATTTTTTCGAATATTTTTGATCCATGGTAGATTGAATCTGCTGATACAGAACCCACAGATAGCGAGGGCCGACTCTGTAGTGTTATGAGCCCAGATGCTGAGGTCAATCTGCCTGCATTGAAATCCGACCTCCACCACTTAGTATGACCTTGAGCAGGTTACTTAACCTCTCAGAGCCTCCATGTCCCCATCCATAAAATTGGTGGGCAGGTGTTAATAGTAGTCCCTAAAGCAAAGGGCTGTTTTCAGGATAAAATTAGTAAACATATGTGATGTGCTTAAAACGGAAACTAGCCCACGAGGAGTTCAGGATAAAATTAGTAAACATATGTGATGTGCTTAAAACGAAAACTAGCCCACGAGGAGTTCAGTACAATTGTTATCATTGCTAATTTTAATACCAGGAATTCTCTGAAAGTCAGACCTCTGCAAAGTTAACGTGAAACCACACAGAAAGGATTCCATGGAAGTCTTGTGTGTCTGACAGGTTATGCTGTCGATAAATTGAGCAAGGTCAAGTTTTACAGTGGCCTCCATCCCAGCTGGATCCGTGCACTCATACTGAAGTTGCTGGTGTGTGTCTCAAATCAAAGGGGACCCAAAATAGAAACCGAAAATTATAACATTCCTTTTACTAATTCATTATTCTACAAACTTTTACCAATTTCCTAATGTGTGTCAGACCCTAGCCTGGCTCTATGAGGAATGAAAAAAATGAATCAAGCTTCAAAAGCCAGTTGAGATAGAATAAAGATGATCTATTCATGCATCATCTATCCATCCATCATCCATCTGTCCATCCATTTATCCATCATCCATCCATCCGTCCATCCATTTAATTTGAAATATCTACTGGCTTCCATTGTATCCATAAGGACAGAGGTTGCCCTAACTCGTGAAATGACTGGGGGTGTTAGGAAAATGCTCGCCACCCTCCTTCCCCAAATCCTCCTTTACCCCCTGATTGGTGCTTGAAATTTCACTATTAAATCTTTATCCCTTAGACTCAAAAATACCTCCTAGGAGGGACAAAATGTTAAACCATTATTAGTCATTTATACCTTAGAGTTAAAAAAGATCTAAGGGCGGACTTTGATGGCAGGTGGGAGGAGCAAGGATGAGGGTCCTGGGTGGGAGGGGAGGGCTGGAGCGCCAAGCCTAGCCTCCCTGCCTAATGGTCACTAGTGCGGTGACTCCATGTGCCCGAAGAGGCAGGGGCAGTGTCTGTCTTCTCACCAAGCACCCTGTGCTCACAAGTGCTGGAGTTCAAGCAATATTCAATGAATGAATATTTCCCTGGCGGTCCAGTGGTTAAGACTCCACGCTCCCAATGCAGGGAGCCGGGGTTTGACCCCTGGTCAGGGAGCTAGATCCCACATGCTGCAACTAAGAGCCCACATGCCACAACTAAAGATCCTGCGTGCCGCAACCAAAAGATCCCACGTGCCGCAACTAAGACCTGGGGCAGCCAAAAAAATAAATAAATAAAATATTTTAAAAAAAATTTTTTTAATGAATAGATACCTTTATACTTCAATTGAGTCACTGAGTGTCCCTGTGACTTTGCCCTCTGGCCCAGGAAGGGCTCTTTTGTCCATCAGGAGCCACAAACAGGGCCACCGGCCTGGGAGCTCTCACACTTCAGCCCAGAATAGGAATGAATTGTTCCAGAGAAAGTCAAGCTTTAACAAAAGGGTACAACACATAACATTATGTCCACTTCATTGTTAAATGCAGTATTCCTAAAAATATCATGATATTTTACCAGAATTGGGGGTTTACATTTACTCTCTCTACAAGACTGCCCAAAAATACACAATCAATATCAAGGCAGTTGTGAATTAAATGTATGACTTGTAGCTAAATCATCCCAAAAGCAAAATTATAAAACTAATTTCAAAAACTCCCAGCATAAAATTATAGGTAATGTGGGTGCATTTTAGTGTATAAGATATAGTGGGAAACCTCTAAATAGAAGAGGATCAGGGCCTATGAATGACCCCGAGCTAAAGATGATCTTGTTTAAGACAGTTATTTCCAGAGAAGAGACTAAATAAATAAAACTATGTGGATTTGGGTTGTCAATCCTCAATCAGTGATATTTAACAGACACTTCTGAACCCCTGCTCCAAACGCCCAGCCACAAAATGCTCCCATCCCTGTCATCCCAAGCCCGTTGCCAGGGACACAGGGACAGGCTCGGGTCCACACCCAGGGCCATTCACCCACACCTGAGTTCCTTCACTGTGTCTTTTTCTAAGCACCAACCAGGGCCACACAGATTGACGAGCCGCGGAAGGAACTCAGGAGCCGAGCTGCTGCCCTTAGAGCATCCGTGATGGAACTGATGAGGAAGGGACAGATATGTGTGACAAGTTAGTTGCGGTTCTCAGCCACTCTGGATCCCAGCCCGGTCCGCAGCACACTGGAAGTAGCTGGAGGCATCCCAGCATGGCCCAATTCCCTCGGCCAGCCTTGCACGCAGTCCTAACTTTCAGAATAACAATCCCAGCCCCACTGGGTTCTCAAGTCATACCTGGACGTCCCCCCAAAGCCACCTTCTTCATGATGTCTCTCATCTCAAACTAATAGCAACCCGTTCCTTTTGCCACCTGTGCCCGGGACCCACACAGCTCACACTCCCCATGACAGACATCACCCAACCACCCATATCTGCAATTGTAGCCAAAAAACAGTTGCACATGGATCAAAACTCACTGGCATGCGCCCAGAGCCCCCAGCAGCCTGCAGGGTGAGAAATTCTGCGTTGCTCAATAGCACAAAAGTCCAAAGCAGCATGGAGACAACGGCCAGGTGACGGGCTCAGAGAAGGCTGGGTGGGAACAGGAGGGGGTCCGTGTGGGTCACCAGCAGGGATTGGGCAGCCTGCTGGGGGGTCATGAACAAGGAAGTAGAGAAACGAGTATGTAGAGAGTGGGCCGGCGGCCCGGGCTGAACCGCAGATGGCCTTCAACCCCCGGCTGGGCGGCCCAGGCTTCGTCCTGCCAGTCCAGGAGAGTCACCAGAGGGTGTTTCAGGGAGATGACGATGCTCGCATGTATCAGGCATTTTTTCCAAAGTGCAGAGATGACATTTCTGGTTGGTCCTGAATGTCTGCCTTGACCCCGCAGTCTTATCCTGTGCACGGGGCAGTTGGATGCTTAACTCATCCAACCAAATGACACGTGTGCCCACGCAGGCCCTTCCCAAAGGACCCAGTAATTGTCTAGTCACTATCCTCTCAAGTGCCCTGGCCTTGAAGCTTCCAGTCGGTGGAAGAGGGAAGACTGGAGGGCGATTCCGTGGGTCACGCCGCCTGGCGACCAGCCAGTTCCCAGAGCAGCCAGGGACCTGGTAAGGCAGCTGGGTCGCCAGGACCTCTGCATGTGAGTGTGAGGCGGGGCGACAAGTCGGGAGGCTTTGAGGTTGGCCGTCATTTGTCCGGGCATCTGCGTGCGGGCGGGGTTTCTCCAGGTGGGTGACATCACCCCCTGCAGAAGGGCACCTGGGCCTTGGGGGCCCTGGGGAACCCAGCACCAGTATGGGGACAGCCAGGCTCCTAATGAGCCAGGAGGGACAGCGTCCAGTTCCTGAGCATTTGGGCAGAACTCTTTCATCGCTGGCGGGGCCTTGGGCTGGGAGGACCGGATCTGTGGGTGTCAGGAGACGGTCAGCTTGGGGCGCTTGCTGTCACTGCCCCACTGTGCACTGTGAGGGTCCAGAGCCTCCAGACATGGGAGCCATATCCTCCCCCCCAGCCCTCCCCCTCCCCCCAACGCACACAGACACTGGAGAAGGGGAGGGAAAGTGATCTCTCTTAATGAGGGTAAAAAATGGTACCGAAGAGGGGAAATCCCATGCAGTCTGATCCGTGAGTTGATCCTTCAACTACCTTGAATCCCACATCCCCAGCGGCTGCTGCCGGCTTCCCAGAATGAGTGGGAGGGCTTTTGGCTGCACGTTCCCACCGAGAGATTTAATTTCTGCCGCTTTCAAGGCCAAAAATCTCTTTGATTTTTGTTTTGATGTGGACCATTTTTTTAAAGTCTTTATTGAATTTGTTACAATACTGCTTCTGTTTTATGTTTTCTGGTTTTTTGGCCGCGAGGCATGTGGGACCTCAGCTCCCTGACCAGGGATCAAACCCGCACTCCCTACATTGGAAGGTGAAGTCTCAACCACTGGACCGTTAGGGAAGTCCCAAGGCCAAAAATCTCTTAATCACTAAGTTTAAAGTCTTGGGAAAGCAGAGCACAGCCCTGTCATCAAGTTCTCCCAGCGTCTCAGCTGCTGGTCTCCTGCTGGGTTGGCTTCAGTGGAGTCGGAACAGATTTATCTCTAATAACGATAAAACTTCACTAGCGCACACCTTGCCTTACTGGGTGTCCTTCCTTACAGGGCTTACAGGTTTATACATATATTATCTTAGCATCTTCTCAACAGCTCTGGGAAGCAGCTGTTACGATGTAGATGGTCAAGTGAGTCACATACGGCTGAGCTGTTTGCCCAAAAATCAGTCCGACCAGAAGCCAGCCTCCATTCTTATCTGGCTCCATCTGCTTTGCAAATCTCTAAAGCTTACTGTGCTTTACTTATCCATCTGTATAATAGGACCAATGCTCCTTAAGCATCTGCAGAGAAACCTGTAAAAAGGAAGAGACAGTTTCTCCCTTCAGTGCCATGAAAATGTTACTATAAATATTTCCTGCTTCGCAGTTAGTCCTTTTTAAAGGTCAACGAAATCGAATATATCAAATTTTTTGGTTTTAAAAAATCATTTTCTTGCTTATATCAGAGGATATCTTGCATGACAAGAACAAGAACAAGAAGTCTAAAAGCCTATTTTCAAGGCTTCTCCTGACGTCTTTTTTTTTTTAAAAGAAGACGTTGGGGGTAGGAGTTTATTAATTAATTAATTTATTTTTGCTGTGTTGGGTCTTCGTTTCTGTGCGAGGGCTTTCTCTTCAGTGGCAAGCGCGGGCCACTCTTCATCGCGGTGCGCAGGTCTCTCACTATCGCGGCCTCTCCTGTTGCGGAGCACAGGCTCCAGACGTGCAGGCTCAGTAGTTGTGGCTCACAGGCCTAGTTGCTCCGCGGCATGTGGGATCCTCCCAGCCCAGGGCTCGAACCCGTGTCCCCTGCATTAGCAGGCAGATTCTCAACCACTGCGCCACAAGGGAAGCCCCTGACACGTCTTTTTTAAAAATTCGGACAGTCAATCTTGCCAGTTCAGGAGTGATTCTTGGCACTTTTAAACTCCAGCATTCCTCCCTCCAGCTGATCTTCATAATCCTCACTCCGGGGCAAGTCCTTACACTGTCTGCAGGACAAGCGGCTGCCAGAGTCATAGGCTGTTTGATGGGAAGCCAACAGCAGCCGTGCACAGGAATTTTCCACTGGGGGCTATTTGCTGGGAGGGCGCCCCGAGCCTGCCCTAAGAGACCCTCCCCCCATGGGGTGAAGGTAAGAAGGGAACAGATGGAACTCCCATACCTCATCCTCTTCTCTCGCTGGGGCTGGGGTCCCCCACCAGGGTGCAGGGAGGCTATGATCAGAGTCTCTGGGGTGAAGAGCCAAGCCACCCAGAGGCAGCGGTTCACCCCGGACTTGGATGTACACACACACACACACACACACACACACACACACACACACCTACAGCTTCCCTGGAGCAAGAGAGAAATGGAAGCTGAGGTTGAGAACACCAGGCCTGTTTCTGTTGGCCACCTCTCTTGGGCACAGGAGACCAGCAATAGCTTTGTTTTCCAAAGGCTGCTCCTTGGCAGATATTTACAGAGGCATCTGGGCTACACTTAAATTAAGAAAAAACAAACATATGAAACCATATTTTTCTTTCTGCAGAACACTGCAGAAGTGTCTCTTATTCCTTTCATCGTTCAAATTAGATGTACTCTTTGGTTTAAGGGAGGAAAGTCTCAGCGTCCAGGCTGCATGGGCCTGTCACCTGCGCGGCCGCATGGGACCCTGGGCTGGGGAGGGCGCCTGCTTGGTTTGATGCTCTGTAGTCGCCATCTTGAAATTCTTAAAATTTTTGAACAAGGGGCCCCATGTTTTCATCTTGCACTGTTTCATCTTCAAGGCTCTCATGAGGGCTTCTGCAAGCTGAACTCTCAGACCTGACCCAATTCATTCTAAACTTCTTAAACGTTTTCAAAACACATACATCAAAGTAGCACTGGTCTCCCACCAGGACGGACCCCTACCGTGTTCTTGGCACTGTGAGCATCACTCTTTGGAGCCATTGAGAGTTTTGTTTTCAAGGGCCAGCCAGGAAAATATAAATGGCCCGTGGGGTAACTTCTTGGCCGATATTAACACATGAGGTGGGCCGACTGCCCAAGAGGGACTGAAAGAGGACCCAGCTGGTAAGAACAGGTTTGGGTGGAGGGTGAAGTGCTGGGAGGGCAGGAGCCAGAGGGCAGAGGGGTGAACAGGGAAACTGCCTCTTTCTAGACGCTTGGCTGTCGAAGAAGAAGTATGGGGGTGGATGGAGGTGCAGGGTCAAGGATGGGTGTGGGACTCGAGCACGGGTACGACTTGTGGATGGAGAGGAGGTTCTGACGCAGAGGCAGTGTGAGGGCAAAGGCTTGTGAGTAGATGGGCACAACTGTCCCCATCTTGGGAGACCCCAGAGAAGGCCCAAAGTCAACCGGCAGAGCCAGCAAGCAGAGCAGGCGCTGGTACTGTGACTCTTGGCTAAACAGTGTCAAACTGGTTTTCTGGTGGGGGGGTGGATTTTGGTAAATTTAACTTTGTATTTCTTTTTTTTTTTATTGTCCATTAACAATGTTGTGTTAGTTTCAGGTGTACAGCAAAGTGATTCAGTTATACATATACATGTATCTATTCTTTTTCAAATTCTTTTCCTATTTAGATGATTACAGAGTATTGAGCAGTTCCCTGTGCTAGACAGTAGGTCCTTGTTAGTTATCTATTTTAAATATAGCAGAAACTCTTTTAAAGCTCCTGATAGGACCTTTACAAGTCACGTCAATTAAGACGGCAGTTCTCAGACCTGGCTGTACATCCAAGTCACCCGGGGGTGTGAGCGGGGCTCCAGAGTCCCCATATGCAGACCCCACCCCAATCAGTGAATCGTGCTCTCTGGGGTGGCTGGGGCATCGGGGTCTTTTTTTTTTTTTTTTTTTGCGGTACGCGGGCCTCTCACTGTTGTGGCCCCTCCCGTTGTGGAGCACAGGCTCCGGACGCACAGGCTTAATGGCCATGGCTCACGGGCCCAGCCGCTCCGCGGCATGTGGGATCCTCCCAGACCGGGGCACAAACCCGTGTCCCCTGCATCGGCAGGTGGACCCTCAACCACTGCGCCACTAGGGAAGTCCCCATCGGGGTCTTTTTAAAGCTCTCCAAGGGATGCTGACACATTAGGAGAGTGGACAGCTGCTGAATTAGGGTTCCTTGGCTGGAATACGCAGAGCTGGGGGATCAAGAGGGTGAAACCAGAGCAGAGCTGCCTCCCACCTGGCTGAGGTCCAGACACCTCTCACACACACCAGGAAGCTCCCTTCCTGCAGAGACCTGCCCCACAATTTATCTGTCGAGTTATCTGGGGTCACGCATACCAGCACGCAGTGTGTGAGCTAGGTTCTGGTATAATTCCTCTCCCCTGTGTCTCAGAGTCTATCCTCGAAAGTGCAAAGCTACCATCTTGCATTTCTCTCCCGCTCTACAGAGAAGAACAGGGTGTCAGGGGACAAGGAAAGAGGGTGGCTTATGAAGAAAACGATGTTGAAGACTGAAGTCTGGGAACAATATGTGTATCACACGGCAGTCCTGTGGGTGAAAGACATAAAAGGCAGAACTGAGAGCTAGGCCAAGACTGACTTGACCGTGATGGAGACGGTACTTAGCAGACATTCAACTTGTGTGCCGTTCCGCTTTCTGGTCCTGCTTCTCTTTCTCTCACCTTCACGAGCGGAAAATAAGTCAGTAATCAGGGAGATGTAACCTCTCAAACAATAGTGAAGCAATCAGATTACAAACTGCTCTAAGTAATTCATGGTGGTTCCATATCCACTGTGGTCCTTTTCTTCCACCCTCCCCGGTGGTCCCATCCTTTCCCACTGTCTTACTCTACTGCTCACCATTGCCCACCAAGGTCACAGTGGCACGTGTCCCAGTCTCCGGCCACCACCTCCTGTCCTTGCAGCTCATTCCTTCCTGTCCTCCCCTCCCTCCTCCCCAGCATCACCCACCGTTACACTCACTCCTCTGTGTACACACCAATCTCCCTTCCACTCTCCCTTCACCACTTCTCCTAGAAAAATCCCCACTGAGTTGAGTCCAGCCCTTTGCCCACTCCAGGGCCTTGTGGTCCCGCTGACTGTGCTGGAGAAGGCTGTCCAGAGGCTTGTGGTCACTGAAGCCTCATGACCACTGGCTTCACACGGGCATCTCCTGCTGACCTTGTCTTAGTCCACTGAGCTCCCGTTCTCCGAGGCGACCTCAGCATCCCTTCTCTCTCCACTCAAACCTTCAATACCTTCTCCCCCATCTTCCTTCTCAACACATCAGACGGCTTCCTCTTTCCCTGAGAAAATCGGGACAATCTGAGAACATCGCCGAGCGCTCCCTGCCACGTCCCCCAGGCTCCCCGCGTTGGCCTCCTTCCTGCTCCGGTCTGAACTGGCCTCTCCAGGTGTGTGCACGGGTCCCTCCTGTGCTCTGTTCAAGGACATCTCCTCAACATCGTCAATGTTTCCCTTCCTACCAGATCATTTCCAAAGGCAGGCAAACGTGCTTCGGGTTCTCTCATCTTCAAATCATCAACAGAACAAAACAAAGGTCCTCTCTTGACCACACATGCCGTTGGCAGAGGTGCTTAACTATTTTGTTTTTGTTCTTTTGTTGTTGAGGTTGCTGTTGTTTACTGGGCTGTTGTTTGTTTTGCCTTGGATCCCTTTGGCAATCTAGTGAAGCCTATGTATCTCTTCTCCAAACAATGCTTTTATTTATATATTTTAGTATTTATTTATTTATTTGGCTGCATTGGGTCTTAGTTGCGGCACACGGGATCTTCGTTGTGGCTCGCGGGCTCTAGAGCGCCCAGGCTCAGTAGTTGTGGCGCACGGGCTTAGTTGCCCCACGGCATGTGGGATCTTAGTTCCCTGACCAGGGATCGAACCTGCGTCCCCTGCATTGGAAGGTGGATTCTTTACCACTGGACCACCAGGCAAGTCCCTGAACAATACTTTTAAATGTATAAAATAATACGCAGGGTTATAAAGGAAGCAAATTATATTGAAATACAGTTATCGAAATATTTTAAAATCATTTGTTCATAGTAACTTATGTGCTTCTCTATCAATGCATTACGTTACCAGACCTAGCAGGGGTCTTATAACTACCAGAGTTTTGAAATAGCAACGATGGTAAATGATCTTTCCAGGTATCTGCAACGCCTGTAAAGCAATGCAAACTACGAGTGATTCCTATCAGTGATCAACTCACAGGCACCGTTCAGATCGCTGTTGGTGGCTGTCTTTATTCATAACACAAGGACAGGCTTTTCAGGGAGAAGCTGATGAAATAAATCGTGCAAGTTTCTTTTCTATCCAAGTTGACAGGTACCCTGAATCCTACGGGCCCTGGACCCCAGATTAAGAGCCCCCACCCGACAAACCGCTGCCTCGTCTCCTGGTTCCCCTTGATGGGCCAAGTCTTTGAAGGAATTCTCTGGGCTCATTATGTCCTGGGCCCCTACCCCGACTCTCTGTTGCAGCCACTCGCATCATGCTGCTGAAACTGAGCTGGTCAAGGTCTCCGATGTCCTTCCTGTTGCTAACCATCATTTCCATGCTCAGATGACGTGATTTATCTGATGATTTGACACTCCCTCCAACTTGGATCTCTGTCCTCGCTCACCACTCTTCCTCTGGGTTGTCTCCTCCCTCCCGGCCACTCCCTGTGGCCCATGGCTGGTTCCTCCTCATCACCCCCATCTCTGATGTTGGACGGTTCCTGGAACCGTCATCAGGCACCTGTTCCTCTACAGAGGAGTCTACACTCACTCCCTAGGGGCTCTTACCCAGTCTCACAGCTTTCAATCTTGTCTCTTTCTCTCTCTCTCTTTTTTTTTTTTTTTTTGCAGGATCTTAGTTCCCCAACAAGGGATTGAACCTGGGCCACGGCAGTGAAAGCACCAAGTCCTAACCACTGGACTGCCAGGGAAGTCCCTCGATCCTGTCTCTATGTTGTTGAGTCCCAAGTGGACTTCTCCATTTCTGTGCTCTCCCCAAACTCTGCACTTATACATCCAACCACAGTATCCCCCTCCTCCCCCGGGGGGGGGGGACAGCCATCTCAACCCGGCGTGTCTAAAACAAGACTCCTCTTGTCTGCCCGTCACCCTCCAAACCCAGATCCTCCCACTTCCCACTGCCCTCACCCTCAATAAATGGCAACTCCATTCTTCCAGCTGCCCAAGACCTTGGAGCCATGATTGACCCCTGTCTCTCACAACCCACAGCTAAGCCATCAGCAAACCCTACCTGTCTCACCTCCAAATGTATCTAGAAACCAACCTCTTCTCAGCATCTACCTTTGTCACTGCCAGCATCTCTTACCTGGGTGATCACAGGACTCTCCTATTAGGATCCCTGGTTCAGCCCAGGTGTGACCTTGGACAAGTTACTTAACCTCTCTAAGCCTCAGTTTCTCCGTCTGTAAAGAAGGACAATAACATGCACATCGTAGATTTGTTGAAGGACTAAATAAGTTAGCACCAGCGGAAGCACTTAGCACAGGTCTGGCATATCACAAACACTCAGGACATTTAGCTGTGATTGCTTTTATTCTTATCATTAATAACTCACAGCTTCTGTGCACCTGGGCTTGAAAGGCTAAATTTACAGAGAATGAGGATTAATCATCATTTTTTAGCTGTATTTTATTTAGCCTTTGTAAATCTCAGTCTTATGCTTTCATTTGACACCATATTTTTAGTCACTGCTATATAATCCCAGTTCAGTGCTCAAATAAATCATTTTCACAGGCTTACAAAATCCATCAAATAGTTATCTTATTCATGGGGGTTTCCAGCCCAGCTGAGACAATGTCCTGTTACTTACTTCATTTCTGTTTTGATGTAAGTCCTAAAGGGAGGTCCCACTGAGCTCTACTGGATTTCCAAGGGAAAGCCTGGGCAACCATCTGAGTTGCCTTATCCAAACCTGTTGGCACCCCAAATTTGGGTTTTTATGGTCTGTGAAACCAAAACATGTTGATTTAAGAAAACCAGACATCCAGCCTGAAAAGGTCTGCCATGTCTCTGGATGCAGCCCAGCCAATTACATACAAAGTGGAGAAGTGAGCCCCTCAAACTCTTTGGGGGATAGGTGGATTCACACACTTTTCCAATCTGGAGAAGCTGAGTCATCTGATCACCGTATGGGTTACTTACTGTAGTTGGCACTGGCTCGTGAGTTTTTACAGCTCCAGAAGGCCTTCCAGATTCCTCTTTCCCTGTGTTCTCTCCCTCTCCCTGGATTCTATCCTCCACACTTTCAGACATGAAGCTGACCAATGCCTTGCTGTTTTCTGTGGCAGATGTGAAGCCATCAGACCATGCTCAGTGCCTGCTCTGGAAGGGAACCCACTTCTCATGGTCAGACATGAGTGTTTTTTTTCTGTACTCCCCTAGGCCACCATTCAGTGATCCCCTGCATTGGTTTACTAGGGCTGCCATAGCAAAGCACCACAAACTAGGTGGCTTAAAACAATAGAAATGTATTCTCTCACAGTTCTAGGGGCCAGAAGTCCAAAATCAAGGGATCAGCAGGGTTGGTTCCTTCTGAGGGCCGTGAAGAAGGATCTGTTCCAGGCTTCTCTCCTAGCTTCTGGTGGCTGCTGGTCCTCCTTGGCACTCCTTGGCCTGTAGCAGCATCACTCCAATCTCTGCCTCCATCTTCATATGGTGCCTTCCCTACGTCTTTGTCTTCACATAGCCGTCTTCTCATAAACATACCAGTCTTATCGGTTTAGTGATATACCCTACTCCAGTATGCCCTCATCTTAACTAAAAATTACCTCTGCAGTGACCGTATTTCCAAATAATAAGGTCACTTTCTGAGGCATTAGGGGTTATGATCTCAACATACATTTTTGGAGAGACACAATTCAACCCATTGCATCCCTTATATAAAGCCTTCCTAGAGAACACTTTAACTATTAGTCATCTAATCATCATTTAACACTTTTGAAAAAAAACCTTACAACCTATGGGGTGTTTTTTGCTTTTCTAATATTTTTCTTGCACAGCAGATTTTAGTCACCTGTCCCCTGAAAAATGAAAACAGCATAGCAAATCTACACAACTATCTTGTCAGAAAAAACACGTATGCAAAGGCACCAGGGTTTTTTATTCAATGAAATTCAATCATTTCATTTTAACATGTTGATCTACTGCATTTTTAATGGATTCTAATGAAATTCTGGTGAGTTGAAATTAGAGAGATAATGCCTCCTGGGAAATGGTTTAGAATTTTTATGGTCGTGGTAACTTAAGCTTGTAGTTTTCACTAAATCAATAGTTTGTTCAGTCTCGTTGAGTTGAAAATGGTCTCTGCAAGCCCTTAACCACATACCATGATTTTCATACAGTATTAACACAGGCTTTTCCCCAAACCAGCTCTTGTTATGAAAAATAGATTTTTCTTTACTCATCCAAAATAGAGGGGACGTTTTAACCTATAAATTGTCATTTCTATATGATTTGTACAAGATATCTCACACTGGTTTTCCTGAATAATGTTAGCAAGCCCCAGCTATCACGGCAGTAATAAGTTAATTATATAGTAATTCTGTCTCTGCCTCTTATGGAAAGACTGCGGTTCTTCCACACCGTGTGTAGATGGCATAGAAGTCCTCATAAATTTAAAATACAGATGCCTGCCAGTCTGAAAAATAATCCAAGGAAAGTTACAGAAAGCTTGGAATAATAATGAAGGAAACTTCATCTTTAGAGCCAAAAAACCCACAGTCCAGCCCATTCTAAATGAATATGAAACGGTTTTTCCAAGGTATTACTTGATCACTTTGTCATAATTCTTATATATTTGTATAAAAAGATGTGCTAAAATAGCACCTCTGGAGTATACCTAAGCTTCTAGGAAAGAGATCCACTCACTTTGTACACTATGAAGAAAACAAGCATCCAATATGTCATTTAGGAATTACTGGCTGGCGTTATTTTATACTGATAGAGCATAAAGGTCCTTTTTTCTTTTCCCCTGTTGGGTAGTGTTGCTAATGTAGCTCATTTCGATGAATCCAAATCTCCCTTGAGTTTCTCCTTACTTCCCAAGGTCTAGCATTTATGAAATATCTGAACTACTGATATAATGAGGTGACAAGGAGGACATTACAGGTTTTTTTTTTTTTTTTTTTTTTTTTGCGGTATGCGGGCCTCTCACTGTTGTGGCCTCCCCCGTTGCGGAGCACAGGCTCCGGATGCGCAGGCCCAGCGGCCATGGCTCACGGGCCCAGCCGCTCCGCGGCATATGGGATCCTCCCAGACCGGGGCACGAACCCGTATCCCCTGCATCGGCAGGCGGACTCTCAACCACTGCGCCACCAGGGAGGCCCGGACATTACAGGTTTTGGTTAAATTTTTTATTTTATATTGGAGTACAGTTGATTAATAATATTGTGTTCATTTCCGGTGTACAGCAGAGTGATTCAGTTATACATATACATGTATCTATTCTTTTTCAAATTCTTTTCCCATTTAGATTATTACAGAGTATTGAGCAGAGTTCCCAGTGCTGTACAGTAGACCCTTGGTCATCTTTTTTAAATATCGCAGTGTATACATGTCAATCCCAAACTCCCAATCTGTCCCTCTCAGCATTACAATTTTTTGAACCAGACATTTTCTTCAATTGCTGAACATCAAAGTTGAGGCAACTCTGCATTCTTTCAAAGTCCAATGACCATCTTCCTTAAAAGGGAGCTCTTGGGCTTCCCTGGTGGCGCAGTGGTTGAGAGTCTGCCTGCCGATGCAGGGGATGCGGGTTCGTGCCCCGGTCCGGGAAGATCCCACATGCCACGGAGCGGCTGGGCCCGTGAGCCATGGCCGCTGAGCCTGCGCGTCCGGAGCCTGTGCTCCGCAACGGGAGAGGCCACGGCAGTGAGAGGCCCGCGTACCAAAAAAAAAAAAAAGAAAAAGGCAGCTCTTCATTTTTTCCGATAAAGCTCTAGGAAACAAAGTCCAAACTGCCTCCATGGTGGATCCAACACGTGTCAGGAGGCCGTGGGGCAGCCATACATGGGATGGCCCACTCCCAACCGGCTCTAAATCCACTCCGACTGCAGGCTGGTCAGAAGCTGAAATGAGGTCCGAGAGGCCAAATCATCCAACTCTTCTGCCCAGGTGGTTGTGGGTATAGAACCTTCCACACACCTGGCTGGGGCCCTGTCTCTCAAGGTACAACCTGCTCCTGCCCCGGGGCTAACATTCCCTTCAGCAGTGTGTGTGGAAAAGACAAAGGACACACGTGTCCATAGCAGAGCTTTTCATCATAGGGGCCAAGGGACACGGGGCAGTAGAGAAGCAGGAGCGGGGGCCGGGCAAACAACCCATGTGTCCCTCTCCCCACCGGCCACTGCTGTTGAAATGATGCCTAATTCAGAGGCAAAGCTCCAAAGTTGACACAGCTGGGGTCCAGGCAGGCTGGAAGAAAATCTACCATGTGCTCTGGGTTCCTGCCTCGTTTTCTTTGTTTTGTTTTGTTTGTTTTGAATTCCTTCCTTTAAAAAAATGTAGCTCGTGGACAACAGAGGAAGGAGACAACATAAAAGTTTATATGGAAAAAAAAAACCCTCGCCTCTCAGACCTGGTGCTCATAAAACCAGATCCAGTGTTAAGGGGGCCACAGCAGCCCTGGTGCTTTTCACAGCTGCTCTTCCCAGATTTTCCCATTAGTTTACAGCCCTGGGGGTTGCTGAGACTCCACTGGGGGCCCATCAGAGCATCTTGCTGGCCGTCCTATTTGTGCTCATTTAACCCTCCTCAAAATCAAAATTATCTTTTTTTTTTTTTTAATCAACCCTATCTCATCATTGCTCCATTAAACTTGCAACAGACTTCCATCCTCTAAGTCCACTTGCCAAAGTGATTTGACTTTAAGCTGCCCTTTGGCAAAGTCGGGGGAGGACGTCTCCAGTCAAATAAGCTTAGGAGATGCCACAGGCGAGACCTTTCTGGGAGATTCCCAATTATGTTTGCATATTACCAGCGATGAGAAGTCCTACAGTAACCCGATTTTCTCCAACCTAGCTGGCATTTCTGTCTTCCACGAGACTTCCTGCCAGCACGGCGTCCTGAGAAGCAGTCACTGGGAAGGACTGCCCTAAATCCTGCTCACAGGTGTGACAGCCACACACTGCCCACCCAGGAGCGTGCTTTGGGAGCTCTGTGAACCCAAACGCAAGGCCCGATGTCCATTCCTGCAATGCGTCGTCTTGTTACACGCAGCCCCACCCACCCAGCCTGTCGAGGTCTTTTTTGGAACCTGATTCTTAGAACCATATTTGTCTTGGACGCACATCTCTCTAGCAAGTGTTTCCACGAGCATGTGCACGTCTGCAGGAAACGGGCAGCCCGTGGACGAAGCCAACTGCAGGCCAGCTGGACCCTCCACGCACTGCCCCTCCTGGAGGCCATGCTCGGGCAAGTTCCTTCCGAAGCATCAGCGATGAGTTTTATGTGGTTTCCAAGGAGATTCGTTCGCTTGAGGTTGTTTTTCCATCCAATGGCCCCAAAGTGAAGAGTGGTTGCTGGGAAGTTAAATTATGACTCAACACCAGTAGCAGCTGCTGGTAACTAGGGGGAAGGGGTGGGGGTCTGGGGCCTGGGAGTTGGGGGCTCATTAACACTCACTTCTTAAATTAGCAAATCCTTCAAGTACAAGTTTAAATATAGCAACCTAATGGTTTCTAAAATTAGCAGTCGTTGCTCTCCATAAATATTTAGACAACCAGTAAACTTCTGGTCCACTTCCCTAGACTGATGGGGTCAGCAGGCTTAGCTTTTATGCCACATTCTTTAGGCTTAGTGGGCTTAATGATTGACCTTGACAAGCAAGAGCTGTGAGGGGCCTCAGAAGGCCCTGGCCAGGGACAGACAGAGGGGCCACCAGGCTGGAGGTGGCCTTCAGGCGTTACTGAAAGGACCTCAGAGGCCACCTGGAGAAATCCGCAGCTCCAGGCTCCCTGGAGGAACCGACCGTCCTGCTTTGCCTGGGACTGTCCCAATTTCAGCACTGAAAGTCCCTCACCCTGGCCACCTGAACCCCTGTAAAAGGACATCTTCAGGGGGGCAGAGTCAACTCCCCCAGGATACACCGAGGACACCACCCCTAGGCGCTCACGCTAACTTCAGTCCTACTGCGTTCAGAAAGGAAGCATTAAACCGGGGAAGATACCAGCCAGGCCAGAAAAAGAACTTTCACCCCTGCACCCAGTTTCCCCACGTGGAAAACAGGGGAGGTAACAGCTGCTGCTTCACTGGGTAACTGTGGGGAATAAACTGGGAGGCGTGTGTGAGCGTCACCCAGGGCCGAGCATCATTCAGGCCCAGTAAATTGGCGCTTTCGGTGTCAGCTCTGCTCGGGTGCCCAGTGCCTCCAGGAGGTGGGTGGCGGCAGCTCTGGTGGCGCACATCAGAGCGGCACCCACTGTGGGCCCCGCCGCCTGCCCGGCAGTGACCACAGGACAGTTGCCCCTCCCCGGGCAGCAGGGACTGTGGGGTCTCCCCCTGCTACCCCGCCCCGCAAGCCCAGCACCTGCACTGACTGCTTGCTGAATGGAGGGAAGAAGGCTTCCTAAGGAAAGACAGCTTCGCAAGACGCATGTGGCCCATCAGCCCGAGGTGTGAGTGAAGAACACAGGGTCCTGAGCAAACAGTCATTTTTAACATCGGCAACACCCCCGACCTCGTCCCCCCCCAGACCACTGATGTCCTGTCCAGCACCACGCTGTCTCACCGGTATCTCGTTTGTCTGTTAAGCAGGACAGATCTAAAGATCATCTCCAACGCCTCCAACGGAAGCATCACCCGTTACTAACCCACTCCCTCACTGTGATTAATGGGAGATTTCTTTACAGCGGACCCAGGATTAAAGCCAAGAGGGCCTGGGGCACCCCAAAAACCGCTCGCAGGAGAATCTGCATTGGGCGACGCCCCCACCCCACCACCCCCCGGCCCAGTGTGGCTCCCTGCAGCCTTCCTGCGCTTAACTGCAGAACGCTGCTCCGAGAAAGAAGGAAGAAGCGGGTTTTGCCTTGCGAACTCTCACCAGTTTGGGTCGCTGAAGTGACTTGGCACCAGCAGAGAAGCTTCCCTTTTCCTCCCTTCAGAATCAGAAGACACTCTGGGGCCATGAAGTCCAGCTCTCTTGTTTTTTTGGGGTTTTTTTGGTTTTTTTTTTTTGGCGGTACGCGGGCCTCTCACCGTTGTGGCCTCTCCCGTTGCGGAGCACAGGCTCCCGACCTGCAGGCCCAGCGGCCATGGCTCACGGGCCCAGCCGCTCCGCGGCATGTGGGATCTTCCCGGACCGGGGCACGAACCCGTGTCCCCTGCATCGGCAGGCGGACTCCCAACCACTGCGCCACCAGGGAAGCCCCCAGCTCCCTTGTTTTGAAGACAGAGAGGCCCCGAGCCACGCAGAGGGTGGGATTCTCTTCTTCTGCCCCGCACTCTGCTCCCGGCAGCAGAGAGGGGTGATCGGTGTCCACTCGGGCAGCTCTGGTCCCCCGCCCTCTTTCCCTTCCTTCCTCCCTCCCCCACTCCCTGACTCTCTCCTTCCCCCCTCCCAATATCTCCCGAATATCCTCGATACGCCTGGCACTAGACACCACATACGTGCTGGGTCCTTTTCCCCAAGAAGCGTTTGCGATTTTGCCATGGTTACAATGTTCAGGGGCAGCCTGTCTTGTATAAGCCCAGCCCTCTTCACAGGGTGTGAGAGGAGGTACCCTGCCCGCAGGGGAGGGCCACTGGTCCGTGGTCCTGGCTGCAGCACCTAAGGAGCTGACGACCTTGGTCCTTCCTCTCCCCTGGCGTCAGTGGATAATCTCTAAGGTCACATCTGGGATTCTGGAAGGCAGCGTCTGACCCGCCTATGGTGCCAACCCCCTCCTATGAGCACATGGGGAAGTCTCCCACTTTCAGAAAATGTTTCATCCTGACAGGCAGTCTAAGCTATTTTCTAAGTCGTACGCAGCCCACGCCTTAACACTCACCAGTCCGTTTGTTGATTTAACAACCTTAGTGACTACTGATCAAACAGAATGAAGTGAGATTCAAATGCAGCAGAGTTTGAGGGTAGACACAAGACAGAACTTCCCACATGGGGTTGGTAAGTGCTGAGAGAAGTGGGGTCTCTGGAGTGTCCTCCCCTGGGGTCCTGGGAAAGCCCAGCCCAGCCAGATGTGGGCTGTCACCCCTTCTAGCTCTGGCCTTCCAGGGAAAGCGCCTTAGGCGAGCCGCTTATTCGTTCACCCAATCAAGTCTCCGAAACTATTTTTAAAAACATGTTAATCGTGGAACCAACCGCCTATGGAAATCGCCGTTTCGGTGGCAGAAATAAATGCATCGAGATAATCTTTAACCCGTTTCCTCTCCCCCCGCCCCGCCTCCCGGCTTCATTAGGACTCCCGCGGGCTCCTGAGCGAGCGGCCACCGCCAGCAAGGTCATGGCCAGCGCAGCCGTGCAGCTCCTGGGCTTCCTGCTCAGCTTCCTGGGCCTGGTGGGCACGCTCATCACCACCATCCTGCCGCACTGGCGACGGACGGCGCACGTGGGCACCAACATCCTGACGGCCGTGTCCTACCTGAAGGGGCTGTGGATGGAGTGCGTGTGGCACAGCACGGGCATCTACCAGTGCCAGATCTACCGCTCGCTGCTGGCGCTGCCCCGCGACCTGCAGGCGTCCCGCGCGCTCATGGTCATCTCCTGCCTGCTGTCGGGCGTGGCCTGCGCCTGCGCCGTGGTCGGCATGAAGTGCACGCGCTGCGCCAAGGGCACCCCTGCCAAGACCACGTTCGCCGTGGTGGGCGGCGTGCTCTTCATCCTGGCCGGCCTGCTCTGCATGGTGGCCGTCTCCTGGACCACCAACGACGTGGTGCAGAACTTCTACAACCCGCTGCTGCCCAGCGGCATGAAGTTCGAGATCGGGCAGGCCCTGTACCTCGGCTTCATCTCCTCGTCCCTGTCGCTCATCGGTGGCACGCTGCTCTGCCTGTCCTGCCAGGACGAGGCGCCCTCCAGGCCCTACCAGGCTCAGCCCCGGGCCGGCACGGCCACCGCGCCCGCCTACCGGCCACCCGACGCCTACAAGGACAATCGGCCCCCCTCGGCCACCTCGGCCTCGCACAACGGGTACAGGCTGAACGACTATGTGTGAGTCCCCATGGCCTGTCCCTCCCCGGGCCCCCAAGAGGCGCCGGGACCCAGGCTGCCGACCGCTTCAAGGTCCGGGCACCAAGTTTACTTCTGGGCTGCTTTGGTGTCCAAAGGAATAATGTGAACCTGAGGAAATGGGCTAAGGATGCAGGGAAGGCGGGGAAATAAGATGAGGAGAAAAGCTCTACATACCAAAGACTAAAAATAATAATAATAATAATCCTTCCTGTTTTTGTATTTATTATATGTATTTATGTGGGTGATTTAATGACAGCTGAATAAAAAGCGACTTGGGAGTTTGGTCAGTGGGGTTTGTTTGCAAGCCAGGAATAAACCTTTTGGATGCAGTTGTCTCTGAAACTGACAATATCCGTGTCTGTTTCCAGACCCTTATTCTGTCTGCTAAGATGCTGGTAACCATAGTCAGCACACCTCCGGGCTCTGCCCACACAGGACAGGAGGGTTGGGCTGACGTTCATCCAAAAGATGCCTGAGCAGCATCACCAAAAACTGTTGCCCTATCCTGGCTCGATCTCAGAGGCAAGGCAGGAAATACAGGGCTTCCTTGAAAAAAGATAACTGCCATCCACCACAAAAGAAGGGCAATGTCATTTTCTGCCGGTGAGCAGTCGGCCCCCACTAGTAAGGCAGCAAAAGTCAGAAGAAAAAAAAAGGCAAAGTGAAACACGCCTGTTCACTTGGCTTTCCAGGCATTGACAAGAGGCCCAGTTAGGAAGGCTGCTCGCCCCAAGCACAGAATGTCACTGGCTTCTTTTCTGGGAATAGAAGTATGATGGCAGCTGACATCAGAGCAGGTACAAGGGCTGCTGACTGCTCTTTTAGCTGGAAAGAACTGCTGCGAGGGCCAGGTGAGGCCTGACCTCTTTAAGGATGCTGATGTTGCTTTCGGGGCTGTGATCTAAATCACACACACACACACACACACACACACACACACACACACAGCTCCCCCGTTAGCCCAGGGAGTCTGCTCATGCCTCTGCCGCAGCTTCAAGCTGTGAACATGGAAGGAAATACCCTGCCGTGTGGTAGGGCTGAGTCTGAGGTCTGTTAAGTGAAGCCCCACCATTCTCAAGGGGTCTTCGAATAGGGCCACCAGGGCTCCATCTGTCACTGTCTACAGGGAAGCGAGCCACAGAGGGTTAGCCACACGTGGCTGGGCTTACTGGCGGGGCATGGCCTGGTGAGACTCTGGCCCCAGGATCAGGGAGGTAGAAGGGGAGAATCCCGGGCAAGGATTAGGAGGCCAGACGGACCTCAGCCCTGCAACTCTGGATCCAGCAAGGCTGGGAGTTGCTTGATGCTCCCCTGACTTCATGCCTCCTCCTGACCGGGTCCTCCGGGCCACTGAGATGGTGACAAGAAGCCCAGTTGCCACGTGCTTCCCATGTAGGCAGAGGCTCTCACCAGTAATGTGCGTACACCCCGCGATCCTCTTCTGATTGCTTTAAGCCTCACCAGTTACACCTAATAAACTGCACCACTGATGAGACCTAGCAACAGGAGAATCTTCTAGCAACATTGAAAAGTCAGGGTTTAAGGTACAATCCTACACATACATATTTCTTTTCTATTTTGTGCTGACCTCTAGACTCCAAGCAACAGGGGCCGCTTCTGTTTGGAAGGAGAGGGTACCACACATTTTAGCCTCTATCTAGCCCCGCAGCAGCTAAGAGGGCTGGGATGTGCCATCCTATTTAGGTCAGGGATTTAGATCAGAAAGGTCTTCATTTATTTATGATGAAACAAGCAATTTTAACTTACTCTTTAAATGATAAAAACAAATCTGAATCTATAAAGAAGAGAAACAAAATCTTCTTAAAACGAAATGATATTCTGTCAGTCCTTACTTGATGGTCACTATCTAGAATGTGTTTAGTGAAGTTATTCTAGTTAATAGACCGATTACAAATTTAAAGATAAAATAGCTTTTTAAAATTCGAAGTAGAGTTGATTTACAATATTTTATTAGCTTCAGGTGTCTAGCAAAGTGATTCAGTTATATCTTTTTCAGATTATTTTCCATTATAGGTTATTATAAGATATTGAACATAGTTCCCTGTGTTATACAGTAAATCCTTGTTGCTTATCTATTTTATGTATCGTAGTTTGTATCTGTTAGCCCCAAACTCCTAATTTGTCTCCCCCCTTCCCTTTGATGACCATAAGTTTGTTTTCTATGTCTGTGAGTCTGTTTTGTATATAGATTTGTTTGTATTATTTTTTTAGATTCCACATATAAGTGACATTGTATATTTGTCTTTGTCTGGCTTACTTCATTTAGTATGATAATCTCTAGGCCCATCCGTGTTGCTGCAAATGGCAATATTTCTTTCTAAAATAGCTCTTATCAAAGTCTTTCTCTGAATTCTGTCACTACTGAAGTAAAAGATGTTCCTCTCTCCTACTCAGGTGAAAGACTAATAATAACAGTGATTACAATTTATCAAGCACTTACTATGTTCCAGGAATACCTTTTACTTACTAATTTGGTCCAAAGAGATACATGAGAACCCAATGAGACAAATACTCATTTTAACCCCATTTTCCAAAGGAGGAAATCAAAGTGCATAGAGATTAAATTATTTGCCCAGGGTCACAGAGCTAGTGAGCAAAAGACCCAGGATTTGAACCCAAACAGGTAAGCAGGGAGAAAATACATTCACTCAAGTAGAAGCATGACCTATAAGCTCATTAATTTCATGTCCAGACTATTTCCAAATAATTAAGTGAATTGTTTCATGACCATATTTAGTTCTTTCTAGAACCATCACTCCACAAAGCTTCTGTTAACTGGGTTCTGGCTGGATTAGAGGAAATGTGATATCAGACCCATAGGTCCAAGTTTGAATCCCCATAGAAAGCAGGAAGTGACACACAGGAAGTGACACACGGATGGCTCTGACCTACAGCTGGCCCACCAACTGTAGGAAATAGACCCAAATTAGACCTTAATTCCCTCCTTCAAGAAACAGGGTGTAAGAACGCTGTTCCCAGTTTCCTCTGGCTCCTTTGCTCTCATCCACTCCTAAGACAAGAGCTCAGGTCCTGTGGTCCCCTTTTTCATCACATCACAATCACCAGGGCCATCAAGTAGATGCCTGCCTCTGCCCACCTCTTTGAGACTAGGCGGTCATAACCGAGGCTGTTTTGAACAAAGTATGGTCTCCTTTCGAGGTACAACATGTAATCCCAAAGTTCAAAATAAAAAGGAAACATGAGTCAGATTCTGATGTTTTCCAGGAAACTGTTGTTATGAATGTAAATTACAATATGACCCTCATGGGATAAAGAATGCTGTATGTCTTTGCTTCCCTAAATCAAATCAAATTTGGCTCTGATCCAGAGGCCTAAAGCCAGCCACGTTTCCTTGTTCCCTCCCCAGCATTTAGGAGGGCTCAGGGCCCCAGCACTAATGGAGGCCCTGGACTTGGGGAAGGGGTGAGGCCCAGCCTTTAGTCCTTGGGGTCGCTCTGGTTACCTGCTGACTGCCAGGGGCTGGTTCCTTCACAGCCTGGGGCCCCTGATGCTGCTCCCAGGCCACAGCCCATCCACCCACACAGTCACCCATGTCATGCCCCAGCCCCTCCCAGGCCATGTGTGAGAATGGGCACTGGAATCTTCTACCCTGAGGAACCCTTAGTCCCAGGCTCAGTCTCTGGGGAGCCACTTCCTGAAACGGATCCACGCCTCTCCTATACTCAAAGCACCAGAACGTCCCCCTTTTTGGATAAGACACCCTAATTGCTTTTCTGGGTTAAGTTTTTTGAAATCAAAAGGCTCTGAAATCCCACAGAGAATCCTACTTTCGTAGCAGCCACTGTTGCCCTAAGTGGAAATAATTTGAAAACTATGGCACATTCACCATTTGTATAATAGTCCATTACTTGATAGTTATAAACCAGAGATGGGGCCAGGATCTGCACCCTAAATGCCCGGCCCCAAAGCCCCAAAGCATTGCCACATGCCTCCCTGCTTCTCCCTGCCTTGGACCCTCTGTGCTTGCTTGCTTCCAGGTAGAGGGAACAGCGCGGATGGTGACAGTCGGGCCTGAGATGGGGATCTGGACTAAGGGGCAGCCGTGGAGGTGGGAAGAGGCTGGGATGTGCCCGAAGGTAGAGTTGATAAAATTTACCGAGGGCTTGGTTGTGGGGTGTGAAAAGAAAGAGGCTTAACTGTTGATGCCAAGATCTGGGACTGGATCAACTGGAAGAATGGGTTCACCATCTTCTGAAAAAAGGAGATTCTGGAAAGAAAGCGTTCTGGTAAGGTAGATTTTGTTTGTTTTCCATGTGTTGGGTCTGAGCCGCCTCAAGTGGAGATGGTGATCAGGGCCCTTAGATGTGTGAAGCTGGAGCTGAGAGACAGATTACTGTGGGAGCCTCAGCCCAGGACACAGTTAGCCATGCAGCTAGAAAGGGTCTCATGGGACGTGAACACAGGTGAGCAACCCAAGAAGCCAAGGGCTGCTGAGGGTTTCACATTCGGAGGCTGGGAGGACGGGGGCGTCCAACACGGCAACCAGAAGACGAAGACCCCGTGAGCAAGGAGGGCCAAACTGGGAGGTTCTGGAAGCCGAGGAGAAGGGAGCGGTGTTCACTCACCTCCTCCTATCTTCACAGTAACTTAGGCAGTATGAGCAGCTGCATTTAACAGATGAGGAAACGGGGCTTCGGAAAGCAAGGCACTGGCTGAGGACTGCTCCATGGAAGGGGTCGACTCCTGGGCAGGGAAACTTACACACGTTAGAAAATTCTCATTTCAGTCTGTAAGGTCGCAGTAACCCTCACAGAAAAACATGCATGTTCCAGCTCTTTCTGCATAAACATTAAGACATCCCTACTTACAGGTTTCTCCTTGGATGATAGAACAGGGTCTTCTCGCCGAGGTTTATACTGTGCACCCCTAGAGAGGTGTGGTGATTATGGACTCACCTCAGGTTAATACTTTTCATATAAAGGGAAAAAGGTAAATATGTAAGATTTCAAGAGGAAACCATTATACTGAAATGTGTTATCGAAATATTTTTAAACGATGGCATGGTAATATGTGTACTCCTTTACTAATGCACAAAATGACATTATCCAGGGCTTCCCTGGTGGCGCAGTGGTGGAGAGTCCGCCTGCCAATGCAGGGGACACGGGTTCGTGCCCCGGTCCGGGAAGATCCCACATGCCGCGGAGCGGCTGGGCCCGTGAGCCATGACCGCTGAGCCTGCGTGTCCGGAGCCTGTGCAAAAAAAAAGAAGACATTATCCAGCAGGGGAAGTCTAATAAATATTGCAATTTCAAAGCAATAATAAGCATAAAGAATATTTTAAGAAATTTGCAACAATTGTAACTTGATGTGAAAATAACTGTAATTTTCAAAGTTACAAGGGTTGAAATACCAAAAAAAAAAAGTAAAGCAACTTGCTCAGGTGACTTGAAGACACTTAAAGCCCCCTGAGCATGAGAAGACACTCATGCAACCGGAAGTTCAATTTTCCTTCTGCATGTAAGCGATAGTTCATTAAAATAATCCCTAATTGCTCCCCGGGGACCCAGAGGGTGTTAAGTGTGTACCTCTGGGGTGGGGACCGCAGGACAGCAGGGTGAAACTGAGCACCATTCCTGAAGACAGCAGAAGCCTGGGTCCTCCATTAATTCTCAGAAAACCCTTCCTCTATTTGTCCAATGAACACAGTGATAAACCTGGAACTTCTGTCATTTGCGCAGGAAGCGCCATCCCAGGGCCCTGAGGGGATGAATTGTACCACTCCTGTCAAAACCCAAAATCCAACCGAGTAAATTTGAAAGATCCAATTGGTTTTATTAGGCGATTCATGAGTTAGGAGCATCCCAGCTAGCACCTAGAAGCACGTCCAGAGGGATTGTGCATAATGGAAGGTTTTTATAGGAAGAAGGAGGGAGCTATTAGCAAGAGAAAAGAAAGAATTCTTTTTAAGTCAGTATGTCTTTGGGGGGGGCGATGACAAGGGTTTGTGGGTTTTTTATTTTTATTTTTATTGGCGTATAGTTGCTTTACAATGTTGTGTTAGTTTCTACTGTACAGCAAAGTGAATCAGCTCTACGTATACATAGATCCCCTCTTTTTTTGGATTTCCTTCCCATTTAGGTCACCACAGAGCATTGGATGACAAGGGCTTGATCACACAGATTGCCTCCTCTTCCTCTGGGGAGGGTTGGAGGGGATGAAGAGGACCCTCGTGATGGTGCTGACCAGGTTTGGTATCATGGGATTTTAGCACAAATGATGCATCTGGGGCCTGTGGCTTTCCTTTTAACACCCCAAAGGCACTGTTCCCATCAGTGATAAACCGGACAGGGAGCTCCTCCCGGTGGCCGGAGAAGCACCAGGCACCTGATACCCAAGTCGTGGGTTTCAGGCCAGGGACCACTGGCTGCGGTTTGCTCGTCCTCTCGCAGGAGGGATGGAGAGGCAGCTCGCTAAACCGAAGTAGGCGGACAGCAAAGGCAAACCCATCGCACCTTTCTTATTCAGGAAACGTCCATTTCAGACAAATGAGATTAGAGCTGGCAATGCTCTGAAGCTGAACAGTCAGTGTGGGGAGAGTGGGCAGCAAGCTGAGGAAGTCCCGGTGGCAGGGGCTGGAGTGGGGGACAAGTGAGGGAAACAGGTTTAACTAAGACTTCGAGGATTAAAAGGAAAAGCCACCTCGCTTCTGCTATAGCATCCTCACTCCCACCCAAGAGACACAGGAGTGTGTGTGTGTGTCTGTGAGAGAGAGAGAGATTGAAATCTGAGGTCCTGTAATATTTGAAGGCTTTTCTTGAATCAAAAAGCACAAAGCCATTTTCTGGGCAAATATCCAAAGGAAAACACAGAAATTTCATTCTAGTAAATTATTTTAAAGTACCACCAACTGGCTTTCACAGGTGTGTGTGGCAGGGGACCATTTCCTGCCTGAGAAAGGCCATTGGAGGTCACCCGTCAATCTGGGAGGGCCCAGCCCCTGGGGGCGGATCACCTGGGATGATGATGGCACCTCTTGACTGCCAGCTTTGTCCCAGGAAAGCTCAGCACAACATACTCCTTAATTCTTTTCTCCTGAGGGACTTTCTATTCAAAAGCTCACCACCCTCCCATCCCTGCTGAGTAAATGATTGACAGTCTCGAGCTTTCCATCCCACCAGGGCTCCTGCAGGGAGCATCAGCTGCCTGCAGCTCGGGGGGAGGTCTGGGGTTGTTTTAGTCATCCCAGGCATTTTTCCAAAATAAAGCATTTGCATAGGTTTCCTATCCAGCATAATAAAGAGCAAGAAGGCAGGACTTAACAGCCAGGAAATCACTGGAGAGTTTTGGTCTAGTGGCTTCACCAGGTGTCTGGGGAAGCTGGTGCCTGCCTTGGGGAAGAGCTCATTGTGACTTTGCTGAACATGGGCAGTGGGGTCCCGGGACAGTGAAGAGGTTGGGGGAAGGGAGAGACCCAGTGCTGCACTTGGGAGTCCTTGAGCCCAGCCCGCTGCCCAGACAACCCTCTCAGCAGGAGGGATGGTCTCTTTTCCATCCATAGCTCCATAGATATTTCTGCTATGAAATTCATCATTCACCTTTGTAGGCATTATGAATTGCTCTGTAATACCCAAGCATAAGAATAACACCTGCCTTTGCTTTTTTAAAAAATCAAATCTGGTTCTGTTTCAACCACAATGAGATACCACTACCTGTGAACACCTTAAAGTTAAAGGATTGACCATATCAAGTGTGATGGTGGTGACGGACACAGCTGAGAATACAGGTGGAGAGTCTACAGTTAAGAAGAAGGGCCCCAGGGGTTTGAGCGCAAGGCCCGACGGTCCGGAAAGCTGGAACTGAGGGTGGGGAACACGTCGGATTCAGAGCTCAGCAGGAGGTGGGACCGGTGCTTGGCAGATGCCGTCGGGAAGATAGGTACTGGTTTTGGATTAGGACTTGTTTTCTCACTTACCTTCTCTAAAAGAAGAATGTGGCCATTAGCCTTTGGTTCTGGAATGGGATTGGGAATGGCCTACCCCAACTGTCAGCATGATTTTCAGGCTCCATATCTTCTTTTTTATTTTTTTGTCAGTTGAACACATTTTAATACATTTAAGTGGCATTTTAACCTCTTTTATTTATTTTATTTTAATTTAATTTAATTTAATTTTATTTTATTTTATTTTATTTTATTTTATTTTTGTGGTACGCGGGCCTCTCACTGTTGTGGCCTCTCCCGTTGCGGAGCACAGGCTCCGGATGCTCAGGCTCAGTGGCCATGGCTCACGGGCCCAGCCGCTCCACGGCATGTGGGATCTTCCCGTACAGGGGCACGAACCCGTGTCCCCTGCATCGGCAGGTGGACTCTGAACCACTGCGCCACCAGGGAAGCCCTAACCTCTTTTATTTTTAATTTATTTTTTTATACAGCAGGTTCTTATTAGTCATCCATTTCAAACACATCAGTGTATACATGTCAATCCCAATCTCCCAATTTATCCCACCACCACCACCCTCTGCTGCTGCAGGCTCCATATCTTCTACATGGAAAATGTGTCAAAGAGCAGGAGCAGTGACTTCACATCTGAGGACATCCCAGTGGGAGAGAAAGAGAAATCACGTTTATTCCTCAGGAACACTGAGGTGCCCTGGTGTAAGCTGACACTCTTTTGTAACAATGTCTTCAGTAATGCTTTAAACTCCAACACACTGTTTATGTATTTGAAACCAAGTCTGTTTCTTGTTTTGTATTTTCTCTCTGGAAATGGCAAGGAGGTGGTCTTAAAAGAAATAAATTAAACAAAAATAGGCAAAAAAAAAAAAAAAAAAAATGATGGACCTGACCCAGGGCAGACCCTAGGGATATTCAACATGAAGGCTGACAAAGAGCAGAAGAGGAGGAAGAGGAGAATGGAGGTGAAAATGCAAAATGCAGGGGGTTACTTGTTTATTGACCCCCCCCCCAGCCCTACCACACACATACAGAAGGTTCTCCTAAAGCAAGTGAACAAACTGTCTGGGGAGAGAATGATTACCTGGGAAGAGTCAGGTAGTGTAGGTGTCAGCTTCTACTTCAGGCATTTGAGAAGTCCTTGGGATAAAGTCAGCTTCCTACTCCGTCTGGTAAAGGGAAGCTTTCCTTTTGATAAACCTGGCTTATGTAAATAGCACTCCCTGCCAGTTTCTGTTTTGCCTTACACTTCAGAGAAGCACCAGACATTTGAGGAAAGCCTGCAGCATGAAAGAGAGAGAAAAGATAAACAAGGAGAAAAAACTGACACTGGAGGAAACTGATAGTTCAGTGAAGAGAAGAGAAGGTTTTAAAATCTGTATTCTCTATTCTCAGAGAATTCAGGATCTTGTTTCATCCATCACAACAGAATGCCATGAGAAAGATGAGAAAATGGAAAAGACTCTCAAGTTAAAATTTTTCTAATATTACATTTTTAACATTTAAGTAGAGGGATTTGAACGTATAGTAGAGAAAATGTTCCAGAGCGTAGCAAAGATTAAAATACAAATAAAAGGGCACCATGAACTAGAAAACATTGTATAAAACATATGAAAGACACAAAACATCATTGTAGGAGGTCAAACATCTGACAAATAAGAGTTCCTGAAAACAATAAAGAAAATGGATGAGTGGGAAAAAATGATTAAAAAAATTTCCTGGAACTGAAGGGAGACATGAATTTCCAAATTTGAAAGGGCTTAACAAGTGTCACATAGAAGGAATAAATGAAAATTTACACTACTAAATGAGATACATCCCCATGAAATTTCAGAACATCAAAGTAAAAGAAGCAAAGACCTTAAAAAAAATTCCCAGAGAGAAAAAACAATCCAGATCATATAGAAAGAATAACTGGCTCCTTCTCATCCAAAGCAGCCCTATATCCTTGTTAGTCTCTGTCTCAGCACACTGTGAACTCCTCTCATAGGCCTCCTCAGAATGTGTGATTGTTTTCTTAATTTGCACATGCATTTTTTCCTGACTCCTCTGTTAGATTCCAGGTCCTTCAGGGCAGAGATTTTGCCCATCTCATTCACTGTCATGTGTGTGAGACCTGGCACAGCCCTAGGCTGAAAATATGTCTGTGTTTTAATTGGAGGGGAGCAGGGAAGGCAGGAGGCATGAGTCCCTCCCTGGAAAGTCAGCAAACCAGCACTGATTCATACTACCATGTAAATGACTGCTACCTCAGCAACTTCAAGTACCTGAGGGTGGAGGGAAAAGGGCACCAAGAGTTACTTGGGTCCTACACCACTTGGCAGCCTACCCAAATTAAGAACAGTCTTGGGAGAGGCCTCAGCCCAGAAGCTGTCTTTGGAGCTTGAGTTAAATTCAGTCTCTTGTCTGCTCTTCCATGTTGGCCAGGCCACATTGGCATAGCAATCTTCCTCTTTTATGTGCTTTTTCCATTTCAGCCATCTACTTTTTCCACTCCTGAAATACGACACTGCAAAGCCAAAGCAGTGTATGAGGGCTCAGGTCTTATAGGATTAAGAAACTCTACCAGCACACACCTTAGGGTCCATGGGTTCTATGAGAGCATTTCAAGTAGGTGAGACTGGATAATTGAGAAAGTGTGAAATGATGGATGGGAATCCTACAGGAAGCCACAGAAAATTGTAACCAACACATTTTGAAGGGAAGGAGAATCCTTCTAATTAAAATGTAATAATGACCCAGCAATTTCACTCCTAGCTATATACCCAAAATAACTGAAAATAGATACTCAAAAAAAAAAAGAAAGAAAAGAAAACAGGTAAACAAATCTTTGTACATGAATGTTCATAGCAGCATTACTCACAGTGGCCAAAATGTGGAAACAATCCAAATGTCCATTAACAGATGAATAGATAAACAAAATATGGTATGTTTTTACAGTGGAGTATTACTCAGACACAAAAAGGAATAAGGTAGGAATACACGCTTCAATGTGGTTGAACCTCAAAGAAAACATGCTAAGTAAGAGAAGCCAGACACAAAAGGTCACATATCATATGATTGCATTTATATGAAATTGCATGATGTCTTCAAGATTCATCCACATTGGGCATGTATCAGAACTTCATTCCTTTTTATGGCCAAATAATATTCCATTGTGTAGATAGACCACATGTGCTCTGTGTGTTCCCTGCTGGACCAGCCCATTCAGATTGGAGGTTCCCAGGGATTGTGGGGGAGAAGAACAGGGAGTGACTGCTTAGAATGTTCTACCATTGCAGATCAGCATCAAGGCTTAAAGAAAAGGCTCTCAACTAAAGCAGCATCAAGCTTTTTCACAGCTCTGGACTTCTTTATCTGCTGTTTCTTCTACCTGGAATGCTCTCTCCCTAAATCTTCAAATGGCTTATTCCCTTCCTTCATTCATGCTCCTTCTCAAATGTCAACTCCTCACAGATACCATCCTTTCCTCACTAGGAAGATCTGGAAGCTGCAGACAAGTGGCAACTGTTGGATAAAATAAGTGCTAATAGACAGAAGAAAAATCTTACAAACCAGCCTACAAGGCATCACTCCAACTCAACTGCTCAAACCAATGCAGAAGAGCAAACAGAAATCCAAGGGTAACCCCACATGCACAGAGCAAGATAAGACATCAACCCAGTTTCCAGTAGAGTCAACAAGTTCAGAGAGAAACCACAGGGCCAGAGTTTCCAGAATGCAGCTGTACATAACCTTGGTCTTCCTTCCAAATCCTCAAGCAGCTGAAGATCTAAACAGAGAATAGAAATTATTAGCATCTCACATTCCAAAATAAATGCTAAGGGGAAGGTTCAAATAGTGCTCAGGAACACAGGAAAGAGAAATTCCACCAATATTATTTTTGAACAATCAAGATAATAAACATCTCCAAAAATTTAGTCATGCCTCTTTGCAATCTATCCCTCTCTCCACCCTCATCCCCAAGTAAATACTATATGGTTCCCTTTATAGAAAACTCTAGACAGATCTTAATGTTCTCACCACACACAAAAAAAATATAATTATGTGATATGATAGAGGTGTTAGCTAGAGCTATGGTGGTAATCATATTGCAATATATAAATGTATCAAATCAAATCAACATGTTGTACACCTTAAAGTTATACAGTGTTGTATGTTATACATACACATTGTATATGTATTGTTATATGGTATACATATACATTGTATACTGTTATACATATACATATACAATGTTATACGAAAATACAAACAGGGATAATTATACTTTGTCACTTCTTATCATTATGCCTTCATGTCCTTTTCTGGCTTTATTGCAATGTGTGTAACCTCCAGAACAATGTTGAATAGAACTGTTGAAAGTGAGAATACTTGCTTTATTCCCAATCTCAGAGAAATCAGCTGTCTTTCACCATTTAATATGATGTTAGCTTCAGTCAAGTATATTTTAGAGAAGACTATATGAGTGACATAGTTCATGAATTCTTGACCATTTGATAACATATTTCTGTTGCCTTGTCATAGCAATGATAACTTGACTGGGTATGGAAAATTGGGTCATACACAACCCCTCAAACAAAACACTCATTAGACAATGTTCCAGTTTCTTCTTTCATTTAAAATTGCTAAGGAGAAATCTGAAGTTAGACTAATTTTCTTTTAGTATATAACTTTATTTTTGCCATATTTCCTTTAACCTTACCCTTTCAATAATTTCACTCAGGCTTTACAGTTCTTTATTATTTTTGTCCTAAATAATGAAGGACTCTATTGACGTACAAATGTATGTTTTCCTTCATTTCAGAAAATTCTGGGGTTTATTATACCTTTTAGTTTTTTATCTACTCATTTTGTTCTACTATATTTTTTAGGTCTACAAAATTAACTGTATATTGGCTATTTGGGTTGTCAGTCCTCCATATTGAGCATTGCTTTTTTTCAGATGGAAAGGGTTGTCATTTTGATCACAGTGGTAGTTTCACAGAAATGTGTGTGTGCATGTGTGTGTGTACATAGACTGATCTTGTATACTTTATATATGTGCAGTTTGGTGTACTGCAATTATACGTCAATAAATTGCAAAAAAATTTACTTGAAACTGTAATCTGAGAGCTAAAATAAAAATAAATAACTCAGAAGTGGGGAAGTCATAGGATGAAATATCAGCTTTGAGTCTTGAATCTATTAAATATAAATTACATCTAAATAAGACAGACATTCTAATTACAAGAATTCTAATTCCTGGAAAAGAGGAAACTAATTATTTTTAATTGACAATGGTATAAAGTAGGACAACAACTCCAGAACAAGCAAATAAAATTGGGGAAGAAGAGAATAAGTGGTCCAAAAGTGCTAATTTTCTCATCTTTCATATGAGAAAATAAAGAGGGATGATTGTGTTACTGAAATTGATATATTGTGAAAAATAGGCTTAAGTCTACTTTATAACTTTAAAGTTATTTAAAGTTATAAAGGTAAATACTGGAACCCATACAGACTATATGCCTGATAAATTCAAAGGAGAAAAAAAGTTAACATAGCAAATGTTTAGAAACAGAAAAAGTAGAAAGGAAATATTAAAAATACACTCATATATGTTTTCAGTTAAACGTAATCATTTATAATATAAACAGATAACCTTACTAAAAGGTGAGAATTCTCATATTGGATTTGAAAAAATCCGGACTTCCCTGGTGGCACAGTTGTTAAGAATCTGCCTGCCAATGCAGGGGACACAAGTTTGAGCCCTGGTCCAGGAAGATCCCACATGCTGCAGAGCAACTAAGCCTGTGTGGCACAACTACTGAGCCTGCGCTCTAGAACCTGTGAGCCACAACTACTGAGCCCACAAGCCACAACTACTGAGCCCGTGTGCCACAACTATTGGAGCCCACATGCCACAACTCCTGAAGCCCGCGTGCCTAGAGCTTGTGCTCTGCAGCAAGAGAAGCCACTGCAATGAGAAGCCCGCGCACCACCCCAAAGAGTAGCCCCCGCTCGTCACAACTAGAGAAAGCCTGTGCACAGCAACAAAGACCCAATGCAGCCAAAAATAAATAAATAAATATTTTAAAAATCTAAGTATATGCCCATGTATTAAAACAAAATGACTAGGGCTTCCCTGGTGGCACAGTGGTTGAGAGTCCGCCTGCCGATGCAGGGGACACGGGTTTGTGCCCTGGTCCGGGAAGATCCCACATGCCGCGGAGCGGCTGGGCCCGTGAGCCATGGCCACTGAGCCTGCATGTTCGGAGCCTGTGCTCCGCCACAGGAGAGGCCACAACAGTGAGAGGCCCACATACCGCAAAAAAAAAACCCAAAAAAACAAAAACAAACAAACAACAAAAAAACCCAAAATGACTTAGAGAAGCTGAAAATAAAATTACAAACAAAATGATAGGTAAATGGTGAATAAAATGATCACAAAAAGAAAGCAAGGGAAGGTGTATAATATTAAAACCAGAGAAATTTGAATTCAAGGAAAACTCACTAAGTTATACATAAGGGTCACTTCATCATGATGAATTTTATAATCCACAATGAAAAGATCTTTCTCATGAACCGGAAAAAACTGGCAGAAACACGTTAATGGCAAGATATTTTAACTCACTATCATCAAGTAAGACCAAACAAAATAAAACAAAAAAACCAAAAAAAACCCAAAAAACAAAAACCAGATATAAATGGTCTGAATAATAGGATGAACAAGGTTGATCTTATACATGCATGTCTAATTCTTTGTCCTGAAACAAAAGAGAAAATATAGCACATTGTCTTTTCAAAAACAATAGCAAACTTATACAATTTTACAATATATTAGATCACAAAGAAAACCTCAATAATTTCCAAGAAGTGAAATAAGAACCACATTCTAAAACTATAATAAAACTAAAAATAATAAAGTTGAAGTAAAAAAAAATATTAATACCCAAGCTATTGGAAATGTTAAAAAAAAAAGTCTGTTTTTCCTTGTTTCAAAAAGGAAATCAAACTAGAACTGCAGACTATCTAGGAAATTACAATAATGAGGATATTATATATCAAACCCCAGGGGATAGGGTCAAAGTTGAAGGCAAAGTAATAATCATATCCTTAAACACTTCATGCAAAAATGAATCGAGCATTTGGGTGGGGGAGGGACTAGAAAAATTAATACAAAACTTAATGAAAACATAAGGGGAAAAAAACAGAAGAGTTGATAATGAATTCAAGATTTAGGGTTTTTGAAAAGCAAAGTAAAAAGACCACAAACTAGCTTGATCACTTTTTAAAAAAAAGACAGGGATGGGAGAGCACAAATACATAAAATCGGGATCAAGTAAGGGAAGCAATTATAAAACAATACTTTTAGCAACTCTTGCCAGTTAATGGTCTTCTGGGAAAGAACATCTTACTGAAATTGGACTGAAGAAAAGAGGGGAAGGCTAACTCGGTAATTTGGGTAAAAACTGTAAAAGCTGTCAATGAACTGTTCCCCCACAAAAGCCTCAGGCTCAGCTGGTTTGATGGCAATTCTTTCAAACTCTGAAATAACAGGCAGTTTTGAGGCTATTTAAACTCTTCAAAGGCATGAATGGATGGTGGTACCTTCCACCAAAGTAAATCGTGTGTGTGGAGGACAAAGAGAGGTAGAGTTTCTGTTGAAACTCACCAGCATGTTTGAATTTGGAAATGCTTTCTCAGCTATAGGTTCTGATCTCAGAAGACCCATAGGAGCCAGAGACAGAGCTTGGGAGATGTGAGCCTACAAGCCATAGGTGACGCCTTAGGTAGGTGATCTACTACCTCACCACTGAGAAATGCACAGAGGAAAAAGGGAAGGGAAACATCAACACAGAAGGGTGGATGGAAGAAAAATAGCCCAAGAAAGAAATTAAGGAGGACTAGCCAGAGATTCAGATACATGTCAGTGAAAGACAGACCCAGGGAAAGTGACCAGCCGTCAAATGCTGATGTGGGCCACTCAGTAGAGAGTTCAGGGCGATGGTGAGAACACAGCCAGTGGGCCAAAAATAGGAAGTATTCATTTCACAAATAGTTACTGAACATCTACTAGAGACTAGGCACAGAGGAAAAAGAAAAGGATGTAAATTTTATGTCCCTTAACATTAATAAAGAGGAACAATTCAAATTATTCATTACTTTAAAAAAAACTTTTCAAGGGCATGGAGAAAGAGAGAAAGCCTCCAGACTCTCTCAGGTGCTAATTATTCACCTACCATTTCTCAGGTCTAAAGCTACCTTTCTGTGGTCGGCTAGATAGAGGGCCTGAGAACTTGCCCTTCAGACTCCAGCAGGAGGCGCTAGAGGGAGGTGAGCGTCGTAGCTGCCCGTGGTTCTGACTCCAGGTCCCTTGGCTCACCCTGTACAAGCACCTCCTTAGAGTGACACGGCAGCCAGGTAGTGCCCCTCCTCAGAGGTCTAATCTCAGGCTCCAAGGGGGCCCCTCGTGTGCCCTTTCACCTCCAGCCCTAGGGGTGGAAGCTGCCCCCTGAACTCTGGATTTACCATGATGAACCCTCTTTGTTTCTTTCAGCCCATCAGTACCTGTGTAACAACACCCCATATTAAATCCCTCTACTTGACACACCTAGTATGGTTTCTGTTTTGCTGGCTGAACCCTGACTAATACAAACACGGAGAGCAAAGCCAGTGAAAAATTTCACACAGACACACACACACGTACACACCAGGCCAAGCTCAGTATCTCAGTTATAAATATTGATACAGATGCTTAATAAAATATTAGCAAACAGATTCCATAAAGATAAATATACACCATAAATAAAATGCATTTATTCTAAGTGGATCTCAGAGACCTCAGTAGGTCAAAGAAGAAAGAAAGTAAAATATGACCATCACAAGAAGAGCCATTAAGACATTTGATAGACTTTCACAGCCTTTTCTTTTCTTTCAGTGTAGTTATTTTTTTTAATTGAAGTGTAGTTGGTTTACAATGTTGTGTTAGTTTGAAGTGTACAGAAAAATGATTCCGATATATATATATGTATACACTTTTTTTTTAATTCTTTTCCATTATAGGTTATTACAAGATGTTGAATATAGTTCCCTGTGCTGTACAAAAGGATGTTGTTGTTTATTTTATATGTAGTAGTAGTATCTGTTAATCCCAAACTCCTAATTTATCCCTCCCACCCCTTTCCACAGCCTTTTCTAATTGCAGAAGAAGAAGAAGTCAGAAAAAAAAAGCACATTTTTAGGTATAAAACAAGGGGACCTGCCTCTGGTGTTGAACATTGTTCCGAAAGTGTTGAACTATACTACTGATCTAGAGAGTCAAGAAGAGAAATAAATGATTGAAAATGGAGGGAAAGTTATATTTATTTCCTGATAATATGGTTGAAAGCCTAGAAAATCTATTTCAGTAAGATGGCTGGTTAAAGAACAAATAAATATGACTTCCCTGGTGGAACAGTGGTTAAGAATCCTCCTGCCAATGCAGGGAACACAGGTTTGATCCCTGGTCCAGGAAGATCCCACAAGCCGCGGAGCAACTCAGCCCGTGCACCACAACTACTGAGCCCACGTGCCACAACTACTGAAGCCTGTGCGCCTAGAGCCTGTGCTCCACAACAAGAGAAGCCACCGCAACAGAGAAAGCCCGCATGCAGGAACGAAGACCCAACGCAGCCAAAAATAAAATAAATTTATTTTTTTTTAAAAAGAACAAATAGATAGATGATAGGTAGGTAGATAGATAGGGATAGATTTAAAACTTTCATATAACAAGCAATAACCATTGTATTAAGATCAGGCTGGATCTAGTTGAGAATACAGAAACTGCACCAGTTATTATAAGAGAGTAGTTAATATAAGGAATTAGTTAAACAGGTATTAGAGAATGGAAAACGTGAAAAGGGAACTGTGGTATGCAAAAGAAATTCCCCCCAGAGATGTCCACTTGGTAATACCCAGAACCTGTAAACGTGGAGGGTTACAAGGCAAGGGGGAACTGGGGTTGCAGGTGGAGTTAAGGTTGTTAATCAGCTGACCCAAAGTAGGGAGAGTAGCCTGGGTTATCCAGGTGGGCCCAATGAATTCACCAGGGTCTTTATAAGTGGGCGGGGAGGGGGAAGGGGAGGGCGCAGAAGAGGCACCACCAGAGAGCTGGCGGCGTGAGACAGACTTAGCCCAGTGCTGCTGCTGGCTTTGAAGATGGACAAGGGGCCCTGAGCCCAGGAATGCAGGCAGCCCCTGGAAGCTGGAAAAGGCAAGGAAATGGATTCTCCTCCCCTAGAGCCTCCGGGAGGAACCAGCTCTGCCTACACCTTGGTTTCAGCCCAGGGAGAGCAACACTGGACTCCTAACCTCCAGAGCTGTAAGGTAATAACTTTGTTTTAAGCCACTATGTTTGTGATGATTTGTTATAGCAGTCACGGGAAATCAATATGGGGACACTGAATGAATACAGAGAAAGTAATTGCAGGAAGCAGCTGTCTCCTGTAGGGCTGGGAAGCACGGGAAGAGCTGAGAGGTTTGGAAGCTCAGAGGACAGGTCTGCAGAGCTGGGGCCCAGAACTTTGGGGTCTGAGCTGTTACTCTGGGACCTCTAAGGAGAGGGGGCTGGACCAGGGAGTACAGACTGGCACCAACCACCGTGTGAGGGTGAGGGCCCTGCTAGGCGATGCCAACAGGACATCAAGCAAAGGAAGGTGCAAGTTCGGCCCCCTCTAGCCTGGCAGCCTCCTCTGCGCTGCTGGTCACAGAACCCAGTGCACAGTCAGCTTTCAAAGGAGAAACGTAAGAAGGGGCGTCCTTGCCTCGTTCCTAATCATAGAGAAAAGCTTTCCATTTTTCTCCATTGAGTAAATGTTCCTGTGGGTTTGTTGTATATGGCCTTTATTATGTTAATGTACATTCCTTCTATACCCAATCTGTTGAGGGTTTTTATAGGAAAGTGTGTTGTATTTTATCAAATGCTTTTTCTGCATCTACTGAGATGATCATGAGATTTTTATCTTTCATTTTATTAATGTGATGTATTACGTTTGTTGATTTGCATATGTTGCATCCCAGGGATGAATTCCATTGGGTCATGTTGTATAATCCTTTCTACGATGTTCTTGAATTCGGTTTGCTACTATTTTGTTGATAATTTTGGCCTCAATATTCATCAGGGATATTGGTCTATAGCTTTTTTTTCTTGTGATGTCCTTATCTGGCTTTGGTATCAGGGTAATGCTGGCCTCGAGGAATGAGTTTGGAGGTATTCCCTCCTCCTCACTTTTGTGGAAGAGTTTGAGAAGGATCGGCGTTAATTCTTGTTTGACGTTTGGTAGAATGTGCCCGTGAAGCCGTCTGGTCCTGAGGTTCTCTGTGTTGGGAGGTTTTTGATTTCTGGTTTAATCTCTCTGCTCTTTTGGTCTCAGCACTCTTATTTGATACAGTGTTGGAAGTCCTAGCTAGATTAATTAGGCAAGACAAAGAAAAAAAAAGCCATCCAAATTGGGAAGGAAGAAGTAAAACTGGTATTTGCAGATGGTATGATTCTGTATATAGAAATCCCAAGACTCAGTGAAAAAAACTGTTGAAACAATGTAGAGGACAAACGTATGGACACCAAGGGGGGAAAGCGCAGGAGCAGGGGTGGTGTGATGAATTGGGAGACTGGGATTGACATGTATACACTAATATATATATAAAATAGATAAATAATAAGAACCTGCTGTATAAAAAAAATTTATTTAATTAAAATTTAAAAAACTGTTGGAACTAATCGATGATTTCAGTAAAGTTGCAGGATACAAAATCAACATGCGGAAATCAGTTTGAGGTGGATTTTTCCATTACTGGCAACAGAAACACACCCTAACTGATACATAAAACTGCAATTATTAAAACAGTAACTGGCTCCACAGTAGGCAAATTCATGGATAGATTTATAGGACAAAAGAGAATAGAGAAAGAGATTCATCAACATATGGAAATGTATTAAATAATAAAAGTGACTTCAGGGACTTCCCTGGCAGTCCAGTGGTTAAGACTCCGTGCTTCCAATACGGGGTGGGGAGGGGGGGGGCAGGTTCGATCCCAGGTCAGGGAGCTAAATCCCACATACCCCAAGGCGCGGCCAAGAAAAAAAACGTGACTTCAGATTAATTGGGGAAAAGTAAATTACTCAGGAAAAGGTGTTGAAGTGGCTGGCCAGCTATTTGGAAAATGAAGCCTGACTTTCAACCTCACTTCTGACACCGAAATAAAATAAGTCTCATAGAGCTCAAAGATTCACTCTTAAAGAAACTACAAAACCTAGAAGAAAAGGAGTGAATATTTTTATAGTCTTGGGGTGACAAAGGCCTTTCTAAGCAGAAAGGAAAAAAACAAGAAATTTAACTATATACAATGTAGAATTTAAAGTTACCAAAAATAACACTTAAAAACTCAAAACAAACTAGAAAAAATTGTAATACATATATAAAGGAGCTCTGATAAATTGATAAGAAAAAAACTGAAAAGAAAAATGGGGAAAAGATAGGCATACAAATGACCAATTTAAAAAAAAAGGAATTAATGGAGATTCCAAATGAAAACAAGATATTTTTCAACTACCAGCTTACCAAAGATTTCACTTTATGTTAAACTGACACATACACTGTTGGTGGGGGTGTAAATCAGTATAATCATTTAGTAGACATTTGACAATACAGATTACACCTCGACATATGCATATCTTTTGACTCAGTGGTTTCTAGGCCTTATCCAAAAGGAATACTTTCACATGGTAGCAAAAATAGTTACACAAGATATACCTTGTAGCATTGTCTTCATTTGCAAAAAAGAAAAGGAGGGGGCTTCCCTGGTGGTGCAGTGGTTGAGAGTCCGCCTGCCGACACAGGGGACGCGGGTTCATGCCCCGGTCCGGGAAGATCCCACGTGCCGCGGAGCGGCTGGGCCCGTGAGCCATGGCCGCTGAGCCTGTGCGTCCGGAGCCTGTGCTCCGCAACGGGAGAGGCCACGGCAGTGAGAGGCCCGCATACCGCAAAAAAAAAAAAAAAAAAAAAGGAAGAAAAGGAAAAAAGTGAAAAAACGACTCAGGGGTGCATGACTGGGGGGATGATTAAGGAAATATGCTAAGTCCACTAGGCACGTAATAAAACCTCTTCCCAGGGTCGCAAATGGCCTCTACTTTGCCAGAACCACTGGTCATCTTACCTCTCGACAGCCATGTGACACGCGGACCACCCCCTCCTCCTGGAAGCCTCTTCCTCAGGCCCGAGGACACGTGGTCCTCTGGTCCTCCTCCCGCTCATCGCTTTCCCTCCTGCAGTGTCTCTGCTCTTCTTCCCTCCCAGACCCAGATCTCTGTCCTTGACCTTTTTTCTCCTCCTTGACTGGTGATATCATTCAGTCCATGATTTTAAAATTTAATTCGTATGCTGCTCTTTCTTAAATCTGTATCTCTCCAGAGCACCGGGTATGACTATTCCACGCGTCCTCCATTTCTCTACTCACAAGTCCCCTAGTATCTCCATCAACACGGCTGAAAGAGAAACCAACGTTTCCTCCCAAACCCCAAGGTCCCCCTATCTCAGCCCCTGGTATCGTTGGCCTCTCGGTCCTAGAACTTAGTGTCATTCTTGTTTCCATCTTTGTACAACAATTAGGCAGTAAGACACTGGGAAAATGCTACTAGCTGTGGACCTCTTATCCGTTCTACCGTTTTTTCTTACTAACAGAACTCCAGTTTTCTTTGGGGGTAGCAGTGTACTCAGATAAACACATTTATATTTCCTAGTCTCCCTTATATCTAGATTTGGGCCAATTAAATATAAGCGGAGTTGCTAAGGCTTCCAGGAAGTCATTTTAGCAGCTTTTTGTCAATGCCTGGAACACAGATGTGACACTGGAGCTATGCAGCCACTTTATGACCACAAGGCAGCATACATGAAGTACTTGATTTTTATGTTTAAATCCTTGTGGCCTACACTCCAGGTCTGGCTTCCCTCGCCACCTAAATTGGAAATTAGGGAATTCCCTGGCAGTCCAGTGGTTCAGACGCCGCATTTCCACTACAGGGGGCCTACGTTCAATCCCTGGTCAGAAAACAAACAAACAAGCAAACAAAAAATTGGAAATTAGCTGCAAACAGACTTATCAATGTCCCCAAGGCTCAGCAAACCATAGGATCCTCTCCTGTTCCCTTAATCTTCCTGAATGTTTTTCTGCTGCCGAGTGATTTTTTTTAAAGGAACAAAAGAAAATTCATAAATCTGAGAGCTGTCTGACCATCTAACAGTTGACACCATCTCTGATCCCCAGGTTGGAAAACGGGGATCCAATAACAGACATACACAGGAGAAACCACCACTGTAACTGGTTATGAAGCTCGTAAATATGCACAGCCAGGCACCTGGTGAGACGGCTGTCGCTGTGTTTCAGAATGTCATTGCAAATGGGGCCCACTTGGAAAAACACTTTTTACACTGAGCATTAGCACCATCGAGAAGGGAATCAATCCCTTGGACTTGTTACAAAGGAACAAAAAAACGGACCTTTCAACTAGGCATTTTATTGACTTTTAACACATACCGGTCACTGCCTTTTAGTTTTTTGCATTTCCACAGTAATTTCCTCTCTCTACCCCACTTTTTAATCTCTAAAGGTACATTTTTTTTCTAAATGGACTAAATAAATAAGTGTGAAAGGGTTGAATTCATAGCAGGATATGGGGGACATGTTGGCCGCGGGGCAGGAAATGTACTTACCAGAGAATCGATAAAGCAATCTCTCTTTTGAGGGTATGCTTTTGAATTTGGGAAACAGCCTGAGTTTGTCTGTCAAGAGGAATAACATTCAGCAGCCCCAGCCCTCTGCAGGATGCTTCGATGCAGACGCAAGCCTCAGCAGGACAGCCTAGAAGGTGCTAGTGATACGCCAAGAGCCTGGGGAGAGATAGAGCCCCCGTTACAACTGCCAGTGACTGGGACTTGTTGCACCCTTCCACCACCTGGCTAATTCTTGGAAACCTCTCTCTCCTGAACTAGGACTTTGGCTTCCATTTGATCTGGACCCTTCCAGAAGGGGCTATCTAAGGATAAGCCAGTGCAAATTAAAACCCCAGATGGCATCAATTGACTTATTCAACAGTTGTCTTCCTTGTGTTTAAGGCATGAAGAAAATAACCTTCTTTGCTCCCAGCGGGCAGGGCACGTATGCAGGTGCTGTCTCTAGTCTGGGTGTCATGTAAAGGAAAGAGAAGCCCCACAGGTAGCAGAATCGTGTCCCCTCTGAGGCGCCCCCCGCCCCACACCAAGCTTCCGGCTGGATGCTGTTAACAGTAGCTCCTGGCTCAGTTGAGATGCTGGGGCTCGGGTTTCCTCCTCTGTAACTGAGGGCGCCGACTGAGCAACTGTGCAGTCCCAGCCAACTCTCTTCGTTCTATGCCTGCAAACACTTATTTCATCCTGGGGATCAAGGAGACAAGTAAGAGTGGTGGGGTGCAGGGAGCAGCTCCAAGGGCCCATTAAGGGGCTCTGCATCTCTCTCTGTGGGTGGGAGATTGTCAAGCACAGAATCACCGGATCCAGACAGACAGATCTGTAGGCTGACCTTTGGAATAACCAGACCTGCAGCTGGGCCTCAGGCTGCCCACATCCCCAAGTCGGCGAGGTCTGGAGGGAAACCTCAGAAGCCTCCTCATTTTTTTGAATGCAGGTAACCTTCCTCTTAGGATACCTTGAATGGGAACTGACCTAAGCAAACTACTGCTCCCGCTGGAGTAGTTTGTTCAGAGCCAATACGGGCCACTTGACCCAAGCACCAGGAAAGGGAACCTGGGTAGGTTGGTAGTAAGGGAACGGATGATGCAAGGTGAGAGGTAGACGAATAGGTGGGGGAGAGGGGATGGTTATACGGCAGGTAGATGGTGCACAGATGGATGGACGGATTGGTGGGCATGATGGCTGGGTCATGGTAGGTGGATAGGTGGGCGGATGAGTGAGTGGCTACAATAAAGAGGCCATTTTCAGGACTTCCCCAGTGGTCCAGTGGTTAAGAATCCGCCTTCCAATGCAGGGGACGTGGGTTTGATCCCTGGTCCAGGAACTAAGATCCCACATGCCACGGGGCAACTAAGTCCGAGCGCCGCAACTACTGAGTACGCGAGCTCCAACTAGAGAGAAGCCCGTGGGCCACAAGGAAGAGCCTGCGTGGTGCAACTAAGACTCCATGCAGCCAAAAATGAAAAATAAAATTTAAAAAAAAGAGACCATTTTCGTAATAGCTTTTAGATAGAAATAATCAGTGTTTACAATGATTCCAGAAAATCCTCTGGCTAAAGAGCAGGTTGAGAGACGAGTGTTCCTCATTGGTTTAATGTTTTCCAGCTTGTGAGTTCACTTTTCACAGAACCTGGCTCTTTCAGCCAAGTTTTTATAATTTCTCAGCTGTCTTTTATAGAGTCACACCACAATGCCTTTCTTATCTTAATGGATCATTCATTCATTCAACAGCTATTTATTCATTGTCTAGCTTTTGTCGGGCACCATACAACACGTTGTTTCTATTTTTTTCCAAATAAAAGGGAAATGCTGACATTCTAGAGTAAGCAGACAAAAAGCATACAAGAAATGAATTTATAATCATACACTGTGATCAATGCTGTGAAGAAAATGAGCATGAAGTCGTGAGAGAATGACAGGTAGGTCTCAGCCAGAAAGAGGTCAGCAGGGACCTCCCCAGCAGAAGTGGTTGAAGCCAAGACCTGAGGGCCAGCAAAGAGCCAGGTGGGAGGAGAGCAGGGAAGGGGCCTCCAGGCACAGGACAGGGTGTGTGCAAAGGCCCTGCACAGGGAAAGAGCTGGGGGTTCAGGGGCAGAGGCGAAGTGTGATGACCAGGCTGACCTCACATCCTGGTGCGCTGGGACCATCCCAGGTCACACCTGTTATCCCAGTGTATCTGCCCAAAGTGCCCTGGTTTGGGCAATCTATTTCACGGTCACCCTGATGATAAGGAAGAAGGAAACGATAAGAAACAAGTCAGAGAGGAGTGTGGGAGCCAAGCACACAGGCTGTGCAAGGATTCTGTCTATTCTATGCACACTGAGAAGCCACTGGATGCCGCTTCTGTAACCTTCCCCACATACACTTAACAAAGGCAGCTGGGAAGTTCAAGACCAGGAATTTCCATCCGTTCATAAATCAATATATATTTATTGAGCATATCAGACACTGTGCTATGCACTGGAGATTTAAAAATGAAAAAGAGGGGTTTCCCTGGTGGTCCAGTGGTTAAGACTCCACACTCCCAATGCAGAGGGCACAGGTTCAATCCCTGGTCAGGGAACTAGATCCCGCCTGCCGCAACTAAATATCCTGCATGCTGCAACTAAGACCCGGTGCAGCCAAATAAACAAATAATTTTTTTTTTAATTTTTAAAAAAATAAAAATGAAAAAGAGAAGGGAGTTCCCTGGTGAGCTAATGGAGAGGATTCCAGGCTTTCACTGCCATGGCATAGGTTCAATCCCTGGTTGGGGAACTGAGATCCCACAAGCCACATGGCACTGCCAAATAAATAAATAAATAAATAAATAAGAGAGGATACACAAATGGCCAATAAGCACGTGAAAAGATGCTCAGCGTCATTAGTCCTTAGTGAAATGTAAATCAAGATAACAATGAGGGTCTCCCTGGTGGCACAGTGGTTGAGAGTCCGCCTGCCAATGCAGGGGACACGGGTTTGTGCCCCGGTCCGGGAAGATCCCACATGCCGCGGAGCGGCTGGGCCCGTGAGCCATGGCTGCTGAGCCTGCGCGTCCAGAGCCTGTGCTCCGCAATGGGAGAGGCCACAGCAGTGAGAGGCCCGCATACCGCAAAAAAAAAAAAAAAAAAAAAAAAAATAACAATGAGAATTACCACATGTGTTCGTTTCTTAGGGCTGTCATAACAAAGTACCACAAACTGGGTAGGTTAGACAACAGAAATGTATTGTCTCCTGGTTCTGGAGGCTGGAATTCCAAGATCATGGTGTGGGCAGGGTTGGTCTTGTCTGAGGGCTATGAGGGAGCATGTGCTCCAGGCCTCTCTCCTGAGCTTCTCAATGGTCATCTTCTCCCTGTGTCTTCACCTTGTCTCCCCTCTGTGCATGTCCATCCCTGTGTTCAGATTGGATAAAGTCCCACATTAATGGCCTTATTTTAACTTGATTATCTCCATAAAGATCCTATTTCTAAATAAAATTACATTCTGAGGTACTGGGGGTTAGGACTTCAACATATCTTTTTGGGGGGACATAATTCAATCCATTATGTCATATGACCCAACAATTCCACAACTAGGTATATACCCGCAAAGAATTAATAACAGACTCAAATAGATACTTGTACACAGTGTTCATAGCAACATTATTCACAATAGCCAAAATGTGGAAACAATTCAACCGTTCATAAACAAATGAATGGATAAACCCAATGTGGTATATCCATACCGTGGAATATTATTTGGTCATAAGAGGGATTTAAGTTCTAATACATGCTGCAACACGGATGAACCTCAAAAATATTATGCTAAGTGAAATAAGCCAATCACAAAAAGAACAGATAGTGTACAGTTCCACTTACATGAAATATATAGAATAGGCAAATTCATATAGACAGAGTAGGATAGAGGTTACCAGGGGCTGTGGGGTGAGTGGATAGGGAGTTGGTGTTTAATGGGTATGGAGTTTTTGTTTGGGGTGATGAAAAAGATCTGGAGACAGATGGTGGTGCTGGTAACAACATAATGAATGTAATTAATGTCACTGTGTTGTACACTTTAAAATGGCTAAAATGGGGCTTCCCTGGTGGCACAGTGGTTAAGAATCTGCTTGCCAGTGCAGGGGACACGGGTTCAAGCCCTGGTCTGGGAAGATCCCACATGCCGCGGAGCAGTTAAGCCCATGCACCACAACTGCTGAGCCTGCGCTCTAGAGCCCATGAGCCGCAACTACTGAAGCCCACATTCCTAGAACCTGTGCTCCGCAACAAGAGAAGCCACCGCAATGAGAAGCCCACGCACCGCAACGAAGAGTAGCCCCTGCTCGCCACAACTAGAGAAAGCCCACGTGCAGCAACGAAGACCCAATGCAGCGAAAAATAAATAAATAAATAAATACAGAAATAAATAAAACTAAGCAAAAAAAAAAAGGATAAAATGGCTAATTTTATATTTTGTGTATGTTACCACAACTTTAAAAAAGGAGATCTAGTTCCTGCTTCCCATGACCTCACAGAGGGGTGGTGGGGTGGGAGTGGTAAACAGATGGAGCTGGAGGGAGAACTGCTTTCCCTCCTGAAAGGCCCCTTGGGAGTGGCCTTGGTGACAGCCTCCACCCTAGACAAGGGCTGGAAGGGGTGGCTCCCAGGCACCCTGAGACTCTGCTGGTGGTGACAGGTAAGAATCCCAGGCCAGGCAATGGCTAGAGCCAGCTCCAAGAGAGACCAAGATGATTTCCTATCAATGGTTTTCAAATCTAAAAGCAAAACACTGTTGGGGACTTCCCTGGTGGCACAGTGGTTAAGAATCCACCTGCCAATGCAGGAGACACAGGTTCAAGCCCAGGTCCGGGAAGATCCCACATGCCGCAGAACAACTAAGCCCGTGCGCCACAACGACTGAGCCCACGTGTCACAATTACTGAAGCCCGTGCACCTAGAGCCTGTGCTCCGCAGCAAGAGAAGCCACTGCAATGAGAAGCCCGCACACCGCCATGAAGAGTAGCCTCCGCTCGCCACAACTAGAGAAAGCCCGCATGCAGCAACGAAGACACAAAGCAGCCAAAAATATTTAAATAAATAAACTTATTTTTAAAAAATAAAATAAAATAAAAGCAGAATACTGTTGATGAAAAAAATTAATTGATCTAAGAAAGAAATGGAAAATTTTATTTGAACCAACCTGAGGATTATAACCTGGGAGACAGTCTTTCAGAAAGCTCTGAGGACTGTTCTCCCTGTCATAGGTTAAAGCACAGTTAAATAAGTTTTTTAGACAAAGAGTTATACATCAAACAGCATATTATTGACAGTTTACACAATCCAGAGCTACACGTACAAAGTAAGTAGTGGGTCATGGGTCATTGTGGCCCCTTAAAGATTAAGAGGAAGGTTATTTCTTAAGGAGTTGTGACCCTTTATGAGATTAAGAAGGAGTGTTATCTCCTAAGGAGGTCTGGTTAATGCAGCATAATATCAATACATGCTAAAGGGGAGGGAGGAGGCCCAAATGGGCAGAGAAAAGTTTTATGTTTAAATCTTCTTGTCTTGACATAAAATATGAATTTTATTTCATCAGTTTTCTCCTTTAGATCATTAGTCTTTCAATAGAAAGCACTAGGTGATCAAATATTTGGTCTCTTGATATGCTAGAATGATTGCTTACCTGCCCTGGGTCCATCTTGTCCCTTGATGTTGGTCCTTAATAACCTGGTTCTTTCTTTCCTTTTAGGGGGTTGTACTAATAAGATGTCTGACAAGGGCTAACAGTCAATTCCAAGTTGTCCAGTAGGACTTCTGCCAATTTTACCTTGCCTGTGCACTGTGCATGTTCATTAATTATATAGAGAACTATAGATGTGATCAAAATTGACAATAGGAGTAACAAAGTAATTAGTAAAGTTTTCTTTTTTTATTGAAGTATAGTTCATTTACAGTATTGTGTTTCAGGTGTATAGCAGAGTGATTCAGTTATATATATATTTTTTTCAGATTATTTTCCATTATAGTTTATTATAAGATATTGAATATATTTCCCTGTGTTATACAGTAAATCCTTGATGCTTATCTATTTTATGTATAGTAGTTGGTATCTGTTAATCCCACACTCCTAATTTATCCCTCCCCTGCTCCCTCTCCCCTTTGGTAACCGTAAGTTTGTTTTCTATGTTTGTGAGTCTGTTTCTGTTTTGTATATAGATTCATTTGTATTGTTTTTTAGGTTCTACATTTAAGTGATATTTGTCTTTCTCTATCTGACTTACTTCAATTAGTATGCTATTCTCTAGGTCCATCCATGTTGCTGCAAATGGCAGTATTTCATTCTTTTTTATGGTTGAGTAATATTCCATTGTATATAGATACCACATCTTCTTAAGACAATCATCTGTTGATGGGCACTTGGGTTACTTCCATGTCCTGGCTATTGTAAATAGTGCTGCTATGAACATTGGGGTGTATGTGTCTTCTTGAATTAGAATTTTCACTTTTTCCAGGTATATACCCAGGAGTGGAACTGCTGCATCATATGATAGCTCTATTATTAGTTTTTAAGGAACCTCCATGCTGTTCTCCTTAGTGGCTGCACCAGTTTAAATACATCCTCACCAATAGCATACAAGGGCTCCCTTTTCTTCACATCCTCTTCAGCATTTATTGTTTGTAGACATTTTTATGATAGCCATTCTGACCAGTGTGAAGTAATACCTCATTGTGGTTTCAATCTTCATTTCTCTAATAATTAGCAATGCTGAGCATATTTTCATGTGCCTGTTGGCCATCTGTATGTCTTTTTTGGAAAAACGCCTATTTAAGTCTTCTGCCCATTTTTTGATTGGGTTGTTTGGGTTTTTTTAGATATTGAGTTGTATGAGCTGTTTGTATATTTTGGATACTAACCCCTTGTTGGTTGCATCAAAACTAGAATTTAACCCTAGTGGTCCAGTGGTTAAGAATCCATGTTCCAGTGCAGGGGATGCAGGTTCAATCCCTGGACCGGGAACTAAGACCCCACATGACACAGGGCAACTAAGCCTGCACCGTGCAACTACTGAGCATGCGAGCCCCAACCAGAGAGCCTGCGTGCTGCAAACTACAGAGCCCACACGTTCTGGAGCCCACGCGCCACAACTAGAGAGAAGCCTGTGTGCTGCAACGAACATCCAGTGTGCCGCAACTAAGACCCGTCGCAGCCAAATAAATACATAGAATTTAAGATTTTGGATATTAATCCCTTGTCAGTCACATCAAAACTAGAATTTAATATCCACTGAAACATAATCTTTTTTCTCTCTAAAATTACCCTAATTTCTACCAAATGTAGCCAAATTAAGACTAATTTCTTTGCAAAATAAGTCTGGTTAATGACCACATAGATTCTTTTAAATTGTTTGTGCTGGAACTTTTCATAAGGAATCTCAGATTGAATCTTTAAAAGGCCAGTAAATCCACGCCAAGGACTTGCCACAGATCCCACCTGCGATATCTATGGATATGGATGAATTCCTCTCTTTTCAAGGTCCCCATAATATCTTGAGATTCTTGTATCTGTTAGGAGGTGGCCTTTCTCATTTATCTGATAAGACTGCTGGGAACCTAAGAGTTTCCAATTTCAGGAGGGATCAGGTAGAGAGAAAAGATAAATGTTTCAGTTTCACTTACAAAGATATAATTTATCAAATTGCCATGAAGTCATAATTAGCTTGAGGGGAAAGATTTCCTTATCTGGAAAACACAGATTAAAAACCAGTCATATTTCAGACAAATAACCAAAGAATTATAACCATATTAATCAGTTCACTCAGTCTTATGTGACTAATTCTTTTTTTTTTCCATTGAAGTATAGTTGATTTACAGTATTGTGTTAGTTTCAGGTGCATAGCAAAGTGATTCAGTTATATATATTTTTTCAGATTATCTTCCCTTATAGGTTATTACAAGATATTGAATATAATTCCCTGTGCTATACTATGTGACTAATTCTTTATCTTAATCTTCTATTAACAGTTTTATGAAGCCATCAGTATTTCCATTAGAATTCTTTAGTTTCTTACCCAGTTCAGCAGTATGATCTGAAAGTTATCAGAAACTCATACTTGTCAAAAAGTCCTTTCTATGAATCTTTTTGAAGATGAAGGCTTTTTTTTTTTTTGCAAAAGCATCAGGTGAAACAATAATTATCTACTAGATTATAACACAATTGACAAAGAAAATTGGTTATTGCTCTAACAAATATTTAAGATCATTGCTAGAATTATGACTGATAACATTTTACAAGGACATTTTCAACTTTTAGAAATTTCATATAATTTCTAGAATGTTTATATTAATGGCACTTACCCATACAATATATCCTAAGGTTTATCACCAATCATTTGACAGTGCTTCCCATGTAATTTAACATACCAAATAAGCCTAATTAGTTTAATATTCTTCTCTCTGAGATGCTTCAGGGGCCCTCTCTGAATATTTAGGACTATTAATGAATATGTTTGGTGCCACACTAAGACATTTTCTGTTTGGAAGAACAAAGAAGTAAATGTTTTCTAGAAACCATAAATAGTATTTATAAGTTTTTAGTTTCTCTGTAAAAGGAAGCCTGTGTTCAGTAACTAATGTTCCAGTATCTTATTTGAAAATGATCTGAATATTCAATGAATTCCCATTATTTAATTTAGAAAAACTTTAAAGTCTTGAGTTACCAAAATCTGGAGAGACTATTTTGGATAGACATTCCCCAAATATAATTATTTCTAAAGAGTTTACCTATAGGCTCTTATCTCATTTACATCTATTTTATTTACCTAAAATTTTCATCATACCAAGTTATTTTTCTTGCTTACAAATTTTGAAACAGGAATAAGATCTTATTTGATTTCTAGTAAACCTAGTTACAGTAAAAGTAATATACTTAACGTTGATGACTCTAAAGACATGTCTATATTAATTAAACCAACAAACTTGTTTTCTTTCATTAAAATTAATCCTAGATCATGTGATTCTGAAATTCATTTGGGTTAATTTCTTTTATATTTCTGAGTATTTATATAAGCGCTTAACTTCCTTTAAGCCAATTAAATAGAGCTCTTTTACAAATTAATTTTGGCAATACTATACATCTACAACACACATGCATAGATACGTACAAACATACAAACATACAGACAGACACAGAGACCCCATAGTTCCCAGTCCAAAATTTCAGCCATGATTCAGGTACAGTAATACAAAACCCATCAGTTACAAGAGGCTGGATTCAAACTGGGTTTCTGGCAGATGGAACAAATCAAGGTCACCTGTTTAGATGGCTAAATCCTTTTTACTAGTATTAATAGAGAAGACACTTAAGATCTGTATTTGTCCTTGTCAAGTTCCAAATAGCCTATCCCACTTTTGTTTTTTCTTTCTATAAGAGTTTACCTTCCTGAAATTTGCATTTAAAAAGATGGCCTAGATAAGAGTACATTTGCATCTCAAAGGCATAGGAGGAAAAATTCAAGTTCTTAAGACCAGAATTTTTTTTCAATACTTAAAATCCTCTTAAGATAAATAGGGGAGGGACTTCCCTGGTGGTCCAGAGGTTAAGGATCTGCCATCCAATGCGGGGAACAAGGGTTCGACCCCTGGTTGGGGAACTACGATCCCACATGCCACGGGGCAACTAAGCCCATGTGCTCTAGAGCCCAAGTGCCACAACTAGAGAGCCCGCAAGCTGCAACTACTGAGCCTGGGCGCTGCAACAAAAGACCCCACACGCCTCAACAAAGATCCTGTGTGCTGCAACTAAGACCCAATGCAGCCAAATAAATAAATATATATTTTAAAAAAGATAAATAGGGGAGGGCTTGGGAGTGGTAAAAGAATAGGTAGGCCTTTGGTCCTGGAGCCACACCTCTGGTGCTGTAAAGATTAGATTTGTAAAACAAGGATAGCTGTTTTTAATTCCTCAAAGAGTAGGGCGGCCACCTCAGTGATATCAAAAGACTGACATATCTATTCACCTATGTTGAAATGTTTTACTTTCTCTCATTTACTTTAAGCGAGAAGGCAAAAAAAAAAAAAAAAAAATTCCTATCAGGCTCTGGATATCAGCTTTGGTCAGTTTGCTCAGACCAGTGTCCTCCTTGGTAATGTAAGCAGATAGGGTAGGGGGTCCCTGGAGAAAGAGAACCAGGCATGGATTTCTTTACAGGAAAGCCATTTCTGGCCTAAGCTATTTTGTGATCTAAGCCTGGCCACAATGCTTGTCCTTGAACAGGTCTCAGTAACTAATGATCTTAAGGAAACAAAAAGAATACAGAAACAAGTGACTGCTATCAGGCTGTGAATGAAAAAATGTTGCCTGCCGTATGAGTAAACAAAGGATGTTGCAGCCATCAAGCCATCACATTACAGCCACCCCCGATGGTGAGCCCTGAGGGAACTCAGGATAGAACCAGGATGCCTGCCATCAAGCCATCAGGCACTGCAGCCACCCCCAAAGGTGTACCCTGAGGAGACTCAGAATGAGAAAGAACAGAATACTGGCCCCAGATAGCTGAGGTGCACATCAAAGGAATGATTTCAGTGAGCCCAGACTCTTGCCTCTTTCCATACATAGAAAAGCACTAAATCCCTTAACTTGAGATGTCTGGTCTTCTTTAACTAACAGTAACCTTTGGATGTTCCCACTACCTGGTCTTTGTTGCAGAAACTCCTATAGATCCTGGCTCCTCCCTGACCTCTTTGGACCAGTTCCTCAGAGCTATCCGAGAAGCTGCCTCCCGGGCTTGAAGTCCTCAGGACATCCGTGGAATAATACATACTTCTCAACTTTTAGGTCGTGCATTTTTTTTTTCAGTTGACAGGCAAGAGAAATAACAATAGCAAAAACAACATGTCAGTTGTAAAGACTCCCAGTTCTGTTTCAATGGTAAAGATAAGCCTGAAGCTCAACCACCAGATCAACGGGAAGCTAAGGGAGGATGATGTTGACCTTTTCTGACCCTCATGACTTCAATCAAATAAAGCTTGGACACTGTCACGGCCCAAGCCCCTTCATGAATATGCATGTACCCTTAACTTAAAACTTCCCCAATTTTGCTGTTCAGACAGATACTGCTTTCGGAAAGATCCCTGGTCTTCTCCTTACATGCTGCAAGTAATATTAAATCCTTCCTTCTCCTGTCTACGGCTTGATTGTGTATTTTGGCTCAGCACCCACCAAGAGGCAAACCCAGTTTTCGGGTAACAGTAACCCATTTACACGTTTTTTTCTTTTTTTTGCAGTACGCAGGCCTCTCACTGTTGTGGCCTCTCTCGTTGCAGAGCACAGGCTCTGGACGCGCAGGCTCAGCGGCCATGGCTCACAGGCCCAGCCACTCCGTGGCATGTGGGATCTTCCCGGACCAGGGCACGAACCCGTGTCCCCTGCATCGGCAGGCGGACTCTCAACCACTGCGCCACCAGGGAAGCCCCATTTACGAAAGTTTTTGAGGACCCTCCCTGGGGTTAAGAAACCATGGCCCTCAGTTCCATCTTTGATCTGAAGAGGCTCACCTACAGCTTCAGGTGGTCCCATTTCTAAAGGTAACTAGTTAAATAGTCTCTTCAGAGTGGAAAGGCAATTCAGACAGAGGATTACTAGAATGTGTACTTGAATAAAGGAGGATAGAGGGGAGAAATAATTAAAGTTTAAGTACCTTTTGTATCATTAATCTTGCATCAGCTTTCTACAGGTCTTTCAATGAAGCTGTTTTGGAATTTTGAAAACTTTTGGGGCTGTAACTGAGCAGGGCCCTGTGGGGCTCCTGTGCACAAAGCCTTTCTGTGTCCCCCATTTCTTTGATTATAGGAAATAGCCTTCAAGTTCCAACAGGCAGCTTCAAGCAGTTGTTAATTAGGGAAGGGAGGGGTTGCCAGACAAGAGAGAAACAAATAGTCAAGAGAAACAATAGTGCAGTCTTAGGGCAGGGTCCTGGTTCCCCATCAAGGGATACACACAACAATATCTTTGAGCTGTTTTGCAGATAAACACCCCCGACCAGGTGGAAGAATTTAATGGTTAACGATGGTACCCTGCCCATAAGCACTAGACCCCAGACCAGCTGGAACCAGAAGGTTGGAGATGCTGGCTCCCACTTACCTCACCACCAACCAGTCAGAAGAATGTCCCCAAGCTGATCACACCCTCTTGGAACCATTAGTATAAAATTTCTCACTACCCTCTCCAAGTTGGGACACAGTTTGGAGGGCATCAGCCCGCTGTGGCCCCCTTTGCCTGGCAAAGCCATAAAGCTATTCTTTTCTACTTTACCAAACCTCTGTCTCTGAGATTGAGTTCCGTGTCAGGGTACAGAGGCTAGATTTGGCTTCAGGGCTTCTGCATACCAATTAAAATAGGTACAATGGTTCAAGATGAGAGGCTTCTAAAATTTTAACAATTTTAGAATTCTTTCCAATTCAGAGAATCCTAGAAGCTAGTCCTATAAATATTCTCTCCTGCTAATCTAATTTTAGAAATTTACCACTCTAGTTTCCAGTAGACTCTGCAGGCAGGGATCCAGGAGATGGACATCCCCATCTTGGCCATTTCAGGGCAGAATTTTCTTTAATTCCCAACTAAGTACTTGAGACATACATAAACCCAGCTGGTATCCCCGTAGGTGGCTGTCTGTCCCCATAGGTGGCTGTCTGTCCACAGACATACATAAACCTAGCTGGTAGCCTAATTCAGATATGAGATATGATCTGAACAACTTTCTGAGGACAGTGTGGTGGATGTGGGCTGCTTCTGAGTCCAGCTCCCTAAGTAGTTACTTTTGGGTCAGTCTGACTCTCTTTTTTTTTGGCTGAGCCAAATGACTTGCAGGATCTTAGTTCTCCGACCAGGGATTGAACCCGCACCCTTGACAGTGAAAGCACGTAGTCCTAACCACTGGACTGCCAGGGGATTCCCCAGTTTGACTCTCTTATGTGACTTGGTTTCTTCCTCCAATGGTCTAAAACTGCTATGGTCTTTATATATATGTCCCTGGAAGAGCAGTATTTACCTAATGGTTGTAGTGGGGTTTGTCTGTAGGACCCCTATGCATCACAAGGATTGATCCTCAGACACTTCCACTAGGTTCTCAACCACCTGAGAACACCTTGTGCCCAGAAGGAGCAGATGTCTCTTATTCTTCAGAGCTGAATTAATTCAGTTTCTCATTTTATTAGCAAAAGTTTTGTTCAGACCATATGTCAACTGTTTTTTTTCAATTTAAGCCAAATTTAACAAAAACCCAGCCACCTATGTTTCCCTGGGCCTCCTACCCAAATCACCCTAGGTCCCAGCCAAGGAGATGCACTGCTACCCCTCAAGACTCCAAGTCTTAAGTAAAAGGAGCTGGAATAAAATTGGGGGGATCATCACTTAAAATGCGGATATCAGGAGAACTCACTAGAACACCTGAGGAGTACCGAGAAGCCAGTGGGGCCCATGCTGGTACCAAGTGCCAATTCAGGGTAGACTCCAGGTGTCCTCTAGGTGGGTGTCTCTAATATCCTGCATATGCCATGCAGATGTCAATGAAAAAAATTAATCAGTATTCAATCTAAGAAAGAAATGGAAAATTTTATTTATGTCAATGAAAAAAATTAATCAGTATTCAATCTAAGAAAGAAATGGAAAATTTTATTCATGTCAACCTGAGGTTTATAACCTGAGAGACAGTCTTTCAGGAAGTACCAAGGACTGTTCCACCCATTAGAGGTCAAAGCACAGTTGTATTAAGTTTTTGAGACAAAGGTTTCTACATCAAACAATGTATTATTGACAGTTTACACAATCCAGATCTACCTGTACAAAGCAAGTAGTGGGTCATCATGACCCCGTACGAGATTAAGAAGGAAGGTTATCTCCTAAGGAGACCTGGTTAATGCAGCATAATACACACTAAAGAGGAAGAGGCCCAAATGGACAGAGAAAATTTTTGTGTTTAAATTTTCTTGTCTTGCCATAAAATATGAATTTTGTTTCACCAACACTGATGCTTAGTGAGCACCTACTACACAGAAAGCCCTGCACTGTCTCATTTCCTCTTTATGGAACCGAGGAGATAAGAGCTGTCTGCAACCCCAACTTTCCTGAGGGAAACCAAGGTGCAGTGAGGCCACGTAACTTGTCCACGGCCACCGTTGTTCCGTGGTGGGGCTGGGACTCGGGACCAGTTCTCTGGGCCCAGGGCCGCCCCCTTTCTGCCAAGGAGAGCCCAGCAGGTCCATCCTAGCAGGCGGGAAGGGGTCTCTGGCCAGGCCAGGCAGGGGGTCGCGAGCTCCATCTCTCCCTTGCGATGCTACCGAGTGTGTTCACAGTCCTCACAGAGCATTCTGGGCTCTGCAGAGCTCACCCCAGGACCTCCAGCACATTCCACCAGCGCTAAGGTCTGAAGTGGGCACGGCCAGGGTCAGAAAGGAGACCCCGTGTAGAATGACCAGGCCCAACTCCTCCAGCATCGCAGAGCTGAGCCCTGAATGGTTCGTGCCCAGAGAAACCGACTTCCCTCCCACAAGCGCCTGGGGTGCGTCTCCACTGAGGCCCTACTTTGAATTCTCTCGTTTAGTTAAGCGCAGTATGACACCTCCACGTTGCATTGGAAAAGAGAGCTCTGGTTGCACAATTCCCCACACTGCTGAGCAGACAGGCACAAGAAACCAACCAGAAGATGAAGGTAAAGGCCACACGGTGCCCAAGACCACGAGAACGCAGAGGTGGTGTCCGCCCGCCCCGCTGAGCTCACCGCCAGCATCCCCCCAACGCCCAGGCCTCTGGATGGCCAGATCCTATTTCTTCCATCTGCTTCATCAGCCAGGAAACAGGAGCCCCCAACTAAGCCAAAGCTCTGGACTTAGAAGTAAAAATAGCCAGTGACTCACGGCTGGAGCTGAGATCAGACAGACCCGGTTTTGTCACTCGGGCCAGGCTGCTCCACAAAGCTGTCATTTCTTCCACGGCTGCCACAGTTTCCACCACCCAGGGCAGGGCAGTGGTGTGGCAACCTGCACGATGGAGGGTGCCCTTTCTGAAGCGTGTTTAGCCTGGAAAAGAGCTCCCCGAACAAGAAGAGGGTGTTCCGTGAAATACTGGAAAGAGGGTGTGAGCTACTGTGTGTGGACACGACCAGAGCCGGGTTTTTTTTGTTTTTTGTGTGTTTTTTTTGCGGTACGCAGGCCTCTCACTGCCGTGGCCTCTCCCGTTGCGGAGCACAGGCTCCGGACGCGCAGGCTCAGCGGCCATGGCTCACGGGCCCAGCCTCTCCGCGGCATGTGGGATCTTCCCGGGCCGGGGCACAAACCCGTGTCCCCTGCATCGGCAGGCGGACTCTCAACCACTGCGCCACCAGGGAAGCCCCAGAGCCGGGTTTGAGTCCATAGATGGGAGATCTGTCTACCTAGGCTGAGCGGAAATGGAACAGGCATCCTCACAAGGTTGAGGGCTGAGCTCCCTGTCACTGGAAGGGTCCAGGCTGAGGCTGAGGGAGATGAAGCAGCAATGCACGGTATCCCCAGTTGGGAGGAGGGGGAATTACATGAGCAGAACTGTCAGTGGTGGTCAGGGGCCTGGCCCCAGGGCTCTGTTTTCCTGGAAGCCAGTTTGGCATCTGGCCCTCATACAGACCAGTTGGGGCACCTACCCTCCCAGGCTTCGGTCTCTCCTTTTCCTGTAAGAAGAGAAATTGGACAGACACAAGGGATCTCACCAGACTGGCTGCTTCCGGCTCTGAAACTCAAATCTCACCCTCCCGAGAGTGCAGTCTTAGAATTTCACGCCATCAAGTAAATAACTACAGTAATGAGAGCCCGAGTTGCTGCCGCTCTCATCTTGATCTCCAAAATGCTCCTCAGGTGTGGCCCCCTGACCGCACGCCAACCTTCTGGCCCAGGCCCATCACCGCTGCCTGGACTATTGCAGTAGCGGCCTGACTGTGGTTCCCTGCACAACCCATTTTCTGCACGGCGCGCAGAGGGCCCTTTCTAAAGCACAGGGGAGAGCAGGTCCCTGCAAGGGGTTCTCCTTTGCACTTTAAGTATATTTGGGCTCCTCTCCACAGCCCCTGCCCTGTGTCTAACCTCATCACACACCATCTACTGGCTAGTTTGCAAAGCTCCAGCCACACGGGTGTCTGTCTGTCAGTCCATTCCTGAAATAGGCCATGCCTTCCCACCTTGGGGCCTTTCTGGCTGTTTCCTCTCCCCACGCCTCCTCGTATTTCAAATCTTGGCTTAAATATCATCCCTCAGGTCACACTATGTGAACACACTTTGAAAAACGGGTCCTCTCCCCGACCCCTGCCCCTACCCTTCCCCACTGTAAAGCCCTGTAGTACGTGCTGCCGTAGAGGAGGGGTCACGCTCAGTGGTAAAGGTGTCAGAGATCTGGAAAGGAGCAGTAACGGCTGATGTGTTTTTTTGTTTGTTTGTTTTTAATTTATTTATTTTATTTATTGATTTTTGGCTGCATTGAGTCTTCGTTGCTGCGCGAGGGCTTTCTCTAGTTGCAGCGAGCGGGGGCTACCCTTTGTTGCCGTGCGTGGGCTTCTCATTGCGGTGGGTTCTCTTGTTGCAGAGCACGGGCTCTAGGCATGTGGGCTTCAGTAGTTGTGGCTCGCAGGCTCAGTAGTTGTGGCTCAGTAGTTTTGGCTCACGAGCACAGGCTCAGTAGTTGTGGCTCTCAGGATCTAGAGCGCAGGCTCAGTAGTTGTGGCGCACGGGCTTAGTTGCTCCGCGGCATGTGGGATCTTCCCAGACCAGGTATCGAACCCATGTCCTCTGCATTGGCAGGCAGATTCTTAACCACTGTGCCACCAGGGAAGCCCAGCTGATGTGTTTTGAGGCTCAATGGGGGGCACCCTGCACCATGCGGTCCACCCCCAGCTTCTCATTAAATCCGTATTGCAAGTCCATGAGGCAGGGGCTCTCTGTGATCTCATGTTACAGGTGAGAAAGAGACAGGCAAGGCTCAGCAAGGCTAAGCAACAAACCCTTGGCCACACAGCAAGTGGCAGAGCCAGGGTTCAAGCCCAGGCAGGCTGCCTGGCTGGCCCCAGAGCCTGTGACCTTCAAGCCCTGCAGTTGCCAAGAGCCTGTGTTCTGCCGGGTTCAGCTACCACAGGTTAACTCACTGGTGCTTCTGGTTGTACCTTCTCATATGAGCCACTTCCATGCTATTTCCAAAGTTCCTGTATTGTTCTTTTAGGAGTTCTCAGAGTATCGTGTATTCTCATTTTGTAGATTAGGATATTTGAGTGAAGAGAGGGCATTCTATACTAAATGTTTTAGAGACCAAATTAACCATCAATTAGGGATCTGGACCCACTGCTGTTCAGAGTCCAGTCTGCTGGTCAGCTCACCAGGCCATGGGCATTCTCAGTTCCCAAGGTTGGCTCGAATTGGTGGTTGTGATGCTTAATTTTTTTATGTGAATTAATTTATTTTTTATTGAAGTATAGTTGATTTCCAATGTTGTGTTAGCTTCAGATGTACAGCAAAGTGATTCAGTTATACATATACATATTCTTTTCCATTATAGGTTGTTACAAGATATTAAATATAGTTCCCTGTGCTATGCAGTAGGTCCTTGTTGTTTATGTGATGGTTAATTTTAAGTGTCCATTTAGAGAGTGTTTTGGGGGGAGGTTAACATTTAAATCTGTGGACAGATTGGATGAGGCCCACCCAGTTTAGGGAGAGCAATCAGTTGAAGGCCTGAATAGAACAAAAAGTCCAACCTCACCAAACAAGAGGGAGCTCTCCTGGGTTTCCACTTGCCAGCCTTTGGACTGGAACTGCAGCACTGGCTTTCCTGGATCTCCAGGCTGCAGGCCCACACTGCAGATTTTGGACTTGCCGGCCTCCATAACCATGTGAGCCACTTTCTTGTAATAAATCTCTCTCCCTCTCCCTCTCATTTGTGTATTTATATACGTATATAAATACACATATATGTGTATATTTACACACATATATGTGTGTGTGTATGTTTATATACATATATAAATATATGTGTATATTTATATATCCGCACACATACTATTTGTTCTGTTTCTCTGGAGAACCCTAATATAGTGGTTAAATATCTCCCCAGAAATCACTAAATTTCTCCCCTGAGAAAATGGAACTCTCAGCTTAAGAGGAAGGTACATGTCTCGCTCAGTCCTTTCAACGACCGTATGAGGCACTGAAATGCTGGAGTCCTATTTCACAGATGGAAAGACTGAGGCCTAGGGAGGTGACATAAAACGTGCCAGGTCACACAGCAGCTCAGCAGTTGAGACAGAATTAAAACCCCACGCTTTCTAGCTCCAAAGTCCATACCCTTCCCACTGTCCTGGTCATGTATCCCACACCCCCCTCACACCATCCCACACACTCCGGCAGCCACATTTGTGGGGAGAACCCCACAATCACTTGGCCTCCTGGCCTAAGTTCCCCCGCCTCCTTCAAGGACAACTCCCTCGCCAGTCTTCCACGCACGAGTGTGTGGAATGAGGGCTAAAATTCTTATGTGCTGGCTTGAACTTTAAAGCTGGAAGGGCCTTGACTGGCCTCAGCAGAAGTCCCCCTCCTGCTCTCTTCCCGAGGAGAAGGTCCAGAGACAAACCCTCCTCCGATCCCAGCGTGGTGCCTGCTTTCCCTGAGTCTCGCGGGCCAGGCCCCTCTCAGCTCTCAAGGAATGTGACAAACCAGACTTCACCTTGGTTTTTCCACTTAACATCTTTCCATGGCAGTGCACGTGGTCCAGCTAACAGCTGCATTACATGCCCCCGTATAGCTATACTGTAATTTAATTAATCTCCTTTTGGTAGACACTTGGATGATTTTCAGCTCTGTTTTCCATTTCAAAATATTGCAACAAATCTTTGTGCATATATCTTTGTGTAGTTGTGAGTGAGGCACGGCGGATATTACATTTGTTGCTTACGTAGAGAAATGTCATTAAGACTATTTTTTTGGTTCAAAAATTTAAAAACCTTTTTCAGGTTAGTGTCTTCCAATGCATTATACCTTTGACTACACTGAATATAAACACCTTCTAACTCTAGCTTGTATGTATGTGAAACGCTCCTGGAGTGCCTGCCAGCATACGACTTGGATTTATACAACTCTTTGGAACAACAAAATAGCGTTTAATTACCTAGAAAGTAATAAACATGAAAAATGTACTGTAATATATAAATACACTACTTCCATAACGGGATTAAAAACACACTTTTAAAGCTTCCCTGGTGGCGCAGTGGTTGAGAGTTCGCCTGCCAATGCAGGGGAGATGGGTTCGTGCCCCGGTCCCAGAAGATCCCACGTGCCGCGGAGCGGCTGGGCCCGTGAGCCATGGCCACTGAACCTGTGCGTCTGGAGCCTGTGTTCCGCAACGGGAGAAGCCACAACAGTGAGAAGTCCGCGTACCGAAAAAAAAAAATCCTTTTTAAAAAATGCATGAAATCAGTTAATAAATTTGACAGTGGAGCGAAGGCCTAGCAATATCGCCCTCTAGTGGCTCGTTGGAGTACTCGTTCCATCAGGAATCGAAATTCATCACTTCCGCAACCACGTTCAGGAGGCGGGAGGCCACTGTGTGGCGCTGGCTTTGGGGGAGGCTCTGGTTAACACGGCGTCTCCTCATTCCTGTAACTGCTGGGTTAGCAGCAGTGACACTGGACCTGGGGGGCAAAGTTTTCTTCAAGATCCACCCTCTTCTTGAGTAGCTGAATATGGAGGGTTTTTTGTTTTTGTTTTTTTTTTAAGGAATTTTGCCTTTTTAAAAAAAAATATTTATTTATTTATTTATGGCTGTGTTGGGTCTTCGTTTCTGTGCGAGGGCTTTCTCTAGTTGCGGCAAGCGGGGGCCACTCTTCATCGCGGTGCGCGGGCCTCTCACTGTCACGGCCTCTCTTGTTGTGGAGCACAGGCTCCAGACGCGCAGGCTCAGCGGCCATGGCTCACGGGCCCAGTTGCTCCGTGGCATGTGGGATCTTCCCAGACCAGGACTCGAACCCGTGTTCCCTGCATTGGCAGGCGGATTCCTAACCAGTGCGCCACCAGGGAAGCCTTGGAAGTTCTTTATGAAACCAATGAGCTCAAAGAATTTTAACTGCCCGTCACTGGTGTATCTTCAGATTTCACAACTCCTATGAGTTCTCAGTGCTGACTGCACGTTGAACCTCTCGGGTTTTTACAATGCACATGCCCGGCTGGGTATCCCCCTCACCTTTAGAAGCTGATTCCTGGGTCACGAGCCTAGACTTGAGTTGGTTTTATTTTGTTTTGTCTGTAAAGTCCCACTGGCGATGTGGAGCAGGGCCAGGCTGGGAAGCACGGGTGCTGCCAGCTCCGTGTACTTGGTGGGCAGGAGGAGATGGGGAGAGAAGAGGGAAAGAGGGCCTGGAGGGCCGACACCCAGCACTGCACTCCTCCCAAGCAGGCACTTCTCAGACCTGCTAAGGGCGCCGACCAAAGGCAGAGAGACCTGGACTTATTATAAAGACTTGTTATTTTGTTATTACACTTGAAATGCCTTTCCAGGTAAGCTTCTATGACAGAAGGCGACACAAGTCATTTGGGGTGTTAAAGAGGCCAGAGTGTGGACCCAGGACAATCATCACTAAGCATTTGTTCTTAAAACAGTTTTTTTTTTTTTTTTTTTTTTGCTGCGCCATGCAGCACGTGCAGGATCTTAGTTCCCCAACCAGGTATCGAACCTGTGGCCCCTGCAGTGGAAGCACAGACTCTTAACCACTGGACCGCCAGGGAAGTCATGCAAACAGCTTCTTAACAGAGGCCATACTTGTTGCTACAGTGTCTCTCAGAGCCTAAACCAGAGGGAAAGTACAGGACTTCTGTAAGGGATCCAGGCCTGTGAGTTCTTTTCTCTGCATGCTGACACTGTGCTGACGAGGGCAGGACTCGGGCACAAACTGAAGAAAACAGCCACCGCCTCTCGCGATTTAGCTGTTAAAGCCACCGTAGATCTTGCTTAAAAGCAGGAAGTGGGGGCTTCCCTGGTGGTGCAGTGGTTGAGAGTCCGCCTGTCGATGCAGGGGACACAGGTTCGTGCCCTGGTCCGGGAAGATCCCACATGCCGCGGAGCGGCTGGGCCCGTGAGCCATGGCCACTGAGCCTGCGCGTCCGGAGCCTGTGCTCCGCAACGGGAGAGGCCACAGCAGTGAGAGGCCCGCCTACCGCAAAAAAAAAAAAAAAAAAGCAGAAAGTGGAAGGAAACAGCTGGGTGATGTATGGCTCGGCCTTTGATCTGGGATGCGAGCTGCACCAGAGATTCACAACTCAGAAAGATTTCACTCCCGCTGGAATATGACAGGGCGCCTTCCCGACCCCGATGATAACCTCAGCCTGGTCTGGACCACCCGACCAGCACCCCCGGAGATGCGCACAGGCAGGTGTCGGGCCGACTCCCAGCGGTGCGCGTGAGGGGCCAGGGAGGCCGAGTAGCTGGTGGGGCTCCACACCAGCGGGGGCTGCAGGTTGTCCTCACCCCCATCACCCAGGGAACCCCCAGACACCCAACCCAACCCACAGAATGCATCAGAGACGAGTAGAGAAGGACTCCTTGCCTCTGGGAAACCCTAGAACACCTGACCTGCTTCCTGCCTTCCCCGTCCCCTCCCTTGTTCTGTTCCCGCCTTCCCGAGAGGTCCTCCCACTTTTAAGTTGTCAGCCACTCTCCACCCAGCTCTCCTAACACCCCTCACCTTTCTTTTTTCCAGTCATCTTCTAATATATATTTACTAGCTTTATTGTTCGTCTCCCCCAGTCAGAATGTGAGCTGCAGGAGGGCAGAGAGCTTCGTCTGTTTTGTGCCCTGATGTATCCGCCGGTACCTAGAAGGTGTCAGATAAGCATTTCTTGAATGAACAGATGAACAAACAAGTGAGCACGTGGACGCGTGGATTACTTCCGCAGTCCTCTCCCACCGCCATCTGCTGAATGATGCTCCCCTCCGTGTCTGGCCGCCAGGGGCTGAAGCCGGTGTCCAAGGCCACTTTGGTCAAGCCTGACATAGACGTGGACCCCTCAGGGGAGGTGGGGCTGAGTGGCAGCAGAGGCTCCGAGCCAAGGCAGCCCTACCGCCAGGCAGATCCGGTGGGGCCAGTGCCCTCCAGTGGCCACAGGAGTTCGCGTGAGCACAGATGCCTCTTACCTCCGTAAGCAAGGATCTGGTTTACCCTCCAGCCCTTTAATTCTGTTTCTCATTTCCGCCCTCCTGCCTTTTCTCTGACCCCTCTCCCCTGCCAAAGGAGGCAGTTTTCAGAGCTGTGAAGAAACTTCCTCAGATGAAGCAATTTGTCCCTCAGACACACACACACACACACACACACACACACACACAGGTGAGAGGGAGCTGAGACTGAAATACAGCAAAAGAGCCCGAAAGATGCAGGAGTATCGGGAGATTCCACCCCGTCTCCTCAAGGACTCACGACCTACCTAAAAGGACACCGGCAATGTTTTGGTGAGAAGGGTCCACAGCACTGTTAACATGCACAAGTGAGCGCTCTCGGGGCTGCAGGGGACACAAACGGGCCCGAGGACTGGCTGCAACTCACCCTCCCGCTGGCCCCTCTGCCTCTCTCCACCGGGGGGCCCTTGCCCTGGTGGACAGCCTGCGTGGGGACGCCCCTCTCCCCACGGCTGCAGCCTGGCCCGTGACGAGCCTTCACCTCTGCCACCGGCGGCCCTGCCAGCTCTCCTCTCGCAGGTGCGCGGCCAGGGCAGGGTGGCCCTCCCTCACTGCCGGGCCCCATCAAGTTCCCCCGAGCCCTCCCGCGTCTCCCCACCTGGCAGCGGGATTCAGACACGACCCCACCCAACTACAGATGCAGGATGGCCCTCGGCGGGCATGCTGCCCACCCAGCGGGCGAGGCTCCTGTCGCAGAAGGCCTCCCTTCCCCAGTCACAACCCAGATGGAAGCAGGTGGCTTTAGACAAGGACGGGGAGGTGACACTGCCTGGGCTTTTATTGCCGAGTCTGTAATTTACAGTCAAGGAGACGGCTGACAAACAGGCAATGGTGCCTATCAACGTGCACTTCCGCTGAAGGGGCGCCGGCCCCCTCCCACCCATTCCCGTCGCCCCTCCACTGGGGGTGGCCGGGGAGCCAGCCGGTTCAGAGAGACAAGGGACCCATGACAACTCCTGTTTGCACGGGGATCAACCCCTACAAAACACACCGTGCTCCAGCCGCAGGCAATGTAAAAAGACCTTTTTCCTCTGAAGAGCTGACAGAATCTCACACGTTATCCTTTCAGTTTGGCAGCCCGGGTAGAGAGGCTTTGCTGTCAATCGGTGATGAACCAGAGAAGAAGCCAGAAGAAGCTTTTGGTGCAAATGCATTTAACCAGCAGAGACCATCTCCGGGGAAAGCTTTCCTCTCATGATTTCCCAATCTCGGCTGCGCATCAAATCACCAGAGGAGCCTTAAAGAATCCTGATGCTCAGACTGCCCCAGACCAAGGAGGGCAGGACCTGGGTGTTGACGTCTGGCAGGTCTTTGGGTGACTTCAAGGTTGAGAAGCCCCGGGTCAAAACAGCTGCTATTTGACATTTTTAAATGTCTTCATGTTGAACGTGACCCACATCTGCATTATTACAACTCTGCATGGATCCACCTGCCAGCTCTCCACGTGGTAAATCACCCCGCTTGCCACTTTCCCATGTAGAGAGAGGCAGACTCTTTTTCTGGTTAACTGGGTTGTGGATTAGCAACCAGCTGACGCGTCTTTCCAGCTCTCTTCTTTGCTGCTGACCTGAGCTGACAAGAGTGTGTTCTTCCATCCTCAGCAGCTCCCTGCCCGAGCCTGGACCTGCGGGTCCCGAGCTTGCCCTCTGATTTGGTTCAAACAGGGAAGGGGTCCTGGGTGTAGCCTCACCTGCGGGACTCACCGTGTTCATCGTGCCAGAGGGACAGCATTGAGGGCCACGAAATCATCTGTAAACCCCTCAACGTGAAGCAGCCGCACCAGCTTCTAGGGCTCCACCCATCACCACCTGTTGGTCACATCACCAGAGTCTCCTGCGCTACGAGGAGACTCCAAACGTGGGAGGCCTCCTGCAGCGAGAGCACCTCATACGTCTCAGCCCAGGAGTCCAGTCTGCTCCCAAGAGGGAAAGGACCATGCCAGCATCCCAGGGACCGAGAGCAGAGGCACAGACTGCTAAGGAAAGGTACTTTTTTTTGCTTTGAAAAATCAGTCTAAGAAGTTAACCTATTTGGATACCAAACTGTATCTAAAGTAAAATCTCAACTCTCCCCCCTCCCCAAAATAAAATAACATTAATAAAAACAGAAATTTTAAGGAAATATGCCAAAACAGTAACAAGGGTTCCCTCTGGTGGTGAGATGGGTGATTTCCACCTCCAACCCGTTTTTCCTACTTGACTCTTTTCTAACTTTCTAGAATGTGCATTACCACCTTTAAAATCAGAAAGCAAACATAACAAACTTCCAAAAGTTAATCAACTATTTAGAAGCTAAGGTGATCTAATAATCAAACACTCTAAAATTCAACAGAATAAGCCTTCTCGAACCACCTTCTCCTCTAATTCTAGCTGTGGAAGGAGTCCACCCATAAAGTGTCTGTACTTTCAGACAAGTATTCCAAGGGGGGGATTTACTGATTTTCACACTAGGTAACATTGAACTGTTCCAGTCTCAGAAACTCATCAAAAAGAGAACTTAGTCTATTAAAATGTTCACATCTCTGAGGTAAAAATGTGTGCTAAATACAACAGCCAACATGTTTCTGGAGAAAATCGGTCCATGCGTATCTTCTATTACAGAAATCCATTTTCTAGTGTCCATCAGGCTCCATCTGATTCCACTGGTCTCAGGTGTGTTTGGTGTCGCCCCTCCCTGGGCACACGGGGGTCCCCAGACCTAGCAGCCTTCAGGCACATGACAGGTCTCATCAGGGGTCCGGACCTTGGGGACCTTCTTTGTGCTCACTGAGTCTGGGCCGCTTAAGCTCCGGGGGACTGACCCGAAGGTCTCCAGGCATCTCTAAAATGTGAACACACATGGGGTGGACAAGTGAGTGAAGACATCTTTAAGTTAAGAGCTGATGTTTACAAAGTAATTTCATGCGCAGACAAGGAACTGAACTGCCTGGCCAGGTCCTCTATGGATCTAAGGGGAAGATCTACCCCAGTGGTTCTCAACCCGGGGTAACTGTGCCTCTCGAGGGACAGTGGGCAGTGTCTGATGATGTTTTAGAGCGTCACAAGTCGGGGCAGGGGATGGGTACCGGCACCCAGGGGCACTGCTCATCATCCTGAATCCACAGTGCAGCCCCAGAGCGAGGAATGACCTGCCCAGATGCCAACACTGCCGAGGCTGAGAACCGGCCCAGCTCTACCCATCTTCCAAACCCACTGTCTGCGGGGCAGGGAGCACCGTGGCGGGAGGGTGGGCTCCCGGATGAGAATACACACGCAATCAGTGGGTTTAAACGACGGGCCTGGTGAGATGCATCCTTGCTTTCTCAGAACTGACTCCAAGTTAGGTGGTGTTCATTTCCAAAAGAGATGGTATTCTATCTTTAATTATACTAAACCAGTAACAGTATCACTTACCTGACTGAATTTCTTCTGTGGAAGGGCTGGAAATTACGCTGGTTGGTATAGAATTCAGTGGAGTATCTGTCTTTAAGGGTATCAAGTTTATTCTCCTTGATTAAAAAAAGAAAGGAAAGGCCATTAGTATCATCGGAATGGTTTGCATACAATACCAAATGTCAAAGGAAACATGTAAAACTTTCAGCTCATATCATGCAAGGCACTGAATATAATGTCAATATGCCCCCTTACTTAGTAACTAAGGATCATGTATTAAGTTAAACCATCACATAAATAAGAGTCAGCTTAAACCTTAACCAGTCATCTAAGTTTCAAAACCCGTGTTTTGTGATCTACCAATGACATGCTAAACACTCTGCTAGATGTTTCCTCCATAAGCCTATCAGACATGGCTTCCAGTGTGGAAAGCTCCAAAATATAGATGGTTCTTTTTTAAAATCCACAGTCTTAATTCTCAACAACTATTTTTTTTTAAATTATAACTGAAAGAAGCTCGCAAGAAATTAAGAGGGGAAAAACTTTAATACCAAAAATGTTTCAAAGAACACTTTCCCACTCCCTTCCCCCACCTAAAAATAAATTTAAAAAACAATGCTAGGGACTTCCATGGTAGCACAGTGGTTAAGAATCCGCCTGCCAATGCAGTCGACACTGGTTCAATCCCTGGTCCGGGAAGATCACACATGCCATGGAGCAACTAAGCCTGTGTGCCACAACTACTGAGCCTGCGCTCTAAAGCCCGCGAGCCACAGCTACTGAGCCCGAGTGCCTAGAGCCTGTGCTCCGCAACAAGAGAAGCCAGCACAATGAGAAGCCTGAGCACCACAATGAAGAGTAGCCCCAGCTCGCCGCAACTAGAGAAAGCCCGCATGCAGCAACGAAGACCCAACGCAGCCAAAAATAAATTAATTAATTTTTAAAACAACATTGCTAGTCTGTAGAAAGAAATACAGAAAGAGCCCAGCATTACACCTAAACCACATTATGGATCCGCCAATGAAGTCGCGTGAACGTGGCAGAGCGTGGGGGGGGGGGTGCAGTGCTCCCCTCATCGCCCCCCTGCTCCCCCAGCCCCTTCCCCAGGCCGCCTCCCAGTGTTGGGCGGTGGGCTGGGGAGAAGGCCATGTGCAGGATCAGAGGTGTCCAGGGAAGGAAGCCTGGAGGCCAGCTGCTGCCTGACGACAGGGGCCATGCTGGGCAGTCCTGTCCGCTCTGCAGTGCCAGCCGTGAGCTCAGGCACGTTCACCAGCCAGACGGGCATGAACAGGGGAGAAAACGACAGCAGAGCCACCTGGAGGCTATTCAGACCCACGGTGCCGCTCACCACGAGCCAGTCTGCTGGACGCGCCAAAACCCCGTCGAGGAGATGCTCCTCTGACTTCCTACCTATCGTAAGTGCCTGTTACCGTCTGGGCAGGAGAACACGGGTAAAGAACGGGGACACGCTTCCTGCCCTGGGGGGCCTGTACTCTAACTAGGGAAACAGAAGCATAAATCAAACACCTGCTATCGAATGCGACGTGTCGTGACACAGAAAAGGGCTGAAGGGACATCCAAATGGGTCTTCTGGGAGGACTCTAATGTCACCCAGGGGAGCAGGTGTCCAGGGCGTCCCCAGAGGGTGAAGGCACAAAGGCCTCCAAGGGCAGAGTGTGCCCTGGGGACCCGACGTTCAGAGTCGGGCTGGAGGGTAAGGCACGCGGGACGAAGCAGAGTGAGGGGTCACCGTGCTGGATGGCAGGCTGCCACAGAGCTGGTGACGGGCCGGGCGAAGAGCCGGGACCTCCCCCGACGGGGCGGAAATGGAGCCAACAGAGGTCTGTAAGCAAGGAAGCGGCACTTTCAGGTCTGATGTTAGGGAACATCTCTCTGGCAGCTGTGTGGGATTTCACCTATTAGAGGGGCTTTCGGCTTATCCTGTCTTTTGACAAGGCAAGGCAGTTTCTGTTTCCATCACAGCTCTCACCGGGGTGTTGACTTGCTCCAGGCCTGCAGTGTGTTCAGAGTGACCCTCCGGGATGGGTGGGCTTTCGCATTCTGACTACCGGGCTGCAGGGTCTTCTCCTCTGAGGGCCCTGCCAGGAAGCCTCTGGCACCGGGAGCGGTCACAGGGGTGTCCTTGGCCGCCGTGGGGGCCGGAGACTGTTTTGCCTGAGGGGGCGTTGCAGAGGGGCTGCTGGGGTCCCGGACTCTGCTGCTGGGGGCTACCTCTCCCAGCCTGGGTCCTGGCGAAGACCCTGTCTGACTCTTGGTTTTCTTCGCTGTATCGGGAGTTCTCACGCACAGAACTGGCTTCTCTTTCAAGCGAATTCCAAGCTCATCCTTCTCAAACGTCACGAAGGAACAGTAACCATCCGTGGAACAGATGGCCAGGAAGGCCCCGTCGCTGGACCTGCGTTCCCGAAACAGAAGAGAAAGCAAGAAACTTTACCGAAGTCTACAGGCCACTCTTAGTGCCCTCATCGCTGGTTAGGAAATGGAAGTTCAAGCAAACTCACAAGCTTTGCCTGAAGGCAAAGCCCTCAAGGGAAAAACACGGCTGAGAAAGGATCTGTGCGGGCTCCTCCCTCACGCCCTTTCCCTCCCAACCCACCCCTGCTTCGTCATCAAATTCACCGGAATAAAGGTGAGATGATCGTTTTTTTTTCTTTTTTTTTCCCTCCAAGATAAAAAGAAGATGAGGGCTTCCCTGGTGGCGCAGTGGTTGAGAGTCCGCCTGCCGATGCAGGGGACACGGGTGCGTGCCCCGGTCCAGGAAGATCCCACATGCCGCGGGGCGGCTGGGCCCGTGAGCCATGGCCGCTGAGCCTGCGCGTCCGGAGCCTGTGCTCCGCAACGGGAGAGGCCAAGGCAGTGAGAGGCCCGCGTACCGCAAAAAATAAATAAATAAATAAATAATTTTTAAAAAGATGATGAAAAGAAGATAAAGAGTGATAAAGAGCAAGAACTAGATGGTAGGTGGCCAGGCCCAGCCGGGGCCCGAGCACACGGTGGAGACACAACTGGGAGCCCAGGGGTGCTGAGAACCCCAGGCAGAAAGGCGAGGGCAAAGTGACCCCTCAGGACGGGCACAGTTCTGGGGCCCCTCCTTGTCTGCGCAGCAGGGGCCCGCCTGTGTGGGCTTCCTCCCGGAGGGCCTGGCGGGTCCCCACAACACCAGGGACCCCGGGCCTCCCCTTGGTTTATGAGAATTAGATGAACCACACACAGTCTGCACGGCATCAACACCCACTGCAGTCACAACAGGAAGCAGTACTTCAGCAAGTTAGAAACAGCTTTCCTTTTTACATTGATTCCTTTAAAAAAACTGGTAAATAAGGGCCAAAAAAGCCAACTGTAGGATGAAATGCTCCCTGACCCGAGGGGCAACTCCAGGGGAATGTACACTGTCCCCCCCATTCACTCACCAGGAAATATCACTCAGGGTGTGGTAATGTATGTTAGACACGTAACCAAACGGGAACAGCTGCTGGGTGTCGTACAAAAGCACAGAGTCTTCAGAAGCCACAGCAAACACCAAGCGGTAGGGCAGGCTCACCAGCTCCACACCTGGCTCTGGTGATGGGCGAAATCAGGAACAGAGAAAGTCAAACAAGCAAAAGCAAAGTTCCCAAAGAAAACAAATTTTCCCCAAAAGCCCTCTCCCCAGGGACGTAAATGATGTAATTTTACTAAATGCTTTACGGAAGAATTCAGTTTTTTGTATTATTTTATATAGAAATATAAGAATCAAGGATAACCATGCAGGAACCAATGAGGACACTGTATTATGATTCAACACTCATGGGCACCTGCGGTTCAAAAAGAAGAGAAGAGGGCTTCCCTGGTGGCGCAGTGCTTAGGAATCCGCCTGCCAATGCAGGGGACACGGGTTCGATCCCTGTTCCAGGAAGATCCCACATGCCGTGGAGCAACTAAGCCCGCGCGCCACAGCTACTGAGCCTGCGCTCTAGAGCCCACGAGCCACAACTACTGAAGCCCACGTGCTTAGAGCCCGTGCTCCGCAAAAAGAGAAGCCACTGTGATGAGAAGCCTGCGCACAGCAACGAAGAGTAGCCCCCGCTCGACGCAACTAGAGAAAGCCCGCACACAGCAACGAAGACCCAATGCAGCCAAAAATAAATAAATTAATTTAAAAAAATTATCAGGCATTCCAAGAAGCAGAAATATATGACCCATAATGAGGAGGAAAAAATCAATCAAAACCAATCCTTTGTACACAAAGCCATTAAAAGAGTTACTGTAACAAGTGTATTCCACGTGTTCAAGAAGCAAGAGGGAAGGTGTAAAGCAGAGATACGTGAGGAAGACCCAAGTTGAACTCTAGAGATGAAGACTACACCGTCACAGATAGAAAATACACTGGATGGCACCAAGGGCAGGTGACACGGAAGATTAGTGAACTCAAAACAAGCTGTAGAAACTATCCGCAGAGAGGAAAGAAACAAGTAAACAGAGCATCAGTAAGCCATGGGTAACTTCAAACAGTCTAATACATGTGTAGCTGGAGCCCCTGAAGAAGAGGAGAGCGGGGGGGGGATGACAGAAAAAGTATCTGAAGAAATAACTGGCGAAGTTCTCCAAATCTGATGAAAACTATAAACTCGTAAATCTAAGAAGTTCAATGAACCCCAAGCACAAGAAACATAAAGAAAACGGCAGCAGGCACACCGTAATCAGATTGCTGAAAGCCACTGATAAAGAGAAAAATCTTAAAAGCAGCCAGTGGTGGAAAAAGTTAAACAAAAATCCAATTCATACAAGTTTTCCATAATTTTCACTGCATAGGAAATCAATAATAAATGACATTCAACCTGCTTCAGTAGAGAAACAAAGCTAGTATTTGAAGTTGCTTGCAGCAAAGAAAGTGTATTCTAGACGACGCAAAATCTGACACGTATTTTGATAACATCAGTCTTTGCTCTCAAGACTGACCGAACTGAACCAACCCACATACTCACCTCTCCCCACCCTCCCTGGTGACCTGCCTCAGAGAACGTGACACACCCCTGTGGCTCTAAGGTACCTGCTTCCACCACTGGCCTCAGCTCAAAGTAGACGGGGCAGCAGCGGACAGCGAGCGTCGCCTTCCCAGGACACGGAAGATGGGCGATAGGCCTGCAAGATGAATCGCGGTTTTGCAAAAAAGCACCGTCACTCAACAAAAGCAAAAAGAAAGGGTAAACATGTCAAATATTTCTTCAATTGCATACCTTTTAAGATTTTTCCTGGAGAAAACATAAGTTGTATTTGTTACGTTTTCACCGGATTCCACACATCCAGCTGGGGAAGCAGTAGAGGAAGGCAAGGCCATGTGTTATTAAACTGTTCATCAGCAAAGACGCATCAGTTCTGGTTTGTAAAAGATTTTCCCCGGAACATTATTACCTGGACAATGTTTTTGTGAACTGAGGACAAATGCAAACACCCTGTCCCTGCCCGGGCTCAGCCCTTTACTCCAGTTCTACCCACCTGTCACCTCCCCAAGGGGCTCAGCTGCCCCAGAGCGCCTTCCAGGCCTGGGTGAGAAGAACATAAGGCAGGGAGCCCTGAGCATAGCAGACCTTTGCCTGGGAATCCAGCCAATTCCTGCTAGTGAAGTGCTATGATCAGACCCCCGGCTCTCTGTCCCCTGGATTCTGACCTCAGTTGCCACCCAAAACCTGAGACTCAGGCCTTTTCCCATCAGCCTGATGGAGCCCAAAGGCTGCCAGGAGACCAGCCCTCTGCTGACATCTCCAGCCCCTGCAGAAGCTGCCTTTGCCCTGGGGAGCAGCCCACATCTGAGAGCCCTTCTACACTCACCTCAGGCTGTACTCAAAACCAGGTCAGATCCTGTTGGAGAATGACCGTGACACACAGTTGCTCTTGGGAACATCTCCCCGTTTTACGTTAACATTTCCTGACACACACACACACACACACACACACACTCTTCCATGTGACCGTTTCATCCCCGCCGGGGAGGGCAGCAGACACAGCCAGTAGTCTTTCTACTCTCTTCCCATCTCACCCCATCCTTTCATCCCCAAGTAATCCGTTTTAACAAACCATCGGGTCATTCTATATTTCCTCCATGCTCACATAATTGTTCCAACCAGTTATAACTCAATCGCTTGTAATATTCATATGGTGGGTTTTTTAAATCTGTATGACAAAATGGGGTATTATTTATACTTTTGCTCATTTTGCTTTTCTCAATTACTCGTGACAGTTAACCTGCGTGACACTAAGGCATCCTTTTTTCAGTAGCTACCTACTATGCACTGGTCTGAAAATACCGTAATTTATTCACCCATTCTCTGTTAATGAGTACTGTTTTGTTTTTGCTTTTTTTACAACTAAGAGCCATGCTTGGACTTCCCTGGTGGCACAGTGGTTAGGAATCTGCTTGCCAATGCAGGGGACACGGGTTCGAGCCCTGGTCCAGGAAGATCCCACATGCTGCGGAGCCACACCTGTGTGCCACAACTACTTAGCCTGCACTCTAGAGCCCGCGAGCCACGGCTGCTGAGCCCGTGCGCCACAACTACTGAAGCCTGCGCACCTAGAGCCCGTGCTCCGCAACAGGAGAGGCCACCGCAATGAGAGGCCCGCGCACCACAGCGAAGAGTAGCCCCTGCTCGCCACAGCTAGAGAAAGCCTGTGCGCAGCAACGAAGACCCAACACAGCCAAAAATAAATAAATAAAATAATTAATTTTAAAAAAAGAACGTGTCAATAAAAAAATAAAAAGCTATGCTTGCAATAAACATCCTTGGACATACACTCTTATGTACTGTTTTCACTTCTTAAGGAAGTGAATATCAGACAAGGAGCAGATTGGCTGAAGAGTACATGCATTAAACGGTTACCAGACTGCCTTCCCAAAAGGCTCTAACAATCCACTCTCTCTCCAGCAACAGCCATACACATGCCCATCAGCGACAGATATTTTCACTTTTTTCCAGCCTGAAATGAATAAAGGGATACCTACTGTGTCACATTCACTTGTGTGGCCTTCACTGTTGGGTTTCCCAGCACCTCCCTGTGTGTGCCAATTCTGCACACAGATTTGCTCTTCTATGAGCTGCCTTTTTGTACCTCTCTCTCGTTTTTCTCTTTTGGGTTTTTCTCCTTTTGTCTTTTTGTTCTTGCCAATTTGGAAGAGCCATTGTTTACGATATCTGTTAGCACTCTCTTCTGTATCATAACCATTATTTTCCAGTCCCATCATACGACTACTGATTTTGCTTACTGCGTCTTTTGCCATACAAAAGCTCTACATTCAAATACAGCAAAGCAGGTCTATCATTTAAGAGCTTTTGGGTTTCCAGTCTTAGTTTGGTCTTCCCCAGTCCTAGAATGTCCTCCTAGATTTTCTTGCAAGAGTTTTACATTTTCACCATTTTTAGGTATTGAATTCACCTGCAGTTTATTTATTTATTTTAAAAATATATTTATTTATTTTTGGCTGCACTGGGTCTTTGTTCCTGCACACGGGCTTTCTCTAGTTGCGGTGAGCGGGGGCTACTCTTCACTGTGGTGCGCAGGCTTCTCATTGCAGTGGCTTCTCTTGTTGTGGAGCACGGGCTCTAGGTGTGTGGGCTTTAGTAGTTGTGGCACGCGGGCTCAGTAGTTGTGGCTCGCAGGCTCTAGAGCGCAGGCTCAGCGGCCATGGCTCACGGGCCCAGCGGCTCCGCGGCATGTGGGATCCTCCCGGACCAGGGCACGAACCCGCGTCCCCTGCATCGGCAGGCAGACTCTCAACCACTGCGCCACCAGGGAAGCCCCCTTTATCATTTTTATTCTCAATAATGAAGCAGCCTGTTGTGACAGGGTCTAGGCACAGACAAGTCTGGTTGGAATAACTTGTGGGAGTGTAGTGGTCAAGGCTGACAGGTCAGCAGAATCAGCAAGGACACGTCAGGGTCACTGTCAGCAGGAGGGTGAGAGGTTGAGTCCAGCAGGGTCAGCCAGGGCAGTGCTGTTGCCAACATGGTCTCAGAGCAGACCGTGCCCTGCTCTCCATGGCGCAGATAGCATCCTGTGTATGCTATGATGACATGACCAGGGCTGGGCCAAACGGGAGGGCGCAAGTCAGGTTTGCCACTAAGTGTCCCAGCCAGGCTGGGCAGAGGAGACCCCAAGAGTGTGTGAATCATACATACATGTGTGGGTTAGGCTGTAAAAGGACATTGGGGAACACGTGGGAATGACATTGGCCTAGGGGGGTCCCAGGACCAAGAATAAGTAGTTGCTTAAGTATATTGAAAGTTGTTTACCAAACTCAGTAGCAGGTCCTTTCCTAAACGGCAGCTCCAAAAATATTTTCACTTAAAATCAGGTACCAGGTGGGTATCTGCTGCCGCCATTATCATTCTTGGTGGTGTTAATAAATGCAGGAAACGAAGTGACAGAGATTGGAAGAGAGAAAACTTTGTGATAGGATTGTGTTTCTAGAAAATCCAAGAGATTTAAAAATACTCTCAGAATAAAAAAAAGAATTTGATTAGGTGGCTAGATATTATAAAATACATAAAATCTGTATCTGCTACAGTAGAATAAGTACTCAGAAATGTGAAAAGGATAATTGTTCCATTTGTAACAGTGCAAAACCCAAAAGACGTGGAAATGCATAGGAAAAAATTTAATATGGCATAGAGACTTTATGAAGAAGACTAGAAGGTCTTATTGATGGTTATAAAACAAGTTCTGAACAAATAGATTTCATGTTCTAAAAATTAACATGATAATTGATTTCCAATTAGGATCCCATTTAAGGTTTTTTTTGTTGTTGGTTTGTTCCGGTTTTTTGGTTTTTTAATTGGATGACATCTCGGATTTGTTTAGGAGAGTAAATGCAAAGAATAGTAAAAAAGTATGGAAGATAAGAATAATACTTGAGCAGGCATTTGCCTGTCTAAATGTCAGAGATTCTGTAGTGCTACTGTTATCAAATCAGTATGGTATTGGTATAGGAATAAACATATAGCTTAGTGGATCAGAGCAGAGAATCCAGAACTAGATTCTGGGATAAAAGGGAATTTAATAGGTGACCTGAGTGGTACTTCAGTGGGAAGAATGGATTACTGAGTGAATGGTTCTGGAGTGTCCAGCTGTCTGGAAAAAAATTAAATTGGACTCTTAGCTTATATATAAACTGCAGGTGGGCTTCCTTGGTGGCGCAGTGGTTAAGAATCTACCTGCCAGTGGTTGAGGATCTGCCTGCTAATGCAGGGGACGCGGGTTCGAGCCCTGGTCTGGGAGGATCCCGCGTGCCGTGGAGCAACTGGGCCCGTGAGCCACAGCTACTGAGCCTGAGCATCTGGAGCCTGTGCTCCAGCAACAAAAGAGGCCTCGATAGTGAGAGGCCCGCGCACCGCGATGAAGAGTGACCCCCCGCTTGCCACAACTAGAGAAAGCCCTCGCACAGAAGTGAAGAACCAACATAGCCAAAAATAAATAAATAAACAAATGTGGGTTTAAAAAATAAATAAAAAAATAAAAATAAAAATAAAAACTGGAAATAATAAGTCCTTTAAAAAAAAAAAAAAAAAAAGAATCCACCTGCCAATGCAGGGGACACGGGTTTGAGCCCTGGTCCGGGAAGATCCCACATGCCGCGGAGCAGCTGGGCCCGTGAGCCATGGCCGCTGAGCCTGCGCGTCCGGAGCCTGTGCTCCGCAACGGGAGAGGCCACGACAGTGAGAGGCCTGCGTACCGCAAAAAAAAAAAAAAAAAAAAAAAAAGATAAAGGCACTTTATCATTAGCTTTAGAACGATGACCTCCATATACGTCTAGGGAAAAGGCACTCATTAAAATTTTTTAAAGCTGAATGTGCCTAAGGGAGTATGTGTATCAGTCTAGCGGCTCCCAAACTTGCCTGTACATTAAGATCACTGGAAATCTTTTTAAAATTCCAAAACCCAGACCACACACTCCAAACCAATTAAAACACAATCTCTGGGAGTGGGACCCAGGTACCAGCACTTTTTGAAGCTCCCTGGAGGTTTCAACGTATGGGCAAGTTGGGGACCACTGCTTTCATCAGAATTCCCTGAGCTGCAAAGAGCATCACAAAATCAGGCGCACAGACACCACCACCGCTGTTCTCACGCCCTTAAATCAAAAGCTTTGTTAAACACACCTGGTGTGAGAAGCAAAGATCCATCAGGAGTGAAACTAAGTCTACGAAAGAATGACTTCATGCTGTCGTCATGGAACATCCGGTAACTTCTCGCCTGCGGCACACAGAGTCTAAACGTTATTCTAGACCTTTGCATTCACAATACAGGCTTACCGATTCCTATTTTTTTCTCTACATGTTGTCATTTCTTACTGACATAATAAGTGAAACTGAAATAAATTACATATTAAATAATCACGCAAGTCTGCAAGGGCAATCACTCGTGAACTGATCGCCCATTTCTGGTAAGGAAAGGAAGGGTGTGTGTGTGACAATCACTCGTGAACTGATCGCCCATTTCTGGTAAGGAAAGGAAGGGTGTGTGTGTGACAATCACTCGTGAACTGATCGCCCATTTCTGGTAAGGAAAGGAAGGGTGTGTGTGTGTGTGTGTGTGTGTGTGTGTGTACGTGTACATGTGTGTGTGGCTCTATAATTATACAAATAACCCTCTGTAAGCGCACACACCACACTGTCAGCAGTGGTTTGTCTGGGGAATGAGGCTGGGAAAAGGCAGGAAGATGACTAGGAGCCCTTTGCTTGCTATCTGTGTGTTTATATTTAGAATCTCCAACCCAATGAACCCTTTTTAAAAAGAAAACAGTAATCCTATCATCTTTTCAAACAACATTTCTTGAACACCTGTGTGGAACAGTTTTTGCTACCATGCACTGACACTTTATGAACACTAAGCATTTAATCCTCAACCAGGCATGACTCTCCTAACTACACATGTGACCTCTCAGCGCCGGCCAGCTCACGCAGCCCACTCTGCCTTACGCGCTGTCCCAGGACTGGATTTGCACCTCATCTCTGCTTTGGTTTTTGTTGTTGTTGTTTGTTTGTTTTTAATTTTATTGAAGTAGAGTTGATTTACAATGCTGTGTTAACTTCTACTGTATAGCAAAGTGACTCAATTATACATGTATATGTTCTTTTCCATATTCTTTTCCCTTCTGGCTTATCACAAGATATTGAATACAGTTCCCTGTGCTACACAGTAGGACCTTGTTGTTTACAGCTTTGTTATAGTAACACCTTTCACCGACTAGGATTAGAGTGCTATCTTCATTTACCAGTTCTTTCAAAAATCAAAATCCTTTCCATTCCTGAGTACCAACCCGATGGCCAGAGTCCCCCTCCACCTGCCAAGGAGGTGTATCGCCGCTGCTGGACCCACCTGCCTCCCGGTTGCCTAGTGCTGGGGTCTTCCTAGTCAGTGGTTCCTGATCCTCACTGCACCTCAGACCACGGGGGCCCTGCCTGCCTCAAGCCAAGTGAATCACAGCTCTGGGGATCGGGCCCAGGCGCCCATATTTTTACATGCTTCCCAGGTGACCCCATAGTTCAGCCAGGGTTGGAAACACTGTCCTCCACCATCACCTCTCCCCTGGCCCCCAGACGTCCCCACCTCCGTACAGGCCAGCCCAGACCACCACACTGAGACTTGGTGGTCTAAGGGGAAGTCATAGCGCAGTTCAGGTGTCGGGTCCTGGAAACCGGGGGTTTAGCTACGAGCGACGGAGGAGCTCACGACGTCCTAAGTCCCAGCTCCGGTACGGCTAAGACGGGATGTCCAAACATTTGTACCTCTCCTTCAGGCCCTACTCCAGAGAGCATCTTTGAGACATTAAAAGCCACGCGTTTCTTCTGTGTGCTGTACACCCTCAGGATCCTAAATAAAGAAGAAAAGTCTGATTTATCGCTTCTAGTAAATGCATTATGTTTTACAGAGAAACAATCTATTACCAGAACTGAAGATTGCTTCACCAACTTTTGGCCTGCAAAACCAATGACCAATGACTTTCACACTTAACTGAGTGACACAGGCAAATATTAACAACCAAAAGGATATCACTAACTAAGTGGGGAAATATGTCATAATTTCATTCTTTATTGAATGTTTCAACTTGTCAATGGACATAAACTTGTAAGCCTGGCCTTGTTTTTCAGGTCTTGGGCATCTGGCTCAGGGGCCATCTGGATGACTGCAGTGCAGTTTATTTTGTGTGGAACGGTCTCGCCCTCAGGGATTTGCAAGAGTAAGGAAAACAGCAGCAAGTAAATTGGTTGTTGGTAGTTCATAGTATTCCCTGAGCTAATCAAATTGTTTCACTCCTGACTGCCTGCATAAAACACATATACCAGGGGACTTTCCTGGCGGTCCAGTGGTTAGGACTCTGTGCTTACCACTGCAGGGGGCACAGGTTCGATCCCTGGTCAGGGAACTAAGATCCCACAAGCCACTCGGCATGGCCACACAAAAAAACAAAAAACAAAAAAACCCACATATACCAGAAAATAAATGACATTTGGAATGTTACAGGAGATTCTATGAAAAATAAACACTTCCTTAGTGCTTTCATTCCAGGGCCATTTGAAACTCAGTTTGTTATAGTTAGAAGTAGTTGGATAAATATTATAAAGGACTATTATGACTGGTGACTGATATGCTTGGCACCTCTGGGTTGTTTTTTTTTTTAATTTTTTGTTCCAGGAACACAGTTAAATTATTGTGTTTAGGGCTTCCCTGGTGGTGCAGTGGTTAAGAATCCACCTGCCAATGCAGAGGACATGGGTTCGAGCCCTGGTCCGGGAAGATCCCACATGCTGCAGAGAGACTAAGCCCATGCGCCACAACTACTGAGCCTGCGCTCTAGAGCCCGTGAACCTCAACTACTGAGCCCGCGTGCCACAACTACTGAAGCCCACGCGCCTAGAGCCCGTGCTCTGCGACAAGAGAAGTCACGGCAATGAGAAGCCCACGCACCGCAACGAAGAGTAGCCCCCGCTAGCCACAGCTAGAGAAAGCCCAAGTGCAACAACGGAGACCCAAAGCAGCCAAAAATAAAATTAATTAATTAAAAATATATATATTGTGTTTAAATGTACCAGTAAACACAGCAACAAGACCTCCTTTCAGAGAAGACAAAATATCTATTTTCATATTAATTTAAATGGAGTTGTTAAAGTCACTATAGCAGTAAACTCTAATCAAAGAAATGAAATAACTATCCAACCCTACCACTAGTTATCTCTTCTTAAGTCATATTTATAAAAGACTTTTTCTTTAAAAGTTGCCCAAGAAGTTTAAATTTAATTCAAAGCTATTTCTGCATTCACTCACCCACTCAATAAAGATTTATTAAGTACTAACTTCGTGTAAGGCTCTTGTCCTAATTAGTTGCCAATTTCTTATTATGCTGTAAGAATAGCAGTAAAACAAAATGCTTTATATGAAACCAAGAATGAAAGGATCAAAGCCAGACTGTGGTTTACATTGGTTAAGCTGTAATAAAAATACCTCTGAAGAAAATTTCAAGCAAACAGAAATGAAAATAACTTGCCAAATACTAACTTACCTGTCACAGCTCAAGGTAGCAACATATTGACCCAAAGGATCCCAGGTTACTCCTTGTACATAACTTTTATGTTCATTAAAAATTGAGATCTTTTGTCCTATGAATAAAGCACACAACACACACATTACCAAAACCCACTAATGCACAAATGGTATAAACTACAATTTAAGTATTGTTCCTTTATGCCGTTCCATAATTAAGCAGTTGGTAACTTAGACTCTACCAAACTCCACGTCAGGCTCTGGGGACCAAAGATGACTTCACACGGCCCCTCCTCCCAGGGGGCTCACAGCTCATGGTGGGGACAGACCCACCACCAGCATGCGCACTGTGACACGACGCAGAGGAAGAGGGCAGCTAACAAAGCAGGGGGTGAGGTCGGGAAGGAGTGAGCTCAGAGTTCGGTTCTCCAGGTCAGACAGGATACAGGGGGCCGATGAGGGGAGAAGAAGGTATTCTGAGCAAATCCACGGGGTGAAAGTCAGTTTAGGCCTCTGGAGCAGTGACAAGTAGCCGAGACTGCTGGTGTGTGCAAGACCCTTGTGTGCAAGGAAACGGTTCTGGGGGTTCATGGTGTGGCTCAGAGCAACGCTGAGCTGGGAAGTGACCTGCATGATAAAGATGAAACTGAGGGTCGCAGAGAGCACAGAAAAGTGTCACTAGTTAGGAGGTGACGGCAGACCAGGTGAGAGCTGAGGGCCTGAACCACAGCACTGTGACTAGGGATGGGAAAAGGGCTTTGGGGGAAACATTTAGAAGATAAAACCAGGAGCACACAGAGATTACCCGGATAAAAAGAGGAGGGAGTTCGGAAGCCGTGGCCAGTCTTGAAAAAACAAAACCCAGGGAATTCCCTGGCGGTCCAGTGGTTAAGACTCCACACTTCCACTGCAAGGGGTGGGTTCAATCCCTGGTCGGGGAACTAGATCCCGCATGCATGCCACAACTAAGACCTGGCGCAGCCAAAATAAATACGTAAATAAATAAATAAATAAATAAATAAATATTTTTAAAAAAATAAGTGAAATCACATTAGTCTACTGCTTAAAACCCTTCAGTGGCACGCGGTCACACCTTGGTTACAATCTGAGACCCGACCCCGTGGCCTGGACCCGCCACCCTCCAGCTCAGGTCCCCCCTCCCTCCTGCTCCTGCTGTCCGGCGATTTCCTGCTCCTGGGACACAAGCAGCAGCTCCGGCCGCCGGGCCTCTGCACCTGCCGTTCCCATGAAATAATGCACACGCCTTGCTCCCCGGCTTCATTCCAGTCTCTGTTCAAACTCCACAAGCTCAGAGAAGCCCTCCCAGATCACCCTCTCATCCCCGGACCCCTTCAAGCACTATCACTTCCTGGCATCATACATTTGCGTATTCATCTGACACCCCACTAGGACGTAGCCATTGTATTCACGCATCCTCCAGCACCTGCAAGAGTGCCCAGCATGCTGGCCGTGTTCAAGATCGTTACAACTGGCTTCAGGGGGTGCTGATGGAGTGTGGCAACGGACACTGAAATTATCCAACCCACAGCCAGATTTGGGTAAAAGAAGACAGTGACACTGGTCCTCCACATTGCCGAGTGTCTGGGATTGATGAGAAAGAGCATGAGAGAAATAAGGCAAGACAGAGGGCGCTTCAGCTGGACCGCACAGAACGGAGAACAGAGGCCTCCACAGCATGGACGAAAACTGGGCTGATGCCATGCTGAGAGCACAGGGGAGGCCAATGCCTCTGCCTGACTCCCAACCTGGGCACTTGGGTTGCAAGAGAATCAGCAGATAAAGAAGAAGAGAAGAAGAGATTTGGGAGAAGACGTCAAGCTTGAGTACAGGACTGCAGGTCAAAGTGGTCAGGCGTCAGCCACCACTGGCTTTTGGCATTTCACTGCTATTTTCATCCTACGGTAACTTCTCACATGTTTATTGTCCCCTCAACTAGTGAACAGGTTCTTTCAAAGCAGTGAGGTGTCCTAGGCTCACCTTGATGTCCCAAAATGGAAACCCGACCCCACCTACCCCAACATCGAGCATGCAATGAATGCCTCACTGATTATGACCTGCTAACTTCCCGAGATCCTAAGTTCCAGGACGGCAGGGATCAGCCGTGTCCCGCCCCGCTGGCCCCGTCATGTCTGCACCCCCAGGCGTGTGCGATCTACCTTGCTTTGGCACCAGCAACTCATGACACCACTGCTAAGCCTCATACATTCTGACTAGGCCCTTAAAAATGCAGTGGATCCATGGCATGTGGGGCTAATCCCTAACCTGTCATGCGAAACACCTATTTCAGTTCCCTAAAAAAACTCTTCTGAAGCCTTTAAAGGTTCGGCTTTTTAGACACTTAGAACAGTCCTTCCCCCGATAATAACAAAAACACATCAGCTACCTTTACTGACATCCCATATGATGGCCGTGTTATCCACAGAGGCAGAAGCCATTAAATTCCCATCGGTTGCCCAGCAAATATCATACACATCTTCTAAGTGGCCCCTAGAATCCAAAGAGGAGAAAAAGCAATTCTTGTCTCAAGGAGAGAAAAACTTGTCAAAAATTTAAAAGCAATCTCAGGGACCATACATTACAGTGGGACTTTAGGAATTTCCACTAGAGCTATATTAGCTATAGCTATAAACTACTACCTTCAAGGATATTTGTATCTTTAAAATTGATTCAAGCTTACTAAGGAAAATTTTATAAGACAAACTAAGAAAATCCATTTTAATCATATTTTTATCTTTTAAACTATGCCCGTATTACTGTCTTGCATAAGTAAAAGTTTTAAGTGAGATATAAAAGTCAAAATGCGGGCTTTCCTGGTGGCGCTGTGGTTGGGAGTCCGCCTGCCGATGCACGGGACACGGGTTCGTGCCCCGGTCCGGGAAGATCCCACATGCCGCAGAGCGGCTGGGCCCATGAGCCATGGCTGCTGGGCCTGCGTGTCCGGAACCTGTGCTCCACAAGGGAGAGGTCACAACAGTGAGAGGCCCGCGCACCGCAAAAAAAAAAAAAAAAAAAAAAAAGTCAAAATGCGCATCAGCTTAATGCATCCAGGTCCTAAGGATAAACCCCTCCCAGGCCCCTCCCGTGGTTACCTCAGGGTTTTTACCACGGTCCAGTTCTCCTTGTTCAGCTGAGCCTCATCCTCGTCCTGAAAAGCGATCTGTTCTGGTTCCTTGTTATCATTCACCTTCCACAGCAGAATGATAGCATCTGTGGAGCGAGCCAGTTAAAGATAAGCCACCCTTTACAAAGCATGGCTCCTTCACTTCTGGATTTTTAGGGTATTAAATAATATCTATGTTGTTCAATAGACACTATGGCCACAAGGATTTACATCTAAGAATTCGGGCAGGAAAAGAAAGTTTGCCTTCTGAACAAAAACTCCAAAATCAAAACTCATACCAGATCAGAGCTATACAAGGTCACCTTAAACAGAAGTGTCCCCAGGCCAGCAAAACACTACTGCAAAGTGACTGACTACATGAACAAATCCACAGGCATAACCTGTAAGTGGCCGAATAGGGAAACAACAGAGGCACCAACGCAAGGGTTGGCAACTCATTCCTAGCTGTGTAACCTACGGCCAGTCACTTCCCATCTTGATGCCTCGGTCTCCTCACCCGTAAAGTGAGGAGGATAACAGTGCCTAGCTCATCAGCTATCGTGAGGATTAAAGGAGGCAAATGCATAAAGCACGTACCACACGATGCCCGGCACATGGTAAGCCCGTGCACGTGTCAGCTGTTAACATCATGGACGTGTCAGATACCTTAGCGTGGTGTCATCAATTGTCTGAGTCCTCTAGCTCCCCACGTTCTGACGCCACGCTCACCACATAACCTTCTGACCAAGACGTGGCTTCCCTTCGAGGAATGCCCGAAGGAGAGTGAAGGAGCCGGTGGTGCGGACACACACGTTCTCTCTCTAAATTAACTGGAATCCCGGGAGCTTGGCTGAGACGAGACTGGCCCTGACGCACCGGCACTCTCCACGTGCTGACTGACGGATGGGTGGTTTCCGGGCCCTCGAGGCCAAAGGACCTGGGCTGCCCTGTGCGGCCTCACAGAGGACGGCCCGCCAGCCTCCCCACCGCCCCGTGCTGTTGCCACGCCCCACCCCTCCCTCGACGGAAACACTGGACATCAGGGCACTGAGTTCAACCAGGCTTCTTTTCCTCCTTCTTCAAACAACATCTGAGATGTCTTCTTTCTTTTTATTCTGACTTCTAGACTATCTTAGTGTTAGAGCATGATAAAAAGATTTACTTCTTCTGTATCATTTTATGCCATTTAAGCACAAGCAGAAAGGGAATTTCCTGGCGGTCCAGTGGTTAGGACTCTGCGCTTCCACTGCAGGGAGCACGGGTTCAATCCCCGGTCGGGGGACTAAGATCCTGCATACCGCGTGGCGCAGGCAAAAAAATAAATAAATAAATAAATAAAAGCACAAGCAGAAAATATGAATCAATCTACTCCTACCAAAGAAACATAATTTAGAGGGCTGGGTTTTTTTTGTTTTTTGGGTTTTTTTTGCGGTACGCGGGCCTCTCACTGTTGTGGCCTCTCCCATTGCGGCTCCGGACGTGTAGGCTCAGCGGCCATGGATCACGGGCCCAGCCGCTCCGTGGCGTGTGGGATCTTCCCGGAACGGGGCACGAACCCGTGTCCCCTGCATCGGCAGGCGGACTCCCAACCACTGCGCCACCAGGGGAGCCCTAGAGGGCTGTTTAGACTATACTCCCGAAGCCAATTAATTCGTTAATTACACAGAGACACAGAACGGACTGTGATCACTTACAGATGCTAAATAAACTGCCAGCCAAACAAGGCCAGGCCAGTTGCCTTGGGACGTAGAACGGTAAGCACCTACCTGCTTGTCTCCAGTCAGCCCAGTGGGAGCGAGTGGGAAAGGGGCCGTTTTCAAACAGGTCTTCTCAGTTTACGCTTGGCATCCCCCACCCCTTCACACTCCCCACATTATTTTACTCAACTACCTAAATGACAGATTGAGAGGGTCAAGCGACCTCTAAAATAACAAAGTATGTCTAGCTCAAATCTCACTCTTCAATATGAGACACATGGGTATCTGGTTTCTGAAGAATCTTGAAGTACAATACTCACCATCCCCTCCTGATGCTAAAATTTCCCCACTTGGAGAAAAACGCACGACATTGACAGCTTTGGTATGGCGAGCAAGATTGGACAAAAATTCAACAATGGCCTTTCCATCTGGTCCTTTTTCTACCTTCCAGATCTGCTGATACGAACACACTCATTCAGAGAAACGTATAGCGAGCACGCACCATACAGTAGCGACGGAAACACCACTGCGCTGATTTTCAGAAAGAAAATTTAGTCTCTCTTTTGAAATGTAAGAGGAAGGAACTCCTATCTGAAACATAAACCTAAAGTCCGTCCCATGGCCTCCCACCTCTTTCTAGTGCAAACTGTTTCCCGGGAGGAAACTGGCTCAGGGCTCTACAGCAATGGGCACCCAGTGACATCACTCTAGATAACAGGACCCCAGGAAGAAAGGTGCTCTCCTTTGCTTTCGTTGTTGACTCAAGGCCCTGAGAATTTAGCCCTCTGGGCTACGTAACTAAGCAGTGTGTGTCTGCTGACACTCATTATAAATAGAAGAGTGGAGAATGCTGCTTCAATAGGGCTTCCCTGGGCCTTTCTGCCTCGGCCCCATTTACCCTGACAGCGGTGTCCACCCCCGCGGAGGCCAGCCTGTGGATCCTCCCGGCGGCTCCGTGCTGGAAGTCCAGGCTGTACACTGGCTCCTTGTTATGCCAGGCGATCTCACAAGTGATGACTTTCATCCTCCTGGGTCTTCAAGGGGCAGAATACCGTTCCTCGGGGACCGTTCCTTCTCCAAAGACAGAGGAAAGCTGAAAATCGTCGGTAATGAGGTGAATATTATAGCAGGACGATGTACTGAGCGCCTAGTAGGAGCCAGGAACTCTGCTAACCGTCAAAAACGCACGCTGCGTTGGGAGAGGATGTTACTGTTGACCTCTGACGTTAACACCTAGCAAGTTTCACCTAAAATGGTTCGCTGAGTCGTGGCTGTTCAGTTTATTCTCCTGCTACCTCCGGAAAAGCAAAATGGGACACCCGGGCAGAGGAAATCAGGGCACCGGGTCGGGCCTGGCTGGAAGCCCGCCCCCGCTTAGGGGAGGCTGCCGGGCGAGCCCGGAAAGCCGGGGCGGGCCGCCTGGGGGAGTGGGCCGCGTGGGAGGGGGCTACCCTGGGGAAGGGGGCTCTCTGGGAGGAGGAGGCCTCCCAGGGGAGGGGCCTGCCCGGGGAACAGACCGAGGCCGGAGGCGAGAAGGCAGCTCCCTTCCCGCCGCTCGGGACGGGACGCTGGGCCCGGGAAGCCGGGACCGGACTTGCCTGGGAGGAGGCCGCTCGGGGCCGGGGCGGGGACCGGACGCGCGGACGCGCGCTTCTCGGGAGCTATCCCGGGTCCTCTCGGCCGGCCGTCAGCGAGAGCCTCTCGCCCCCCAGGTCCGGCCGGGAAACCGCGGGGACGCAGAAGCCAGGGCGGGGAAGCCTTACCTGCAGGGACGCGGTCAGTCCCGGGGGCCGCCAGCTCCCGCCGCCGCGCGCGCCGCTTCCCGCGCGCTACAGGCTCCGCCTCCGCATGGGCGGGACTCCCGAGACTCTCCGCCTCCGCGCGGGCGGGACTCCCTGGAGGCCCCGCCCCGCCGCAGAGGCTGGTCCAGCGCCGCGAGTCCTGCGAATCTGGGATGGCTTCCGCGGGTTTATTAATTCCCTGCGGACAGATGCACAGGTGGAAGAAAGGGGGAGTCCATCGATTCATTCGTTCAATCACTTATTCCCTTGTTAATTCATTCTTTTAGCAAACATTTACTGAGCATCTGCTATATGCGGAACCCTGTGCCGGTCCTGGATACACAGTGGAGAGCGAAGCTGACTCAGACTTACCCTCAAGAGAATTTACAGTCCGGTAAAAGGGAAAGAGCCGTCCTGTAGGACAGGTGGGGAGGCTGTAACTCTTGAGACCCGCCCAAGACTACCAAGTCTTTCACTGGTGCAGCGAATATTTGACAGCTGTAACCTGTATCAGGCCCCCGTTTTGGTCACTGGTGTTTCAAACATAAATAAACCCCAGAAACGGTCTTGGGGCTTCCTGTCATGTACACAAATAATTATAATTAAAAAATAAAGTGAAAAGGAGTGTGAAAGGAACAATGTGCTCTTACAGTTCTGAGTACGAGGTTATTTTGAATTTGAAGGCTCAAAGGAAGTTTGAAGAGAAGGAGGCATTTAAAGTGGGCTTCAAGTGATAAGGTTCGGATGAGCAGCTCTGGGAAATGAGAATTGAAGGTAAAGAAACTCACCGTTGACAACAGAGGCACAAAGGAGGAGCAATGGGACCTGGCAATGAATGGGAAAGGATGGATGGATCAGTGACCCAGAAGCCTTTGGACATGGATAAGCAGGTCATATGCACATAAGTTTCAAAGGCAGTTTCAATCCTCCTTCTACATTAACTGGAATCCTGGTTGCATACATTACTCTGGGAGCTTCCCTGAGATGAGACTGGCCCGGATAAATGGACAATCTCCTTGTGCTGACTAACAGCAGGTTTCTGGGCCTTCAAGGCCAAGGGGCTTTGTAAAATGAGTGCTACCCTGTGCAACCTTGCAGAAGACAGCTTGCCAGCCTCCCCTAGGTGACTCTCCCACTCCTCACCTTTCCCCTCCTCTCTCTCTCTGGATATCTTGGCCCTGAATTCAACCAGGTCTCTTTCTCCTTTTGCAAACAAAAACTGACATTTTGGGTTTTTTATATATTTTTAAGATATATATTGGCTCTAGATCGTTTTGGAGAATTCAAAGCTATGTGATTGTTCAGTACCTGGATTGCTTACAGTACACCTCAAATAGCAGATGTGGTTACATACACGTTTTAAGAACAGAATTTAACATTTTAAAGTGAGGCTGTAAATCAGAAGGCGGAAATAGATGCAGCAGGACTTTTGAAATGGGATAATTTTCCAAATGTGACATTTTATCTGTGAGTTTCCCAGAAGGCCAGGAAAAAAATCCCTTGTGATGCATAGTTGATCAAAGGAACATACAGGTTCATCTGAGGAGCCAATTCTTCCTGGCTTTTTAAAACAATTTTCTTTCGGCATTTTTAGGAAAAAGAATTGACATGGATTCTTATATAAATGCTGGTTGATGCTTGTAGCCGGTTTCATGAAAGGTACAGAAATTGTCTACAGATGGATGTCTCATGTTGACAAAAATGATAGGAGGCTCCTTAAGCCTGTTTTCTACAGAAAGGTAGGATAATGTAATCCAGATATGTAGTTTTTAGATGTTCTCTCTTGAGTCATGGCTAGGATTTCTAGAAGTTGGACTGGGAATGACGAATATGTACTGTAGATAATCTGATTGTTTGAAAAGCACACATAAGAGAAAAAAAAAAAAAAGGAAAATCCCACTCCTATGTATGTACCGAAAAGAATTAAAAGTAAAAGCAAGGATTCAATTAGATATTTATACAACGGTGTTCATAGCAGAATAGCAAAAAGTGGAACCAACCTAAATGTCCATGGACGGATGAATGGATAAACGAAATATGGTACATACATACAATGGAATATCATTCAGCCTTAAAAAGGAATGAAACTGATATATGCAACAAGATGGATGAACCTTAAAAACGTTATGCAAAGTGAAATAAGCCAAACACAAAAGAACAAATATGGGGACTTCCCTGGTGGCGCAGTGGTTAAGAATCCGCCTGCCAATGCAGGGGACATGGGTTCGAGCCCTGGTCTGGAAAGATCCCACATGCCGCGGAGGAACTAATCCCATGCGCCACAACTACTAAGCCTGCGCTCTAGAGCCTGCAAGCCACAACTACTGAAGCCCGCCTGCCTACAGCCTGTGCTCCACAACAAAAGAAGCCACCACAGTGAGTAGTCCCCGCTCGCTGCAACTAGAGAAAGCCCACGCACAGCAACAAAGAACCAACATAGCCAAAAATAAATAAAGATTAAAAATAAAAAGAACAAATATGTTACAATTCCACTTCTATGAGGTACCTAGAATAAGCAAATTCGTAGAGACAGAAAGTAGAGGCCACCAGGGGGGCAGGTGGGAATGAGGAGTTATTGTTTAGTGGATACAGAGTTTATCTGAGATGATGAAAAAGTTCTGGAAATGGATAGTGGTGATAGTTGCCCAACAATGTGAATGTACTTAATGGCACTGAATCATACACTTAAAAATGGTAAAATGATAAATTTTATGTAATGTATATATTTCCACAATAAAAAAATTAATGAGTTAATATTTACAACAAACACACACACACATAAATATTACTGGAAGGATAAGTTAAATGGGGATATAGATAAGACAAGATTGACTGTGAGTTGGAAATTGTTGAAGCAGAGTGATGGGTACACATGAGTTCATTATAATAGTTCCTCTATTTTTTAAAAAAAATTTTACTGGAGTAGTTGGTTTACAATGTTATGTTAGTTTCAGGTGTACAGCAAAGTGAATCAGTTATAGATATATCCACTTTTTAAGATTTTTCTCCCATATAGGCCATTACAGAGTATTGAATAGAGTTCCCTGTGCTATACAGTAGGTCCTTATTAGTTGGTTTTTTTAAAATTAATTTATTAATTATTTTTGGCTGTGTTGGGTCTTCGTTTCTGTGCGAGGGCTTTCTCTAGTTGCGGCAAGCGGGGGCCACTCTTCATCGCGGTACGCAGGCCTCTAACTATCGCGGCCTCTTGTTGCGGAGCATGGGCTCCAGACGCGCAGGCTCAGTAGTTGTGTCTCGTGGGCTCCAGACGCGCAGGCTCAGTAGTTGTGGTTCACAGGCCTAGTTGCTCCGCGGCATGTGGGATCTTCCCAGACCAGGGCTCGAACCCATATCCCCTGCATTGGCAAGCAGATTCTCAACCACTGCGCCACCAGGGAAGCCCAGTTATCTATTTTATATATAGTACTGTGCATATGTCACTCCCAATCTCCCAGTTTACCCCTCCCCCCAACCACTTTACCCCCTGGTAACCATGTTTGTTTTCTGCATTTGTATCTCTATTTCTGTTTTGCACATAAGTTCACTTGTACCCTTTTGTAGATTCCATATATAAGCAATATCATATGTTATGTCTCTCTGACTTACTTCACTCAGTACGACAATCTCTAGGTCCATCCATGTTGCTGCAAATGGCATTATTTCGTTCTTTTTTATGGCTGAGTAATATTCCACAGTATATATGTACATCTTCTTTATCCATTCCTCTGCTGATGGACATTTAGGTTGCTTCCATGTCCTGGCTATTGTTAACAGTGCTGCAATGAACAGTTTCTCTACTTCTGTATGCAATTGAAAATTCCTGTTATAGAGGGAATTCCCTGGCTGTCCAGTGGTTAGGACTCCAAGCTTCCACTGCTGGGGGTCCAGGTTCAATCCCCGGTCAGGAAACTAAGATCCCACAAGCCACCTGGCATGGCCAAAAAATTAAAAATAAATAAATAAATAAATAATCCCTTTATAGAGCTTAAAATATCTGATACTGAAAAAAATCAATTTAAGGACACAGTAAATTAGTGGGAAATGAGAAACTACTGGTTAAAGTGATGATGGTGAATATGGCGTATAATACTATTATCATATACTTTATGTAACATAAGTATATGTAAGTATTATAGTATGTAATGATTTTTATTATTGTCCTAGACCCCTGTAATTCTCTGCCCAGAAAAAGAGGTAACAGGTATAGTTAGTTATGTCAGACTGCGTCACTTCTCTGGCTGTCAGCTGGTTAGACAACTCACACTGTAAAGTCACACAGCAAGTTGGGAAGGGCGCTTTCTAGCATCTCAGCAGTCTGCATGAACACCACAGTTTGAGAGATACTCCACCAAGGGAATCGCAAAAACATGGGACAACTGCCTATCCAGAAAAAAGAAAATGAAAAGCCCACATCAAATTACTTCCAGTCAGCCCTGCTTCAGATCACAGTACAAACTTTCAAAACATAGGCCACACAGTTCAAAACACAGGCCAGTTTTCAACAGCATTTAACAGGAATGAGGAAGACTGATGACTCATGTACTTTGTGAATATAAAGCACCATTACACTTTGCTATGAAGATACAGCTGAATTCTGGATAATATTTACATAATTGAAGACACTCATAACCTAAATATTAGCCAAGTTGGGGTAAAAGTTCTTTTGAGTCTATTCTATATATCATTACCATAATAAGTCCTGACTGCTTTGCAAGAAATTAATACTGAACCTTGAGGTTAAACTTGTTTTACATGTTTGAAATAGGTAATTGTATTTACTCAGCCCATTCTTATTAGAATGCCTGTGTAGGAAATTTACTTGTGATTCACACCCCAGTTCTGTAATGGTTAATTCATTCTCTATGATCACACTCACCTAAAAACTTCATCTGCATTTGAATGGCTTGAATTTACCAAGACTTGTCTTCACGGGTCTTGACTTTCTCCCTAGAGTCCAGTATATGTAAATTAACTTCATGATCACAAAATTAATGCTAAAAAAGCAATGCATATTTTCCTCTATGCCAACTGGATGGATATTGATGGCGTTCTTTTTGTGAGCCGTGACCAATGTCCCAAAGACAAATACAGGGACTTCCCTGGTGGCGCATTGGTTAGGAATCCACCTGCCAACGCAGGGGATGCGGGTTCGAGCCCTGGTACGGGAAGATCCCACATGCCGCAGAGCAGCTAAGCCCGTGCGCCACAACTACTGAGCCTGTGCTCTAGAGCCAGCGAGCCACAACTACTGAAGCCCCAATGCCTAGAGCCCGTGCTCCGGAAAAAGAGAAGCCACTGCAATGAGAAGCCCGCGCACCGCAACGAAGTGTAGCCCCTGCTCACCGCAACTAGAGAAAGCCCGCGTGCAGCAATGAAGACCCAACACAGCCAAAAATAATAAAATAAATCTATAAAAAAACAAAAAGACAAACACAGTTGACCCTTGAACAACACGGGTTTGAACTGGATGGGTTCACTTATATGCAGATTTTTTTCAATATACTGGAAACTTGGGGGAGATTACGACAATTTAAATATGCAGATAAGGGCTTCCCTGGTGGTGCAGTGGTTAAGAATCCGCCTGCCAATGCAGGGGACACGGGTCTGAGCCCTGGTCTGGGAAGATCCCACATGCCGCGGAGCAACTAAGCCCACGCGCCACAACTACTGAGCCTGTGTTCTAGAGCCTGCGAGCCACAACTACTGAGCCCGCGAGCCACAACTACTGAGCCCGCGAGCCACAACTACTGAGCCCGCGAGCCACAACTACTGAAACCTGCGCACCTAGAGCCCGTGCTCTGCAACTGGAGAAGCCACCACAGTGAGAAACCATGCACGGGGCTTCCCTGGTGGCACAGTGGTTGAGAGTCCGCCTGCCAATGCAGGGGACACAGGTTCGTGCCCCGGTCCAGGAGGATCCCACATGCCGCAGAGTGGCTGGGCCCGTGAGCCATGGCCGCTGAGCCTGCGCGTCCGGAGCCTGTGCTCCGCAACGGGAGAGGCCACAGCAGTGAGAGGCCCGCGTACTGCAAAAAAAAAAAAAAAAAAAAAAAAAAGAAACCCATGCACAGCAACGAAGAGTAGCCCCTGCTCGCCACGACTAGAGAAAGACCACGTGCAGCAACGAAGACCCAATGCAGCCAAAAATAAATAAATAAATAATAATAAAAATAAATAAAAATGCAGACGAAGTGCATAACCTAGAAATATCTAAAAATTTAAGAAAAAGTTGGGGGGAGGGTTAAATTAGGTGATTGGCATCAACATATACACAGTGCTATATATAAAATGGATAACCAACAAGGACCTACTGTACAGCACAGGGAGCTATAGTAATATTTTGTAATAACGTATAAGTGAAAAGAGTCTGAAAAAATATATATATATAACTGAATCACTGTGCTGTACACCTGAAACATGATATTGTAAATCATTTACACTTCAAAATAAATATATAATAAAATGCACGATTTCATGTAATAAACAAACATAAGAAAAATTTAGGTATATCATGAATGCATAGAATATATGTAGATACTAGTCTATCCTTACATAGGTATAAGGTGAGTGATATTTAACATAAACTTAATGTAAGTTTCCTGTTTTATAACTTTGCTTTCAAAGAATTACATTACCATACAGTATGCTTCTCTCGTAACGGGAGAAACTGCATATCATCACAGGTAAGAGGTTTTTAAAAAAATGTAACGTTTCCAATACTGTATTAAGAATATAACTGTAGGGACTTCCCTGGTGGTCCAGTGGTAAAGAATCCACCTTGCAATGCAGGGGACATGGGTTCGATCCCTGGTCAGGGAACTAAGATCCTGCATGCCACAACTACTGAGCTCACGTGCCTCAACTAGAGCCTGCATGCTGCAAACTACAGAGCCCATGCACCACAACTACAGAAGAGAAAACCCACACACCACAGCTAGAGAGAAGCCCTCGTGCTGCAACGAAAGATCCCACAGGCCTCAGTGAAGATCCCACATGCTGCCACTAAGACCCGATGCAGCCAAAAATAAATAAAATAAATAAATAATAAATTAATCTATGAAAAAGAAACTATAGAAAAAAAGAATATAACTGTAATACTGTATGCCATAAAGATTTTATAACAAGCTTCCCTGGTGGCGCAGTGTTTAAGAATTCGCCTGCCAACGCAGGGGACACGAGTTTGAGCCCTGGTCTGGGAAGATCCCACATGGCGCGGAGCAACTAAGCCCACGTGCCACAACTACTGGGCCTGTGCACTAGAGCCCGTGAGCCACAAATTCTGAAGCCCGTATGCCTGGAGCTGGTGCTCCACAACAAGAGAAGCCACTGCAGAGAAGCCTGCACACCGCAACGAAGAGTAGCCCCTGCTCGCCGCAACTAGAGAAAGCCTGCATGCAGCAACGAAGAACCAACACAGCCAAAAAAAAATAAATTATAACGGGCTTCCCTGGTGGCGCAGTGGTTAATAATCCGCCTGCCAATGCAGGGAACATACGTTTGACTCCTGGTCCGCGAAGAACCCACATGCCGCGGAGCAACTAAGCCCGTGCGCCACAACTACTGAGCCTTCACTCTAGAGCCCGTGAGCCACAACTACAGAGCCCGCGTACCACAGCTACTGGAGCCTGTGTGCCTAGAGCCTGTGCTCCGCAACAAGAGAAGCCACCGCAGTGAGAAGCCTGCACACCGCAACCAAGATTAACTCCTGCTCACCACAACTAGGGAAAGCCCGCACACAGCAAAGAAGACCCAATGCAGCCAAAAATAAACTAAATTTTTAAAAATTTTATAACGATTAGTGTATAAGCTAGGCAACCGTGAAGCAACTGTATTGATTACACTAGGCTACCAAAAAGCAATCATATTCCTTGCTGCTTCTTCATTACCAGTGCATGAATCATTATACCTGTAAATAAATGAATTTCTTTTTCCTACTACCTTTTCATTTTCAATGGGTACACATAACATCTAGTGTTATCATTTAAGACAATACAGATGTACATACTGAGATGGTCCATCTTGTAAACAGATGACGAATTTGGTACTGTACTGTATTTTCCTTATGATTCTCTAACAATTTTTCTCTAGCTTACTTCATTCTAGGAATACAGCAAATGATACCTGTAACATAGACAAAACATGTTAATTGACTGTTCATTGTTGTAAGGCTTCCGGTCAACAGTTATTAGTAACTTTGGGGGAGTCAAAAGTTATACGTGGATTTTTTACTAAATGGGGGTCAGAGCCCACAGGCACCAAGTTGTTCAAGGGACAGCCGCATATAAAAAGACATGAATCCAGTGGGTCTCTCACTCCATTCCAATGAGTCTATGTGACACTGTGCAAAGTAAGACTGAACCAACTTCTGAAAGCTAGGAGTTGTCTGGGTAGTGTTTGTGGCCACATTAACAGGCATTTAGCTTTTTTAAAGCAATAAACCAAAGAACCCAACAGAAAAGAATAGGCAGAGACCATGACAGGGTACTCAGAAAAAGGAATTAAAATGGCCAATAAAGTATATGAAAACATGTTCAACCTGAGACAAAGCGCAAGCTTCCATTTTTCCACACATCAATAAGCTTGATGGAGATCGGAAAAAACACACTCATACATCTATTTTTCATAGTATGAATACTCGCAACCATTTTTGGATGGCGACATTTATTAAGATTAACACGGCATACACTTTGACCTATCAGTATTCACTACAAGGTATTTACATTCTGGATATACTTTAAAAAGTATGTGTGGTGTATATTTTCACAGCAGCAGCTTTTGTAGTAATATCAAAAGATGAGAAATAAATGAGGGCTGGGAGCATATTCATGTCATAAAATGCTACTAAGGCTGTTCAATATGGAAATGTTACCAATTACATGGTGTGATACCTGTGTAGATTTGATACAAATATATAATCAAATACAAAGATATAAAATTTAATATAAACTGAATGCATATATATATGAATGTGTGTATGTAGGCAGCTAATATTTTCTGGAAGGACATAAGAAAACACTTTTCACTTTATACCATTCTGTTGTATTTACATTTCTAACTTGGGCATCAACTCTGCTTCCCTCTCCCTGTCCTTGCTTACCGCAGTGAGAAAGTGGTCATGCAGATCCTGAGTTTGTTTGAGGAACCACTTGAGTTCAACACTTACAAATATTCATCACTGGAGGGTATATAGATCAGTAGCTCTCAGCTCTGACGGTGCACTGGGAGGCCTTAAAGAAAAGAAGCCTGACAGTTTGGTCCAACCCCCAAAACTCTTAATTAGTACGGGGTGCATCCTCACACTGGGATTCCTAAGAACTGCCCAAGTGATTCTAAAATGCAGCCAGTGAGTGGTAAGAACCATTAGTCCATATCACTTTAATTATTCTTCCATGACAAATAACGACCTCATGGGCTGTATGACAGCAGGAATCAAGTGTCTGAGACCATGGGCAGAGTCACCAGCACCTCCTGCCCACATTAGGAATTTGAGGCCCAAATAAAGGCCACATCCATATGCCACGCCTCTCCTGCTGTGTGAAAATTAGCTTTTACTGATTTTGTGGTCTTAGCTGAGGTCCTGTTTGTAGGGACTGTGGACTATTCTGGTTTACGTCCTCACACTGCTTTTAAGTTTTAAATAATTAGTTTAAGCCACACTATCCTCCCCCACACTAGCCTTTGAACAAATTTAACTTAACAAAAAAAGATAGGTATAGCTACCTCAATAGATGACATGAAAGCCCATGTACGTGCTTCTGTTAAATTTGCTAGCCACAAAGTCATATCTTGGCAATATTTACTTAAAGTGAATATTAGGTAAGTATTTCCAAAGAATCGATTTAGCAAGCAAGTTTCTCTAATTCGATGATTAACTTTGCCATTAAGCCAGTTAACAGCTATATAAAATATGTATTTTTGCAAGAATATAGCTGACCAAAAGGAAGGGAAAAATAGCAAATTCCAGAAATAAGTGCTACATAAATATTCACAAACTTAGACATGCTATACACAGCTGCTGTCATTTAGGCAAGGTTTCTTTAGATTAAATGACTTACACAAATAAAGTTTCTTTTTTGAGTGTAAAATGCACGCACACACTCTCAAGGTGAGCCCAGTCTTAGAGCCTTAATGGAAGTAAATATAACTTCTAAATTTTTAGAAATTGTATCTTCTAAATATAACTTCTAATAAATATCGTAAAATGAGCTCAACTTGAGGGTCTTAACAGACACAATCTTACTTTTCAAAATATAACTTGAATACAGAATTCCTTAAAAGTAGTATCTGAAGTGTGAGCCATCATATATATTTTTATTTTATTACAAGATATTTTAAAATTTGAGCAGATACAACTGTGACAGAAAACCAGCTTCATACCAAAAATACACTTTCAATTACTTTATCAAGCAAATAAAAATTTCATTTATTTGCTTCTTCTAGAAGTTAATGTACAGTAAAAATTTAATATTGTACATGACAGACATGTAATTAAGCATACAAAAGGAACATGTATTCAATGTTCAGAAACAAAAGTAAAAATAAATAGCAATGATAAAACTTTGAAAAAAATAATGCACATTTTAGTTGTGGAAAATATGATTCTTAATTATATATACAGTTATACTTAATAGAAAGCCATCTCTTTATAATTGCACAAAACACGGGACCAGTAAAGCATAATTTTTATGGCATGTAATACTATAATCCTAGGTTGTCTGTTGCTTAACTCCAGGATATAAAACACTTAGGTTTGTAATATAATAAAAGGTATGCAGTACTGGTTTGTAATATAATAAAAGGTATGCAGTACTGTTGGAGAAAGATTGTCTTCCTCAACTCATATTAACCTGTAGTAATCCTACAAAAGGCTGTACAGGAAATTTCACAAAAAGAAATATTAAACAATTATTGTGCCCACTCCATGCGGACTAAGCAGCCAAAACTGGGCTTCAGAGTAAATGTGGTGGGGCATTTAATATTTTTTATATTTTTATACTAAAAATCATTATTTTTTTCTGTAAAAACACTTTGTGTTTAATAACCATGATCGGCAATCTCAGCACACACACAAAAAACCTGGCAAAATGGATGGAGTTTCTGCTTACTTTATTTTCATGAATAAAATATTTCAGGAGATAAGAATTTATAGAAAAGAAACATTAATGCTCAATTACTTACAACTTATCGGGAGTGTTATTCCATTTTTAAAAACCCTGTTTTAAACTTCTCTGTAAGAAAATCAAAGGTAACGTTTCCATTTGTATTATGGCACAGCCCTCAAGTCAGAGAAAAATACACTTTGGGGAACCAGAAAAGACTGCACAAAGGTTAGGGGCAACCTGAAAACCTCTTGGTGAAAAACACTTGAGTCCTCTAGGGTAATAAAAAAATATGTGTGACTTAATTAAAAATATTTACATTTCAAAGCAGAATCATGAGTTAGCTATGTAGCTGCTCAATACCAATGATTCACAGGCATTTCAAAAGGTGTGATATAATGTGTCCACAATATTGTGTCCACACTTGAATGCATAGAATACAGAAAAGATTATGGTTCTTCAGTCCGTTACGTATCATATCTATAACAAAGTTGCTTAAATTTTGAAAGCTATACAACCAGAAAGACAGAGCAAATATTTTTTACTATCTCACATAAAATACACTTTAAGTACTACTGATTTCACTCATTTGCTCGACAACTTGTCCTAAGATCTCATCAACTACATCGACATCATAATTCACTTGCTGAAGATCGAGATCAGGTACAATCATGGCCAGGAGCTGTCCTACGTTAACTCGAAGAGATCGAAGTTTGAGGCTGCAAATACAAACATTACACCTATTAGACAAACATTATAACAATACGTTTAATATTCAGGTAGGCCTTATAATTTAAGGGAAACATTAAAATGGAATCTCTGTAGAATGATATACAAACTAAATGAAAAGCAAAACTTTCTCAAGAGAACTAGATTTAACAATTCATTTAACTTAATAATTCATAATTTAATAACGAAGTATAATATTTATCTGTTGGTATGTACAGTGTTTCAAAACACTAGCAGCTCTGTTTGGTTCCAACTATTACAATTTTAATTCGAGATTGGAGAAAAGATGAACTGGTAAAATACATAAATTACAAGATATTATTTACAATTGAAAATCTTGTTATCACCTGGAAAACAATAATGATACACTAGTGAGAACACTGGTCTAAGAATAAGAATGTATCGCTTTGAATTTCAGCTTCCTTTTTAGCATAGTGAATTGAATTGTTCCCTAAAACATGTTCTGAGATATCCATAGTAGTATAAAAGGAAAAAGAAATGGTCCCAGGGCTTCCCTGGTGGCACAGTGGTTGAGAGTCCGCCTGCCAATGCAGGGGACACAGGTTCGTGCCCCGGTCCGGGAAGATCCCGCATGCCGCGGAGCGGCTGGGCCCGTGAGCCATGGCCGCTGAGCCTGCGCGTCCGGAGCCTGTGCTCCGCAACGGGAGAGGCCACAACAGTGAGAGGCCCGCGTACCACACACACACAAAAAAGAAATGGTCCTGTGGTCAAATAAGCTTATACAACTTTGGGTTAAATAATGGTAAAAAGACTTTTTAAAATGCAGGATTTCTGGGACTTCCCTGGTGGCGCAGTGGATAGGACTCTGCACTCCCAATGCAGGGCGCCTGGGTTCAAACCCTGGTCAGGGAACTAGATCCCACATACATGCCACAGCTGGGAGTTCGCATGCCACAACTAAAGAGCCGGTGAGCTGTAACTGAGGAGCCCTGGAGCAGCAACTAAGGAGCCCACCTGCTGCAACAAAGACCCGGTGCAACCAAATAAATAAATATTAAAAAAAAAAAAAAAAAAAGACAATGCAGGATTTCTCTGAACCTATCACATGCTAAAGTTCACTAACTATCCGTTTTACTGTGCATTTATTATAAACACTGAGAAACCCTGGATTAAATGATCATTATCATTCCTTCCGTTTTCTATACTGTATCTATCTGAATATCCACATTCTAGACTTCAAATTTCTACAACTACACAGCAAGCAGCCTTTGTGTCGAAGGTTGAGACGCCCGGGTCAAGAGGATGTTACAGTTGTTTTTGTTCGGCCCCCTCCCCAAATATAAGAAGTCTACATTTAGTTTAGATACTGATCTTTCTAGGGTGGAAATCTCTGAAGGAGCGAGCTGCTCATCCTTGCGTTGACAACGCATAAAAGTGTGATTTTAAATGTGTTTTTTTGTGAGCTTATGTTAAGATTCCATTGGACCTTTGATAAAATTTTACATCATCCCCATACCAGCTGTTTTTTATCCAAGCTTTCCCACGCATCTTCAATCAGAGGCCCATTTCTATACAAAAAATAGAAAAAGACCAGTATGACCCTACAGCCATCTTTGACCTATCCTATCCTTTAAGTCTTTTGACTGTCCTGGCTAATTCCTCCTCTCTACAGGACACATCACAAATCCCTATTTTAGTACAACGAACAGGACTGAGAGAAATATTGTGAGCTGCATATGCAATTGTAAATATTCAAATAGCCACATTAAAAAGTAAAATGAAATAAATTTTAGTTACATATAAAATATCACTTCATCAAATAACAGAATATTGAGGCATTTTATTTATTTATTTACTTTTTCATACCAGGGCATCAAAATCCAGCATGTATTTTATACTTAAAGCACATCTCAATTTAGACTAGCTAGATTTCAAGTGTCAGTGGCCAAATGTGGCTATACTGTCTCGGAAAGCACAGGTCTAAAAGATGATCAGTTACTCAAAGTTTAGTGTGCAAGTGAATCATCTGGGAGATTGTTTAAAAGTTTCCAATTTAATAAACTGCACTGTGGTCCAAGGATCTGCATTTTTACAAGCACCACAGATGCCTATGGTTCCCATTTTCAGAAACACCAGCTGGGATTTTTTTTTTTCTGACTCCTTGCCCCCCCATGCTTATATGTACTCATCTATTCATTCTATTTCCATGAATAGATTTAACGAAATCCTTTAAAACCTTAAGCTAAAAAACTAAGTCATAATATAATTAATGTCAAGTAAGGATGGTAAATTATTTCTCAACGATAGTACATTTTAGGTATCAAGTTTTATCATATTAGCAGGAAGAGTCGAGTTACTTTTAATGACTATTTTTGTGTTTTTTTTTCCTCTCTTGAATGGTTATCAACAGACCACCAACACTGTCAGAACCCCAAGCCCATTTAATATCTTACTGAGAGAGGGTAATCTTTCATTTACTATTTTCTTATTTTCACAGAACGTCTTCCTAATTAATCACCTGTTATTAGGAATCACCTGTAATGGCAATTTTTAGTAATTTTGTGATTTCCTAAAAGTTAAACTTGGGGAAGGCATGTAGTAAAATGAGGTAGCAAACCATCAAGAAATAGTGCCAAGTACAGAAATTAAAGAAATCAAGGTGAAAAAGTAAGTTTCATGAAATGGACCCTTGTCTTCTAGTCATTGCCTAATTCAGCCCATCCTTCAATATCTGGCTCAATTTTCACTTTTTCCCAAAAAACATTCCAAACCACTCTGACCAATCAGAGCTTAATTCCTTTGAAATTCCTATTTCATTTAAGTTCACAAAATTGTTAGTTCCTTGAAGGGAAGAATGATGACATGTACTCCTTTTGTACCTCTGTCTATCAGAACGTTGGGATCACAGCAGCCAATAACTTCTTTTGCTAGAACAATCTGTTTGATGTGCACTAGCAAATAAGTATCATGCTAACCAGAACTGCAGCCCTAGCCAAATGCCTCATTTCATATTACCTTTCCCCATCAGTATAATTTACAGACTCCTCGATGTTACTTGACGTTGACACATCTCCAATTTGTCGACTTGTAGACTTTAATTGTTCGATTTCAGTTTTCAGTTCTTCACACTGCAAACGGATTTGTGATTTTTCCATTTCCAATAATTCAACCTGACAAAAAATTAATTAATTTTGTAACTGTACAATTTAAAAATACTAATGTCAAAGTGCAAATTTAAGCTAAGAAATGTACAAAATCCTCCTTGATGAAAATTACCATCAAAAAATTAGGACACCTCCCCGCTCCAAAAAGACAACCAACAGAACACACACAAAAAACAATAGCTTTCTATAAATAAAGCTTCATTTGTTTAGTTTCAGCTCTATATCTTTTTACATTAGAAGAATACAAAATGTTAATTAAAGCATGACTAAAAACAAATGGGGGCTTCCCTGGTGGCGCAGTGGTTGAAGAGTCCGCCTGCCGATGCAGGGGACACGGGTTTGTGCCCCGGTCCGGGAAGATCCCACCTGCCGCGGAGCGGCTGGGCCCGTGAGCCATGGCCGCTGAGCCTGCGCGTCCGGAGCCTGTGCTCCGCAACGGGAGAGGCCACAACAGTGAGAGGCCCGCGTACCGCAAAAACCAACAAAAAAAAACAAATGGGGCCTAAAAACCAAGATAAAAATGCCCAAATTATGTTGAGGTCATAGTGACTTTCATTTCTTGCACACTCACCAGCAATAACTTACAACAGAAAGCTTACATTGTTTATGTATTTTGTCATCTAGCTCCTGAGCCAACACAGCAAGCGGAATGTCTGAATGAGCAGTTATGTCAGCAGTATTTCCAGGAAGAAGGGGCAATTCGGTACCATACTGTCGTTTCCAAATGCCTTTTAGCAGGGAAACTCTCCTTTCCAATGCCATGTAAATATAATACGTAAAATAGTTTTCACAGGAGCTACCCAAATCTGAACTGAAGGGGGCTCCTCCTTCCTCAGTAAAAGAACCCCCAAATAAAGACTACATTTCCAAGGCATCCACTGGCCAGGTGACTAAGTCCTGACAGATGGCATATAAGCAGCTTTCAGAAACCCCACCCCTTCTCTTTCCTGTTGCCTGGAATGTAGATATATGTTGGCTGGACCTGAAGAGCCGTCTCAGACCACAAGTGCAGGCTGAGAAGCAAAGCAACGATGCAGAAGGAGCCTGTGTCCCTGACGACTGCGCAGCTGCTACTGTTACGTGGGGTTTTACGTCACCTTCAGAGGAAGCTAATCATAACTAATACACGGTACCTCTATAAAATGAGGTATTGTCATCTACCCTGTGTGGTTCTTTTCAGGCTTATTAATAACGGACGGAGAACTCCCGGCATGTTAGTAACTGAGCGTCTCAGTGGGAATGAGCGGGATGACCCCTCAGGGCACAGCAGTGTCCTGCGCACTGCAGGACATTTACCAGACCTGGTTCCCACCCATTCAATTCCAACAATGCCCATCCCTTCAAGACACCTAAGAACTGAAACTGCCCTACACATTTCCATATGCCCCCAGGAGGACCACTCCCAGTTGAGAACCAGTGGAGTCGGTAAATGGAAATATGATTAAGTGATTTATGCCCACCTAGCAACTGGCAGTCAAGCTTTAGATGCCCCTGGACTCCCACGACTCTCACTGTGCTGGATGACGTAACTTACCTCACTTTTATACTGGTCCCTCTCGATACTGCATTTGTCCAGCTGTCTAAATACATCGTCAAGCTGTACAACCATCTCATCCACTTCACTTTTACTCTCACTATTGGAACACTGACTGCATTCAGCCTTTACATGTTGCAAAGCACTACACTGTTTTTTCAGCCTTTCTATTTCTTCCAAAGCTTGCCGATACTGAGACACCATATGCTCTGGACTTTCAGCTTTACCGTTAATACTTTCAAGTAAAAATACAGCATCAGTTTCAGTAGACTGATGGCAAGTTTCCTTCTTCACGTATTTGTCATTCATTTCCAGTATCCTCTGCTGTAACACTTTGATTTGGTCAGTAAACACGTGGCACTGTCTTTTATAATTTTCTTTTTCTTGGGTGACAAGCAGCAGCTCATTTCTTAGTTCATTTAACTGGCAACCAGCATCACCAGCAGATTTATCAAAGATTTCCTGGGTTTCACGTGTCTTTCCTTCAGTTTCCACACAGGATGGCAGTATGGCTGTGTCATTTCTTACATCTATCTCATCTTCAATAGTTTCTTCCTTTTTAACGACTAAACTTGGTACTTCAGTCTGGGTGGCTGCAGTGGTTCCCTGATTGCACCTGGATGATGAGGTGTCTGTTGAACTAGTCTGGCCACACGGTTCATTATCACCCACAGGCTCCACCTGAACACCGCTTTGCTCCATGTGACTCTGTTGCAATTTCACTTCAATATCATCGTCCACTGCAGGCTTGGGAGTACTGTTTTCTTCTAAGATGATGACATCTTCATCATCATCAGCACCTTTATAAGAATTTTCAAATGCTGGATTACTCAATCTCCGATTCTTTGCATTCAAAATTGAGGAACGAGTAGAGAGTCTCCGTTTCAGGCTGGAAAAAAATTTATATATGAAATACAAGATTATAAAATGTAGATATGGAAAAAATAGACGACCTTGAAGTAATCTAACTATCTTGAAATTCTAAGAAATGCCCATGTTCATTTTTTTAAAAAATGATATATTACACAGTACTGCCCAATGATTTAATGAAGGAGAGACTATTTTCTCCTTTTACAGATAAGGAAACAACTACTGAGACCTCTTTTTAAAAGTACCACATCCTTATACTGCCAGATACCTCTTCATCTGACGTCTTCCGGCATTTCAATGTGACACGTCCGAACAGAATGCCACCAGCCACCCCAGGGCTGCTCTCTGAACTCCAGAGCTCAGTGAATGACACTGCCATACCCGTTTGCCCATCAGAATTTTTATCAACATTCAGTGATCAAAGGTGAACCACAAAGTAAACCAGCATGCCCTATCCTTTCATGGAAAACAATTTCCCCTGCATTAAAAATTGCCTCATTTTCTTCATCTGCTTAGTTTTCTGTGAATTTATCACCAATAGATTACTTTTTGCCCCACTTAGAGGGATATTTGTACTGATTTGCTATTTGGGCCTTATGTGTTAAGACCTCATTTCTCAAGAAGGATTTTCCCCTTTCTTAGGCTTACTCTCTCATATGGAGAGGGCATAATCTCCAATAAAATCTTGAGAAAGGGTACATACGACATAAAGAAATGTGAAATTTTGCATGGTGAAAATATGTTAATTCACCTCTCAAGTTCACTGCTGGCTTGGAAAATACAGACTTCCAGGTTGGGAATTACTTTCTCAAAACTTTAAAAGCATCAATCCACTGTTATCTACCATTCATTGTTCCTGCCATTCTGATTCCTGACCTTTTTTTTTTTTTTTTTTTTTTTTGCGGTACGCGGGCCTCTCACTGTTGTGGCCTCTCCCGTTGCGGAGCACAGGCTCCAGACGCGCAGGCTCAGCGGCCATGGCTCACGGGCCCAGCCGCTCCGCGGCATGTGGGATCTTCCCGGACCGGGGCACGAACCCGTGTCCCCTGCATCGGCAGGCGGACTCTCAACCACTGCGCCACCAGGGAAGCCCGTGATTCCTGACCTTTTGAATATAGCCTGTGTTTTTCCTCTCTGAGATATTTCTTACCCTTTCCAGCCACTATGCTGTGTATTTAGTGGCAATTAAGTCTTTCTTGTATTATTTCCCCCCTTTTGTTCTCTGATTTCCCACTCTGAAATGTCCTTACTCAGATGTCGGCCCCTCCAGTACATCGTCTCTTCTTTTTTCTATCTTCCAACCATTTATCTTTTCATTCTAGGAGATTTATCTGTTAAACATCTACCCACCTCTCAACAAATTTCACATGGTTTCTTATACTCCCTTTGTTTCAGTTTTGTACCTCTGGGGATCCTTGGCTATACTTCTGTTTCAGACTAGAAGCAGTAAGGTCTGGGAATGTGAAGGATGCTCAGGCTGTCATCATCTTCTAGAGCTTTTTCTCTTGGGAGCCCAGTGAGGGAAGGAAGGGAGGGGGATTTCTTCCACTCAGTATTCAAACTTTCCCTTACTTCTTGGCTTCCAAAACAGTGGCTCACCCACATCTTCAGCAGTAGAAACTGCTCCAGAAAATAAACTCCCTGCCTTTTGACAGAGGAAGAGAAGCAGCACTGCTGGACTCCGCAGGCTGGCAAGAGGTCTAGGGAACTACTCCTCCTTAAACTTTCATACAAGCTTCCTGTTCTCACCCCCATTTTCCACCTTCAGAAGTTCCCAATGCTTCCAAGTTCTGAGACTGTCTAGGGATCAATGGAGTTAAGCATTTAATTGGAAGTTGTCCTATTATTTTTCTTACCAGGCCAATTCCTATTTGTCTCTCTCAAGACTTAGTTTAGGTACACCTTTCCACAGACTTTGGCTCTATGAATTTAAGAATAAATACAGGCTTTAAAAATCAATGAAGGGGACTTCGCTGGTGGTCCAGTGGTAAAGAATCCTCCTTCCAATATAGGAATATAGGGGACGCAGCTTTGATCCCTGGTCGGGGAACTAAGATCCCACATGCCGCGGGGCAACTAAACCCACACACCAAAACTACTGAGCCCCAGTGCCTCAACTGGAGAGCCTGTGTGCTGCAAACTATAGAGCCCATGTGCTCTGGAGCCCACACCACAACAAAGAGAGAAAACCCACATGCCACAACTAGAGAGAAGCCCACGCACTGCAGCAAATAGCCCGCGTGCCGCAACTAAGACCCGACACAGCCAAAAATAAAATAAATATACTTTTTAAATTTAATGAAAAGTTTTACTCTATTCTCTTCTTCCATTTTGATGGCAGTCACGTCCGAAATTAAATTCCATTATCGCATCTGTAACATTACAAATTTTACTTTTTCTTACTTTGCCTGGAACCATCTTTATGTAGAAAAGCCAATATTATGGAGACCAGTTAAAAAAAAATTCACACATGTTCTCAGTTAAGTAGCAATCCAGCCACAAAATAAGACCTGAAAATGTAGGCTATAAACAGCAAACTCTTTCAAAACATGCCCTCCCTCATGTATATATGCGTGAAGACAATTTCTAATCTTTTCTGAATTTTCAAAAATCCTTTTAAGAATTTAACGAAGGCTACAAAACCTCTTGGAACGTCTGGCCTCGCTATTTCAGAGAGTCTTGTTTCAATGTTTCTCTTTCAATAACAAATATCAGATGGAGTCAGTCTAATGGACTAGTTCACTGGCGTCACACGCCTTTTCACCTGTGTCCATTCTATCCCCTTTGAATGGGCCACCGTACAGAGCACTTACTGCTTTCAGAATTTCAGGGACCAACCTAAGTACCAGCTCATCATACAGCCTTCCCGACCACTGCAGTCAAAAGAGCTGCCTGTCCAATTCGTGTATCACTCACACCTTTCTTCCTCTTCCTTCTCCATCCACTCATCCGAAGTGCACAGCACGTCACGGGCTATGCTAAGAATGTATGGGTCACACTTGACATTACAGTGTTGTACAGTTAATTGCTTCAGGTTTTTATTTACTCAGATCCTGATAATCTTAAAAGCAGGAATTTTCATACTATACAGAATTTCAAAGAGGTGACAATTTGATCTCCACAATAAAAACAATTAATATTCTTTTAATTGATTTAAACAGGTAACGTAAGTAGAGTGGGGTTAAGTTCAGACAATGAAAGCAAAGTAACTTGTCCTTAAGACTTTTCACATGCATATCAACTACACTTTCTTAGAAGCGTATTACTGCACTGAAGTGTCAAGTAAAGGCTGTTTAATATTCATTCCCCAAATGGAGAAACACATTTTAGCCACTGACCTGTTATTCTCAGGTTCAGACTGGGGTGAACCTCGATGATTATTTATCAGTCTCGTTGCATAAGTATTTGCCGCTTCTGAAAGATGTCCTCTTGGAACATTTTCCTTAGTGGGAGGAAAGCTTTGACTTGACAAAGGAGTTGTTGGAAACAAGAGTTCAGCAGGAATCTGTTGAAGGAAAAAAAACTGATCTTAAAGAAATTTTTAAAGTGTGTCATGTTCCAAACACAAGATATTCCTTCCCCTTTCCCCGTCCCAGAACGCGCTGAGAACTACCCTAACCGCATACACTGCTCTACCAGACCAGGGAGTGACAAACAACAGGCCAAAGAGCCAAATCCAGCCTGCAAGTGAGCTAGGAATGGTTTTACATTTTTAAAGGCATGAACAAAGCAACCAAACAACGAAAGAATATGCCACAGAGACTGTATATGGTCCACAAAGCCTAAAATATTTACTATCTGGCCTTTTACTGAAAGATCGGCTGACCTCGGACTATATAGAACGTATAGAGATATAATAAAAACTTATTTTTCTAAGAGAAAGAAATTGAGGATAAAGTCACAAAGACACTGCCTTTAAAAACCAAAGTAAGCCCACTATTCTTTTTCTCCCAGTTCTGTTCTCACCCTCAAGCCCTCAGCCTTTATACAAGAAAACATTTCAGTGTAATGATAAGCACACATACACAACTGCAGCAGACCACAACTTCTGATACAAGAAGTACAACTACCTATTTATATACTCAGAAAAAGCTCAACACCATTAAGCGTTAAGAAAGATATGGGGGTATGGAAGGACTTCCCTGGTGGCTCAGTGGTTAAGACTCCACGCTCCTGATGCAGGGCACCTGGGTTCAGGGAACCAGATCCCACATGCATGCTGCAACTAAGACTTCGCATGCCATAACTAAGGAGTTGGCAAGGCGCAACTAAGGAGCACACCTGCTGCAACTAAGACCTGGCCCAACCAAATAAATAAACCAAATAAAATATATATATTAAAAAAAAATAGGGGTATGGATTAAGAGATAGAAACTACTTTGTATAAAATAGATATGGGCTTCCCTGGTGGTGCAGTGGTTAAGAATCCGCCTGCCAATGCAGGGGACACGGGTTCAAGCCCTGGCCAGGGAAGATCCCACATGCCATGGAGCAACTAAGCCCGTGCACTACAACTACTGAGCCTGAGCTCTAGAGCCCTCGAGCCACAACTACTGAGCCCACGTGCTGCAACTACTGAAGCCCACGCACCTAGAGGCCATGCTCCGCAACAGAAGCCACTGCAATGAGAAGGCCACACTCCACAATGAAGAGTAGCCCCCGCTCACTGCAACTAGAGAAAGCCCGCGCACAACAACGAAGACCCAACACAGCCATAAATAAATAAACAAACAAACAAACAAATAAATGCAACAAGGACATATTGTACAGCACAGGAAATTACAGCCATTATTTTGTAATAACTTTATTGGAGTATTATCTGTAAGAATTCTGAATCACTATGTTGTACACCTGAAACTAATATAATATTGTAAATCAACTGTACACTATGGTTGAAGGGTCAACACTACAGCTTTGGTCCAGGTTAGTACTACCATGTGGCTCCCTGGGTCTTCCTATGAACTTTTCCTTGACTGTCTACCTAACAATAAGATTCTTAAAAGAATTTCTGCCTTTCCTCAGAAGATGCCCAACTGAATAATAAAATTGAGAAGTTTGAGTGAAGTTGTGGGTTAGAAGTCAGTATTGGGAAAGAGGGTAAGAAGGGGTCCAAGAAGAGAAGAGAAACGTGAACTGAATGAACAAGACTGCTTCAATTTGTTATGTAACTCCTGAGCTTAAAATTGAGTATTAAATTAATCACAACACAATACAAGACACAGCTATAAAATGGAAGGCCTAATTACCCGAGGGATTAGTTCCAGTTGTCTGATCCTGAATTTTTCCTTGTCTCTTAAAAAAAAAAAAAAAAAAAAGAGAGAGAGAAAAGAAAAATGTATTTAAATTTACTTACGATTTTTCAATTGTTTTCGAATGACATACTTCCATTTCACTACTAAGTAAGATAGGTACACTGAACTCTGCTTCAATTTCGTTATAATCAGTGGTCAGCACTCAGGCAGGCAAGTACTTTCCACCTCTTATCTCAGCAACACCCTAATGTCTCCCACTCCTGCTACTGGATTTATCTTTAAGAACAGTGCACTATAAATCAAAACCACCCAGAAGATCTTCATCAACTCAGCCTTCCGTGTGCAGTACACAAGCCTAACGTTCACCATGGTTCACTATCGTTCCCCAGCTTCTCTCTCCCACCTCTATTTTCCATTATCCCCATTCACATATTTACTGTACTTAAGCTGAACAAACCTTTGCTTCCTACCCAACAAATCCTACCTTTCCTTCAAGGCCTATTACAAAATTGTCCTTCATGAATTTTCCTGATCCATTTCCCCATCCCCAACCATAAGTAATTTCTCCTTATGGGCTTCCTCACAGGACTGGATCATGCCTTTTATGGGAGTCGTCAACTTCAAATTGGTAATACACACATCTCACTTTCCCCGTTAGACCTTGAGCTCATAAAGGGCAGTATTCACTTTTGATTCATGGATGTGTAGTCCAAAAGAACAAAACTATACTGTGTATTCCAAGTATCTTGTAGATAGGACAGCAATAAACAGCAGGTATCCACAGTATAAACTTTAAAAGCACTTGATGTTATGCACTCCACATCATATCTTTTTTTTTGGAGTCACAATCTTTTTTGGCTATACTGCTTTATCTTGGAGAAGTATCAACTAATGCTGCAGGCACACCACTGTTGATGATCTGGGTATTATCTTCCCACCATACAATAATGTAACACTCACTTCTTTTTGTAGGTTTTTTCATAAGTGGGATGCACCAAATCTTCATCTTCAGGTTCTTCTGGAACATCACAATTTCTAGTCAGAAAAATCACATGGGAATAACACGTCACCAGCGCCTGTTCATACATCTTGAACAGTACTTTCTGCCTTTCCAAAAAGGCTACTACCAACTATATGATACCTGAACTGTGGGTCAGGGTTATTGGAGCAATACCATTTTTCTGGAAGTTGATCTATCCCATCTGGTAATTTTCGCCACTTTAGACAGGAATCACATTGAACCCATGTCTGATCAGGACGTTTCCTGTAACAAAATAGCAACTAAATATTAGCATGGAAATATGGATCTAAGTACTTCACAAGACTTTCCACATCATTTCTACCACAAAATGCCCCTATTATTTAATTCTGTCCCTGAAAATTCCGGAACATTTGACAGTAAGTTAAGATTTTAAAAACAACAATTTTGGCTACTACTGAAGGTTAAAAGTGACAGACCAATTTAAACAAAGTGACTTAGTCTTGTTTAATAGCATACTATTACATTTTTTCTATAATAAAAACTAAAAAACTTAGAAAATACTACAAATGCCTTGCCCTGAAATTTATGTTAAGTTAGCGTCTGCAGTGTCAAATCTAATATACTTATTAGCACAATAAACCATTCAAAGTACAGAAAAGAGGCAAGTTGTATTACTGTAATTTAAGCAATTTTTATAACTGTATTACATTTTATCCTCTATTATAGCACATCTCTGAATAACTTAAATGTACATATTCTTTTAGTTTATAAAAGGCTTTCGAGTTGTGGGATTTATTTCTTACTATGGATTAGATTCAAAAGTTTATGAACACTGTAGAATCACCATGCCCTCCAATATCACATCTTGATATTATAGTCACTTATTATTATTATTATTTTTATTTATTTATTTATTTATTTATTTATGGCTGCATTGGGTCATCGTTGCTGTGCACAGGCTTTCTCTAGTTGTGTTGAATGGGGGTTACTCTTCGTTGCGGTGTGCAGGCTTCTCATTGCGGTGGGCTCTCTTGTGGTGGAGCATGGGCTCTAGAGCACAGGCTCAGCAGTTGTGCTGCACGAGCCCAGTTGCTCTGTGGCATGTGGGATCTTCCTGGGCCAGGGCTCGAACCCATGTCCCCTGCACTGGCAGGCGGATTCTTAACCACTGCGCCACCATGGAAGTCCCAGTCACTTATTATTTTTTAAATGTACTTACTGTATATCTTCAACCAGCAAAGTCAGAGGATATTCTGCATTCTTCTTCACTTTCATTTCATTCCAGTAATCATTGAGCTTATCTCCTAGTGCTGTTATTGTAAGCCTTAAAAAAAAGTAAATTATAAAATCAATTCAAGAAAAAAAAAGATAAAGATTAAATCTTTGACAAACAGTGAAAGCATAAACAACCTGGTACTGATCATGTGAACACGGGGGAGGGGCCTCCAAAAGGCACAGTTAAGAAACTTAAAGTAATGGCAATTTTCTCTAAGGATGTAGATAAGTTCATAGAACAGAGCCAGGACCATCTAGGAATAAGACGGACAATACTAACACTTTGGGTTCTCTGTTGAGGAAGTGTGTTGCAGACCAGCTACTGGGAGAACCACAGGCTTTCTGAATTTCACCTCAACCAACAAACTTACAAGCTTCAATGCAAACCAGAATGCAGCTGTTTGCTTTATATAAGTATGCAGCCATTACCAGCAAGTATAATTCAAAATAGCTCCTGTCCCACAATTAAGACTTTCACTTTTCCCACAATAAGGTGTCAGTAAAAAAGCAAATCAACAGGACCTACTGAGATAAACATGACTACGGCCACAATTGAATTATCACTTGTTAATGAGTTAAGTACCTACTGTGCCAGGAACTGTCTGCACACACAACATACAGTCAGTGTAACATCTTAAATTTAAAACAGACTTAATGTGATCCCTATCAAATTACCCATGATGTTTTCCACAGAACTGGAACAAATAATCCTAAAATTTATATGGACCCACAAAAGACCCAGAATTGCCAAAGCAATCCTGAAAAAAAAAAGCAAAAAGCTGGAAGCATAACCCTTCTGGACTTCAGAAAATACTACAAGCCTACAGCAATCAAAACAGTATGCTACTGGCACAAAAACAGACATATAGATCAATGGAACAGAACAGAGAGCCCAGAAATAAACTCACACACCTACAGTCAATTAATCTTTGACGAAGGAGGCAAGAATATACAATGGAGAAAAGACAGTCTCTTCAGCAAGTGGTGCTGGGAAAGCTAGACAGTCGCGTGTAAATCAATCAAGTTAAAACATTCCCTCACACCACACACAAAAATAAACTCAAAATGGCTTCAATACTTAAATATAAGACATGACACCATGAGACACCTAGAAGAGAACACAGGCAAAACACTGACATAAATCGTAGCAATGTTTTCTTAGGTCAGTCTCTCAAGGCAAGGGAAAAAAAAAAAAAAAGCAAAAATAAACAAATGGGATCTAATCAAACTCACAAGCTTTTGCACAGCAAAGAAAACGAAAAGACAACCTATGGAATGTGAGAAAATATTTGCAAAGGATACAACTGCCAAGGGTTTAATTTCCAAAATATACAAACAGCTCATACAACTCCATAACAAAAATACAACCCAATCAAAACTTGGGTAGAAGATCTAAATATACATTTTCCCAAAGAAGACATACAGATGGCCAACAGGTACATGAAAAGATACTCATCATCACTAATTATCAGAGAAATGCAAATCAAAACGACAATGAGGCATCACCTCACGCCGGTCAGAATGTCCATCATCAAAAAAGTCTACAAGGGCTTCCCTGGTGGCGTAGTGGTTGGGAGTCCGCCTGCCGATGCGGGGGACGCGGGTTCGTGCCCCGGCCCGGGAGGATCCCACATGCCGTGGAGCGGCTGGATCCGTGAGCCATGGCCGCTGAGCCTGCGCGTCCGGAGCCTGTGCTCCGCAGCGGTAGAGGCCACAACAGTGAGAGGCCCGCGTATCGCAAAAAAAAAAAAAAAAAAAAAAAGTCTACAAATAATAGGGCTTCCCTGGTGGCGCAGTGGTTGAGAGTCCGCCTGCCGATGCAGGGGACACGGGTTCGTGCCCCGGTCCAGGAAGATCCCACATGCCGCGGAGCGGCTGGGCCCGTGAGCCATGGCCGCTGAGCCTGTGCGTCCGGAGCCTGTGCTCCGCAACGGGAGAGGCCACAACAGTGACAGGCCCGCGTAGCGGAAAAAAAAAAAAAAAAAAAGTCTACAAATAATAAATGCTGGAGAGGGTGTGTAGAAGAGCAAACCCTCCTACACTGCTGCTGGGAATGTAAATTGGTGGAAGGACTGTGAAAAACAGTATGGAAGTTCCTTAAAAAACCAAAAATAGAGTTACCATATGATCCAGCAACACCACTCCTGGGCACATATCTGGAGAAACCTATAATTCATAAAGATAGGGCTTCCCTGGTGGCGCAGTGGTTAAGAATCCACCTGCCAATGCTGGGGACACGGGTTTGAGCCCTGGTCCGGGAAGATCCCACATGCCACTGAGCAACTAAGCCCATGCACCACAACGACTGAGCCCACATGCCACAACTACTGAAGCCTGCACGCCTAGAGCCCGTGCTCAGCAACAAGAGAAGCCACCACAGTGAGAAGCCCACGCACCACAACGAAGAGTAGCCCCCGCTCACCGCAACCAGAGAAAGCCTGCACACAGCAACAAAGACCCAACGCAGCCAAAGATAAATAAATAAAATAAATTAAAAAACAAAAAGATATATGCACCTGGGGCTTCCCTGACAGTCCAGTGGTTAAGACTCCATGTTCCCAATGTAGGGTGTATGCGTTCGATCTCTGGTCAGGGAACAAAGATCCCACATGCCACATGGCATGGCAAGGGGTGAGGGGGGAAAAACGATACATGCACCCCAATGTGCATCACTATTTACAACAGCCAAGACATGGAAGCAACCTAAATGTTCATCGAGAGAGTAATGGATAAAGAAGATGTGGTGTATACATCAATATATACAATGGAATACTACTCAGCCATAAAAAAGAATGACATAGTACCATCAGCAGCAACATGGATGGATTTAGAGATTATGATACTAAGTGAAGTAAGTCAGACAAAGACAAATATTATATATCACTTATATGTGGAACCTAAAAAATAGTACAAACAAACTTATTTACAAAACAGAAACAGACTCACAGACTTTAAAAACAAACTTAAGGTTACCAAAGGGGAAGGCGGGTGGGGAGGCATACATTGAGAGTATGGGATTAACAGATGCATACTACTATATATAAAATAAACAACAAGGATTTACTGTACAGCACAGGGAACTATTTCAATATCTTGTAATAAACTATGATGGAAAGGAATAAAAAAAGAATTATAGACATACATATATATGTATAACCAAATCACTGCTGTACACTTGAAACTAACATAATATTGTAAATCAACTGTACTTCAATAGAGTAAATAAAGCTTTTAAAAATTAAGACTCGGGCTTCCCTGGTGACGCAGTGGTTAAGAATCCACCTGCCAATGCAGGGAACATGGGTTCGAGCCCTGGGCAGGGAAGATCTCACATGCTGCGGAGCAACTAAGCCCGTGCGCCACAACTACTGAAGCCTGCATGCCTAGAGCCCGTGCTCCGCAACAAGAGAAGCCACCGCAATGAGAAGCCTGCGCACTGCAATGAAAAGTAGCCTCCGCTCACTGCATCTGGAAAAAGCCCACGCACAGCAACAAAGACCCAACGCAGCCAAAAAATACATCAATAAATTTAAACATTTTAAAAAATAAAAATCAAGACTTGAAATTCTGTACTGACAGGTTAATATTAGACATGTCTATCCCCATTCATTATCTCTATTTTTGCCCACCAGGAAGCCCCACTATAACAACATATAAACATCCGAATAAGAAGGTATCAGCTCCCCTCCCAAACATGGTTCTCCTTTCATATCACTTTTTCAGGTCTTCCTCCTCTCCTTTTCTTATCATCTCTATTCCTCAATCCATGAGACTGTACCCATTTCTGCTGAAAATATACCTAGGAGTGGAATTGCGGGGCCATAGGGGTGGACGTTGATGTTCACCTTTACTCAATAGTCTAATAACTTTGAAAAATGATCAACAATTTTCACACCAACAGCACGTACAGGAGTTCCAACTGCCCCACATCTTACCAACATTTGCTATATCTTATTCATTTTAGATAATTTTTCCATTTTGATCTAATGTATCAATACTTTTTGCATCTTGTTAAAAAAAACTACCTAAATTAAAGGTTATGAAACTATTCTTGTTTTCATTTCATTTTTGCCTTTCTCATTTAGGCTTAAAATCCATCTGGAATTGATTTTTCGCTTCATGTAAGAGGGAGAAGTTAACGTTCATTTTGTTCACACAGGTAGCTGAACCATCATTTTTAGAAAGATGATCATTTTCCTACTACACCTTGGTCATACATCAGCTGACCATATGTATAAAAAGAAGGGATCTGTTTCTGGCTTCTCTATTCTATTTCACTAGACTATTTTTCATTAATACCACACTTTCACTACAGCGTTTGAAGTACTGGTATTTAGTAGTATGAGTCCTCTTGATTTGTTGTTCTTTGTCTTAACTATCTTTGGTCTTCTGACTTTCCACATAAAGTTTAAATTAAGCCTATTAACATACATACACACCTGCTGGGATTTTTTTTAACCTGGAATTGTATTTAATTACTTTGGAGAAAAAATGACATTTTATAATATTCAGCCTACCAACTCCTGAACCTGGTATACCTATTTATTCAGATTTGAAATTTCACTCCACAATGTTTTATAGTTTTTAGTGTGTTGAGGTCTTTTGCATATTTTATTTACTCCAAAGCACTTGCTTTTTTGATTATGTATAAAAGTTTTTGAATCTCATGGTTTGTATTTTTTTTTTTTTTGCTGGTAAACAAACTTCTGAATACTTCTTATCTAGCAACCTTAGACTCTGTATTACATTGCAGATTATTTTGGACTTTCTATATACTTGATATTGTCACCTACAGAAAATTATTTATTCCTTTCCAACCCTTATACTTTCATTTCTTTCTTTTTTGCCTTATTTGTTCTGGTTATTTCCTTAAGAACAATGGTGGAGAGCTGATAACCTTATCTTACTCCCACTCTTAAGGGGAAAGCTGTCAATAATTCACCATTAGGAACTGCTGTTTTTTTGCTAAATAGTTGGTATTGCTAATATGCCCTTTCTATTAATGGTTTTGTAAGAGTTCCTTTTCTCCTACCTCACAAATTGATACAGTGGTTTCTCAAGTGCTTTTTCTGTACCTATGAAAATACCCATGAGATTTTTCTTTAACATCAGCGTGATGAATTACATTGAATTCTGAATAGTAAAAACCACCCATGCCATCTTGGAATACAATCCACTTGGTTTTAATGTATTATTCTTTTTACAACTCACTAAATGGTATCTGCTGTTTAATTAAGACTTTTATATCTTAATCATGAGAGAGTGACATAAACTTTCTTGTAATGCGTTCATGAGTTCACTACTAGTTATGTGGTCTCTTAAAACCTTTAATGATTGTGTAAGCTGGCGCCGCCACTTCCTTAAATGTTTGAAAGTATGTGGGAAATTTTTAATTTGACTCAGTTTGAAAGGAAGGTGTCCATATCATCTAAAATGGTCTAAAACTGTTCATGCTACCCCTCTATGTTTTTCTGTCTGTAGATCTGTAGTAATGTCCTCCTTTTCATTTCTGATATTGATGATCATTGTTTTCTCTTTTTCCTTAGTCTTGCCAGATGCTTATAGACTTTGTTAATCTTACCAAAGAACAAACTTTGGGCTTTTGATTGTGTCAATTATCAACTTACTGTCTTCCAGTTCCAAACAGGTTTTTTTGGTTCAGTTTTGTGATAATGGAGCTTGATCCTGTAAACATTCGTCCTTTGCCAGCCTGAGGAATGTTACACTGGGTTAACGGGGCAATGAACCTACCAGGTGAGAGCAGCAAGACACACGGCCTTCAGGTCTGGTGCTCCATTGTTATCTGGCTGGAGCCCATGGCCTCCCAAAGGAGCTCCAGCTGTGCTTTCAGGCCACGCTCTTCCCTCCAGCAGCAGGAACCAGTTCCAGCATATACTCACAGCCTTGTGCAAAGACAGGTCTCCTCTACAGAACAGCTCCAGCCCAAGCCCACCCACATCCCCTGGCAACAGCAGGCCATTTCTACAGACCCAGACTGGCCAGGCCTTCTGGCAAGCTTCTTGCCATGGCAGGTGGCCTGTTCCTGTGTTTGTTATGACCTCTACAAAGAGATCTGAATCTCCGACATCAGGGACCGGGGATCCTCTCCTAGTTCCTTTATTGTCTACTCTTTTTCAACCTAGAGGTTTAACAGCTGCTCTTCTGTATCAGCTAGTTCTGGACATCTACTGTCCTCTTTTACCTCTTTGAGTGATCACCTTCTACTATTCTGGTTAACAACTCCCTATATTTTCCCTGTTCAAATAACAGGGGTAGCTTCTGTCTCAGGACTATACTCTGAATACTTATTGATTTTCTCTATTGTGTGTTTCCTAATTTGCTGATTTTGCTCTTTATCATTTCCCTCCTTCCACTTTGTTTTTATATGAAGTTTGCATTCTTCTTCATAATATACACTTATTAGGACAACTGTTTGTGCTTCCTAAATTTATAAGTAAAATTGATGGTCATATTTATTTTATGGCTTCTGATCACTCTTAAAAGATATGAGCATTTCTGTCTCAAGTACATAGGACTAAGTTATCTTAAAGTTCCCATCCAAGATCAAAGTTTCTGGATTTTTATATTACACAAAAAAATGTTACCAAGAAAGCAGGAACTTCCTCTGTTTAGTACAAATCTCAAAAATTCTTCATCAGTAAAGACAGAGGAGAATATATTTCTATTTGTGACGGAGTAGAATACAATCCCCAGGGATGAGAAAATGATTACATGTGTTTTCTCTGCAAGCTTCCCACAAAACAGAAAGAAATCCAGCTTAGAAAAAGTTATGAAAGTATTTCCAAAATAAATAGTAAGAAGTCAGTCATTTAAATAGGTAACATACCTGTATTCGTTAGTATAATCGAAATCTTGTTTATTATGAGTTGGCTTTAAGAAATAACAGTCTATAATCCCCACTACTCCAACACCCATGTTGTTTGCCTGAAAAATAAAACTGGCATTTTAAACATGAAACATGATGCTTCAAACAACTATCCCTTCACCAAGATTTAAGATCTGTATGAAACATTGTCCTGTATTTTATCTCATGATTCTCATGACATTTAGATTGAAAAACAGTGTCTGGTAGGTAATTTACCTTTCTGGGAGCTAACTCCTAAATATGTAACAACAGCTCTCCTCCAAAACCACTTCCACTGTTATCAAGTATTCATGTAGACAAGTATTATCATTCCCGATTTTATACTAGGGAAAAAAGACGCCCTCTACTGGGATGCAATTTCTTAGCTACTAAAAACCACAACTAACTCCTTCCTGTATCCATAGTGCCTAGCAAAGGCTTTGGCACGTAATATTCTGTAAGTTTGTTAGATAAAAATTAAAGACACTTATCCAAAGTTACACATTCAGTTGTTTATTGTGATGAAGTAAAAACTTTAATTCAACTGACCTAGGTTATTTTTTAAACCTGCTAGCTAAAACACTGAACTCAAAGTATCTGAGTCATTTTCTGATTATCCACATGTGATTAACACATGTATTTTGTTCACGACTATAGCTGAGTCTAAGTATAAAGAGAAAAAGTGAAATACTGACTTATGAGAACTTTCAGATGCAACTATAGACAAAACCATGAAAACCTAATCATAATGCTACTCCACTGAAAACCATCAGTGGTTCCTCATTTCGTACAACTTGTAAACCACAGAACCCTTCAATCTTAGTTCTTTTTCACCTCCTTTCTGGCCTCATCTTCCTCTCTCCCATTCCCCACTTACCACCTGGTCCAGGCATAACAACTCCCTTAATGATGCCATCCTCTCAGAAGCCTTTCTTTTCCTTTGCAAACATTCCTTTCTCTGTCTAGAAAGCTCTTGCCAGACTTTCCAAAACAGTAAATCAACTTAGTCCCATCTCAATCACCACTTTCTCCAAGAAGCCCTTTCTGCTGCTCCAAGGATATACCACATTCCCCTCATCAGAAAGAGCTCTGGGGGCATATGCTGTACCTTTTCAACTTTTTATGCTGAGCATCTAGCGTGGAAAATCATGCCAAGTATTTAATAAATGTTTACTGAATCCAAATACTACGACCAGTCCATCTTCTGGTAAAGAAAAACATTAAAAGTTGGCTGTAGGGCTTCTCTGGTGGCACAATGGTTAGGAATCCACCTGCCAATTCAGGGGACATGGGTTCGACCTCTGGTCCGGGAAGATCCCACATGCTGTGGAGCAACTAAGCCCGTGTGCCACAACTACTGAGCCTGTGCGCCTAGAGCCCATGCTCTGCAACAAGAGAAGCCACCACAATGTGAAGCTCGCGCGCAGCAACAAAGACCCAATGCAGCCAGAAATAAAATACATTAAAAAAAAAAAAAAAAACCTGGCTGTAAAAGCTTATTTTTTCCAAGGTTAAACTTAACCAGAAATTATATATAATGCAAATTTAACTGGGTTGGAAAAATGGATTATGTACCTTAAGTCAAAACACTTGAGAAATAAGGCCTATTACCAAAAGTACATTTCCAATTACCAGTGAAATTCAGAACTTTATAATTATAGAGTATTTCTGGCAAAAATTACTATTCCAGGGCTTCCCTGGTGGTGCAGTGGTTGAGAGTCCACCTGCCGATGCAGGGGACACGGGGTCATGCCCCGGTCCGGGAAGATCCCACATGCCGTGGAGCGGCTGGGCCCGTGATCCATGGCTGCTGAGCCTGCGTGTCTGGAGCCTGTGCTCCGCAATGGGAGAAGCCACAACAGTGAGAGGCCTAAGTACCACAAAAAAAAAAAAAAAAAAAAAAAACTATTCCAATTATAAATAAAAATTAGCATTTTAAATAAAAGTTATTGATACCTTGCATCATGGTTGTCATATTTCTGGATTTTTCTAATTGAAATCAGTGGTTATAAAGAAGAGCCCAACAAAGTTCATTTACTTTTTTAAAAATTGAAATATAGTTGATTTACAATACTATATTAGTTTCAGGTGTATGACACAGTGATTCAATATTTTTATATAGTCCATTTAAAATTGTAAGATATTGGCTATATTCCCTGTGCTGTACAATATATCCTTGTGGCTCATTTATTTTACACATAGTAGTTTGTACCTCTTAATCCCCTACCCCCATCTCCCCCTGCCACCCTGCCCCCACTGGTAACCATTAGTTTGTTCTCCGTGTCTGTGAGTCTGTTTGTGTTTTGTTACATTCATTCACTTATTTTATTTTTTTGATTCCACATATAAGCGGTAACATACAGTACTTGTCTTTTCCTGACATATTATACTTCATTAAGCATACTATGCTCCAGGTCCATCCATGTTGTTGCAAAGAATTTAGAATGAAATAAAATGAATAGAAAATGAACATCATAGAATTGGAAAACAAAATATGCCTGGACTTAAAACCTTTAACAAAGCTGAATTTTAGAATTTATCACAAATTCTTAACACCCACCCACACACACCAAAAAAATTTTCTGTGAAAGCAGGTAAAAGATAAACAGATCGACGTAGTGGGCAATGTTCACCATCCTAAACTGAATCCTACAACAATGGAAGTGGTTTAGGAGGAAAAACTCTGATATATTCAGGAACTAACTCCAGAAAAGTAAATCACCTATCAGATACTATTTTTTAGGCTACTGAGTCAACAACTAATTAAAACCAATCAATTTTATTCTAGCATGAAAAAAATCAAGGATCCTTTTCCAAGTGTAGGGAAAATATCTGCACCTGTGCCTGAGGTCTAAGGCGGGTTACCTATTAGCCCCAATTCCCTCTGTAAAACAGAGATAAAATGTTCTGTCCTCAAATTAATATAAAAGCGTTCTAAGGTGAAGTGCCATACCAATGTTATTAAAAACATTGACATTTAAAAGTCATTAGGCAAAAAGCACATTGTTTCACATCTGACCCGATAACATGTTATCCTAACTTTTATAAAAGATACAGACATTTTCAGGTATAAACTTACCCTTAACTGACATCCAACTTTTTCATAAGCTTTGATGAGTCTATTTCTGTGATACATCATTATCCCATAATGATCTTTATTTCTGCAGTTGAATCCAAAAGTAATTCTCACAGTTTTATTAGTCTTAAATGTTAAGGAAAATTCTGAACACACCACCTCACTCCGTTTAAACCACCCTTCCTATTTTGTTATTTTTTGAGTCCAAAGGTGCAAAAAAGGGCAAAAGTTGGAGAGGATTAGACTCTATCAGGATAAAAGGAGAAAGGGGGAAGGGAAATACACTTGACTGATACATATCTATATACAGCATCATAACAAGCAAAATAAAGGATACTAAAAATTTGGGTCGATAAATATCACGTTCAATGTAGGCAAGACTCTTCGAAACTAGCTGTGTCTTCACTTTCTGTCCACGCAAGATGATCTGCATTCGTGGCTTTAGATATAATATACTGCAGTAAGCCTGCAAAGACACACAATTATCTGTCCTTTCCAAATAATTATCTATGGATTTGTTCAACATTACTTACGCATGTATTTAAAAAGGAAGCTACCACCTTGCTTTGATAAAAGACGTATTAACTCTTCAATAAAATACTATAAAGGTGGGCTTCCCTGGTGGCGCAGTGGTTGAGAGCCCGCCTGCCGATGCAGGGGACACGGGTTCGTGCCCCGGTCCGGGAAGATCCCACATGCCACAGAGCGGCTGGGCCCGTGAGCCATGGCCGTTGAGCCTGCGCATCCAGAGCCTGTGCTCCTCAACGGGAGAGGCCACAACAGCGCGAGGCCCGCATAATGCAAAAAAAAAAAAAATACTATAAAGGTGTATTAGTTAATATCTGAATACCTTTTATTAAAAACAAGCTCAATATACTGTAGCCAGTAAAAATGACTTAGAAAACAATCTATTGACCTACATCGATGTTGATGTGTTAAGTGAAAAAAGTTAAAAAACAGCATGTATAGATAGTATGGTCTTATTTTAATTAAAAAAAAAATGTTTGGGGCTTCCCTGGTGGCGCAGTGGTTGAGAGTCCGCCTGCCGATGCAGGGGACACGGGTTCGTGCCCCGGTCCAGGAAGATCCCACATGCCTCAGAGCGGCTGGGCCCATGAGCCATGGCCGCTGAGCCTGCGCGTCCAGAACCTGTGCTCCGCAACGGGAGAGGCCACAACAGTGAGAGGCCCGCGTACACCAAAAAAAAAAAAAAAAAAAAAAAAAAAAAAAAAAAAAATTTTTTATGTGTACAAAAAGGACTATTTTCTGACTCTCCTGTCAAAACTATATATTGCTATTATAATTTTAAAAGCATCAACAAATTTTATTTGGGCAAAAATAAGCAAAATCTAATATAAACAAAAGGGACTATTATAAGCTTGAAAAGGAAAAAAATCATAAATAATGCACCAACATTTAAGCAGAGTAGACAAACAGCACTTCTTCCATATGGAGCTGTAAAAATCAGCAGTCATCTAAATGTGTTTTCAAGTCTTTTTTTTTTCTGGCTGCCTGAGGCTTGCGGGATCTTAGTTCCCTGACCAGGGATTGAACACGGGCCATGGCAGTGCAAGTGCCTAGTCCTAATCACTGGACCGCCAGGGAATTCCCTAAACGTGTTTTCAATTCTTAATACATGGAAGTTTAGATACCTTAGAATTGTGACCAAACTTTGCATCCTAAAACATGTTAAAATATGATCTCCTGTGCCTGTCTCCAAAGTATCAGAAATCTCTGAGGGAAATGAACTGAACAACTCAAGAAGGATATATGAAAAGTTCAACACAAAACTAAAATTTGAACATTTCTCTTATTTTTTTTTCCTGACTCCTGATTTCAAAATTAGTGGTGTTTTGCCCGTTTATAAAATTCATTAATGATATTTTAAAACATTTTTTTCATGGTACACTAACATCATACCATCTGCTCTGGCTACCTCTGGATATTCTTGAGTTAAGATTTTCTTAACAACTAGGACATACTTCACTAACACACTGGGGTATATCAAGGAATAGTAAGAGCTGCCATTGTAATTGCTAGAATCTCAGAAGAAATCACATAGTATACTTGTAAACGTCAAATGAATCAGCTTGGGGTTATGAAATAATTTTAGCACAAAAAAAGGGAAAAGGGGAATTCCCTGGTGGTCCAGTGGTTAGGACCACTCTCCCTGGTCGGGGAACTAAGATCCCACATGCCGCAGTGCAGCCAAGAAAAACAAAAAGAAGGAAAAAAAAAAGGGAATAGTATTATATGTCTTATCATAGTGACTAAGAAACTTAATATTCTTTGTTTTAATTTATTTATTTATTTTGGCGGCATTGGGTCTTTGTTGCTGCGTGGGCTTTCACCGTTGCAGCAAGCGGGGGCTACTCTTTGTCGCGGTGCGCGGGCTTCTCATTGTGGTGGCTTCTCTTGTTGCGGAGCATGGGCTCTAGGCGTGCAGGCTCAGTAATTGTGGCTCGTGGGCTCTAGCGCGCAGGCTCAGTAGTTGTGGCGCATGGGCTTAGTTGCTCCGCGGCATGTGGGATCTTCCCGGACCAGGGCTCGAACCCATGTCCCCTGCATTGGCAGGCGGATTCTTAACCACTGCACCACCAGGGAAGCCCGAAATTTAATATTCTTATTATATCAACACTGTTATATTGAGATATTAATTCCTTCAATCTTAAAAACATTCTCATCTCTAAGGTCAAATCTCAAAGGTATTTATCACAAAATTCTACGAACGTGCATTACGTATATAGGCTATACATAATTTATTGCTTTAGGGTATCAATAATGTGTGTGTGTGTGTGTTCTAGAGAATAATTTAAATTTTAAAAGACACACTCTGAATCTGGCGTTTTGATGGAATCAATCAATAGGGCCATCATAGGACAAAGTGATTCTAGTATTCCCAATTCAAATAATTAACCACACAGTGAAAGAACTTTGACAAGCACTGTTAGACCTGATGACGTCGCAATTAAAAAACTTTTCTAAACAAATAAAACAAGCAGTGCGCACAAGACCAATTTAATAAATTGGTTCATGTCTGAGAGACTTAGAGATTTCTGGCAGCATTTGTAATACAAGTGGTTAACAATCTCCATTATTTGATGATTTTTCTCACTCCCACAGAGAGAGCTGAATACCTACCCTCAGAGAATAGTCACTCTCCGGGGCAATTTGGTCCATCCTTTCTTGCTTCTTGTACCCTTTCTTCCCTGCCGTCTCATCTAAATCTTCTGGAATTCTGATGTCATATTTATCCTTATCAAAATCAAACTCTGTTGCACTTTTGTAGCTGCAAAAATAATTTTTTTATAAGAGCTGAATTTTAACTTCGCCATAAGATGAGCAAGCAAATAACTTTGAGTTAGCAAAACAAAACACGGACATGTGGTGGGAGTTAAGGTCAGAGGAGTTGGAGGGAGGGAGGGAGGGAGAAAAGAAATCCAGAAGGTACAGAAAAGAACTGTATTCATTCACACGTTGCCATTGGGAATGTCAAATGACAGAGCCACATTCTGATAGTTTCTTAAAAAAATAAACGTGCAACTACCATAGGATCCAGTAATTACACTCCTGGGCATTTAGGCCACAAAATGATGACCATATTCCCACAAAAATCTCTATGCACATATTTCATAGCAGGGGTCTCCAACCCCCGGGGCCTGTTAGGAACCCGGCCACACAGCAGGAGGTGTAAAGCTTCACCTGCTGCTTCCCACCACTGCATTACTGCCTGAACCCCACCCCCCGACCCTGTGGAAAAACTGTCTTCCATGAAGCCGGACCCTGATGACAAAAAGGTTGGGAACCCCTGTTTTATAGCTCTATTTGTAATAACTGAAACTTGCAAACAACCAGATTGGGAAACACACTGTGGTCCATCCATATAATGCAATTACCACTCAGCAAGTAAGAGGAAGCAAACGGACACACCCAAGAACCTGGATGAATCATCAGAAAATTATGCTGAATGAAAAAAGCTAATCCCAAAAGGTTTCACACGGTATGATTCCAGTTACAGAATATTCTTGAAATGACAAAAGTTATAGAAATGGAGAACATGTTAGAGGTTGCCAGGGATTAAGGAAGAAGTGGGTGTGGATATAAAAGGGATCCTTGAGTTGATGAAACTGTCCTGTACCCTGACTGTATCATCGTCAGTATCAACAGTACTACTGTACTGTAGTGTTCCAAGAAGTTATCATTGGGGGAAGCTGGGTAAAGAGTACATGAGCTTTCTTACAACTACTATGAATCTACAATTATCTCAGAATTAAAAGTGAAAGAAACAATGGTGGTGGGGATGGGAGGGGCAGGGAAGAAAGAAAAAGGAAAGAAAAGAAAAAGGGAATCCAGGTGGCCAGAAAAGCACAAGAATTAAAGGATTTTAGGATGATCACTATTTGTGCTCTATTCCTATGGTTCAGCAGATCTTAGATCTCCCAATATCACACACTTACCCTAAAGTTTAAAACTTTATTGGCAAAGGATTTTATCCTCACAAAGATTTAGCAACACAGAAGTCTCATTTATATTATTTTTCTCAACAGATGCTGAACTGTGCTTAGCTTTATGTAATTAACCAAACAGACAAAGATTTCTCTAACTTACTCAAGTTGGGACTTGTTGGCTGGGCTTTATCTTTTCGTTTCATTTCTCTTTTTTTTTTTTTGAGGAGAGGGATGGTATAACCAAGAGCGAAAATAGAGTGCTATGGAGACAGAATGGCAGGGCTAGGAAATTTATTTTTAGTAATATGAAATTATCTCAAATTGAAGCCAAAGTAGCCTCAATAAAATACCCTTGGAAAAGGTAAATCATTAACTATGCCATAAAGTGAGGACCTTCCAATATATTTGCGCTCTTGTGTGACAAAGCATGAATGTAATGAAATTATTCCCACACGTGCACTTTACTTCCCAAATGGTTAACTAGCTGAGGTCTACCGTTTACCTTCTGAGATTCCAAATGATGATCCTTGTCCCCTTCTTACCGATGATAGCATCAAGCTCTGCCAGTAATTTCTGTTCCGTAGAAAATAGAGAATGTTCCAGAACTGCAGCAAGACTCGCTTTTGATTCTGTTAAATTAATTATGTGTCGTATATCCAAAGTTAAAGACTTAGACCAACGACGTATTTTTCACCATTACGATACAGAAACCAACTCAAACTAACTGAAAAACCATTTCCTAAATTATTTTTTAAGTTTTAAAATGACAGTGTGATTTCAAATGAACACCAAGAAGGATGAAATATGAAGTTTATTATTATTCCTACTTTAATTATTTCCAATATTTGAATGTTTATACAGAAGACATTTTCCTAAGGATATCTTGCTTTTCCTGGTTTTTGGTGAAAATTTCAAGCCAGATCATAAGCTTATCAGCCCACAAAAAGACTGAAATAAAGAAGCTTAACATGAAATGCAATCGCCTTATGCTAAGGATTTCCATGGCACAATTCCAACAGAGAACACAAAGGGACAAACACTTAGCCCAGATGTAGAGTAGAGGCAGTGGACAGGAACAAGAGCTAGAACGGAAGGTGTGATTAAAAAACAAGAATCTGGAGGAGGGCAGAAAGATGCAATGGTTCAGATTATTTCTTCATAGTTTCAATTTCAACATCAAAAGGATATGGTCTTTGTCGAATGCCACTATTGGGACAACAACATGTTCTGCTTTTATGACTTCCAAGTAGGTCTGAGACAAGAAGCCCACGCTCATGCTTTCTTCATTTTTGGTAAAAACCATTGCATCTTTACCCAAACGCATAGAACCTGACTTGAAGCCATTCCCATACAATCCAACTGGGACGTGACCATTCATGGTGACTTTGTCACTGAAGCCAAAGCTAAAAAGAAAAAAAAAAATTATTAAGTATGTATAATCTTCATTTATTTTAATTCAAAAACTGTAATACCAAGTAAAGGGCCTAAGTTTGAATGTTAGCCTTATCCTTCCTTGCTGTACAATCTTGGGCAAATTACTTTTAATCTGTATTGATGTGTTTCCCTATCTCTGAAACAAAGGAAACCAAATCCACATTACAGGGATGTAAAGATTACACATACTAAAACAGGAGCTCATTGCCTGGCACATCCTAGCTAAACAGCTGAATTATAATTTAGGCTCCAGGGACCTTGAGATTTCACCCCATGAAATCTCTTCCTCTAAGTGTGAATGATTCTCTTGCTCTCAGCAAGTCTGCCGTACTATGATTATTGATCGGGTGAACCTGCCTTTTTTATCAGAGTAAGGAGTATCTGAGAGATAGCAGAAAGGCCTCTGAGGCAAATCCTCCCTCTACCTCGTACCTGTACTATGTATCTTAGCTTCTATTTCAGGCACATTTGGCTTCATCCTGACATCCTATTCTGTGACTCTAGAGCCCAAGCTCTTACGACTATGCTACTTCCTCATCCTCTGTGTCACTTTAAAATTACCAGTCCCCATTCCCCAGAGTGGTAAGTTTTATTGGAAATAGTAGCTAAAACTATTTCCACTAAAGCACAAACAACTGATGTCAATGTGCTACAACTCTAAAGGAATGGTGGAATTTTAGATAAGTCAGACATGGGGAGCGGGTGATGAGAATGAATGGCAGGGACTGCTTAATAATCTAACAGTAGGGCTTCCCTGGTGGCGCAGTGGTTGAGAGTCCGCCTGCTGATGCAGGGGACACGGGTTCGTGCCCCGGTCCGGGAAGATCCCACATGCCGCCGAACGGCTGGGCCCGTGAGCCATGGCCGCTGAGCCTGCGCGTCCGGACCCTGTGCTCCACAACGGGAGAGGCCACAACAGTGAGAGGCCCGCGTACAGCAAAAAATAATAATAATAATAATAATAATCTAACAGTAGTAGAAAATGACGGACAACTTAGGAGAATAGAGCACACTGTGGGTATAGCATTTCATGTTTAAAAAACAAAAACTACAGGCTCTAAGTATGACACGTGAAACACCTGAACTAGGTAAAAGCAATGAGTTTAAAGGAGTGTGACACTTTTACATACCTCAGCATTTTATGTAATTTGTCTGAAGTCATACCATTCCCATTATCAGTAAATGTCAGGCATATATGGTCATTTATCACTGTTTTGTCAATCCATATCTGTTTAGCATTCACATCAGGATCGTAAGCATTATCTGAGAAACAAGTTTTGCGAAATTTTGATTTTAAAGAAGAGCAATTAGTTCAGAACAACACTTTGACAAGCAACGGAATAATATATTTTAAGGAAAATTTGAAAGCTGAAATGTTTTGGAACTCCTAAGATTTGACAACATGAAACTAAACTGTACCATGCTATATATTGTTCATTGACTATTACAGAATTAACTCTATCTAAAGCCCTCCATTTGTTATACAGAGAGCAGAGACTGGTACCCACTACACTGAAAAAGTGTAAAGCCAGAAGAATCACTGCACTGAAGAGATGATCAAGACAGGAAGGTCTTCTGCCCAAAGAACTAGCCTAGCTATCGTAGGGAAACTGAGAGCTGAGTGTCAACAGCACTGCAAGTTAACATGGAAGGTCCACAACAGTTACTGAATAAATGAGAAAGCAGTATGCTAACCTATACACACAGATGAAGGTTTACTTCTACCCAGTTCTTCAAATTGTAGCCCTTTTCAATCTGACAGAAGTTTCTGGTGGCTGGTACATTTTTCTCATCTCTGTACACCTCACCGTTTAACACCCTTGCCTAGCATACGTGTTTCTCTCAGAATAAGTAAGTACGAGGAATATATCAAAGAAAAATGAAAAAATTTTCAACAGTAGCAGTAATAAAATCAATTTGTGAACTATCTAAGATCTATCAGAATATCCCTAACTGACTAAAAATACTTTTGAGGTATATTTTGAAGTCTTCATTATAATATAAATAATGGTTCTCAAACTATCCTTCCGTAAGCCTTCAATTAAAATCAAATAATCTTTTTCATCAGCCACCTTAGCTTCATAAAAAAACTTAAAAATCCGATACACCACAAAGAGCACCATGACTCTCAGTTGCCCTAACCCAAAGCTAGGGAAGCTCTATGTATGAACAACCCCAGGCTAAGTAGCTCCTCCCCCTTGCCATGAAAAAGAATGACCGTGAAGAGTTGCAATGTTATCTCATTTGCACTTCAGAGTCTACATCTGAACAGCGCATGTTAGCTGAGAGACTCCGGAAAATCTAGCTTCACCAAAGAAAAGAAGCGTTCTCAAATTTTCTTTCTTTTCTCTTCCTTGCACATCCAACATAGGACCCTTTCTTGATAATGAATCTAAAGTATATCTAAGAATTCCCAAGAATTCATGTGCACTAATTTTACCAAGAAAAAAAAAAAAAACATGACCCATAATGCAAATCTGAACACAACCTTGCCTCTTTCCTCATGTTCATTAAAACACTTTTAAATATAATCCTATACCTTGATCATTCTATCTACTGAAAAACCAAGAATTTATTACCACAAATCTAACATAATATAATCCTCCTAGTTACTAACACCAGAAAAGTGAATCCACTGTTATAAATATTTTCAGACTATTAAAAAAAAATAACATAATTCTCACGTTTTGGCAATAGACGTATTTCTTTTATAATGGACTAAAAATATTTTCAACATAAATGCTTTAGGAACTTTGCAAATTAAAATACTTTGATAGTAATATAGGGAAATACTCTGACAATTGTATAGGGAAGGCTGAGCAGTGATTAATTTGATATCAGTTTGAATAGCTGTTATGCTAGGTAACCTTTACCAATGTTATCGCTGAGATACACTTTGGTTTTTTTAAAAGCACATCTGTATACTATTTTTCAATAAAAAGCTTTTTAGAACTTCAATTGCAAGCAACAGATTATATACGAAACACCAATTTACTTACCTATTAATTCAGCAACCGCACTAAATGGCCAAGTGTGACTAGTCGAATTTGTATGTAAAAACTTCGGGCAAAGCTGAAATAGACCAATGATTCACGTAAATTAATTAAGGCCTTACTTTTGAGAACAGACGCCAAAATAATTTTCTGTCCCAGTATTAAGAGGGACCAAGCAAGAATGACTTAGCTGCCTGCGTCAGGATATACCTGGAAGACATAACCCGGAAAATGAGATTCCTGGAAGATAAGGCTGTGAATCAACTAAACAGTTTCTCATCAAGCTGTGCTGCAAAACCCTTGCCTCCTTGCGTCCACCAATCCAGAGCCGTATCGTAAAGTGCCCAGTCCCAAAGCTATCCACCCTACAAGACCTACCTCAAAATTACCATGAGATAAAACTAAGGCTTTGTCAAAGGGGTGTTTTCTCCTTTAGTGCATTAAGCTTAATAAACGTAGCTCTGCTTATTCGTCAACAGCCTTTTCCCATGGTCTCTCCAAGTTCATTATATCCACAGTTGAACTTGCAGCGCTGGAGCCGGATACGTCTATAAAGCCTTCAAACGATGTCAAAGAACAGTTTAAATGCAACAAACCTTCTGGACCTCCAGAGATGTTATGTCTGATTCATGGTAATACAGTAGGGAAGAGTATGTTAATCAACCTCATGCTACAGGGAACTCTAAATTCCTGAGTAGTGCAGCTATCAAATGCCTAAAAATGTACAAATGTTAAGAAGGCTGAGGCTTGGAAATTTCAATATGCAGAGTATTTCCATGAAATGAGGACTTGTTTGTATTCCTTTTGAACACATTATCTCATATTTAAGGGGGGAAAAAAGAGGCACTTTAAGTGTTTCATGTGAAGAGCCCTAGAAATATGATTAGATTATAAATCCAACCAGCTGCATTTACAGTGTTCAGCTGCCGCCACAAGGTGTCAGAAAGAGGTCTACTTTTCCTCTGTCCACCCTCGATTTTAGACAATCCCTAAGCATATTTGTTTACTATCAGGTTAAAGTACACATGTGAGAAATAGTATTCTGTAGAAGAGTGGTCTTCAAACTGGAGCATATGTAATTCAGACCTCCTATGGCATACTTTCTATAGCACACATCCGTGTAATAATGGTGTATAAGGAATTCCCCAACTTTCTAAAACAAGAGTTTTTAGAAAGAAAGTCAATTTCCAGGCCTTCATCTTCTACAAGAAACCTTTTGTCAAATTAGTCTACCTGAGTCCTGTCCCAGGCCCTCCCCTTGCACAATCATCAGTCCTCCATTTATAAAAGAATACATAGTGTACTCCTCACCCATTCTAAATCTTACTATGGGGCATGGCTTTGGGGTGTAAAGCCTCTGGCTACCAAAGGAGAAAACGATTAATCAATACCAGAAACCCTTAGAATACTTTCTGTCTTTGCTCTCTATTTTATGAATTTGTTAGGTGTGAAGTCTAGAGTTAGAAATTGGGTGTTTCGGACCATGTTGTAATACTTTGATTTTAGATGTACAGCAGACTGTGGGCAGACTGACAACGTACGTTTAATGACTTCATCCTATATACCAACTCCAAACTGACATGGCACACACTGTTCTTGAGTTAGAGTCCCGGGGGAACAAAGCAAAGAAGGCATCAGTAAGGAAAGATGAATGCTAAACAGTGGCTTTTTGGGTATTCAAACAAAAGCATTATTTTCAACTACTCTTAATTCTCATCTCTCGAACATGTCATCAGCTGGAAAGAAAAACATCCTTCAACAGCACACACACACACACACACACACACACACACACATACACACACACACACACACACACACACACACACCCCGCCATGGACTGTGGAGTATCTCTAACTAGATGTGTGATCCTGGGTAAGCAACTTAACCTTCTGTGCCTCAAGTTTCATCATCTGTGAAAATGAGGATGATAATAATATCAGCTTACCAAGACTTAAATTAAGAGAATTAAAAAACTTAATATTTATAAATGCTTAGAAGGACACCTGGGACATAATAAGCATTATAAGTGTATGTTTTTTTAAAAAAAGTAAGTATACCCTTAAAGGCACAACTGAGCTCATATATAAATAAAGAAAATCCTCAAGGGCCTCAAGTAAAGAAGGAATTAAAAACTAAAATAAAATTTGAAATTGTATATTAGAGTGGGGTGCTGAACTGGAATACAAAGGTTTCAATGTTAATGGTGACTCAGGGGCAGGAGACATGGCAGAAGAGAAGCACGCACTTGAAGTAACTGCCCCCTCTTACCTCCTCAGTAAAAAAAGGGGGTGGGGGAATATGCCCTATGGGAAGCTTTCTGTTTTGGTCTGAACTCTAGGTTAAAAAAAAAAAAAAGTGTAACATGAAATTCTGTAAAGAGGCATGCCTTCACTTGGGTTAAGCATTTCAATTTATATAACCTGCAGAACCACTGTGGAGACACAGCCTCAACCAGACTGCATAGGGTTCTCCCAGAGACATTATGTGGAGAATATTTGCGTAAACAATCTAAAATAACATTTAAGGAAACAATCCACCAGGAGAAAATATTAGCAGACAAGATACAGTAGTATTAGACATCGCCCACCAACACTAGGTAAAAGAAATATCAGCCTATAAAACAGGAATCCCTTGAAATAACTAGACATTTAAAAAGTAATCCTCGGGCTTCCCTGGTGGTGCAGTGGTTGTGAGTCCGCCTGCCGATGCAGGGGACACGGGTTCGTGCCCCGGTCTGGGAAGATCCCACATGCCGCAGGGCGGGTGGGCCCGTGAGCCATGGCCGCTGAGCCTGCACGTCCGGAGCCTGTGCTCCGCAACGGGAGAGGCCACAACAGTGAGAGGCCCGCGTACCGCAAAAAAAATAAAAATAAAAAAGAATCAATAGAACTTTTAGAGTCAACAAATAGTCACAAATTAAAAAATCATTTAAATATAAGATGGAAGCCTGAACACATGGACGGTGTTTACCTCTGCAGCCTCCCGAAGCCGCTCTACAATGAAGGGAAAAAAGGGGCATAAACCCAGAAGAATAAAAAGGATCAAAGGAGTGATTACTAATAGCAGACAAAACAGTCAGTAGTTTGGAAACTGGAAAGCACAGACTAGTAGTGACAACTGATTTAACAGCCTGGAAAAAGCTAAATCCGAAGCCTGTAGGAGATGAGAAAACCAACCAGACGCAGGTCAGGAACCTTGGCAACCCCAGAAAGTCTTAGAAGTTAGACTTTGTACCTTTGAAGTAAAAGATACTAGAAGCTGTATGAAAACAAGATAGGTGGAAAGTCTTTAAAAGAAGAAAGATTCCCCAGCTCCTTCTTTTACCCTGAGCAGCCCTTCAACTACCCTCAGCAAACCAGGTAAGGCTGGAGGTCTGTTCTCTGGAGAAACTGACAGCGGCGGGCTCACAGACAATCAAAAGCAGGTGGATTAAAAGCAGGTCAGCAAATAGACCAGAAATAAACCCTCTCATATATGGTCAAATGATTTTCCCCAAGGGTATAAAGACCATTTAATGAGGAAAGGACAGTTTTTTCAACAAATAGTGCTGGGAAAACTGGATATCCATAAAAAGAATGAAGTTGTACCCTTACCCTATACCATAAACAAAAATTAACTCAAAATGGATCAAAGAGCTGAAACCATAAAACTCTTAGAAGAAAACATAAGGGAAACCTTTTACGACATTGGACTTGGCAATGACTTCTTGAAATCACCAAAATTTAAAACTTCTGTACATCAAAGCAGCAGTCCCCAACCTTTTTGGCACCAGGGACTGGTTTCCTGGAAGACAATTTTTCCACAGACTGGGAAGGGGGGGAGGGGCGGGGGATGGAGAAATGGTTCAGGCGGTAATGCAAGCGATGGGGAGACGCAGATGAAGCTTCACTCGCTTGCCAGCCTCTCAGCTCCTGCTGTGCGGCCCGGTTCCTAGCAGGCCGTGGACCACTGCATCAAAGGACACAATCTACAGAGTTAAAAGGCAACCTACAGGATGGGGGGGGGGGGAATCTGCAAATCAAGTATCTGATGAAGGGTTAATATGTAGAATTTACAAAGAACTACAACTCAACAAGAAGACTACAAACAGATTAAACAATGAGCAAAGGACTCATATTTCTCCAAAGATGCTCAACATCTCTAATCATTAGGGAAATGAAAATCAAAACTATAACGAGATACCGCCTCACACTCAAAGGGTTGGGTATTGTTAAAAATCAAAATAAAAAACACAACAACAAAAGCAGAAAGTAAGTGTTGGGGAGGCCGTGGAGGAACTGGAACTCGTGCGCACCCTTCGAGGGAATATAAAATGGTGCAACCACTGTAGAAAACAATACAGAGGGGGCTCAAAAAATTAAATATACATTTGCCATAGGATCCAGCAATTCTAATTCTGGGTATATACTGAAAAGGACTGAAAGCAGGGTCTTTTTTTTCCTCCTTAATTGAAGTATAGTTGATTTACAATGCTGTGATAGTTTCAGGTGTACACCCAAGTGATTCCATTATACATACATACATATATACACACACAAAGGTATGTATAGGTTTTCCAGTATAGGTTATTACAAGATATTGAATATAGTTCCCTGTGCTATACAGTAGGTCCTTACTGTTTTTATTTTGTATAAAATTTATCTATTTTGTATACAGTAGTGAAAGCAGGGTCTTCAAGAGACATCTGCACACCCATGTTCACAGTAGCATTATTCATAATAACCAAAAGTGGAAGCAACACAAATGTCCATCGATGAATGAATGAACAAAATGTAGTATATTCATAGAGCGGAATATTATTCAGCTTTAAAAAGGGAAGAAAATTTGATACATGCTACAACATGCATGAACCTTGAGGACATTATGCTAAGAGGAACAAGCCAATCACAAAAAGACAAATAATGTATGGTTCCACTTATATAATGTACCTAGAGTAGTCAAATTCACAGAAGGTAAAACGGCCAAAAGCTGGTGGAAGGGGGAACGGAGGGTTGTTTTTTAATGGGTACAGAGTTTTAGTTTTGCAAGATGAAGAGTTCTGGAGATTGGTTGTACAACAATGTGAATGTACTTAACGTACTGAGCTGCACGCTTAAAAATATCGTTAAGATGGTAAATTTTATGTTATGTGTATTTTACCATAATAGTAAACAAATGAAAACCAAATCTGCAAACTGAACAATGGGATACTCCTATCTCCTTTTCCCTACTCCAGAAGAACTAGCAGCCAGGATTATATAAGCCATGCAGGAGACTAGATGTAGAATTCCTCTCTGGAAAACGGAATGATTTCTAAAATTTCTATCTGGTTCTTTTACAATTGTGCCAGGCCATTCTGGATAGCTTTTTTTAATCCCTCACTTGAAAAAGAATTCTTTTACAAATTTTAAAAGTTATTTTAAACATACTTACTTTATGGTCTAACACTTCCATTCTTTAAGGTCAACAGATACTGACAGAGAGTGCTCCAATAACATCGCTGGCTCCTTCTACCTGATCACCCAACACTGAAGCCCACCAAAGGACTAGCTCTACTCGGGTATGAACATCCATTTTTTTAGTGTCTCACTTGGAGATATAAGTAGAAGGCTGACCATCTCCAGACATTTGAGAATGTGTAAAATTAGAATAAAAAACACACAGTAATGGGCTTCCCTGGTGGCGCAGTGGTTGAGAGTCCGCCTGCCGACGCAGGGGACATGGGTTCGTGCCCCGGTCCGGGAAGATTCCCACATGCTGTGGAGCGGCTGGGCCCGTGAGCCATGGCCGCTGAGCCTGCGCGTCCGGAGCCTGTGCTCCGCAACGGGAGAGGCCACAACAGTGAGAGGCCCGCGTACCACAAAAAAAAAAAAAAAAAAAAAGAATGTAAAGAAACTAGAGGCAATGCAGTGAGCAAAAGAAAACTTCAAAAATACTATGATTAATATACCCAGAGATAAAAACAAATATTTTATTGAGAAAGATTTTTTAAAGATATTCAGAGAATAAGACAGTGTTTATAATAATTAAATATATGGTAAGAGAAAGGTAAGAGAAGAAACGGAGGAAATCTCCCAGAAAGAAAAAGCAATGGGAAGGAAAACAGGAGACAAAAGAAAACAGAAAAATAAAGGGAAAACTGTCACCAAATAAATGAGAAAATTTTCCATATATTATGGACTTGAGTTTCCAGCCTAAGTACCAGTACAATGCATAGGACTCTATTAAACAATAAAGCATGCCTTTAAAATTCTAAAAAAAAATATTTCTAATCTAGAATTACAAACCCAGCCAAATTATATGTAAAGAGCAAGGGTAGCGAAAACATATTTCCAAGAAAAGACATAAATTTTCTTCCCATGTACTCTGTTCTCAAGAAGCTACACCTGTTTTTGGAAAAATGGATAGGCTTCACTGCTAACAGTAAAAAAAAAAAAAAAAAAAAAAAAAAAAAAAAACCAGCAAATATTTACTGAGTATTTATGGCGTGAACAGGACCTTTATAAGACTTTTACAGGCACTGGCTCATTTAAACCAACTTTCCAGTGGGTAAGATTATTATTCCCACTCTTCAGGTCACATACACAGTTATCAGTCAGGATTTGAACCCAGGCATGTGAGCTCCAGAACCAATGCTCTCAGTCACAAAATGGTATTAGCATCATCTGAGAGCTATTCCAAAGGAATAAGCAAGCCTTTATTCCAACGAAACTTCATTTATGGAAACTGAAATGTCTATTTCACATAATTTTCATGTTACGAAATATTATTCTTTTATCTTTTTTCCCCCAACCATTTAAGGATCGTGTGCCATACAAAAACAGGTGGCAGGCTGGATTTGGCCCATAAACTGCAGTTTGCCAATTCCTGTCCTAAAGCAAAAGACCAGTATAAATACACTCCAGAAGCTGCAGATGGGAGATTTCTGTCAATGAGGTTCCAAACGGCCCATTATTACCCACAAAAGAAAGATTTAGCACATGGACAGCTGCTACACCCAGAGAGCCAGCTAACAACAATGCCAGTCTCTCAAGACTGACCCTTATCTTTGCTCCCTCTGTCTTCTCAATCTTGAAGAGACAGAGATAGCAACTTGGGAGGAGCTGGGGAATGGGGAAGAGAATCAAAATGCAGAAATAGCAAGGAAAAAAAAAAAAAAAACCCAGTTCACTCCTTTTTCTCCCCACAGTTTTCTGGGCCAGAATTTGGTCCAATATGAGGGGAAAGAGCAGGGCTTTAAAATGAATAAGAGCTTTTAAAGTAGTTAAGGTCTGACTTAACTGTACCCGAGGCTAATTGGAAAGCATCAGAATCTGTCCAGATTCACCCAGGTGAATTAGCAAATAATGTTTAAAGCCAGTGGTAAGAAAGAGTAAAGTTCCTCTCTGTCTTCCATCTACTAAATACTATCTCATTCAATAAACCAGTTAGGTAACCAAAGAGCCTTTATTCCGAATATGTAAAGAACACTCATAAATGAACAAAAATACCCCTCAAAAGAAAAATAGAAAAATGGGCAAAGGATATGAAGTTGTTTTTTTTCTTTTTCAAATCCCAAACCAAAAATCTCAAAAGAAAAAGAAAATAGAAAAATGGGCAAAGGATATGAAGTCGTTTTTTTTTTTCTTTTTTAAATCCCAAACCAAAAAGGGTGAAATGTGACAAACTTTCAACTTCAGTCAAGTAAATGTAAAGTAAACAGATACTATTTCACACTCATCAGGAAAAACGTTAAAGTCTAATGATATCTACCAGGTGTTGGCAGGAATCTGGCTAAATGAATGCAAGTCAATGGGCAAAATACCATTTTTAAATCAATAGTATTACCATTCGAATGAGACTGCTGCAGCCATTCTCTAGCCAGCACCAACACCCTCCAGAGAAGAGGTACATTTTTGCATAACAACGCCAACTTTTTAAGGAGAATCAGGTAGGGAGGCCACGCCCACACCTTAGGCTGTGAAATTTTAATTCATATTGTGTGACCGCTCCCTCCGAAAAAGACTCACAGATACAAAAAAAAAAAAAAATGCTCAAGGATCCCCAAGAACCCGAGACGCTCCGGAACAGACACGACCCGGAGACTAGAGGGGAAACGGGAGAGCTCGGTGGTGACCTAGTAGCGATTTGGGCCCGAGGGCTTAACTGGAGGGAAGCGGCAGGAATTTAAATGAATCAAGAAGACTAGTACCAGCTCGCAGCACCCCGTCCCACCGCCAGGAGGTCAAGGCCGCTGGGCACTTCTGGCAGCAGACTACCTCTCCCTCCCCCTCCGGGACACCCCGCGGGCCCGCAGGCCGGGATGGGTCAGAGGCCCCGCGGTCCGAGGGGCGGGCGGACTGGCCGCCGAGGCCTCGCCCTCGGACGACAGCTGCGGGGCAGCCAAGAGGGAGCCAGGAGGAGGGGCCGCGGCCCCGACCCGCCCCGAAGCCGCGGAGGCAAAACAGAAACGCAGCCCGGCGCGCGCCGCCCGGCCCTGCCCTGCCCTGCCCGCCGCCTAGCAGCTCCGCCGTCGGTAGCGAGATGGCCGCCGCCGCCTCCCCCGGCCCCGCCGCGGCCCCAGCCGCCGCGCCGGGCCGACGAGTCGCCACCGCCCACTGCCGGCCCCCTCTCGCTTGCCCGCCTGCCCGCCTGCCCGCCCTCCTGGGACACGGCCCGCTCCACCCCTCGCGGCTGCTCACCGCGCTGAGGCGGATCCCGCTGGGTGGCTGCGCCGCCATCTTGAGCAAGTTACAAAGCCAGGACCGGCCTCGGCCGCAATCCGACTGGGAGGCGGCGGGAGACAAATGTGAAGCCCGGAGGCCCCTCCCACTTCCTGGGCGGAGCGCGCGGGTGACCCCGCCCACTTACTTCCGCCTTCCGCGCTGTGGAATTGGGAGTGTAGGGAAGGTAGATCGCCCTGGGGGTAAAGGGAGCCGGGACAGCGGGAGAGATAGGTTTCAAGCTCCAGGGCCCTGCAGAGTAGGGCGCATGCGTGAGGCACCCGTAGGCTCGAATGGGTGACTGCGGTAACTGAACCTAGAGGCTTTGTCAAACAGTAATCAGCATGGAGGCTGCAAAGAGCTTTATTTGGGATCCTGGGAATTGCAACTGGAGATAGGTGCCAGCAAAATAGGATGAGTGGGAAAGAGAAAGAGTCAGAGGCTTATCAAAAACCACTAGGTTGTTAAAGTTGTCTTGCACGAATTATGATTAACTTTGATGCTAAAAGGAAATATTTGTCCTTAAGGGATAGACTGTCACGAGTTATTTAGGGTAAGGGCCGGATAAATATCTTGAATTTCTGGAACATCGTGCAGATGTTCTGGATACCTTTGTTAGACAATAGATAAGCGGTCAAAAGGTCAGACTTTGTCTGGGCTGAGACATGCATAAGTCACACTTCCTCAGTGGCCTCTGGCTCCATATTAGAGAGATCTCTTAGCAACACCTACTCCTTTTTGATTTTCCTTTTGCAGCTTGAGGGCCCCAAGTTTGAAGCCGGGTGCCATGGGCGTTGGTGACCCAAAAATGTGCACTTGAGGTGCTTGACCAGGCTGGACATGAATTACACTGAAGAAAGCCATCACATGCCCACCAGTGTCAACGTGATGTGAAACCTTATTAATGAAAGGAAGACTGTACTTTTGGGATGTACCTTGAAAATTATCATCCTTCATCCTGATAAAAAGAGTCCTTTCTCATATTGCAACTTATTGAGTCCTTTTGCTCGTGCACATTTATTCAGTATCGACTTGGAGCTGGGCCTTGGGCTACGTTAGTAGTATATAGAAATGTATAAGTTGGAATTTCCCTCGTGGTCCAGTGGTTAAGACGGCATGGGGCACGGATTACATCCCTGGTCAGGGAACTAAGATTCCGCATGCCATGAAGCGTGGCAAAAAAAAAGAAAGGAAGGAAGGAAGGGAGAAAGAAAGAAATGAATAAGTCAAGGGCTGTCAGATACTGCGGTTAAAGAAACAGTTAAAAGGTTTTTAAAAATATTCATTGCGTTTTTATAATTGTAAAAGAAATACATTTTCTTTGTAAAAATTCAAATAATACAGAAATATAAAATTTACCCCAATACCTTTACCAGAACATATAAACAATTTGGCGTACATTACTCCAGATTTACTATATGCTAAATATTGGGTTGGCCAAAGAGTTCCTTTGTTTTTTTCTGTAAGATGGCTCTAGTAGCACTTAGTTGTCTTTAACTTCTTTTGAAACAATTTTGTTAGATTGCATAGTGACAACTGTCATATCAGCGTGCATTAAAAAAAAAATCAAAATTGGTGAATTTTTGTGTAGCCATTTTAATATTGAAGATAAAAAAAGCAACATTTTGACATATTATGCTTTATTATTTCAAGAAAGGTAAAAATGCAACTGAAATACAGAAAAAGATTTGTTCAGTGTATGGAGAAGGTGCTGTGACCGATCAAACATGTCAAAAGTTGTTTGCGAAGTTTCATGCTGGAGATTTCTCACTGTACTGTGCTGCTTGGTCAGGTAGACCAGTTGAAATTGATAGCGATCAAATCGAGACATTCACTGAGAACAATCAATGTTATACCACACGGGAGATAGCCGACATACTCAAAATATCCAAATCAAGCACTGAAAATCATTTGCACTAGCTTGGTTATGTTAATCACTTTGGTGTTTGGTTTCCACATAAGTTAAGCAAAAAAAAACCTTCTTGACCGTATTTCCATATTTCTGCATGCAATTCTCTACTGAAATGTAATGAAGATGTTCTGTTTTTACGACAAATTGTGACGGGTGATGAAAAGTGGTTATTGTACAATAGTGCGGAACAGAAGAGACCCTGGGGCAAGTGAAATGAACCACCACCAACCACACCAAAGGCCGGTCTTCATCCAAAGAAGGTGATATTGTGTATACGGTGGGATTGGAAGGGAGTCCTCTATTATGAGCTCCTTCCAGAAAACCAAACGATTAATTCCAACACGTACCATTAACAGTTAGACCAACTGAAAGCAGCACTCAACGAAAAGTCTGGAATTAATCAACAGAAAACGCATAGTGGACTTCCCTGGTGGTGGTGGTTAAGAATCTGCCTGCCAGTGCCGGGGACATGGGTTCAAGCCCCGGTCTGGGAAGATCCCACATGCCACGGAGCATGAGCCCGTGCGCCACAACTACTGAGCCTGTGCTCTAGAGCCCGCAAGCCACAACTACTGAGCCCATGTGCCACAACTACTGAAGCCCGCGTTCCTAGAGCCCGTGCTCCACAACAAGAGAAGCCACTACAATGAGAAGCCCGTGCACCGCAATGAAGAGTGGCCCCCACTCACCACAACTAGAGAAAGCCTGCACACAGCAGTGAAGACCCAACACAGCCAAAAAAAAAAAAGCCATTATCAAAAAAAAAGGAAACGCACAGTCTTCCATCAGGATAACGCAAGGCCACATGTTTCTTTGATGACCAGGCAAAAACTGTTAGAGCTTGGCTGGGAAGTTCTGATTCATCCGCCATATTCACCAGACATTGCACCTTTGGATTTCCATTTATTTCAGTCTTTACAAAATTCTCTTAATGGAAAAAATTTCCATTCCCTGGAAGACTGTAAAAGGCATCTGGAACAGTTCTTTGCTCAAAAAGATAAAAATCTTTGGGAAGATGGAATTATAAAGTTGCCTGAAAAATGGCAGAAGGTAGTGGAACAAAACAGTGAATACACCTCAATAAAGTTCTTGGTGAGGGCCTCCCTGGTGGCGCAGTGGTTGAGAGTCCGCCTGCCGATGCAGGGGATGCGGGTTCGTGCCCCGGTCTGGGAGGATCCCATATGCTGCGGAGCGGCTGGGCCCGTGAGCCATGGCCGCTGGGCCTGCGCATCCGGAGCCTGTGCTCCGCAACGGGAGAGGCCACAACAGTGAGAGGCCCGCATACCGCAAAAAGAAAAAATAAATAAATAAATAAAGTTCTTGGTGAAAGTGAAAAATGTGTCTTTTATTTTAAAAACCAAAGGAACTTTTTGGCCAACCCAATACTATTTAAAATATGGAAGTCTAGCTCCTCTGCAACTTGCGTTTTTGTTTTATCTAATTATTTCAATTTGAGGTTTTTAGGTTCTCAAATATTTTTGAATAAATGAATGAGGAAATGTTAAAAAAAAAAAAAAAGCCTGTGTTCTGTTGCCACCCTTGCTACTGACCACTGGGTTCTCAACTGAAAAAAAAAAAAAAAAAAGCACAACCTAAAAGTTGAGAGTTATGTTTTATTTGGTGGACATACCGAGGATTAAGCCAAGGAGACAGGCTCTCATTAGCTCTGAGGGACTGTTCTCTGTTCTGAAGATGTAAGGGGGGGAGCCAGGATATATAGGGGTTTTTGCAAAAAACCCAGGTAGTCGGAGCATCAAAAGATTACTGTTAATTAAAGAAAACCAGACATCTCAAGTTAGTGAATTTAGTGCTTTTCTAGATATGGGGAGAGGCAAGAGTCTGGGCTTATTGAAATCACCACTTTGATGTACACTTAACTCTCTAGTGCCAGTATCCTATTATTCTCCATCCTGAATCCCCTCAGTGCGTACAGTGGGTGATGGCTTGATGGCCACAACATCCTTTCTTTACTGATACGGCAGATGACATTCTTTGTCCACAGGGTAAACGACATGTGAAACACCTAAGTAAGAGTGCTAGTTAATACCACTTGCAATCCTCTGGACTGGGTAATTTCTCAGTTTCCTCCAGCTTTCAGATTGTATTGTTATGTGAGAGACTCTTTCATCAACTGTTTGTTGAGAACTGACTTTGTGTCTATCAAAGTGAGGGCTCCAAGAATGTGGTGATGAGCAAAATAGAGGATTCCACTCTTGTGGAATCTACAGTCTCTTGGCTGTTTATTCAATAAGTTGTAGCCCATTAGTGAGCTGTGAAATCAATGTGGTGAGTCTCAACTAGCACTTTGCAAAAAAGAAAAAAAAAAAAGAATTTTAATTTAATAGTATAGTGTAGTGTCTGTCTGGGCCTAAATCCAACTTATTCACTTGTTAACTATGTGATGTTCAGCACTGTTGATTTTGAAATGAGATCAGCCTGGAATATCCGGGTGGGCCCTAGATGCGATCACAAGTGTCTTTGTGGGCTTCCCTGGTGGCGCAGTGGTTGAGAGTCCGCCTGCCAATGCAGGGGACACGGGTTCGTGCTCAGGTCTGGGAAGATCTCACATGCCGCGGAGCGGCTGGGCCCATGAGCCATGGCCGCTGAGCCTGCGCGTCCGGAGCCTGTGCTCTGCAACGGGAGAGGCCACATCAGTGAGAGGCCCGCGTACCGCAAAATAAATAAATAAATAAATAAATAAATAAATAAATAAATAAATAAATAAATAAAATAAAACAAGTGTCTTTATAAGACCGACGCAGAGGGAGATTTGGTCACAGGAGGCTACTTGGCCACTGAAGCATCTCTCCAGAGACTTGAAGATGCTATGTGGATGGTTCTGAAAGTGGAGAAAGGCCATGAGCCAAAGGATGCAGGGAATGCAGCTCCAGAAGCTGGAAAAGGCAAGGAAACTCCCTTCTAGGGCCCCTAGAATTTACAGGGAGCACGAGCCCCTGCAGACACCTTGGTTTCAGTTCATTTGGGACATCTGGCCTCCAAACTAGAAGAGAATACATTTCTGCTGGTTTTTATTTTTTATTTTTTGGCTGCTTTGCGTCTTCGTTGCTGTGCACGGGCTTCCTCTAGTTGCAGTGAGCGGAGACTACTCTTCATTGTGGTGCGCGGGTTTCTCATTGCAGTGGCTTCTCTTGTTGTGGACCATGGGCTCTAGGTACGTGGGCTTCAATAGTTGTGGCACGTGGGCTCAGTAGTTGTGGCTCACGGGCTATAGAGCTCAGGCTCAGGCTCAGTAGTTTCCAAGCTGACTTGGAAATCTTTATCTTTAAAAATGTCAAAGCTGGGCTTCCCTGGTGGCGCAGTGGTTGAGAATCTGACTGCCAATGCAGGGGACATAGGTTTGAGCCCTGGTCTGGGAAGATCCTACAGGCCTCAGAGCAACTAGGCCCGTGAGCCACAACTACTGAGCCTGCATGTCTGGAGCCTGTGCTCCGCAACAAGAGAGGCCGCAACAGTGAGAGGCCCACGCACCGCGATGAAGAGTGGTCCCCACTCGCCGCAACTAGAGAAAGCCCTCGCACAGAAACGAAGACCCAACACAGCCAAAAATAAATAAATAAATTTATTTAAAAAAAAAAAGTCAAAGCTGAGTTTGATGTGATTTTTTTATGGTAAAAACTACCTTCTTTGGGGAGTGCTGTTTACTAAATGTTTGTCTCCCCCCAAAATTCATATGTTGACATCCTAACCACCAATGTGATGGTATTTGGAGGTGGGGCCTTTGGGAGGGTGATTAGGTCAAGAGGGTGGGTACCTCATGAATGCGATTATAGTCCTTATAAAAGAGACCTTACAGAGATCCCTCAGCCCTTCTGTTAGGACACAGCAGGTAGAACCAGGAAGGTGCTTTTTTTTTTTTTTTGGCTGCACCGTGCAGCTGTGGGATCTTTGTTCCCTGACCATGGATTGAACACAGGCCCTCAGCAGACAGAGGGCGGAGTCCTAACCACTGGACCGCCAGGGAATTCCCAGGGTGCTTTGACTTTGGACTTCCCTATTACAGAACTGTGAGAAATAAAAGTTTGTTGTTTAAGCCACCTAATCTATGGTATTTTTATCTTAGCAGCCCAAACTAAGACAAGAAAAGAGAAATTTTAAAATTCCATACAAGAGTTAGAATATCTGAAGAAAATAAAATCTCTAACAGATTGATCTAAATCAAAAACAACATGAAGGGGTTTCCCTGGAGGCACAGTGGTTAAGAATCTGCCTGCCAATGCAGGGGACACGGGTTCGAGCCCTGGTCCAGGAAGATCCCACATGCCACGGAGCAACGAAGCCACAACTACTGAGCCTGTGCTCTAGAGCCCATGAGCCACAACTACTGAGCCCACATGCCACAACTACTGAAGCCTGCACACCTAGAGCCCGGGCTCCACAACAAGAGAAGCCACCGCAATGAGAAGCCCGCGCACCGCAAGGAAGAGTAGTCCCCGCTCAGCCCAACTAGAGAAAGATCGCGCGCAGCAACAAAGACCCAGTGCAGCCAAAAATAAATAAATAAAAATAAATTTTAAAAAAAGAAAAAAAAAAAAACAACGTGAAAACTGGTTGCTTTCACAATCCTACACAGTTACACATCTCAACTTTTACATGGAATATATCTCAGAGAGCCTTCCATCGTTGTACATGAAAAACTTCATCACATTGTTTTACAGCTTCATAACATTTCATTATATTGATGTATTGTGATTCATGTAGTCAATCTCTTACTGGTGGACACTGAGGTTGTCTCCAAACTTTTTGCTATTATCAATATTTACAATGAATAACTTGTATATAAGTCATTTTGCACATATGCATGTATATCTGATAAATTCCTGGAAGTAGAATTGTGAGGTCAAAAATACATCCATTTTTACTTTTGGTAGAAATTGCCCCATTTTCTCCACAGAGCTTGTACCAATGTATATTCTGTAGGAATGGAAGTGGGAAGGCTGTTTTCCCTCTTTCACTGATATTCCTGAAATGGTCAGTGACTAATATCTCAGAGCAATTTTTTTTCTCAGATTGTAAGTTTGTGTGTCTTTTTACACTTGTAAAAGCCAATTGTATGTGTGTGTGTGTCAGTGTGTGTGTGTGTGTGTGTGTGTGTGTGTGTGTGTACTCCCTGTTTAAGTCTTTTGCCCACTTTTCTATTCTGTTTCTTTTGATAGTTCTTTCAGTACTGAAGAAATTAGCCCTTTGTAATATGTCTCAAATATTTTTCTGTTTGCCATTTGTCTTTTACTTTGCTTATGATGATTTTTGTTGTGCAGAATTTTAAAAAGAAAATTTATATAGTCAAAATTATAGAACTTTCTCTTAGGCTTCTGGAATTTATGTTCATCTAAGAAATTTCATCTCCATTGTTGGCTTATATAAATATCTTTTCCTCAGTTCTTCTAGCATTTTCATGGTTTCTTCATGGTTTCAATCTTTGATTGGTTTGGAATTTATTTTGGTGAAAGATGTGAGATATGAATCCAACTTATTTTCCCCCTGTTGGGTACCCAGTTATCCCAACACCATTTATTGAATAAGACACCTTTCTTTCCCTCTATGGGCTTGAAGTACCACCTTTATTATATGCTAAACTTTTCTATGTGTTTGGGTCCATTGATAGACTTTCATTTTGTTCTATTGACCTCTTGTCCATTCCTGCACTGGTACCAATTATTTTAGCTTTATAATATAAAGATCTGAGGTTAATTCTCTTCATTACTCTTTAACTTAGAATTTATGCTGTAAGTTAAAATTTATAACTTTATTGTGTTGAATTTTCCTCTTCAGGACCTAGCATACCTTCCCTTTAGCTCCAAGTCTTCTTTTCTGCTTTGGTAGTGTTGTCTTCAAGGAGGTCTTATAAAGTTTTTATTTTTTTCCTATTTTATTATTGTTGTTGTTATTGGTAGTGAGATTTCATCTATCTCATAACTGGTCATAAATAGATAGATAGATATAGATGTCAAAAAAACTATACTGATGTGTACATATTAACTTCTGATTGAATTTTCTTGCCTTTAGGCTGATCATACTCTTCATTTGGCCACGAGCTCCACCCCCTGCCCCCAATCATATTAAACAACTTGTCTTTTTTTTTTTAATAAATTTATTTATTTATTTTTGGCTGCATTGGGTCTTCGTTGCTGCACGTGGTGGGCTTTCTTTAGTTGCGGCGAGCAGGGGCTACTTTTCGTTGTGGTGTGCGGGCTTCTCATTGCAGTGGCTTCTCTTGTTGTGGAGCACGGGCTCTAGGTGCACGGGCTTCAGTAGTTGTGGTGTGTGGGGCTCAGTAGCTGTGGCTTGCCGGCTCTAGAGTGCAGGCTCAGTAGTTGTGGCACACAGGCTTAGTTGCTTTGCAGCATGTGGAATCTTCCCGGACCAGGGCTCGAACCCGTGTCCCCTGCATTGGCAGGTGGATTCTTAACCACTGTGCCACCAGGGAAGTCCCCAAACAACTTGTGTTTTTCCTGAGGGAATTTAGATTGATAGGCTGGCTTAGATTCAGAAACAAACAGAAAATAATTGGAAGGAAAACATGGGACAATATACAATCAAGTACTTATTAGTTACTGTAGTATCTTTAACACAACACAAAGCTCTCTCAGCAGTATGGTTAGTGCACAGAGTCAAGTGTTCCCCCTCCATACAGTACGGAAGTGTTTGGCTGTCAAAGGGTCCAGTAAGAATTAAGGACAAGCCACGTGAAGACAGAATGGCTGGTTCTCACAGAGATGCTTCAGATGGGTTGGGCTGACTATGTAATCAGGCAGTGCTGGGAGCAGCAGGACAGAGTGGGAAAAGCACGCCAAGCAGAACACCTCACGTGTCCCAAGTGGTGGTCAGGGAAACCACATGAGTCTCAGGGAGGGGATTCTTAGTGTGACGGAGAGGCCAAGATTGGGGCAGAAAACCCACTGTTCCCTGAGCCCACACTGCCTCGTCCTACAAATCCATTCATTCAAACTTTGTTTTACTCCCCTTTCTTCTTCCTTCCAGCACCACCTTGGGCAGATAAATCAACATTTATGTTTTTCATTTAGCTATTTGCTGGCTGCTCGTCGATGCCAGACACCGAAGGAACTGAAGATACAGGCTCTGTCTTTTCCACAACAGGGCGCTTACCTTGGACCAGTGATGGCTACTACGTTATTCAGTGCTTTCATGGGGCCACAATGGGAAGGTGCCTCGCTGTGAGGTGTAGCAAGAAGCAAGGCCAGGGAGTTTGGATCTCGAAGACGGGCTCCCATATATTTGTTAAATAAACCAACAAACGACTTGAGTAGGACTTTGCTAGGTGAAAGAGAAGGAGAAAATAGTATCAAGTGGATGAAACAACATATGTAAGAAACGCAGGAGAGGGACTTCCCTGGTGGCGCAGTAGTTAAGAATCCACCTGCAAATGTAGGGAACACGGGTTTGAGCCCTGGTCCGGGAAGATCCCACATGCCGCGGAGCAACTAAGCCCGTGCGCCACAACTACTGAGCCTTCACTCTAGAGCCCGTGAACCACAACTACAGAGCCTGCGTGCCACAGCTACTGGAGCCTGTGTGCCTAGAGCTTGTGCTCTGCAACAAGAGAAGCCACCGCAATGAGAAGCCCACGCACTGCCACAAAGAGTAGCCCCGACTCGCCGCAACTAGAGAAAGCCTGCATGCAGCAACGAAGACCCAAAGAAGCCAAAAATAAATAAATAAATAAATAAATAAATAAATAAATAAATAAATAAATTCATATTAAAAAAAAAAGAAATGCAGGAGATGAGAAACCCTGAGTGGTTGGAGGAGACAGGAGAGGTAGCTGAGGCCTTCAGGAGGATAGAAAACCCCATCAGGCCCCAAGAGTCATAATTACAATTTCAATTTAGGGTAAAATATTAAGCAACTTCTTTTTCTTTTTTTTTTTTTTCTTTTTCTTTTGCGGTACGTGGGCCTCTCACTGTTGTGGCCTCTTCTGTTGCGGAGCACAGGCTCCGGACACGCAGGCTCAGCAGCCATGGCTCACGGGCCCAGACGCTCCATGGCATGCGGGATCCTCCCAGACCGGGGCATGAACCCGCGTCCCCTGCATCGGCAGGCGGACTTGCAACCACTGAGCCACCAGGGAAGCCCAAGCAATTTCTTTTTCTAAACCTGAAACACTGAAGGGCGAGTTTCTCCTTAGTATTCTACCTCCCATCTGCTTCTGGTTGACTCTGGGGGGAAAACTCAGGATGGCACAGACGCTTGTTCACCAGATAAGGGGGAGCCCTGGCTGTTTCCCCTACCCTCACTTTAAATTCACAGTATTTTTGGGGTTTGTTTTAAAATTTTATTGTGGTATTACATACAAAACATAAAATTTATCATTTTAACCCTTGAGTGTACAATTCAGCGACATTAATTACATTCACATTGTTGTGCAACCGTCACCACCATCCACCTCCAGAACTTTCTCCTCATCCCAAACTGAAATTCTGTACCCATTAAACACTAACTGATCAGTCCTTTCTCCCCCAGCCCCTGGCCACCACCATTCTATTTCCTGTTTCTATGAATTTGATTATTCAGGCACCTCATGCAAGTGGAATCATATTTGTCCTTTTGTGACTGATCTCTTTCGCTTAGCATCATGTCCTTAAGGTTTATCCATGTTGTACACGTGTCCGAATTTCATTCCCTTTTTTTTTTTTTTTTTTTTTTTGCGGTACGCGGGCCTCTCACTGCTGTGGCCTCTTCCGTTGCGGAGCACAGGCTCCGGACGCGCAGGCTCAGCGGCCCTGGCTCACGGGCCCAGACTCTCCATGGCATGTGGGATCCTCCCAGACCGGGGCATGAACCCGCGTCCCCTGCATCGGCAGGCGGACTCTCAACCACTGCGCCACCAGGGAAGCGCTTCATTCCTTTTTAAGGCTGAATAATGTTCCACCATATGTCTACACCACATACATGTATCCATTGATGTACATTCAGGTTATTTCCACCTCTTGGCTATTGTGGATAATGCTGCCACGAACATGGGTGTGCAAATATCTCTTTGTGACCCTGCTTTCCGTTTTTAGCAGAATTGCTGGATCATAGGGTAATTATATTTTAAACTCTTTGAGGAACTGCCATGCTCTCTTCTTAGATCCAATTTTAAAGTCCATTTCCGCCTTGGCTTAAAGGTAGGCTTATTGATTTAGATGCAGAACCACTTGGAAAGAGCTACCTGTATAGGATGAGAAGTAAGCAGACAAGCCTCCGCCTTGCGGGTTTCCTCATTTCCACCCAAGCCATCATCTCTGTGAACTCATGGCTCTGCAAACTAGTGTTTCTCCAAGAGTGGTGCAGAAAGCACTGGCATCGAAGATAACTTATTACACAAGTAGATTGCCGAATGTCACCCCATTTACTGATTCAGACTTTCTGGGGCAGAGGCTAAGCCTTCTGCAAGTTAGCAAGCTCTCTGGATGATTCTGTGCACACACCAGAGAGAGGACCCCTGTTAAGTAAAGTTGCTTTGCTGGATTCTAACCACAACTGACAGATTTCCAACTGCCGGCTCCTCATAACCATCCTGAAAAAAGGTTGAAGGGGGTCTCTTCACTCAACTTCAGAGACAGCACAAAGTCCGATTGAAGATGATGGAATTCAGCTTATGGAATGATGACTATACAACTTAACAAAACATGTAAGCATGGTAAGATACTACGTAGTGATTCTCACAACGTCCAGTTGCCCCTTAGTGTAGAATGGGTGGACTCTTCTTTGATGGCGTTACTTGTCCATGTTCATGGGTTTGTGTGTCCTACTAAACTGCAAATGATACCTGGTAGAAGGCATTGTCTTACCTCAATTTAATTCCAAAGGCCAGATTCTGTCTGGTCTCCCAGGTTGTTGTTCAAAGCTTTTAATTACAGTCTTCATCACCCATCTTGATGAATCCAGCTACTTCTACTTCTACTTTAACTGGGCATAACACAAATGCTGGAAAATAAGGCTTGTTCTGCTTTAAAACACACCTCACCACCCCTTGAGAGGCAGGAGCCATCTGCTCTGTGCCGAGGCCCTGGGAGGAGCTGTTTCAGCAGGAAGTCCGCTGGGCGGGGTGGCCTCAGAAGGTGTCTCCCACCCAGCACCACGTAGCAGCAGCCCTCGCAGGGTTTTCCTGTTTAAACTTCTGAGCCCTGGGCTTGAAAACATAGTGCTCTAGAGCAAGACAGACCTAGGTTTCGGTTCCTGGCTCTGCTGACTTTGGAGAACTGAGGAACAGTCCCTACCTCCCAAGGGGGTTAGGAAATCACCCATGTGACGCGCCCAGCACTACGCCTGGCCCCTGGGAAGCACTCCAGTGGTGACCATTCATACCTGCTCATAAGGGCTACATCCCCACCACACCCTCCTGTAGCTCCGTGCGCTCCAAAGTCTGCTTTGTTAGTGCGCGGGACCCAGCACACTGCTTGCCCCCAGAGAAGTGGCACTTTGGTCCTTGGGCTGGACACGTGGCTTAACTTCTTCTGAGAGGAAATGAGTCACAGCGGTCGTCTTCCAAGTGGGGTGCAGAAGCGCCTCCAGTAGGAAGGGAAAAAAAGAACGGCTGATTTTGCTTTTCCTCACACTTAAAAAAAAAAATCTCCATTTTCTCTTTTAAAACTAAGACAACATTGTCAATCAACTATACTCCAATATAAAACAAAAAGTTAAAAAAAAAGACATAAAAGATCCAAAAAAAAAGTCAAGTGAAAAAAAACAACTATATAAACCACAGCGGGAGCAAAGAGAGGGTTAGTTGCTATAACCCTGAGGGGTAGTTACAGTCGATATTTCTATTTTATAGATGAGAAAACTGAAGCACAAAGTATATGTCCAGCCTAGCATGTGGGTAAAGCTGAATAACAAACCCAAATTGAATTCAGAGCCTATGCCCTCACCCACTGTGGTGTGTACACTGACAAAAGACTTAGATATACATCACATTTATAAGACTTCTTTCCTAGTGTTCTATGATACACAGAGATGTACTATTAAATCCCTTTTAAGATTTCTATTAATAAATAAGGATTAAATTATATATGGTATTGACCGAGACCATTAAGCTGTTTTAGATACTGGAGAGAAAAAAAGAAAAAACAAAATTTGTAAATCTAGGTACAGATACAAGAACTACCTTTCATGGCATAATAGCTACTGATGATATAAATAAGCTATTAGTTTTGTTGTCAATTTTGATACATGATCATATGTACCCACCTTGATGTTAACTATTAATCAGCATATGGTTATCTCCTCACAACCTGAATTATAGGGAACTCATCATATAAGTTACATTGAATTCACAATTCTACACTTCAATATTTAACATTTCAGTGACCAAACTTGCAAATTATTTTAAAGATACCCCCCAACACACAGAAAAACAACACAGTTTCCATGTAATTATTTATTTTATTTATTATTATTTTTTGGCTGTGCCACATGGCATGCGGGATCTTAGTTCCCCAGCCAGGGATCAAACCCGTGATCCCTTCAGTGGAAGCAAGGAGTCTTAACCGCTGGACCGCCAGGGAAGTCCCTCCATGTAATTTTTTGTTTGTTTGTTTGTTTGCGGTATGCGGGCCTCTCACTGCTGTGGCCTCTCCCGTTGTGGAGCACAGGCTCCGGACGCGCAGGCTCAGCGGCCATGGCTCATGGGCCCAGCCTCTCCACGGCATGTGGGATCCTCCCGGACCGGGGCACGAACCCGTGTCCCCTGCATCGGCAGGCGGACTCTCAACCACTGCGCCACCAGGGAAGCCCTCTCCGTGTAATTTTTAACACGTATTTGTATGAATACCCCTATATGGTGGTGCTTTTTGATTCTTACTTTTAGCCCTTATTTAGGGAACCAAGTGGTTCTGTGTTCCCCACATCCTATCTTGGGGCTAGTGACACAAATTGCTTCTGCAGCATTCACAAACTAATACGTAGTAGAATGTTAGGAGAAACTTAACCAATAATGTTGGTCAAGTTCCCAAACACCCTAGTCTATAGAAAGGATGGATCTGAGAGCACGCATTAGGTAGGACAGTTTGCATCGTCTGGCCCGGCAAATGAGGTCATGGAACGCCCTGGTGGCTGAAAAGGGGACATGAGCTAGGCAGGTCTGGCAGGCAAGGCCCGCGCACTGGCGCAGAGTGAGGGTGCTCACCGCAGAGGATGGGCACCAAGAGGGGGTCTAAATAAGGAAGTTGGCATGAGACAAAGAGGCTCGAAAAGAGTGGGATGACACGTTGCCAGCCTGGAGGAGTCTGTGCCGAGGAAGGGATAATTTTCATCAACAGCAATGTCTGCAGAGAGGTAAAGAGACCCCAGAAAGGACAGGGTAGTAAGGAAGAGTCCAAAGAGTGAGTTTCCCTGACAATAGTTTCAGGCATTAGAGGCTCCATGACCACGTTGATTGCTTTATGTTAAATGGAGAGTGCTGGCCAGGCACACTGTGGTACCATAACTAAGGTTACAGCTGTCAGACGTTTGAAAACTATGTATTTCTTACCCAGCAGAATAGTGTGAACATGTGACTTTAATGGGCATGAGTTAAATACAATGAGATATCTTCAAGCTGACACCTCTGCTGAATAGTCAATGGTAAAGGGCAATTCGTATTTTCAGAAAATAATATATTTTCATTTTAAGATGTGGTACCGGGCCTCCCTGGTGGCGCAGTGGTTGAGAGTCCGCCTGCCGATGCAGGGGACACGGGTTCGTGCCCCGGTCTGGGAGGATCCCATATGCCGCGGAGCGGCTGGGCCCGTGAGCCATGGCCGCTGAGCCTGTGCGTCCGGAGCCTGTGCTCCGCAACGGGAGAGGCCACAGCAGTGAGAGGCCCGCGTACAGCAAAAAAAAAAAAAGATGTGGTACCAAAATAAATGTTTAAAGGGACATATGTAAGAAAGGTTAAAATAATAGTCAACAAGATTTTCAGAGAGGTGTACTGACACAGACCCATATATCTGCAACAAAGAGAACAACTCTTCAATCTCTTCATCCTTTACTTTATATTACAAATTTTGTGCCGCCATTAGATGATATATTAATTTTATTTCTTTACATAAATTGAGGAAGAAACATAAAATCAGATCTAAAAATATTACATGGCATTCGGGGGGGGGTGTATTTTGGTGCCACCAGAAAAATGATCTGAAATTTACTTTCAAAATTGAGACAGACTTGTTTAAAAGCACTATCCTGGCTCCTTTTTTGTTTTGAATATATCCTGGTTTTTCTCAAAGTCTCAGTAAATGGATTAAACAAGTTCTGGCTTACAAGTTTAACATTCCAGATGTTCCAAAAAATCATATTCAACACATTCTTCCAGTTGCTTCAAGACCCTTGAGCTATCTGCGACGGGAAACTCCACAAGTAGAGGGCCTCGGGTGTCAGCAGGCAGTTTATTCTGGGTTTTAAAAGCGCAATTTAGAGTCTTGAAGAATGGCATCAATTGCCTAATGCTGGAAAGAGAATGCTGGCGCAGAAGAGGGAACTCGCTCTTCACGGTGAGCTCATCGGAGCTGCCGATTTCCTGCAAAAAACCCACAACGACATGGCTTTGCTAAGGGTTAAGAGATGCACACGAGGCACGTGCAGGCGGTGAAAGCTAAGAGATGGGTCCTTTATGAAATTCACTGTCAGCGCTGATGGGAGCAGCATCAACTCAGATCCTAGGTCTTCAGCTGCCATCTTCCACCAGGATTTCACCCTGAGCCCACCCCGCTGGGGCCATTGTCACCTCTCCTGCAGGCTCTTCCTCTGACTTACAGAGGAACTCTGTGGGCAAGACTACTTCTACAGGACTGTGTCACCCAGGAGGCTTTACCTCTTAGCAACTGGGATGAGAAAGTGACATATAAATGCTAAAACAAAGAGAAATTTATAACCATCTCCAAGTCTGAACACTCGGTTAGGGGGCATTCTGAAAACTGTTCAAAGTCATTAAAATCAAATAGCATATGAAGTACTTCACTCACTGCCTAGTCTTTCTCCCCTCTGTCACAAATATAACTGTTAAAAAGGAAAACATTTACCCCATATTTTAATTTTAGAAGTTCGAGAATCCTGACAGTGTGGGGTTTGCATTCTTGGTGATTCTCCTCTAGATCCGATGGGAAGGCAGGGCCCTCTGTGTCCACTTCTGGAACAAATGCCCACCTGTAACTGGAGGAAAAAAATCTGAGGTCAGGCATGCTGCCTTGGAGCCCACTTGAAGAGTTATAAACAGTTTTACTGAGATGTAAATCACATTCACTGCTTTAACGTGTACAAATCAATAGCTTTTGGTATAGTCACAGAATTGTACATCCATCACCATAATCAATCTTAGGATATTTCCATAACCCCAAATAGAATCCCTGTTCCCGTTAGCTCTCACCCCTCAATCCACTACACCCCTTTGATCTAGGCAACCACTCATCTATTTTCTGTCTGTATAGATTTTTTTTATACTGGACATTTCATACAAATGGAATCACATCGTACACGGTTGTTTGTGCCTGGCTTCTTTCACTTAATATTGTCAAGGTTCATCCATGCTGTAGCATGTGTCGGTACATTTCTTTGTATTGTAGAATATTTCATTGTATGGACACACCACATGTTATTTATCCACTTGTCAACTGAGGGACATTTCTCTACCTTTTGCCTATTATGATTAATGCTGCTGTGCATACTCATGTACATTGGAACTCACTTAAAAAAAAAACCTTTCTTTTTTAGAGCAGTTTTAGGTTCACCCAAAATTGAGCAGAAAGTACAGAGGTTTCCCACTTGCCCTGGGCCCTGCTCTGCCGTGCACAGCCTCCCTGACTACCGACATGCCCACCAGAGGGTACATTTGTTACAATCGATGAACTCATACGAAATAGTTTCACTGCCCTAAAAATCCTCTGTGCTCTGCTTTGCTCTCCCCTCCCCCCTGGCACACACTCAGCTGTTTACTGTCTCCACAGTCTTGCCTTTTACAGATCATCATATAGTTGGAATCAGACAGTATGTAGCCATTTCAGATTGGCTTCTTTCACTTAGTGTTTCTAACCACAAACATTTCTACATGATTTCACCCTTTAGGGGAATAGGACAGAGAGAAGTGGCATCTGGGGCCAGGCATGAAATTAAACGTATGAGCAGCTGTGTTAAGCCTACAGGAAATGTGAGCCAACAAGGGCAGAGCCAATTGGAGATGGCATGTTCCATTTATTTAATTAAAAAACAAAGAGACAAAAAAATTATACAAACCCAGTGAGGATCACCAGGGGGTGACTCTGTTTTATAAGAACCCAATAGCAAAACCCACCTCAACACACACACACACACACAGAGGCAGAGAGAGAGAGAAAGAGAAACCCGTACATAAACACTACTGCGAACCAAATTCCCCAAACCACAGATGTTGCAAGTAATGTGAAACTTGGTATTCTGAGCAGGTTTCTCCGCCACTAGTAACCCATGCTGCGTTGTCTTATATACTGTACAGGAAAGAGCAAGTGAAAGTGCTCACGAGGAAAGAAAGTCATCTGCTTCAAAGAAGACACGTGGTCTTCTCTGACTTACATCTGAAATAGCGGCATCTTGTCAGGTGGAAAAGAAAGTGCTGTGTCCAAGAATTTGCAAGCTGATAAATATAGGATAAGTTCACTCTGGGGGATCTCCCCCATCGAGGGCTCATTTCCATCAGAGACTGAAACTTTTATTCTGTTGATTTTGTTGCTGTTTCTGTAAATTTGCAAAGAAACTCTTGTTATAAATTCATTCACATCTGCTGTGGTCCTTTTGCCTATGCAATGTCCATAAGAAGGTTTTCCTTTTAAGAAATGGTCAGAATAGCTGGTCCCTTCACAACTACTTCAGGAAAACAGTATTTAGTGTTAGATAGCCCTGTGTCTTAAGGTGATGTCCATTAACCTTCATATATGTGTGCAGACTGCTGTACTACTTACCTCAATGATTCATCGTCCTCTTTCAGATCTTCTTCAAGCTGTATGAATGTCTGAATCTTTAAAAAAAATGTGAATTCAAGTTACTATTTGAGAGTAAACCTAGCTTAATGTTTAAAATTTATATGTCCATAAAAAAATAGCAAATAAAGCAAAAGAAACAATCAAAAAAATGAAAAGACAACCTATGAAATGGAAAAAAATATCTGCAAACCAAATATCTGATAGGATAATATCCAAAATATATAAAGAACTCATACAACTCAGTAACAAAAATAAGCAAATAATCCAATTAAAAAATGGGCAGCATTATTTGCAGTAGCCAAGACATGGAAACAACCTAAATGTCCATCAACAGATAAATAGATAAAAAAATTGTTTTATATATACACAATGGAATATTATTCAGCCATGAAAAAGGAGAAATCCTACCATTTCCAGCAACATGGAAGGACCTTGGGGGCATTATACTAAGTGAAATAAGAAGAGAAAGGCAAATACTGTATGATCTCCCTTATAAGTGGAACCTAAAAAAATAAAACAAGGAACTTCCCTGGTGGTCCAGTGGTTAAGACTCCGTGCCTCCAATGCAGGGGGCATGGGTTCAATCCCTGGTCATGGATGTTAACTAAACTTACTGTGATAATCATTTCATGATATACTTCAGTCAAATCAAGTTGTACACCTTAAACTTACACACTGCTATATGACACATATTTCAATAAAATTGGGGGAAAAAAACAGTTTAAAAAATAGCAAATAGGGAGTTCCCTGGTGGTCCAGTGGTTAGGACTCAGCACTTTCACTGCCATGTCCTGGTCGGGGAACTAAGATCCCGAAAGCCATATGGCATGGCCAAAAAAAAAAAAGCAAATAATATCAAACTGTACAGATTAATTGGAATTACTGACGTTGAGAGAGCAACTATGATTATAGGATAAAATATCTCTACTTAGGCAAGAGCTGACTATGCACTACCAACTTGACTGAAAATTTTGCAGATAAAATTAGATATATATGAAATATTATTCCTGAAAAAGCATTTTTAAAAGCTTCAATTTTGCTTTCAAGAGTAAAATATTTGCACTTACCAATTCAGAGACCATTATTGGCCACAATGAAGTCAAATGTTGAGGAGATATTCTTAGCAGCAAAACTCTGAAAAAAAGAAACATCTGAGCAGCAACTATGGATGTCTGTCCAACTCTGAGATTGTCTGTCAGGCGTTCTAAGGAAAGAAGATTTTAGAGATGTCACACAAATAGGCAGTTTGGAGTTTCTCACTAGACAAAGAGGAATAATAAAATTGCAATTGCTTTGACATTTGACAAGAACCTCATACATGAGACGGGTGTTGGAAGAATGGTTTTGTGCCCCGTGTTTGCCCCCAGCACTGTTCTTTGTGAGGCACAGCAGTTTGTGGCTTTTGCTAAAGAAGTGAATCAAGTTCCTCTTATTCCCCTGCTGCAGCTAAGTAGAAAGGCATCAACTTCTGGCTCAAGCCAGAAATCCAGTGTGTGATCAATGAACATGTAATTATTCTTCTAAGAATATGAAACATGAGACACAGAAACTGAAAAGTCTTTGGCGAGTGATGGACCTATGAGATCATATAGATTGGTTGGCAGATGACACTATATTTTGGGGGTGAGGAGTGGCAAGTGAAGTGCGTGAATAAAATAGAATTATTCAGTAAAGCTTAGATTTGAAGACCATGACAAAAACTTTAATTCCTGCAGGAAAAAGAAAAAAAGGTAAACTCTCTAGTCCCTAACAGTCTTCCCCACTTCTCCACTGAAATAACTGTTTGCAGAATGTGATTTTTTCCCATAATCTAAGGTTTCTTAGGAAGATGACAAATTGCCATAGGAAATAGCTGAACTATGGTCATGCCGCTTAAGATTCGCTGTAGTAAATTAGTAGTAAACTTCTCTTTACTTGAGGTAGCTTAAGTGGGTTTTTACTTCTTGCCTTTAAAAATACTCTGACCAAATGAAGGATCGTGCATAGATCACACACTTGACAAACAAGTTGGTATTTTTAAAGACTGGTTTGTGCTTTTGGTTCTGGACAAGATGGAGTAAGTATAATACATCCTATTTATCTAACTGCAAACAAACAAACAAACAAACACCTTGAACAAAAATACATAAACCAACTATCAGAAAACAGGTGAAGGAAAGGTAGCAGGACTGCGTAGGAACCTTGGGACTTAAGGAATGACCCAGAACTGGGTTCCATGTGGTTTTTAAATTTTTTATTTTATCCCAGCTTAGGCAATTGAAAAGAATGTAACATGGAATGCCAAAAATCTCAACTTGAATGAGAAAAGATACCCAAAAGACACCAATGCAGAGATAATACAGAGGTTGGAATTACTGGAAAAGGATTTTAAAGCCGCTATCTAATAACCAATTATGGACACTTGAAACAAATAAGAAATAGAAAGTGTCAGCAAAAAAATACAAGATACAAAGAAAAGTCAAATAGAAATTTTAGAACTAAAAAACAGAATCACCAAGATAGAAAAACTTACTGCTGAGCTCAACAGCAGAATGGAGATGACAGAGGAAGAGGGGAATTCAAGACAGAATCAATAGAAATTATGTGAGCTGAACAAAGGAGAGAGAAAATATCAGAAAAAAAAAAAAAAAGAACAGTCTCATAGACCAGTGGGACAACAAAAGATCTAACATTTGTGCACTGGAATCACAGAAAAAGAGAAAAAAGAATATAGGTTGGAAAAATATTTTAAAAATAATGACTGAAAACTTTCCAAATGTGGTGAAAGACATATATCTACAAATAAAACAAGCTGAGTGAACTCTAAAGGAGATAAAAACAAAGAAATCATGTTCAGTCACATAATCAAACTTCTGAAAACTAAAAACAAAGAAAAAAACCTTGATAGCAATCAGAGGGAAATGATACATTACCTAAAAGGGAGGATAATTCAAATAATAGCAGATTTCTCATTAGAAACCATAGAGTCAGAAAGAAGCTGCCATTTTTCAAGTGCTGAAAGAAAAGAACTTCGACTCAGAATTTTTCTATTTCCAATTAAAACATCCTTCCAGAATAAAGGTGAAAGAAAAAAACAATAACAACAACCAAACCAAACCAAGATGAATGAAGGTGAAAAAAAAAAAGGCTCAATGAAGGAGAACAGTGCCAACAGATTTGCACTAAAAGAATGGCTAAATGATGTTCTTCTGTCAGAAGGGAAATGGTAATGGTAGGAAACATGGAACATCAGGAATGACTAAAGAGCAATAGAAAGGGTAAATAAATGAGTATAAATAATATCCTTTCCTCTTGAGTATTTATGTTGGACAGTGAAAGCAAAAAGTGTATCTCTATCTCTTATGGTTCTAGTATGTAAATGTAGTATTTCAGACAACTGTATCACATGGGAGAAGAGAAAAGCAAATGGTGGTAAAATACTGATACTAGTGGACCACAGTAAGTATGTATATTCTATGTTCACTGTAATCCCTAGAGCAACCACTGCAAAAAGCTATAGAAAGAGATATACCCCCAAACCACTTTAAATAAATCAAAATGGAACGCCAAAAAAATGTTCAAGTAACATCAGGAAAATAGGAAAAGGGAAACAAAAGGAATGAAAAACAAGGAACAAACAGAAGATAAATTAAATGGCATAATATATCCTGACATGACACATCAATTAAAAGAGATTGGTTGAACGGATAAAAGGAATGACCCAGTTGTATGCTATCTTACACAAAACTCACTTCAAATATAACAATATGGCTTCCCTGGTGGCGCAGTGGTTAAGAATCCGCCTGCCAATGCAGGGGACATGGGTTCGAGCCCTGGTCCAGGAAGATCCCACATGCCGTGGAGCAACTAAGCCCATGTGCCACAACTACTGAGCCTGCGCTCTAGAGCCCGCAAGCCACAACTACTGAGCCTGTGTGCCACAACTACTGAAGCCCGCACACTTAGAGCCCGTGCTCTGCAACAAGAGAAGCCACCACAATGAGAAGCCCGTGCACCGCAACGAAGAGTAGCCCCCGCTTGCTGCAACTAGAGAAAGCCTGCACAGCAACGAAGACCCAACACAACCAAAAATAAATGAAATAAAGAAATCTTAAAAAAGATAAAACTACTTTAAAATATATAACAATATAAGTAGGTTAAAGGTAAAAGGATGAAAAAAGATACAATATGCAAACATTTTAAGAAAGCTGGAGTGGCGCTATTAATATAGGACAGAATAGACTTCAGAGCAAAGGAAAGTACCAGGGTCAAAGAGGGACATTACACAGCGGTAAGGTCAGTTCAACAAGAAGATATAACATTCCTAAATGTCTGTGCACCAAACAACAGAAGTGTAAAATACTTGAAGAAAGCACTGCCAGAACTCAAAGAAGAATAAGTACTGACAACTGTAGCTGAACTTCAACATTCCTATCCCATGACTGATAGAACTCCTAGGAAAAGTCAGTAAGGATATAGAAGAACTGAGCAATACCTTCAGCCAACAGGATCTAATAAACACTTGTAGAAGACTCCACTCAACACCAGCAGAATACATCTCATTACGTGCTCGTGGAACATTCACCAAGACTGCTTCACGACCCATGATATAACCGAACTTCAACAAATTTAAATCCTACAAAGAATGTTCTCTGACCATGATGAAATCAAACTGGAAATTAATAACAGAAAGATAACCAGAAACACTTGGAAATTAACAAACTTCTAAATTAGATATGGGGTGAAGAAGTATCAAAGGAAATAAAAAATATAAAGAAATGAATGAAAATTACAATATATCCGATTTTGTGGGATACAGTTAAAGTATTGCTGAGAGGGAAATTTATAGCACTAAATGCTTACATTATAAAAGAAGAAAGCACTCAAATCTATAATCCAAGCCTCTACCTCATGAGACCAGAAAAAGAACAAAATAAAACCAAAGCAAGGACAAAAAAGGGCATAATAAAACGCAGAAATAAATGAAACTGGAAACAAAACAAACAAAAATAATGTAGAAAAATCAATCAAATTAAATTGTGGTTATTTGAAAAGAACAAGAAAAGGGATAAACCTCTAGAAAGACTGACTAAAAAAGAGAGAAAGCAAATTACCAATATCAGGAATGAAAGAAGGGGTATCTCTAAAGACATCAAAAGGATAATGAGGGACTTCCCTGGTGGCTCAGTGGTTAAGACTCCACGTTCCCAATGCAGGGGGCCCGGGTTTGATCCCTGGACAGGGAACTAGATACCACATACATGCTGCAACTAAGAGCTCACAAGCCACAACTAAGGAGCCCATGTGCCACAACTAAGGAGGCGGCGAGCCGCAATTAAGGAGCCCACAAGCTGCAACTAAAAGGAGACCACCTGCCGCAACTAAGACCCAGTGCAACCAAATAAATAAATAAATATTAAAAAATAAAAGTGTTAAAAAAAAGGATAATGACATTTGAATTACTGTTTAAATGGGAATGCAAAATGGTACATCCACTCTGGAAAACAGTTTGGCAGTTTCTTATAAAGTTAAACACACATTTACCATAGAACCCAGTAATCAAACCCTTGTGCATTTATCCCAGCTTGCAGGATCTTAGTTCCCTGACCAGGGATTGAACCTGGGCCCTCTGCAGTGAAAGCACAGTCTTAACCACTGGATCGCCAGAGGCTTTATTTCTTTTTTTAAAAAATTTATTTATTTCATTTATCTTATTTTTGGCTGCACTGGGTCTTTGTTGCTGTGCATGGGCTTTTCTCTAGTTGCGGCGAGCGGGGGCTACTCTTTATTGTGGTGAGCGGGCCTCTCATTGTGGTGGCTTCTGTTGTTGTGAAGCACAGGCTCTAGGCGCGCGGGCTCAGTAGTTGTGGTGCACGGGCTTAGTTGCTCCATGGCATGTGGGATCTTCCTGGACCAGGGCTCGAACCCATGTCCCCTGCATTGGCGGGCAGATTCTTAACCACTGTGCTACCAGGGAAGCCCCTAGGCTTTATTTCTAATAACCAAAAACTAGAACAACCCATATGTCCATCAGGTAAATGGATAAATGAACTGAGGTATATCCACAAAATGGAGTATTATTACTCATTAAAAAAGATCAAACTCTTTATACACCCATGAACATACCCCACTTGCCTTTGGATGGATCTCAAAAGCACTGTACTAAATGAAAAAAGCTAATCTCAAAAGGTGACATTTACATAATACGTATGATGTATGATTCCATTTAAATAACATTAAAGTGATGGAGAACAGATCAGCAGTTTCCAGGGGTTAGGGCTGGGTGGAGGGTGTGACTATACAAAGCAGTGAGTGACTTGAGGGTGTCGCTCTGTAGCAAGGGAAGAGTTCTAAATCCTAGTTGTGGTGTTGGCTACAAGAATTTGTATGTGGGACACGTTCACAGAACTAGACACACAGACACACACACAAAGAATGCACTGTAGAAACTGGTGAAATCTGAAAAAGTCTCAAGTTGAGTTATGGTAATATTCCCACATCGATATCCTGGTTTTGATGAGGGACTATGCTTATGTGAGACGTTATCATGGGGTAAGCTGGATGAACAGTACACAGGAACACCAGATACTATTTGTGTAACTTCTTGTGAGTCTTAATCTACTTCGAGACAAAAAGTATTAAAAAAAAAGCGGTTTGTACACACGGGGCATATTTCATATTGATGCTCCAAATAAAAGCTAAATTCGTGAGATTATTCTTCAGCCAAGATGATCTATTTTAGAAGCTCTAATATTCCTTTCTTAGCTGAGTGATAAACCTTACAAGCTTAAGGAGTCCTGGTGAGCAGAGCCAGAGAAAGCCCAGAGCTAGAATCCCTGCACCACTGTCAAGGTTGCAGAACCTCGCTTAGGCTGGCCACATAATCTTGCTGAGCCCATTTCCCATCTGTGAAACTCACCTGCCTCAAAGGGTACCTACTAAAGAACACAGCCTGCTGCTGGCAGCCAGAGGGCTCAGATTTCAGTCCAGGTTTTGCCAGTTAGTGGCAACGCAGCTTTACGCAGGTGTTAATCTCTCTGAGCACAGGTATCCTGATGTAAAAATGGAGCTAATAAAGGACAATGAAGAAAACTTAAAAGATGGGAAGGACTTCAATGGACCTGGAATGAGTCACACTCATCAGCTTAGAGGGAACAGACTGTTCCCTCTAGACCTTTCTGATGCCCTCATCAGGGGCCTTTGTAGCCTGTCCTCCTTTCATCCTAGACAAGCAGCATTTTATCGTCCCTCCTGTTTAAAAAATAATTGCTTTGAGCCGATTTACTTCTTTGGAGATCAATGTAAAATTTATGTCACTACGAGAGCCAAGATGTAAGAAGCTGCTCAGCTCTGCACTGAGTGCATCAATCGACCTCTTCCAGTGCTACTTGATGGTGATCAGTTGGGGGTGAGGACCCCAGAGGAGAAATGCCAGGCCTTCCCCACTCCTGCCTCTTTTGATTTGGTCTCAACTATTCACCTTGGTGTGCAACTTAGGAGCTTCTGGATGCCTCCGCTCCCTTGACTGGGGCGTCACTGCTCCATGGGGCCAGTCAATGTCCCAAGACTGTCAGAGAACGTTCTGAATCCCATCACCCCAGGACCTTAGGGAAGCTGGGTCTATCAACAGTCCTGGGGACAATGACAATACAGAGGCAAGTGCTTGGCAAACTGTCAGTTAGTAAAAAACGGAAGGGGGTGGGCTTCCCTGGTGGCACAGTGGTTGAGAGTCCGCCTGCCGATGCAGGGGACGCGGGTTCGTGCCCTGGTCCGGGAAGATCCCACATGCCGCGGAGCGGCTGGGCCCGTGAGCCATGGCCACTGAGCCTGTGCGTCCGGAGCCTGTGCTCCGCAATGGGAGGGGCCACAACAGTGAGAGGCCCGTGTACCGCAAAAAAAAAAAAAAAAAGGAAGGGGGTAAACATGTTTACTTCTTCATCTTATTTTTTTATTTTTATTTTTTTTATTTTTATTTTTTTTGTGGTATGCGGGCCTCTCACTGTTGTGGCCTCTCCCATTGCGGAGCACAGGCTCCGGATGCGCAGGCCCAGCGGCCATGGCTCACGGGCCCAGCCGCTCCGCGGCATATGGGATCCTCCCAGACCGGGGCACGAACCCGTATCCCCTGCATCGGCAGGCGGACTCTCAACCACTGCGCCACCAGGGAGGCCCCATCTTATTTTTTTAAAACAAGGACTCAAACAGGTATTTTTATTTTATTTTATTTTTTATTTTTCGGCGGCCTTGTGTGGCATGAGGGATCTTAGCTCCCTGGCCAAGGATCGAACCCGTGCCACCTGCAGTGTAAGTGCGAAGCCCTAACCACTGGACCGCCAGGGAAGTTCACTCTACTTTTTCAAACATGTAGTATTAAAAAAAAAACCAAAAAACAGCACTTGAGCTATCCAAAGTGGAGGGTATTTATTTGGAGAAATTCCTCTTTCCCCAAGGGCCCCCAAACTATCTCCTATTTAAAGTCAGCATTATTCTGACTTTCATATATGTTGCATGTATATAATATTATGTTGCCTCTACTTCTCTCTCCCTCTCCGAGCCACGGTTTCTCAGAATTGGATGTTTACACCCTGCCATAGTCAGATTCTCCATACCACTGATTGAAAAAGGCCATTGTCTGTTCTCTTCCTGTTCTACACATCTAATAGTGTCTCTTTGGCTCTCTGGGCCTCACCCCACGTTTTAGGAGAGTGTGTGATGGGACATGGGGGAGAGAAGGCGCAGGTGTTTCTCCCAAAGTGAGAAGGCATGGCAAGGATTGTCCAATGCACTGCCTACCACGCTCTCCTGCTGAGAAAGCGAACTTCACGCTGCCCTTTTGGACCACTGTCTGATGGCCAGGTGCATAAAGCACCATCACAGACGCCGCCTGTGAACTAGAGGAAATGTGGTTCCCTTTGTTCTTTCTCCCCTTTAAATCCTGTAAGGATGCAACAAAGTTCAGCTTTGACTCTGCACTGAGCAAAGTCTCTGGAGGGCTGCCATCACCTTTAACGGCATTCCTGGTCACCCTCTGATCTAAGCAGCCTCCTGTTAGTAATTCAAGTAAGGATTTGTTAATATCTGAATATTCACTTTTATACATTTTAAGTATTCAAGACGTTAGGTCATGAACATCTCCTTACGTGCTTTACAGGCTGAAATTATGTCAGTAGAAGTATAATGGTATTTTCATTATTGCAAATATAAAATACTGTCATAATTAATACCCGTGAAAGCTGTTAATGTTTTTTTTTTTTTTTTTTTTTTTTTGCAGTACGCGGGCCTCTCACTCTTGTGGCCTCTCCCGTTGCGAAGCACAGGCTCCGGACGCACAGGCCCAGCGGCCATGGCTCACGGGCCCAGCCGCTCCGCGGCATGTGGGATCTTCCCAGACCGGGGCACGAACCCGTGTCCCCTGTGTTGGCAGGCGGACTCTCAACCACTGCGCCACCAGGGAAGCCCCCCTGTTAATGTTTTGACCTAAAATAATTAAGACCTTTCAAGTGGTTAATCATGTAGGGACATGGGCTGAGAATTAATACAAATATTTAGGAAAAGCACATGCTTTGTGAGCCGACAGATATTTATAAGAGCATTTTTTAAGAGGGTAGAGTAAGAGATTTATATCATAATTCTATGTGGAAACAACCTGAATGTTCAACTGGTGAACTGGTAAACAAATCACAGGATGGAATACTATAGATAAATAAAAATAAAAAGAAATAAGCTATTCATAAATCCAACAGAATGAATGACTCTCAAATACAAAAGAAGCCAGACTCAAAGGCTGTATACTGTCTAATCACATTTACATTTATAGGACATTCCAGAAGAGATGAAACTATATGAACAGAAAGAAGATTTAGTGGTTGATAGGGTCAGGGGGTAAGGGGAAGAGATGCCTTCTGAGGGGCACGAGTGAACTTTCTGGGGTGATGGAAATGTTCTGAATCTTGATTGCAGTGGTTGTTATGTGACTACATGTGTTTATCAAAATTCATAGAAATGTATAGCCAGAACTGTATGTAAATTATACTTTAATAAGTCTGAGCCCCCCAAAAGGATTTACACCGTAATTCTAATATCTGTAAAACTGTTTGTTATACTAGTCTTCATATTTAATACAATTCTTGAAAGCTTTTTTATTTTATTATATTCCATTTAGGCTACGTGTCTTAAGGAAAACACATTCCTGTTTGAGAGTTCTTTTGTATCTCGGAGGAGGATGAATTAAAACAGAATGCTCACTTTGCCAACTCAACATTTTATGATGGGGAAAAACCTTTAAAACCATGTATAATATCCACAATCATTCATTTTTGAAGCAGACAAAGAATACCACGAGTATGAAGAAGAGAAAAAACCGCTAAGGAAAAATCAGGTACTTCTCCAAAATCTTGCTGTGACACTGGCCTCACTTAGTATCTGCACTGCAGGAGGGATCCAGCAGGAGACAGTGCTGAAGAAGCACTGCCAGAAATAACAACAACCTAATAAAAACTAATAGCATTATAGGACTTCTCTGGTGGTGCAGTGATTAAGAATCCACCTGCCAATGCAGGGGACACGGGTTCGAGCCCTGGTCTGGGAGGATCCCACATGCCACGGAGCAACTAAGCCCGTGCGCCACAACTACTGAGCTTGCACTCTAGAGCCCGCGAGCCACAACCACTGAAGCCCCCATGTCTACGGCCCGTGCTCTGCAACAAGAGAAGCCACCGCAATGAGAAGCCCGTGCACCACAACAAAGAGTAGCCCCCACTCGCCGCAACTAGAGAAAAGCGCGTGCACAGCAACAAAGACCCAACACAGCCAAAAATAAAAAAATTAAATTAAAAAAAATTTTTTTAAATAGCATTATAATAAATTTTTCTCTTGCCTTTTTTAAAAAAATAAATTTATTTATTTATGTTATTTTTGGCTGAGTTGGGTCTTCGTTGCTGTGCACAGGCTTTCTCTAGTTGTGGCGAGCGGGGGCTACTCTTCATTGCAGTGTGCGGCCTCCTCACTGTGGTGGCTTCTCTTGTTGTGGAGCACGGGCTCTAGGCATGCAGGCTTCAGTAGCTGTAGCACGTGGGCTCAGTAGCTGTGGCTCACAGGATCCAGAACGCAGGCTCAATAGTTGTGGCGCACGGGCTTAGTTGCTCCACGGCATGTGGGATCTTCCTGGACCAGGGCTCAAACCTGTGGCCCCTGCATTGGCAGGCGGATTCTTAACCACTGCACCAGCAGGGAAGTCCCATAATAACTGATTTTTTTTTTTTGTGTGTGTGTGTGTGTGTGTGTTACGCGGGCCTCTCACTGTTGTGGCCTCTCCCATTGCGGAGCACAGGCTCCGGACGCGCAGGCTCAGCGGCCATGGCTCACCGGCCCAGCCGCTCCACGGCATGTGGGATCTTCCTGGACCAGGGCACGAACCCGTGTTCCCTGCATCGGCAGGCGGACTCTCAACCACTGCGCCACCAGGGAAGCCCAATAACTGATTTCTAAAACAAAGTTTCAGATTTACTGATATATTTCCAAAGTTCTTCTACAATCACCTCTGCTGAGTACTCATTTAACGTCTGACCATTCTGCCAACACTTGCCCTGGGCCCCTCTGGTTTCCAGCCATGTTGGCCACTCTGGGTCTGTCTCTTTTTTTGGGGGGGGGTGGGCTTGGGGGAGGGCAGGCCTTCTTACCTTGGATCAGAGGAAGGTAAAGGTGGTACTGATCAAGTTCTCCACTTAAGACAGCAAAAGCCTGGCGCTTTAGCAGCATGGCTTTCTGCTCAAAACTTGAGAACAGTTTTAAAGAACTGCTCTGCATACCTGGAATAAATAGAGCAAATATGTTCCATTTAGCAAGAACACTACAGTGAGAGGTAATTGATGAGAAATTCCTACTATTCCTATCTTCCCTGGTGAAAGATCATGATCTTGATTAAGGGCATGTAGTTGTTACTCAGGTATCTACATTTATAAAAAAGTTCTTATTTCTTTCATGACACTGAATGATGGGGTATTTGAAGAGGATATGAGGTACAGGGAAGTACTCCTAACCAATTGTGGTCAACTTATCATTACTTTCAAAAGTATTTTCTCCGCGATAAAACTGCAAAAAAGGTAGTTAAAGGCATTCGTGTCAATAGACTGGAAATAGGAAGGCTCATTCACGTAGTCTTGACATATCCTGCACATCACATTACACTCTGTGGCTGAAATGGCACTAAAAAAGGTTTGAGCTGGGCTCTGAAATACGTGGTAAAAGCTGATTGTGACCAAAAGGAATTGGTCCTTTCAAGTGTGACTTATGTGCACATAACAGAAGAACTTACTCATTAAATCTTTAAACATTGTTTTCTCATGAGTCAGAAGATGGTCAATAATGGACTTCCAACTGGATAGTAAAAAAAGCAAAATTAATTAAACATGCAAAGGGTGACAGACTGATTAAAAGCATCAAGAAAAGAACATGTCCCTTTAAGATCTATTAAAAACTGCTTTCTGTAAAGTTAGTGAAAGGGATGAATAGTTTTTATATAAGGAAATGTTAAGCAAAAGATTTCATTTATAACCTTAACATAGGGAATGAATAACATAGGGAATAATGAATAATTTCCAGCTCACCATAAAAGAAAACACAAATTGTCAAGGTACCTTGGCTTTTGCAAGGGTTGCCCTTAAATGTGTTCACACAGATGACGTCCATACACTTGTGTTAATGGAAGGAACTGGGGTTGTGAAGACAAATACCACTAGTTCTCAACGGGCTCCCTGCAGTGCAACAGGATTACAGCCATGGCCGCTGGTGGTGGCCGAGCAAACCCTCAGCCCATATAAAAAAGCTGACCAGTCTCCACCGCCTACCCCTGCCGTTAATGAAGACCTGCTCAGTCAAGCCAGGCGCAGAGTTACGAGGGGTTCTGTTGACCTCCAAGAAAAAGGCACAGCTACTTCATCCTGTGCCTGTGATTCCACGGATCTCCACTGCCCGCGCAGAGCCTGGCCAGCCTCAAGGTCTCAGTGAGGACTCGGGGAGTGTAAGCCGAGAAGTGGGATAAGGACACCGCAGTGTCACCATGGAGCCCTGTCATCTTAATGCTGGTCAAGCATTTTGTGATTACAAGATAAAGTAGTACTAAACCAAGTACCACTGGAACCCCATGCAATGCTCTTTAGGAAAAATATGCTCTCTTACTTGAAATTCTTCTCCTGGTTAAAAAAAGGCACCTTTGTAGTTTTTAGAAGACTTAATTCTGTTCCCAGAAATACACAGTTAACCCGTGAGTGGTGTCCTATGATTTGGATTGATGCTCGCTCTGCTGCTATTTCAGGAATGAGAATTAATTACAGAAATCCAAACACTTTTCCACTTGAAGATCCAGGGCATATTTTTTTATCAGGACAGCATTTCTTACTGCACACAAGAAGTGTCCATCTGGAAGAAGGCCGGGTCCAAGAATAATTCCAGGACTTCTTTTTTCCAGGCTCGTTTCGTGTAGGCATAACCGCTCAGAGAGCTCAGCAGCTGGGCGCCAGCCCGGAAGCTGGGGGCATTGTAGGCACTGAAAAGGGGTGGGAAGGGGAAAGGGCCAAGGTCAGAGATGGTGCAAGAACCCCGCTGGACACATTTCCCATAAGCTATCTTTCCACACGTGGGTGGGGTACAATGGAGAAGGTGGCGTTACCTGTGATTGCGTAAGTAAGGAAAAACATAGTAAAGCAAACGTGAGATCAACGGCACCGCTTTCTCCTTCTCATCACTTCGATAAACCATGTCCAGGAGGGATGCCAGAACCTAGAAGAAGAGGACCGCAAGAAAACGGAAATCTCCTAAAGCAGGCGGCAATACAAAATTTAGTCCTTGGGGTATATACAGCCTAACAAGAAAACTCCACGGGGCAGCCTGAGGCCAAGACTGGCTTATGAACTCACCCGGGACGGTGCAGCCCGTGCGCCCTGGCCCCTGAGAATGAACGCCCTCGCAAAGCCTCACTTCTGTGGGGGGGATGACAAGCCAGATGCATATGTACCTCTGCCAGGAGGGAGAGGGCTTGCACACTGTACACCGAAGGAGCAGACGCGGACACCATTGCTGAAGCGGCGGCGGCAGCATCTGCTGAAAGAGGCGTGTGTGTTTTCATCAGGACAACAGGTCACCATTTATGCCCCCAAAGCATCAGATGAACCTGAGTCATGAGCTCCTGCCCTTCACACTGACTCTGTACGTACATACATGTGTGTTTTCATCAGGACAACAGGTCACCATTTATGCCCCCAAAGCATCAGATGAACCTGAGTCATGAGCTCCTGCCTTTCACACGGACTCTGTACGTACATACATGTGTGTTTTCATCAGGACAACAGGTCACCATTTATGCCCCCAAAGCATCAGATGAACCTGAGTCATGAGCTCCTGCCTTTCACACGGACTCTGTACGTACGTACATGTCACGTATTCTTCTCTGCTAACATGTTCAACTTCAGCAACTAAGAATCTGTTTTTTTTTTTTTTTTTTTTTTTTTTTGCGGTACACGGGCCTCTCACTGTTGTGGCCTCTCCCGCCACGGAGCACAGGCTCTGGAAGCGCAGGCTCAGCGGCCATGGCTCACGGGCCCAGCCACTCCGCGGCACGAACCCGCATCCCCCGCATCGGCAGGCGGACTCTCAACCACTGCGCCACCAGGGAAGCCCGAACCTGGGTATTTTGATCAAATAAATCAGCACCAACTCACTGTCTTCCTACCCGCTTCTATTCTCATCACCATTTTTGGAGCTTCAACATCCCCTTGGATGATCCCTCTCACATCCTGGCCTCTGAGCCCCTTAGTCTCTTCTTTTCCAGCAAGCTTTTATTTTGTTCCAGCTCAGCCAGCCACTGTCACCATCATACCCTTGACCTCATGAATTTCAAAGTCTCCATTTCCAGCACCCTACCGTGACCACTTCTTACCTTTCCTGCTCACTTACTCCTGGAATGCTGCTCTGACCATTTCCTGAATCCTTGCACAAGCCTCCAAACCCCTGAGTTCACCTCCTTAACTACCCGTCAGTCCCCCCAGGTCTTCACTTCTCTATCTCCCCACCCACACCCGTGGTCTATCATCCACCTGCGAACATCCTTAACTTTTTTGCTTCTCTCTCCCTCTGAAGCACTCACCTAAAAAATGCAAAGCTGGCTAAACCCAATGATTGCCTATGCAGTTCTATGCAGCTAAATGCTCTGGAGAAAACCAGACTACTCTGAAACAGATCTCACTTTACTTCATGACTGTGCAACTCAAAAATGACCTGATGCTACTAGATAACCCTCCCCCATGTCCCTCAGCGCTGTGCTGGCTTTCCCAGGCTCCAACATAATTCTTTCACCTCCTTCCTCCATAATCATCGATACCTGTCCCTCCTCAGCTGGTAACCCCATCTCATATTTCATTGAGAAAATTAATGCAAACAAACAGAAACGCCCTCAGTTTGGCCGCTATGTGTTATTAACCTGGCACATTTATATCCGTGTTCTCTGCCTTGTCTCCTGTTTTGATAGACATGTTCCTGGCTCCTGTCAAAGAATGCTAATTCCATTTACGATATTAATCCTGGCCCTATGGCTGTCGAAGACTTTGCTTTCTAACTATCCTTTCGCTCTTTGGTAATAATTTCTTCCCCTCTGCTGTACTATTCCATCACCATACAAATATGCTTTGGTTAACTCCAATTGAAAAACAAACCGAATAAAAGATATTCTTTGGTCCTTAGTACTACTTCATTACTGCCCTATTGACGACTAAGCTTCAAAGAGTTATCAGCACCCACTGTCTCCTCTTCCTCACCCCTGTCCTCTTCTCCGTCCAGTCACGCCGTCCCACCCCCATCAAACCCAGGGAGTCTCTGTCCTTACTTCACGCTACTTCTCAGCAGCCTTCTGCTGCATTCCTACGCCCTCCTTCTGCAAACACACTCTTCTCACAGTTTCCATGACTCCATGTTCTCTTGTTTTTTTCTTCCTACGCTGCTGACCTTTTCTGATTCCTTCCCAGACATCTCAAATGTAACACAGGCAAACCCAAGCTCCATCTCCCTCTCCAAAATGTTCTTGCTTCAGACTTTTCCACCTCAATCAATTGTTTAAACCAAAAACCAAAGTCATGGGACTTCCCCAGTGGTGCAGTGGTTAAGAATCCACCTGCCAACGCAGGGTTCAAGCCCTGGTCCGGGAAGATCCCACATGCCACGGAGCAACTAAGCCCGTGCGCCACAACTACTGAGCCTGTGCTCTAGAGCCCGCGAACCACAACTACTGAGCCTGCGAGCCACAACTACTGAAGCCCGTGTGCCCAGAGCCCGTGCTCCACAACAGGAGAAGCCACCACAATGAGAAGCCTGTGCACCGCAATGAAGAGTAGCCCCCGCTCGCCCACAACCAGAGAAAGCCCACGTGCAGCAATGAAGACCCAACGTGGCCAAAAAAAAAAAAAAAAAAAAACCAAACAACAAAAACCCCGAAGTCATCCTTGTTTGCCTTTTTTTTTCTTTAAACTACCACTTCCAATCCATCAGCAAGTTCTGTTGACGCTGCCCTCACACCAGTCCACCTTTCTTTAGAGCCTATGCCTCTAAGCCAACATCTTCTCTTGCCCAAAGCACCATGAAATGCTTTTAACTGAACTTTCAGTTTCTGTTCTCGGTTGCTGCAGCCCATATCGCTCCCGGCAGCCAAACTGATGTTTTCTGTAAACTTGATAAGATCCTGTCACTGCTCCAAACACTTTCATGGTTTCCCACAGCAAGCAGGCTGATGGCCAAGCTCTTAAATGTGCTCTGCATCAAGCCCGACAACCTTCCGCCCCCGCTCTCGCCCTGACCTTGTGCATGACCACGCATTAGGCTCCAGCCAAGCTGATCCTCAGGTTTCTTGGGCCTGGTCCACTCCCACCTCAAGAACCCACCATCCCCTCTGGGCAGCGCCTTCCCAGATCTTTGCATGGCGGCCCCCTTACCTTGTATTTCTCAGCACAATGGACACTTCTTTGGGGACATGTTCTGTAACATCTAAGTGGCCCCCAGCCCCACTCCCATTAAAAAAAAAACTTTCATTTTGGAGTAACTTTGGATTTCCAGAAGAGTTGAAAGATACCTTTGTTAATTTACTTTGGACCATCACCTTCCGTGTCACCCCTGCTCATTCTGTTTCCTGCTGCAGCACCGGCATCTAGAACATAGTGCATGGCACATGCCAGACGCAAACATACAGGAAAGAGCCTGCACGTGCACTGCACACATAAGAACTCTAAGTGGAGAAACACATCATTGGAAGCCTCATTCTGTTTCATGATTTAGACGGCCAGTATGCATACTTAGTTTGTTCTCAAGACCAAAACAAAGTATAGTGTATGATCCAAAGAGTCTTTTGGTACTCTATAATTTGCTAATTAAGTCTTATTGAGAAGCCCCCAAATCACCTCCAGCTTTGGAATTCTATGCTTTCTTTCTTTAAATAAAAATCAGGTAGGGCTTCCCTGGTGGCGCAGTGGTTGAGAGTCCGCTTGCCGATGCAGGGGACACGAGTTCGTGCCCCGCTCTGGGAAGATCCCACATGCCACAGAGTGGCTGGGCCCGTGAGCCATGGCCACTGAGCCTGCACGTCTGGAGCCTGTGCTCTGCAACGGGAGAGGCCACAACAGTGAAAGACCCACGTACCACAAAAAAATAAAAAAATAAAAAAAAAATAAAATAAAAATCAGGTAATCATTTTACTACAGTATTGTCTTAAGGTTAAATTTAATTACTGCACAACTCAGGCCCAATGACACTTGACTCAGCACAGCTCAGCTGCACTGGTGGTGGAGAAGCAGTTTAATCCCTATATCAGTACCTACATCGGAAATAACTGAGGGCAGATGAGCCAAGGAGATGCACGAGCTCTCTTTCCCTAGAACCACAACTATAACATAACCACAGCCTGAGAAAGCATAACTGTTGGTTTACATTAGTAAATGATAGCATACTAGTTATAGGATCTTCATTACAGAGTAAAGTATAATTATTTTCTTATGTAAACCACAAAACTAGCTGTCAAACAAATATGGCAGAAGTAATGGAGGGGGGGTACTATGGCCTGTCTGTCTAACACCATCCTTCCTTCTCCTGGCAAGAGAAGCCCCTCTTGGGTGGGAGCCCATTTCTCGGAGCTCCAGGGCACCAGCCTTTCCTCTCCTCCTCTGGGTCAGCCACAGGCCCAGAAGAGCCAACCGGAATCTTTGCGTGAGACTTGATGAACTTCATCTGAACACCTAGCTCCCACTCTGACTAAAACCAGATGTTGACGCCTGGGCTTTTCCTATACATGAGCCAGAAAGTTTTGTGCTGCTGTGTTTCTACACGCCTGAAGTGGGTTTCGTTTGCCTGCAAGAGAAAAGAGCCCAGACTTCCTGACACACCTTCCTTTGTATATTCAAAACCACAAATTCAGCTTTGTTTCTGCTGGTATAACTACTGCTAACAATAATGACAGAGGTCATAAAATATGACAGAACTAGCAGTTTTTGAACATTTACCTTGTGGTGGGCACTGCGCTATGTAGTTCCGACTGAGAACTTAGATGTAATTTTTTTGCTCGTGTTAATAAAACTGAGACCAGGGCTTCCCTGGTGGCGCAGTGGTTGAGAGTCCGCCTGCCGATGCAGGGGACACGGGTTCGTGCAACATACAACGTATGTTGTAAGAAGTAAAGCCAGTTTACTTTTAAGACAAAACTAGACCCACTAGCTGGCACTGGGCATTACTTTTCGACGCTTCTACACCTACCGTGCAAATCTTCCTCATCATCAGATTCTTCTAGAGAGATCTGAGGCCGAGCCTTCACTTCCAGGTTTCTGCTCAGCCAGCTGGTTTGCTCCAAGGAAGAGCCAGCAATGTTCCCAACAGCTTCTAGAATTTTTTGAGTGACTTCCTGAGAGTAGTCAGGAGAAAGAGGAAAGGAAGTTAGTTAAGGAAAAGAATCTTAAGTGCCTAAAATAGCACCATCCGATATAAATATAATGCAAGCCGCAGCTGTGAACCATGCAGGTAATACCAAGTTTTCTAGGAGCTACATTAAAAGAAGAAACAAGTTCATAATGTTTAACACAATATATCCAACAGAGTATCAACATATAATCAATATAAAATTATTGGCGAGGTTACACATTCTGTGTTAAGTCTTTGAAATCCGCTGTGTGTTTACAGTTACACATTCAGTTCAGACAAGCCACATTTCAAGGGCTCAACAGTCACTTGTGGCTCAGGCTACTCTCTGGCCAACTTGGGTAAAACAGAGACATAGGAAGTCACAGCGGCACAACGCGTTTGGCAGATTAGATTTCCGGTTTCTTTAGGACCATGGATTCTTGCTAGAAATGCATCTTTGAATAATACAAGAAACAAAACTGCATAAATTAAATTGACTCGAGGGTGAAGTGAGGAGTCATCCGTATCAGGAGTTCCATGAGGAATGAATTTGGTCAAGTAGCTGGGACAGAGGTAGAAACACTGAGCGGGTATCATCGAGTGTTGCCAGCTAAGAGGGGCTGTACATCCCTGATGTCTGAGAACTGAACAGTCCTGACTTCCACTATGAGTCCAGGAGCTGTGTGCGGGCAGGAAGCAAAAGCACATCTGCCTGCTGGTGGCAAGGGGGGTGTACCCGCGGGAACTGTCCGCAGTGCACCTGGGCAGAGGTGTGGGGTGGATGATGGCGGCGAGGAAGGTCAAGAATAGATGGATGGACCTGGTGATGACCATACTGAGTGAAGTAAGTCAGAGAAAGACAAACACCATTTGCTATCACTTATATGTGGAATCTAAAATATGACACAAATGAACCTATCTACGAAACAGAAACAGACTCACAGACGTAGAGAACAGACTTGTGGTTGCCAAGGTGGGTGGGGTGTGGGGGGAGGATGGAGTGGGAGGTGGGGATGAGCAGATGCAAAGTATTATGTATACAGGATGGATAAACAACAAGGGAACTATATTCAATATCCTGTGATAAAGCATAATGGAAAAGAATATGAAAAAGGATATATATGTGTATAACTGAGTCACTCTGCTGTACAGCAGAAATGGACACAACACTGTAAATCAACTCGACTTCAATACAATAAATTCTTAAAAGCAGATCAAGAAAAGGGGTTGAGGACTTAGAAGAGCTCCCATTTCAAGTGCAGTGAATGGATGGGAAGGAAGTTGGGGTGCCTGGAAACAGGAGGAAGGAGTCAGGGTCAGGGAGGCTGGGACATCGTGGGGCGGAAGCAGAGGCCCACCGGCCCCCTGACCAACAGGAGCAGAACCAGCTGCGGTAGCGCCTGTGGCCACAGTCCTGCCGATGGACTGGAGACGGAGGGGCCGCGGCAGGCAACAGCCCATGGAAGGGGGAGGGTTTCCGGGTGAGTGCAGGAGGTGCTGCCCAAGGGTTGGGCTGCAGCACTTGCCCTTGGATGATGCTTTCGTCTCTACCGGTTGAGCCAAAGGAGTCACTGCGCTTTACGTAGGACTCTAGTGCTTCAGAATCAGGAACTGGACAGATATTTCACAGACACCAGGGATCACAACGATTAGCAGTGATGTCACCAAAGCCATAAACTACACAACGCAGTTTAAAGGCTTTGACTCAAAAAGCTCCTCACTAGGGGCTTCCCTGGTGGCGCAGTGGTTGAGAGTCCGCCTGCCGATACAGGGGACACGGGTTCGTGCCCTGGTCCGGGAGGATCCCACATGCCGCGGAGCGGCTGGGCCCGTGAGCCATGGCCGCTGAGCCTGTGCGTCCGGAGCCTGTGCTCCGCAATGGGAGAGGCCGCAGCAGTGAGAGGCCCACGTACCGCCAAAAAAAAAAAGCTCCTCACTCAAGGATTATAATGGTTGCAAAATAGTGATTTTTCTAACTCCTTCATTACTTCTATGTACTGTTGATAGTTGGCATTCTACTCAAAGGAGATTTTCCTTCTCCTATGGGTGAGTTTTACTTTTGTGTTTCAGTGTTTCTGAAACTTCCTGTGAGTCTATATTGCTTTAAAAAGACGGGGGAAGGTTCTAAGGAAAGGAATCTGTGCATAAAGGTAGACTTATTGTTCCAGTCATGCTGCAGAGTAAGTCCGCATACATCTGTGTACAGTGAGAAGCGAGACGGTGCCTTGTAAACTGCACGGTCGCCTGGTCAAGTCTAACACGAGAACCTTCATTAGGAGATTGTCCAGAGTCCTCTAAAGACAGTAACGGAGGGAATCAGACGTGGGAACAAATGCAAATCTAAGATCTGGTTCTGCCCAATGGTTACTATCTCCAGGGAGACCCTCTAAAGGGGGGTGATACTCCTGGGACAGTGACAGCCGGCCAGACTTGCACATACAGACCTGCAGATCCTTTTGATCCTTCTTGCTCTCCAGGTTGGGAGTTCTTGTTACAAAGTCGTTCAGCATGCTGTTGAGAGACAATCAGCTTCAGACCAAGAATGCTGCAGAAATAAAAACATGTTCCCGCAGAAAAATACGGTGACGTGAGTGCTGGGACACGGTACCTGAGAAGCAGAAAATAACCAGGGGGAGCGAGATTCAACTGCACGGACTCCTTTAACACACCCAACAGCGAAGGGAAGTTTGCTTGCAAGGCTGTTGCTGGGAGCCTATTTTAAAAAAAAGAAAGAAAGAAAGAAAGAAAGAAAAAAAATATCCAACCCTAAACAGGTCAAAACAAAATGTTATTTATAAGCACATTTTAGATCCGGGTGGTTGGAAAGCACAGGAAGAGGGCACATCCGCCTGACCTGTTTGCTCTTTTTTACATTACAATCCACACAAGCTACATTTTGGTATTCTGCCAAGAACTTGGAGTTTGGAGACCTGCAACCCTGCTGACAGGTCAGATGCCCCTGGTTTCCTCGTCTATAACGTGAAAGCCTTGAACTAGAGGACTGTCTGATCTCTGGGCCTGTCTGGCTCTACCATTCGGCCTCTCCAACGTCTCTGGAAACACAGAGTCAACCATCAGAAGGTCACAGAGGGCAAGGTCAGGCCTCAGAAAAACAAGGACTTGGATTATGGCTACGGAGCGAGGCTGCACAGCACAAAAGGCAGAGCTTGGCCGCAGCCAGAGGGCCCCAGGTTCAAGTCCTCATCCCTGACTTACTGCCTCCTGACTGACCTGGGCAGGGCCTCCTCTGTAAAAGGAGGCCGCAGCTCCTGCAGCTGCTGGGAAGGCTCAGATATCACTTAGGCCCCTGCGACAGGCGCTTGCTAGTGATATAACAGGCATTAGTTACCACGAGAGGGGACAGGACCAGCTCATCTTTACCTCCTGGAGGGAAGAAGTGCAGGGATGCTTGTGGTGAAGGATGAACAGCTGGTCTGACCTCAACCCCACACGCAGGGACTCCTGGGACTATGACCCTTCCGGCCACCTCAGGATACAGTGAGCCGGAATAACCACGGAACATGAACTTGTTAGCCAGGGCGCTTGCAGCTGGTGGTCAGACTCATTGTGAACCCCCTGAGATACGTGAGAATACTGAGGCTTCCTTGAGACAGGGCTACGCTCCCTTCACCCTCATTACTGCAGCCGAGAACACCCCACACGATGGAGGGGTCCGGGAGCCGCACCGGGACCTGCCATAAGATCTGCACGAGGCCCAGCAAAGCGTCCTTTCTACCCGTGGAGAAACACCTGGGGAACCCCTATAGCTGAGACCCCCGCATGCGGATATTCAACATAGTAAACCCACACAGATGCCGTCCAGCAGAAAACATGGCAAAGCATTGAGGACGGCACCAAAAATAATCCCTTCTCCTTTTTCTAAAAGAGGTCCTTAAAATCCCCCCTCCTTTTTTGGTATCAATTTAATGCAAACTGCTTCTTCTAAAGTTTACCAGGCCTCACATAAAGCTTTGCTGACGTAAGGATTTAAGCTATAGCACCCAGACTTTAAAATGTCAGATGAGATCTCTGCAGGAAGAAAAAGTAAAATCATCAGGGTATTCCCATGCCTCGAGAGGAAATAAGGGCTCCATTCAGATACCTTCTGAACTAAGCCTCTCCAGTAATCAAGAAACACAATGGGGGGGGGGCAGGGAGGGATAAACGAGGAGTTTGGGATTAAAATGTACACACTACTATATATTAAATAGATAAACAGGCACTTCCCTGGTGGTCCAGTGGTAAAGAATCCGCCTTACAACGCAGGGAACGTGGGTTCGATCCCTGGTTAGGGAACTAAGATCCCACATGCCGCAGGGCCGCTAAGCCCGAATGCCACAACTACTGAGCTTGCACGTCTCAACTAGAGAGCCTGTGTGCTGCAAACTACAGAGCCCATGTGCTCTGGAACCCTCGCGCCACAACTACAGAGCCCACGCGCCCTGGAGCCTGTGAACCACAACTAGAGAGAGAAAACCTGCACGTCACAACTAGAGAAAGCCTGCACGCCGCAACGAAAGATGCCATGTGCCTCAACTAAGACCCGACACAGCCAAAAATAAATAAAATAAATAATAAGGGACTTCCCTGGTGGCAGAGTGGTTAAGAATCCGCCTGCCAATGCACGGGACACGGGTTCGAACCCTGGTCCGGGAAGATCCCACATGCCGCGGAGCAACTAAGCCCGTGTGCCACAACTACTGAGCCTGCGCTCTAGAGCCTGCGAGCCACAACTACTGAGCCCGTGAACCACAACTACTGAAGCCCGCGTGCCTTGAGCCCATGCTCCGCAACAAGAGAAGCCACTATAACGAGAAGCCCGCGAGCCGCAACGAAGAGTAGTCCCCGCTCGCCGCAACTAGAGAAAGCCTGCGTGCAGCAACGAAGACCCAACGCAGCCAAAATTAATTAATTAATTAAAAAATAAATAAATCTTAAAAAATAAACAATAGCACTGGGAACTATATTCAATATCTTATAATAACCTATAGTGGAAAAGTTTCTGAAAAGAATATATATATATATATTCAGATATATATATATATACTGGAGTCATTTTGCTGTACACCTAAAACTAACACAACATTGTAAATCAATGATACTTCAATTAAAAGAAAAAACGGAAGTACAATCAGAGGAATTATTTATAATCATTGCAATAGCATCTATTATTGAGAAACGTCTTTGAGGGGCTGCATTACCTTTGGATGAAAGCATAACAAAACTGCAACACAGGGACATCCAAGAGGGGCGATTTCTGAAAATTAAAGCAAAGCTAATTACTCCAAGTTGGTAGGAAATACGGCTAAAAAAGAATTCAAATACAGAAATGAAACAGATTCTATATCCTAACAAAGCAAATGTTTGCAGCTAGAGTCTTTCAAATATAATAATAGAAAGTATCCCCCAAGTGAAACAAAAACAAATGTATCCTATGAGGTCCCAAATCATTAGTGCCCCTCTCATCAGACTCCCAGAGTCATTCCCTTTATGTTTACCTACTTCCCATTCCAGGCTTTTAACAAGTATTTAGGGAAGATTTGGCATTATAACTGAACCTCCCCAAACACAAAGTTGGTGGCCAAAGTTGGTCCTCGGGAGCTACAGTTGAGAGACAATGCCAAATTTGAATTCTTAGCTCCAGGAATTCCCTCCAACAGCCCAGACAACTTCCCTGAATCCCAAATGGCTGGAACTACTTAGAAATAGGTTTTCCAAACACACATTTTTTCCCTTCTTGCTTGTAAAAGGTTATTTGTAGAAGTTATAGAAGTCGAGCCAATTAACTAAACTAACCACAAAATGTAATTTTGTTATTCAAAAAGCCAAAAACCACTCAGCCAGACATCTAGGTTTTTTTTTTTTTTTTTTTTTTAAGCCCAGGAGCTGCAGGTGTTTGCAGAAATTGCAGTAACATGAAGGAACAAAACCTAAAAGCGCCTGCTCTGTGTGTAAAGCTGTTGCAGGGTCAGCTCCCCCATGGCTGCAGCTGTAACCCCATCCGTGGGGACTGATCGGCAGCGCGGAAGGTCAATCTCCTGCCAGCTAGACCTGCTCGGAGATATAAATGCCAATCCACGCAGGATCTGATGCTGCCCCTGCCTGCCTCCACCACCCTGCTCCCTCTCTTCAGGGTCCATTACTTTACCATTTACATTCAAGAGTAAAAGGCAATAAGACCACCAGGCATTTGGGAGACTGGGGGCAGACGTCCGACAGATGCCATGAAGTTGCCCATGTCCCTTTTACATCTGACTGCTTAATCACTTGGCCAGTTCCATGATCTGGCCTCACAGTGTAAATCTGTAGGCTGCCTTATCTTCTTTCCCCAACGAGAATACAGGCTGACCGTAGGCAGGAACAGTGTCAGCTATTTAGGACTCCCCGCTACGGATGCAGACTTGATTTTCAATAAACATGTGGAATGAAGGAAGAGCACCAGAGCCCCGAGTGTAACTGACCGGTTAGAAGCCCCCAGTGGCCTTCCCAGTGTGGACGTTTCTGCAGAGGGTGACCCTGTGCCACGTGCCTTTCAGAGGAAGAGCTTCAAGTGGGGAGTTCTCCTCCAAGGCAGGCAGAAGCAAAACTGCTGAAGGTGTCCTTGGTCAGCTTTCCACTCTGGGGTGAAAATGGCTGAACACATCTCTGATTCCAAGGTTTAGCTTTTGTTCACCACCCCTAGTGCTATGACCTTAATATCTAAAAAGAAGATCTCTTTTATTTGCTGTAAAAATTTTTTATTTTGGTAAAATATACTTGACAAAATCTACCATTTTAAACATTTTTAAGTGTACAGGGCATCCAGTGTATTCACATTGTTGGGCAACTATGACCACCATTCATGTACAGAACTTCTTCATCTTCCCAAACTGAAACTCTGTCCCCATTAACTCCCATTCCCTCCTCCCCCGCAGTCCCTAGTGACCATCATTCTTCTTTCTGTCTCTAGGGACTTGACTACTCTGGGTACTCCAGATAAGCGGAATCATATAATACTGTCCTTCTGGACGGGCTTATTCCCCTTAGCAGAATGCTGTCAACGTTCATCCACGGTACAGCATGTGTCAGAATTTCATTCCTTTTTAAGGCTGAATGATAGACAGTCCACTGCATGTACAGACCTCATTTTGTTTACCAATTCATCCACTGATGGACACTTGGGTTGTTTCTACCTTTTGGCTATTGTGATTCATGCTGTTATGAACCCTGGCATACAAATATCTGTTTGATTAAAGCTATTTTTTAGCAAAATCACTTGGTCCCCTCCCTTAATTTTCACTTAGGGAATTATTCTTAAATTGTTCCTAACTGTATAATGTTAAATTACCTAAGAGAAGGCAATTATTTCAATGTTGGAACAAATCCCTGCTTTCTATCAAATTAATTAAGAACAAAACAGCTCCAACACTTTCAACGAAAAGGTCTGCTTTGGTAAAACCAAAAATCTCTCAGGCAGAAAACTTTTTTTTTTTTTTTTTTGGATTTCTTTTTTTTTTTTTTTTTTACATCTTTATTGGAGTATAATTGCTTAACAATGGTGTGTTAGTTTCTGCTTTATAACATAATGAATCAGTTATACATATACATATGTTTCCATATCCCCTCCCTCTTGCGTCTCCCTCCCACCCTCCCTATCCCACCCCTCCAGGCGGTCACAAAGCACCGAGCTGATCTCCCTGTACTATGCGGCTGCTTCCCACTAGTTACCTACCTTACGTTTGGTAGTGTATATATGTCCATGCCTCTCTTTCGCTTTGTCACAGCTTACCCTTCCCCATCTCCATATCCTCAAGTCCATTCTCTAGTAGGTCTGTGTCTTTATTCCTGTCTTACCCCTAGGTTCTTCATGACATTTTTTTTTTCTTAAATTCCATATATATGTGTCAGCATACACTCTTTGTCTTTCTCTTTCTGACTTACTTCACTCTGTATGACAGACTCTAGGTCCATCCACCTCATTAGGCAGAAAACTCTTATGCCACACAGTCTGTTCTGTTGCAAAATCATTGTGCGTAAAGGAAAAGGTGCCCCCCTAGAAACTGGGCAGAAAAACTATAAGAGCTTTGTGGTTCAATCATGTCACCCTTCAAAGGCCACTGCTTTCCCTGCAGCCAGATGAAACCTCTTCTTTCTCAGCATGTCCAGGATGAGTTAAGTCCTCTGACGTGTATTTTGTACCTTTGTAAAAATTATGCAGATTTTTAACTCGCCCATTGACAAACATGCTCTCCTTGACCTAGTCCAGTCAGGCTCCTCTGAGCCCTCTTCTTTTTCTTCTTCTTTTTTTTGAATTTTAAATCATATAGTTTTTCTTCCTCCTATAATATTTTTGCTTTCCAACAGTAAAAGAAATGGTACAAGAATCTGGCCCTTGGTCACAAGCCATTTTGGGGAATTCCTCAATATCCTCACTCCAATTTTTTTTAACAATCAATGAATGAGGTAATCAATGACCAAAGTTGATCAACCAAAGGGTTAATCATTAGATTCCAGAGCTTCTAAAATATCTCCCATTACTCAACAATCCCTTTCTATTTCTCTCCCTCCCTCTCCCCGTTCTCTCCTTCCCTCCTGAAAACATTTTACTGAAAATGCAAGAAAAAACTGAGAATTATGTTTCTGAGGAAAGCCCAAATCCTGAGATGCTTATGTCAGACTGTAGGGTCTGTATTTACGATTTCCTAGCCTTTTTAAAAAAAATTTATTTATTTATTATTTATTTTTGGCTGCATTGGGTCTTCGTGGCATGCGGGCTTTTTCTAGTTGCAGCAAGCAGGGGCTACTCTTCGTTGTGGTGCACAGGCTTCTCATTGTGGTGGCTCCTCTTGTTGCAGAGCATGGGCTTCAGTAGTTGTGGCACGGGGGCTCAGTAGTTGTGGCTCGCGGGCTCTAGAGCGCAGGCTCAGTAGTTGTGGCGCACGGGCTTAGTTGCTCCACGGCCTGTGGGATCTTCCCGGACCAGGGCTCGAACCCGTGGCCCCTGTATTGGCAGGCAGATTCTTAACCACTGTGCCAACCGGGAGGTCCCAACAGTTTTCCAGCAGCTCAAGGCCATGTCCCTAGGGGGATGACCTCAATCCCCTTAAAATGCCTGCCTAAGAAAGAAAGCTCAAGGCTTCTGAAGGAATCTGCTGTGTGTTTAGCCAACTCCTGGTAGGTTCCTGACCTCCCTTTCTTTGAGCATTTATTAAGAAAAGCTTACAGTTATAAATCCTTGCTCTGGCCCTTTGAGATGTATATGTATCTCCTACAACCCAGGAATGTCTTTCTCAAGGACCTGGCAGCCATCCCTCTGAAATACCATCATCAAGGAAGACAGGGCCCCTGTTTCCCAGTCTCCAAGGGAGCACAGGAACCTACCCTGCACTTCACAGTCAGCAAACCCCGAGGGCCTAATTACATCCGCCAACCCCCTTCCTGCTTGCTTGTAACTCTCCCCTCCCCTGACTTTGCTGAAGCCCCTGCTTGTTCACCCTTCCTGCTCTCCTTTCTCTGCTTAAACTGCCCAGTCACCTCTGCACACACTGGAACTGAGCACAACTCTTTCCCCTGCTACAGGAGTTACTGAATAAAATCAGTCGCTTCCACCTTTAACTAGTGTCTGGCTTTGTTTAACTCTGACGCCTTTTCGGCTGCAAGTTCCTTGAGGCACGTGCCATTTCTTCTTTCTAACAGAGTTATTCGATTTGAACCACTACCAGGCAGCGCACCCTGCAGTGGGATGTAAGGATGGAAGTCCGTCCTTCACCTCAAGTGGCTTGCACCCCAAAACAGGAGCCCGTGAAGCACATCTCATGGATCTCTGCAGAGCCCGGTAAGAACACCTTCGTTTTACAGCCCCCGAATTCCTAGTTGCTGCGGTTACCTCTGTTTCCCTCCCAAACACAGTTTATAAGACGTTGAGTTAGAGAGAGTACTGCGTTCCTCTGAGGGTCCCCAGGCTCCTGACCTCGTCCCCCAGGACCTGCGGCGGCCTCTTCACCACTTCCTTCACCAGGTGCAGCACCGTGTCCGTCTGCAGGGTGCTCAGCGCACAGATCAGGTCCACGAGCGTCAGCTGGGACGCGCTGGCCGCCGGGACGATCTGCTGAGAAAAAAATGCATTCCTTTAAGGCTCACAGAGAGAAAACAAAAATACGAATGACGCACAGAAAGCACTCTATAATACCTGCTCCTGGAAAAAGACATTTGTTTTTAATCTTTTAAAGAAATATTTAAATGAAAACTGGGGAATGGACTCTATTGGCGGGAATGAAGAGTGAGGTTAGCATTTAATCACAGTAACCTAATCAGTATCTGATACAAATAAGGAATAAAACGCGTAGCTGATGATGGGCAGTCACTCTGGTATGTTCAAGCTGAGAAAGCATTGTACAAACAGATACATTTAATTGGAAGGAAACAGGTTGATATCGAGACAGCCCCCGAAGTATGAGGACAGTAAGAAAAACAGGTAAATCAGGTTCCTGCGAGCTGGCTGTGGCAGGCAAGGCCCGGTGAGGGAGGCATGTTTTGATGACAGAAGTCTGTGTAGGGTGGTGACATGCACTTGCAAGTATCAGGTTTCTCGCCCGGAAGCCCCAACAAGTGCTAAGGTGGGTAGCCTGGGCCACCAGCCTCTCACACCTCCTCAGGGAACAGGGGCCTACGCTGGGCCCTGAGACAGTGTCCGGGGGGTGGGGCAGACCCTCTGAGGGAGGTACCAGGTAGCATGGTCGACAGAGGGGACCAGGGAAGTACGTGCTGGTTTTGCAGAAGCACATGAACCAAGCTCCTGGAGGGCCTCGTGATGGACCAGTCAGTGGAGAAAGAATGGACAAAATGCAAACTGAAGTCTGGGCGCAGGAATGCGATGATTTAAATTTTCTTGACCATCATGAACAAGCATTACTTTAATAAATTTAAAAAGGCGAATGTAAATTATGGACGTGTCAGTGTAGGTTCAGCAACTGTGACAAGGGTAACCCCCTGGCGGGGGCTGCTGTGGGGAGCAGGGCATGCACGTGCGGGGACAGGGGAATATGGGAACTCCTTGTACCTTCCTCTCATTTTGTTGTGAACCTAAAACTGCCCTCAAAAGATAAAGTCTTTAAAAAGATTAGCTTAAAAAAAAGAAAGCTATCACGGGCTTCCCTGGTGGCGCAGTGGTTGAGAATCCGCCTGCCGATGCAGGGGACACGCGTTCGAGCCCTGGTCTGGGAAGATCCCACGTGCCGCGGAGCAGCTGAGCCCGTGCGCCACAACTACTGAGCCTGAGTTCTAGAGCCCGCGAGCCACAACTACTGAAGCCCGCGCGCCTAGAGCCTGTGCTCTGCAACATGAGAAGCCACTGCAGTGAGAAGCCCACGCAGGGCAACGAAGAGTAGCCCCTGCTCGCCGCAACTAGAGAAAGCCTGCGCGCAGCAACGAAGACCCAAAGCAGCCAAAAAGAAAGAAAGAAAGAAAAGAAAAGATTATAAAAAATAAAAGAATACAAAATAAATAAAACAGTGGAACCACTGCCCCAATCTCCCGTGTTGGCCTCTGGCGTCACTTTTTATCACACATGCCTCTCTGGTATTTTGTCAGAGTAAGTTAGCTACTGCTTTCACTTCTGGCTTTACCTTTGTCTTACTGTGGCGTTTCACTTCCTTCCTGCCCCACACTGCAGCAACGGCTGCTATCAGCTGAACTCCAAGAGGGGCTGTCAAGGGGTTTAAGAAGTCTAAAATTTTTTGTCGTATGGTCTAAAAAACAGAAAAACGAAGAGTTAGAGCAGAGTAGAATCAGGGCTACGGTGGACTGTGCGCTTCACCACCAGCGCCTGTAAACCCTGGGAGCCGGGGCGGGCCTTTGTCTCAGCATCCCAGGCACCAGGCCGTGGGAGGAGGAACTGGACGAGAGGCACGGCGGACAGCCCAGGCGGACGGACAGACGGCTAGCGGAGCCGAGCAGGAAGAGACCCTTGGGAGGTGATGAATCCCACCTTCGAGCAGCCGTGAGCAGGGCAGGGCTCGAAGGAAGCCACCCAAGGCTTTGCAGACGCAGTGAGAAAGCAGGGGTGGTACCCAGCAGTGGAGTCGGCACTGTTCCCATCCTGAGAGCCTCTAGCCTCACTTGTCTCAACCAGCCCTGGAAGGGCTTATATACATCAGGAAGGAAGGATGTTTTTCAATTTCCAGAAATATGTACCATTTAACTAACTTTGTTATGTAACCAACTAAAAATAAACTCACAGCACGGCCCCGGACGTCACTCATCACCCTCCCTTTGGCTGCGCCTGGATTTTTCTCCATTCCTGAAACCTCCATGTTCCTTCCTCTATAGATCCTGTGGGTCTCACAGCCTCTAACACCTCCCTACCCAGGCAAGTCCTCTCTTCCTGGGTCTCAGCTCAGCCTCTCTGCCTCAGGAAGGCCTCCTCGACCCCCTGACCAGGGGTCACAGCCTGTTAGAGTGCCCCGGCTTCTCTGTAGCACTTCTCATCATTATTTTTAAATTGATGGTTAACGTCTGTATCTGCCAGGCAGACAAGGACTTACTTGCCCCATCTTATCCACTAGTGGATAAGCAGGGCCTGGTACAGAGCAGCAGACACGCACATGTTTGTGGAATGAATGAATTTACCTTGGCTTCCTCTGTCCCCACTGCCTTAGTTTAGCATCTCCTTAGATACAACTGCCCATGGGATGGAGACATCCTCTCCCTCCCGCCAAGGTTTCTGCTCCAGAGAAACCACGGGGGCCCCAGCTCAAGGCCTTGGGTCCCTCAGGGAGGGCTTAAGCTAAGTGCTCAGTAAATGTTAGCCGTCGCCAAAATGAATCCTTCCATCAGCCCATAGATAGGCTGGTAATAACAGACTCATAATAACAGACATTTCACAGAGGAGGAAACCGAGGCTCAGGCTGCGTGCCTGAGGATTTTCTGAACCTTTCTAGAGCTTAATTTTTAGGCTTAAATTAAGCAGGTTCCCGTGGCAGCTTGAAATACAGCAGATCTCCCTTGGAGGGTATCTCTGGAACCGACCGAACATTTTGGAGGCCACCTGTGCAACTGCCTGACTCACTACAGAAAGATCAGAAAACAGAAGTCAGGGGCGGGCTCCATTCCCTACTCACCCTAATCCCAGCATCACTGCTTATCAGATGCACAACTGAGGGCAAAGCACTCACTCTTCTCTACACCCCAATGTCCTCATCTGTAATCTGGGAATAATAATAGTACCCACCTTGTAGGTGAGGACTAAATGTGCCAATAAACGAAGCGTGCTTGGATGATGCCTGGCTTCGTGTTTCCAACTGAGGAAACTACAGCACAGACAGGTTAATGAACTTGCCCAAGGTCCCACAAAGCACCTGAGCAGGGAGCTGAATCCAGGTGATCTGGCTCCCTGTGTCCTGATCTGTTCTGCTCAGCCCGGGCTGCCAGATGCCAGTGTAAGCTCTGAGGCTGCACCTGGCACCAGGGGTGCTCAGCTAAATGAGACACAGCCAGATAATTCTGAGCCACCAGACACAGCAGCCAGAGACTGAGTCGGGATGCTACCAAGAGAGAGTGAACTGTAACCGAGCAGGATCCTATGGGGGCTTTCCTGGGACAGACCCCTCTCCACCATGTCCTCTGCCTGCCTCTTGTTTGTAGAAAAGCTTTAGTCTCCCAGGCCTCCCGAGTCACAAAAGCCTGGCTCAAGAATTAATGATTGCAAGGATGTGAACACATGATGACAAAAGTAGCAGTGGGGTGAGGAAAACTGATAACAATTTAAACAGTAAATTGGCCATGTGGCAGTCACAGAATCTTTAGTTCCTCCCTGAAGTACATAGATAAGTGTCTGAGGCATGTTCCTGGGTTGTTTTACAGATACTAAAGCCCCCACCAAATGGAAGAAGCTAACTGCATGATGACCATGAACAGGCAGCTAGCTCCCAGACCCGCTGCAGCCTGAGGATTCACGATGTTAACTCCTGTGACGCGGCCCTGTTATCTCATCATCAGCCAATCAGAGAACTGTACATGAGCTGTTCAGCCACCCTGCAACTCCCCTCCCTCACCTTACCCTTAAAAACTCTTCCCTGAAACCCGTCGGGGGAGTTCAGGTTTTTCTGAGCATCAGCTGCCCACACTTCTTGTCTGGTGCCTTAAAATAAACCCCCCACTTGCCTTTAACATGACCTGGTGTCAGTAGATTGCCTTTACTGCGTGCAGGCGAGTGGACCCAAGTTTGGTTCGGTAACAGAACTAGAAATGCTCTGGGTTGTGAGCTTCTGCTTTAATAAAGAACTCAAAGACACCTCAACACTTGTTCAAGGCACCACTGAAAGCAGAATGTAAGAGCTAAGCTGTCTTAGTAGAGGTGCTTAAGAGAAACAGGCTGAGGACTTTAGGTACCCTACCTGGAACCCCCAGACACTTTATGTTTGGCTTAAAAAAAAAAAAGGGGGCCAAGGGGAAAACATAAACTGAAAACTACTCACAAAGCTTTTCTTTCCATGAATAGGAAACTTACTCTAATAAACAAACTGGAGATTTCTACTTCCAACTTACTTCTAATGTGGGTTTCTCTGAGCACATTACGTTCGATTATTTATGTATATAACCCTGTACATTTTTACTTTTTGGTGGGACAATACAAGACAAAGGCGATCGTAAACACACAAAGGAAGCTCTCTCACTTTGGTGGTTTTAAAGTAAACGGAAGAAGATCCCTTCGTGGCTCCAAGGAGATCCACGGGTCTCTTTTGAGTCTCCTCCTTTCTGAGAACACTCCAGAGAAGGGCCATGGTGTTAACAATCCGAGGAAGCTCTTCCAGAATGGCATTCTTGGCATTTTTCAAATTGGTAGGGTCACTCACAGCAGCAGTCTAAAAACGAAAACGAACATGTGAGACTCGGCTGTGTCTGCGGTGGCACCATCTCCCTTTCCGCGAGCACGGTGGTGCTGGCGGGATAAAGTCTGGGCTGTAGCACTCTCCAGAGCAAGCCCCACGTGTGGTCTGGAAGTAAAACGCCTCTCTGAGCATTTAAACCCATGATTTTCTTTCAAAGAGGGAGGTCTGCGCATCTGAGGCTCCTCATTACAAACTCTTCCACTCACTCAACCAAAGCACTAGCTGCGTTCTACAATCGAATCCCAGATAGGGTAGAGCAACCAACAGCTGAAACGTCTTCAAACTCCATGAGGCCAAGTAAAAAGTACCCGGAAAAAAGATTACTTTCTATCCCATACTGGTGGAGGGCTGAAGTTGCCCACAGAGAGCGCCAGCAAGAACAAGACCACATTTGCATTACTTACATACATACGTTTGCATGTATATTTGCATACACTTCATTATTTGCATGTGTGTTCATTTGCATGAACATTTGCATACATGTTTGTATTACATACATACATTTCTTATTTGAAATAGACCTAACCCCAATGAAAACAAAACAATATATGAAAACTGTCTCGAACTCAGGAAAAAATGATTTACCTTTTTGTTTTGGTTGGGTTGTTCCAAAAGACAAAAATGACTAATGGTCGTTAGACCTTCCAAAAGAGTGAGTGGATAATCCGGAGAAATGTTTTCCCTCTTGGAGGTTATGCTTTGGTGAAGAAACGAGAAACTGGTTTTGAGAATCTTCAAGAATGAGGCCATAAAGGTTTTTAATCGTACATATAAACACGGAAACCACAGGGATATCACGATCTTAAAACCCGGGGCTCTCATAATGAAATACTATCACGAAAAGGACAGCCATCATTTGTGCTGTTTTTACATTTATACAGTCGTTTTGGAAAAATGTTTTCCAGCTGTTTTAGAATGTCTGTGAAGACCCACATTTTTCTTTCTGTTTTGCAAAACTGATGAAGAGAGACTGACTGGTCCTGTAACACTCATCTAGCCTGGGTAGTCATGTGGAATTGAAAATAAAGGAGCCGAACATTTAGCTCCTGCTTACCCCTTTTTTTTTTTTTTTTTTTTTTTTTTTTTTTTTCCGTACACGGGCCTCGCACTGTTGTGGCCTCTCCCGTTGCGGAGCACAGGCTCCGGACGCACAGGCTCAGCGGCCATGGCTCACGGGCCCAGCCGCTCCGCGGCATATGGGATCCTCCCAGACCGGGGCACGAACCCGTATCCCCTGCATCGGCAGGCGGACTCCCAACCACTGCGCCACCAGGGAGACCCATGCTTACCCCTTTTGACAATGCTGACTAGGCTTTTGATTAGGTTGAAATTATCCTCCAATTGGCTTCTAGGGGAAATCAGCCGTTTGTGACAAAAGCTGTCATGAAAGAAACAGGAACACATCAAAGGGTTCACCGTACCTGATAGAAAGCTTCACCGATTCGCTTTCATACTGCTTGACCAGCTCGTCCAAGTTTTTGCAAATCTGGACGAGGAAGGGGGTCACCGTCCAGCCCAGGGACCTTCCGAAGTATGGCAAGGAGTGTGTGACCAGGCTGACCCAGGCCGGGTGCATGCCGTAGCCGTAGGCCGGCTGCAGGCCCCTCACCACGGCGGACACCAGCAGCCCCTGCGAGGTGAGCCGGTGGGGCTGCACGTACTGCAGGGCGTTGATGGCCTGCTGGAAGTTCAGGGTCTGCCGCCACTCCCGGGACAGGTCCGCCTGGTGTTCCGCCTCCTCGTGCCCCGGCCCCAGGTGGTGCTCCAGGACGATGAGTACCTGCAGCAGCTTCAGCAGCTCAATCTGCAGGGGGTGCTCGCTCCAGATCTGGTCCTGGCCCAGGTTGATGAGATGCTCCTCGAACAGGCTGTCCTCCCGCTGGGCTCGGCCCCGCTCCGCCACGGCCAGTCCGTAGCGCTTCTGGCTTGTGTACATGGACGCGGACAGCGAGAGCAGTACGAACTCCTGGACTCTGCACCTCTGCAGCAGGCTGTGGATGAACTCCACGTTCTTCCCTTCGGCTGACTTGGCCACCGACACCAGCTGTGTCATCATTCTGATCAAAACCTCGACGCTCTTGACCTGCACGTCCCGGTTGCCGAGGACGTCTCGGTGGGAGACCCTCAGGTAACAAGGGTAGTAGCTGCGCAGGAAGCTCAGGCACAGGTAGGTGAGCAGCTCGAGCAGCAGCGAGTGAGGGCACACGTTGGGAGACTGGGTCTGGAGCTTTCCGTAGAAACTCTGGCCGACGAGCGCCTCCTGGTGGCGAGCCAGGAGGTTGGAGACGAGGTTGAGGTGCGCGGTGGAGCTGGTGTCCATGCTGGTCCGGGACACGGCCTCGATGAACTCCTTGGGGTTGGTTTTGAGCACGGCTTCTAGCACGGAGAAGGCGTACAGCACGCGCCGTGAGTCATAGGGCTGCGGGTAGAGCAGGATGTGCTGAAACAGGGCCTCGATCGCCTCCTGCCTCTCCCGCTGCTGCTTCAGCAGCCGGGCCGCGCTCAGGGCCTGGAGCTCCGCGTCCGCCTCCTCGTCGCTGGACAGCGACTCCGACGCCTGGGTCTTGTCCGAGTCCACGCGCGTCAGGCTCCACTTGACAGCGGACTTGAGGCTGGCCGCCGGCTTCGGGGGGCCCTGGGCTGCTGCGGGGAGGGGCGTGCGGCAGAGCTCGCCGCCACGCAGCTCCTGGGGCTCGTGGGAAGGGGAGGAGAAGGACGACGTGTGCTCGCTGTCCGTGGGGCTCGTGTCCGCGGACTCGGTGCGCTCGCTGTCGTCCGCGGTGTCGCAGGCCGACCCGTCCGGCGGGTCTGCACAGCAGGCAAGGTCTTCCTCGCTGGGCTCGCGGCCGGGCGGGTACACCTCGGGCTCCTTCTCCACCTCGGCCCAGATGGCCTCGCGGTCCACGGTGGTGAAGTGGCTCAGGGGCGCGCTCTCTTCACCACCACCCTCCTGAAGCTCGGGTGCGCCCCACGCCTCTTTGAACGAGGTTCGCTTCCTGTTAAACCAACGATGCCAGTCTTCTGAAAATTACAGAACAGACGACTTCAGAAGAGGAGGGTCGGTTATGACAAGTCGGTTCTAGAGTGATCTTTGTCGTAAAGCCAGGCAGAAAGATCAATATTAGTAAAATTCTCCTGTGGGAGGAGGGACAAGATAAATTCTTTGCAACAACGTGGATGGACCTGGAGGGTATTATGCTTAGTGAAACATCAGACAGAAAATCACAAATACTGTATGTTACCGCTTATATGTGGAGTCTAAAAATTAAAACAAGTGAATGAATGTAACAAAACAGAAACAGACTCACAGACATGGAGAACAAACTAGTGGTTACCAGTGGGGTCAGGGTGGCCGAGGGAGACACGGGTAGGGGATTAAGAGGTACAAACTCCTGTGTATACAATAAATAAGCTACCAGGATATACTGTGCAGCATAGGGCATATAACCAATATGTTATAATAACTATAAATGTACTATAACCTTTAAAAACTATGTTGTGCACGTGAAACTTACCTAGTATTGTAAATCAGCTATACCTCAACAAAAAAAATGAAGTGTAAAAACCACAAAATAAAATATAATTCCCCCATGAAACAACAACACTAGAGTCTAGATTACATTACAGATGGAAGGCAGACAAGCAAAGTGAACAGTCTTTTAAAATGTTCAAGAAATTGGATAATTTAGTTACATTGTCATAGGAAATATAAATATCCCGAGTTTAGGGGAAGGGTGATTTAAAAAAAAAAGCCTATCATTTTCTCCCGGGAGTTTCCTTTCAAAAAGGTATCCTACAGATATGTCAGCAGAAGGTCTTCAAAGCTAAAAGGGTATCACAGAAACGTCTTGAATAAAAACAAACTGGAAAGCAAACAAAGCATCCACAGTAAGAGGACTGAAAAAACTCAATCTAAGAAAAAAAAAATGTCATGAAGAACCTAGGGGTAAGACAGGAATAAAGACACAGACCTACTAGAGAATGGACTTGAGGATATGGGGAGGGGGAAGGGTAAGCTGTGACAAAGTGAGAGTGGCATGGACATATGTACACTACCAAATGTAAAATAGATAGCTAGTGGGAAGCAGCCGCAGAGCACAGGGAGATCAGCTCGGTGCTTTGTGACCACCTAGAGGGGTGGGATAGGGAGGGTGGGAGGGAGGGAGATGCAAGAGGGAGGAGATATGGGAACCTATGTATATGTATAACTGATTCACTTTGTTATAAAGCAGAAACTAACACACCATTGTAAAGCAATTATACTCCAATAAGGATGTAAAAACAAACAAACAAACTCATGGCACAGGCATGCCGAGGGCTACTGTTTTTTAAAGATACTTCTACACGTACGATATGGAGCAATGTGTAGAGTATATTAAGTATTGAAGAAAAAAGACCAAGCTGAAGAATCTAGCTGTACAGAATAAGCCCAATTAGGGGAGAGTGTCTATAATATGCAGCTACGAAAAAGTCTGGAATGATAGCTACTGAACCACTAACAGTAAGGCGCTCTATCAGCCGGCATCGCAAGGGACTTTCACTTGCGCTTTTACTTCCTGATTTAAGAATCCAGTTCTTAAAATAAGCACACTAGTCCCTCTGAGATCAGAAAATACACAACACTTTAAAGAGCTCAGGTCTCTTTAAAAAAAAAAAAAAAGGAGTGAAAAGCCAGACGTCTTTGGTACCGCCAAACATTTGTAATAGGCAGCTTTCAGCAAACCTATTCCATGAACACTAAGCCAGGTTAGGGAAGAAGGAAGAATAAGATTTTAGAAATAGAGGAGCTGCCTGGTGTGCACAACAGTATTTACAAAGTAGATTTCTACAGGCTCACAGAGGTAGCACGGAGGGTAAGCAGAACCCTTCTAGTTGTTTCCAGGGAGAGAACGTGGCAGAGAAAACGCATTTTCTCTTACTAGGAAGGTAGCATTAAACGTTAATTAGAGGGGGAAAGCAGGAAGTGCCACGAGACTTTTAAAACCCAATGAGCTGTGGAGTTAAAACTTTCTCCTTAAAGCAAAGGAATGCTTAAAATCTAGCTTCCCTTAATGAAGAGCAAACTTTTAAGAAGGTGCTTAGTTTATACTTCTTTGCATTTTACTTTCTTATAATTGTGGAGTAATAAAATGCCTCTTCTTTGAGAAGGCACCTAAAGGAAAACCAGAAGTTACAGTTTTAGGCAAGGAACCTTGTAAGGAAAGGAAACCACCTTAGGAATCTTTGCTTATTTAGGTGTTAGGCTGCTTTTCTCTGTAAGATAAGACTGTGACAAACACTGAATACTTACAACCCGGTGATCTAAACAAACTAATCAAAGCTTGTAAAACCATCACTTAGAAAACTGCAGGAAGTCATAAAATACACCTATTGTGGGAAGCAATGTTAGATCATAAACTGCTCTAGGTACTAATCACTGAAATTTAATGAACTCATCGGTTTTATTTTAGCCTTTCTTTTCTTCTTCCTACCCATATTCTTTTAAATTTATGTTAAAGAGGGCTTCCCTGGTGGCGCAGTGATTGAGAGTCCGCCTGCCGATGCAGGGGACACGGGTTCGTGTCCTGGTCCGGGAGGATCCCACATGCTGCAGAGCAGCTGGGCCCGTGAGCCATGGCCGCTAAGCTTGCGCGTCCAGAGCCTGTGCTCCGCAACGGGAGAGGCCACAACAGTGAGAGGCCCGCGTACCACAAAAAATAAAATAAGTAAATAAATTTATGTTAAAGATGCCTCTGAAAGTTCTCAGAACCCAAAGGTCTATTTCTTCTGCATTTCTGATTATATGTTAACAGCTGAAAAGAGCCTTGTAGAGAAGATAGAAAAGAAACCACTTACCTTGTTCTTGACAGTTCTGGAGCAGAAATAATTTTTATAAAGTACAACTGAGTAGGTTACATGCAAATTTCAACATTCTTGATCATTCATACCTGGAGGCAACCTCAACTCTCCCGTGCCAGGCCTGAGAAGTGCTAGCCTAGCCAACCCAAACTGCACTTCACGCCAGACCTCAGACTTCTTTCATAAGTGAAGTGTTGGCCTTGGAGACCTGTGGATGGATGGTCTGTTTTTCTCTCCTCCTACCTTAGATGCACTTGAATTGCTTTCTCTAGCAAAAGAACCAAGAATCAGCTATATTTATTGGAACATGGGTTACTAACATTTTCCTTTTTAATATAAAAAAGTCATATTTTTCAGTGAAAACAACAAACCCACTACCTAGCATTTCTAAGTGCTGGTTCATCTGATTCTTAAATTTTAAAAGTCCCCACAAAGTACCTTCATACCTTCTGAATCTGGCAAAACCACCAGGGAGGTCTAAGTGCCTTGACTGCTGCACCAGGCAGCTGGGGTCCAGGTCACCCCTTCCTGCCCCAGGGACAGAGAGCTGGCCTGGCCCCCCACACGGCGTGCTCACCCGTTGAGCTCTCCTGCTTGAGGCAGTGAATGGAGGCCCTCTGGGTCTTGGGCTCGAGCAGGAGTAACAGCACGGGCTCCAAGATGCGGGCCACGTCTCCGAGGGAGAGCGCCCGCACCAGCCAGCCCTGGGCGGTGGCCCCGATGGCGCCGTCTGTGCAGGCCAGGCTGTCGAGCACGACGAACAGGGACCTGTGGGGGGATGTGAACCGTCAGGGTGGCCGGGACGCCCTCGGGGAGCTTCACCCGGCCTGGGCTTCCTGACCCAGGCAGATGAGGACCGTTAACCCTGCTCGCAGCTAGAGTCTCTGGGAGGGGAGCTTTTAAACTCCCGATGCCCAGGCCTCACCCCAAATGGAGGGGGGAGGAGGTATCAGAATCAGCTGGCATCTCTCTAAGGCTGTGTGTCTGACCCCCACATCTAGAGCTCCGGAAATAAGGTGGGGGATTTTCAAAAACCAATGTAGAACAGAATGCACCTACAATACAGTTCACGTCTTCAGCATGTGGTGGAGGGCATCGCAGGCGCACACACCCAGTGTGGCTGCCACCCCAGTCAAGGTCTAGCCCATCTTCATCTCCCTGCCAAGCCCCCTCTCGGGGGGCAGGTTCTAGCAGCTCCTCAGGTGAGTCTGAGGCACGTGAGGCTTTCTCCTCCCTCCAAGGCCAAATTAAGCAAACTCCTCCCAGGTATTCACACCCGTCTGGCCGGAATTCACTTAGGGGATCACAGGAATCATTCACTCTGCATCAAGAACATGGGGTCAGGTTTTCCATCGCACGCATCTCCCTCTCCCCAGCCCGACACACTGACCCGGCACCTCTGCAAAGTGTCCCTTTGCTTTAAGGGTAACTTATAAAAAAGTCCCCCCCTCACCTGTCAAAGGAGCGATTGTGAGATGTCACTCGACTGCCTTGGATCTCTCTCGTCAGGTGCCAGATGACGGAAAATCGAAACAGAGCTTCTAGTCTCATTCCCTTGAATAGGAAAGAAAGGGGAGTGAGGAATCTGATTTCTTAGCAGAACACTGTTCTCAGGGGCAGCAAACCCCATTTAAATAACAAACAAGAGCTCAGCAGAAAGGCAGCAACCCAGGCAGAGATGCTGGAGTCTCATCAGTGCCTGGTGTCCGATGGGGCCCGGAGGAGGGAGGACCCGGGTGCTTGCCTTCCTTGCTCCCACTAACACAGGTGTGCTTTCCGGAGAGTGCGTATTCCAGACTCAGCGTCAGCCCGAGTCTGGGGTCATACCTAGGCCTGTGGCTGAAGGAAAACACAGAGCACAGCCTTCTCATGGCCTTTGGCAGTGCCAGGCTGAATGGCTTAGAGAACAGGACATGACAGCAAAGCAGAGCCAGGGCTTCCAAGGTGACACATTCTCTCTGACTGCCTACTTCACTGAGAGCTCTAGAAGCCCTGCAGGCATCATGGAAGCCTGGGCAGATTTCCCTGGTGAGCCTTAATATGACACAGGGGATGGCTCGTGCTTCTGGAGGCCTTCCCGTTCTGAAATTATTAATGTATTAAAATGTTACTAATGCGGACTTCCCTGGTGGCACAGTGGTTAAGAATCCGCCTGCCAGTGCAGGGGACAGGTGTTCGAGCCCTGGTCTGGGAAGATCCCACATGCCGCGGAGCAACTAAGCACGTGCACCACAGATACTGAGCCTGCGCTCTAGAGCCCGCGAGCCACAACTACTGAGCCCACGTGCCTAGAGCCCATGCTCCGCAACAAGAGAAGCCACCGTGGTGAGAGGCCCGTGTACCAGGGCGAGGAGTGGCCCCTGCTCGCTGCAACTAGAGAATGACTGCGCACAGCAGCGAAGACCCAACACAGCCAAAAAAAAAAAAAATGTTACTAGTGCCATAGGCCTGCCCGTTAATCAGGATGTCCACTGAGCCCCAGAAAGGCTCCGGCCGGCTATAGGTAAGACTGCCTGGGCTCATGGTGTCAGGACCGATGTCAGAGGGAGGTTGTCGGCTGCAAAGCCTCACCTTGTCAGGGTCCAGGAGGGCATGACAGATGATGTCCTCACACACGTTGGCTGTCGGGGCCAGGCAGTGCAGGCGGTAGAACAACTCTACACACGTGATGTGATGCTCCCGGGTCTCCTTGTTCAGCTGATTCCAAAGCACACGAGCCACCCTCTGGACGGAGGGGAGACCGTGTGAACACAGGCAGCTCCCGCCCATTTCCTCCTGGTGGCAGCCCCGTCCCGGCCCCCAGGTACTGGCTTCTGCCTACATTTGTTATGGGAGAATCCTCAATGCACAAAGAACCACCACCACCAAGCAGCACAAAGCGAAGCAAACCTAAACCACATTACAGATCCCTCAGGAGTCATCTGGGCAAGGGCAACGTTATAGGTTAAACTTGGACGTCTGAGACTAGCTCAGAACACTGCAGCTCTTGCCCAGAACTTCACTTTCAGAGGGGAATCATCTGGAAGCAAGAACCTATCAGCTGAGGCATCCTTTCAACAAGCATACACCAAGGCTCCCTACATGCCAGCATTGGGGTTCCAGAGACGCACCCTCTAGGAAGTTTGGTGGATTTGCGGTGGTCGGTGTCCTGAGATAGATACCGTAGGACCTTACCACCTAGGGTTGGCTCAAACTGGCGTTCAGCTTTCATGCCCCAAACTTGTTTGTTCCCATTTCTGTTCACAACGCTGTGGCGGATGCCCTGGCTCACCTTCAGGGCACAAACTGTAACCCACATAGACTCCTTTATCTCCCCAGCCCTGAGCTCAGCGCCTTAAACAGATGAGGTCTGCAAGTGGCTGCAGCCCCTCCCCAAGCCCCAGGGAGCACGGCAGGTGCCTGACCCAACCACGGTGACACTCAAAAGGAGGGCTGGTGCCCACTTCCGGGAGGGGAATTTCTGAAGGCATTCTTCCAGGTCATGGAAAAATATGATGTCTCACAGATTATAACTTTTTATAATGTACATCTTAGATCAAAGAACTTCTTTTGGCTCACTGATTGCTCTTTAACAAAACTGTCTTCTCTGCACAGATCAAATTAACCACTGACTGGTTTGAGCCACTAAGCATTATTTATTTTTTTTATCTAAGGGACCATGATTTCCAATTAACAAGTTACATATAAACTTCTGAGACAAAACTTTCGACTAAGTAAAGCAGTCCCTTTACTTGCAGTCCCTATGGCAAATTTATGCGTAAGATGCTCCACCTGGAAGGTTTAAAGTTTTTTTTGGAGGGTTTCTGAGACTTGATGTGGATCACAAAAACACACCTGCTCCTTCACCTGCCTTAGCCTTCTCAATCCCTATGTTCTGGACATTTTATTCGTGGTTGGCAATCTGCCTTACAACCTAGAAAGGGCAGGGTATTCCTGGGATATCTGACCTTATCCTCATTTGCACTGTGTGCAGAAGGAAAGCTGGTAGGTGAGCCATTCCATGGGAATGAGAAAAAGGCTAGAGGATGTGGAACCAGCCCAACACCTGGAATCCAAGAACGAGGGGCACATCCTGGCTATGTGTGCAGGTTGCTTTACCACTTCTAATTCCAGCATCTCAATGTGGGCAGGTACCAGCCACACTCAGCTCTTGAGAACCTGATGATATGTAACGTACGCTCCCGTGCTTGGCAAGTAGTAGATACTCAGGTATGTAACTAAATCTGAGTCAAAATAAAAATCCAGGCTTTGGAAAGAACTCATAAAAGTATACTTCACACCAAACAAGAGCAAAGTATTGTGTGCCACCAGTTTTACTCTATTAATAGCTTTCCAAGGACTCATGGACTCAATTCTTTCTTTTCTTCTCTGTGCCTGTGAGGTAATTATGTCAAGCTGTGTGATGTACGCAGGACCAGGGAAGATCTGCCCAGTCACTGTGCTTACAGTTGGCACTGTTCCGGGTTCCAAGTTCTACAGATTCAAGATCTTTACTGTGACTCAAGTTTGGTAAGAAGGAGGCAGGGAGAATGAGGAGCAGAAGCTGAAGAGCAGTTAAATCCAGGATCTGCCAGGACCCAACATCGTAAATGGGGCTCGACTGCACAGACTGTGGACCCTCTACCAGCAAAACCACCAGAACCAGTGAAAATTATAAAAAAAAAAATTAAACAGCCAGCCATTTAGAGCTGCTGGAAATTATCCTACGGGCGCTCAAGAGATGAAGAAACACTCAAGAAAGTCTACGAACATTCCAGTACAAATAGCAATCGTCTATGGCACTTGAACCATGACCCCTATCCTCCTCTCAATCAAGCTTGGCTTCGCAGGGTGTGGCCAAGAAGATGGGCGCTCCCTGCTTCCAGCTCCCAGTCAAAGGCTTCTGCATCTCCCTGGGAGGAACAGGCCACCGGCATTTTACTCCTCTGCCATGGAGGCTCTATCCAGGCACAGCAGGCTAAGAATACTGCGGTCCAGATCATTCTTGCTCCAGTTTGCTTGTAAGGGAAAAGTTACATGCTAGGAGAGGAAAAGAGGCACACCCAGAAGACCCGAGGCTAGCACCCTTGCCCAGCACCCTGTAGGGATATCACACCAAGAAAAACAGACAACTGTCCCAGCTCTTCCTGTGCAATAGTATTCAGAGAATTTGCCCAGCGGGAGAGGCAAGCCATAAAACCGAGAGTTGCATAGCTCTCTATAAGGGAAATGAGTTTATTTGGAACAGAGCACAGGTATAGGTTCAAGTCTAGGAGTGCTTTCAAAAACAACAGAGAGGGCTTCCCTGGTGGCACAGTGGTTGGGAGTCCGCCTGCCGATGCAGGGGACATGGGTTCGTGCCCCGGTCCGGGAGGATCCCACATGCCACGGAGCGGCTGGGCCCATGAGCCATGGCCGCTGGGCCTGTGCGTCCGGAGCCTGTGCTCCGCAATGGGAGAGGCCACAACAGTGAGAGGCCCATGCACACCGCAAAAAAAAAAAAAAACTACCTGAGAGAGGAGTGTAAATTTCATTGGCTCAGACTGTGGAGTAATTTATGCCCCAAGGCATGTTGAAAACAATAGAGCAATCAGCCAGTGACTAGTGGAGATTAACATCTGGGTGTGATACCAACAGAGCTTAATAGAGACCAGACAGTCAATGAGAATAGAAAGCAGACAGTCAAGGAGAATCTTGCGAAGATCACTATCATCTCAGACTGGCTGCACATTCCTAAGAGCAGCAGCCAAAGGCCTCACACTGCAGGGGAAACAGACATTACTACAACAGTCAAGTCACTAAACAAACAAAAAAAACAACAGGTCACGGGTGGGGTGGGAGGGAGGTGCCAGAGTACAAATTTACAATATATTACCTAAAATGTCCAGTCTTCAATAAAGATTATAAGACATGCAAAGATACAAGAAAACGTGACCCATACGTTTGGAAGAGGAATAGAGCTATTCAAGAGGGATGTTTCTATATCTCACTGGAATTTAGTATGAATGTGAAGTCAATTCTGATAAGATGTATATGGTAAACCTTAGAGTAACCACTAAAAAAAATAACTCCTAAAATATACTGAAAAAGTCATCAAGGAAATTAAAATTTTACACTGGAAAATATTCACTTAATGAAAAAGAAAGTAGTAAAAGGGAAATAGGTGGAAAAAAGATACGACATATAGAAAACAAGGAATATAATAAAAACCATTGAATTGTGTGCTTTAAATGAATGAATTATACCTAAGTGATGCTGGGGTTTTTTTGTTTTTTTTAAAAAAAGGAAACAAAGCTGAGAGGTGGCCTCAATTACATGACTTGCTTGATAGAGCTCATCTCCAATAGGTGAAAAGCCAGCCCATTTCGAAAGCCTTTCAGAGGACGGGCTGTCAAGACCTAAAAGGACAGTTTAATTCCAGTACCTCCTTCCCACATACAACATCTAAAATGTCTCTTCCTTAGCATCCCCGAATTTGCAGGGCATCTGCTGTCCTGACCACGTGCAGGGGAAATGTGTTCCATCTACAGGCCCCAGTGAGTGGGCTGGTCCCTGTCTATACCACACGATCACTTCCCCCTGGCCTGCATCACTGCTGTGGTCGACTGGACGGCAGAAGGCACCTGACCCAAGGGTGCCCCACGGACTGCCTATTTAATAGCCTTGACCAGTTAGTTCAGAATTGTAAGAAAGTGATGCAACTGTCATTAGCTATGAGAATCAAGCCTGAGGGTCCCGAGGCAGACTGAAGGTCAAGTGGCAACCAAGTTAGGTCCTGGTTGGCAAGGAGAAGTGCAGAGCAAGCAGCCTCGGGACCTGACAGCTTCCCAGGTGAGACCCCGTGAGACCCAGCTGCATTCCACTCCCGCCCTTGGACTCCCATGGGCTCCCCTACCTTTATAATAAACCTTACTTTTCTTTTCATGAGCTAGCTGGAGTACCTTTCAGCTTCTTGCAATCAAATGAGCCCTATACTACCTTATTTTCTTACTGTCCCCCAAAAGATGGACAACACCTGCTCGCCATCTTCAGCAACAATCATTCTTACACTTGACACGAACTAAGTTTTCCTTGAGGCTAAATAACCTCAAAGCCTCTAACCTCACAAATTAGGATGGAGTCTCTTTTTCTGTATATTTAGATAACTTAGGAATTCTGCCAGATGGAGTCTGGTCAGCCTAAAACTGAACGCAAATATTACTGAACCCTTGCTGCGGGGACAGAAACTGTGCCAGGAGCCTGGGCTAGAGAGATGGACAAGGCAGGCAAGGTCTGCAGCCACTCTCACTGGCTGCCACCCAAGGCACCATATTCTTTGTCACCACCGCTACAACTTCTGGGACAACTTCAAATAAAGAGCCTGGGAAAAGGGTCCCAGGGTCCCAGCTACCCTCCTCTGGATGGGAAATACCTGATAGAAGTCTGTTTTCTCTGCGATGACTTTCAATAGTCCTGGAGCAATGGGAGGAACTGTCACCATCTGCAGCTTGCTGAAAAATGGGTTGTGTCCGGAGCTTTTATAGCGTTTCACTTTGTCTTCAATGACAAGTGCTAGGGACAGGGAGTGGTTTATCACTTCGAGCAGGGTGGAGATGGCCACGTCCCGGAGGTAGCCGTCCGTCACACAGCAGCAAATGGTCATCATGGATTTCAGCCAAGGTGGAAAACTGGAATCGCCAGCTTCTGGAAGAAAGCCAACCAGAGAGAACAGAGAGAGACAGACAAAACCTCATGAAACTTGCTCACCAACCTGGGAGCCAGTCTCTAAGACGTTTAGATCCAGGAAGTCACCTGGACAGCAGTGTAATAACCTTCTGGTGGTGACAGGATACGCTGTCCCCATTCAGGGCCAGAGGACAAATGAGACCAAGTCTGGTTTCATGCGCTTGTCAGATTCTTCAAATTCTGCAAAGGTCGGTCTCAGGGCTTTAAAATGATTCAAAATGTTTGTTTTCATATCATTAAAAAAATTTGTAAATATAGTAAAATTTGAGTTAAAAAACTTTTTTTTTTTTTTTTTTGAAATTTACACAGAGTCAAAATCACATTTTTTGGGGGGGCAGAGTTCAAAATGTGTTTTCAAAGCCCTCTTGGTGGTAGGGCACATGACATTAGCTTTAAGAGGCCGAAAATATACTGAAGCTATCAATTCTAAATGCACGTTTCCAAGTATACTGTCATTTGCAGCTCACGAGCCAAGAGACAAATTGCATGGGACGTTTAAGGTAATGACAAGCGGAGAAATCTTCACCCTCTGCTCCCACCTACTTAATCCCTCTTTCTTCTTTTCCACTTTTTCCTCCATCCCCTTTTCCTTTCAAGTGCTCAGTGCCTGCAATGGACTCAGCTGTGTCTGCCCAACATGAACACGTTGAAGCCCTTACTCCCAATGGGATGGTATCTGGAGGTGGGGCTTAGGGAGGTGATTAGGTCTAAATGAGGTCCTGGGTGTGCGGCCTTCAGGATACGACTGGTGCCCTTCTAAGAAGAGACAACAGAGAGAGCCCCCTACCGCTGCCCCCCACCCAGGAGTGAACATACGGTGAGAAGGTGGCAGTCTCTAACCAAGTGGAGAGCTCTCACCAGAAACTGACTATGCTGGCACCCTGATCTCAAACTTCTGGACCCAGAGCCGTGAGAAAATAAACTGCTTTTGGTTAAGCCACCCAGCCTACGGCAGTTCGTTATGGCAGCCCAAGATAAGACGCTGCCTGTTACGGGTTGAACTGTGTCCTCAAAAAAATTCTTATGTTGAAGTCCTAACCCCCTAGAATGTGACCCTCTTGGGAAAAAGGTCATGCAGATGTAACTAATTAAAATGAGGTCAGGGGGAGTTCCCTCGTGGTCCAGTGGTTAGGACTTGGAGCTTTCACTGCCGTGGGCCCAGGTTCGATCCCTGGCTGGGGAAGAGACAAAATCCCGCAAGCTGCGTGGCATGGCCAAATAAATAAATACTGAATAAACTAAAATGAGCAGAGTGGGCCCCAAATCCAATAGAACAGGTGCCTTATAGAAGGGAAATTTGAACACAGACATATACACAGGAAGAACACCATGGAAAGATCAGAGTTGGGCTGCCACAAGCCCAGGAACTACCAGAGGCTAAAGGAGGCTTGAACACATCCTTTCCCAGCACCTTCAGAGGGAGCATGGCCTTGCCAACACGTGGACCTCAGACTTCTGGCCTCCAGACCCATGAGATAATCCATTTCTATTGTTTAAGCCACTTAGTTTGTGACACTTTGTTATGGCAGCCCTAGCAAACTAATATGTAAAGCTTTAAGAGCAGGTCTCACGAAAGAGTCTATTTACTGACTACCATAAGCACCTTTAAAGTGTCAGACTTTTTTTTCTTTCTTTTGTGGCGACGCCCCGTGCCATGTGGGATCCTGGTTCCCCGACCAGGGATGGAACCCGTGCCCCCTGCAGTGGGAGCACGGAGTCTTAACCACTGGACTGCCGGGGAAGTCCCAGAACTTTTGACGGGCTTTGCTAGACACCCTTAGTTTAAAATACAGACCCAGCCTCATCCATTTCCCAGCTGGTGAGACAAAACCAAACCATACAGGCTAACTACAAAACCAGGAAGGAAACAAATGTGGCACACGGTTCCTTCTCGGCCGCTGTGATTTTAGCTCGTCTCTAAACCTCCACTGCCCGAGTCCCACGGCTCCTCCACGGGACTCTAGCCGGTCCGCCCTCTCACCCGGCAGCCGGAAGAGTGCGTCGCAGAGCCGCTCGGTCTCCTCCTGGGACAGGTACACGGGGAAGGTGGCGCAGTCCAGCAGCAGGTGGCAGGCCGCGGCGAAGGCCTCCCTGCAGCCCTCCCTCGAGCTCCCCGGGTCGATGACCACCTGGTCCACGGCCCACTCCTCCTCCCCCTTGCAGCCAGGGCTGCTGGGCAGGGGCGAGGGCGTCTCCAAGCTCTTTGTCTTGAATGGAGACCCTCGCACTGTGAACAGGTCCGAGAGCATCTGCCTGAACTGGGGCCCGCCAAGGGGCTTCGCCTCCCACGAGCTCTTCCTCCCCGAGCCGCTGCCCGCCGTGCCCCGCATCCCACCCTCCTCCCTCGGGCCTGCGGGCTCTGCCGACTTGGTTTCTTCTCCGGATGCCGTCAGCGGTACTCCAAAAATGTTCCTGTGGGCAAAGTTGGCAATTAGCTCCTGGAGGCAAAGAAACGTCCTCTGCATGCTCCCGCCCTTCTTCCAGACGTCGTCTTTGTCCGGAGAAACCCTGGGAACCCTCAGGTGCTCAGAGAGCTCTGGCGACGAAGCACTGAGGCCGATGCCACTGTCTTCAGATTTAAGCGGAGGAAATGGAGCGTCTTCATCGCCAGGAAGCACTGCGTTTGTGCCTAAGATTACTTCACTGTTTTCACCTTTGACTGGACTCTGCAAAACATGGAAGTTTGTACCGTGTATCTCGAAAGACCAAGGGATTCAAACATCAACTGAATCAGGCTACGAAGGCATCCTCCCTGCTTTTCAAAATCACAGTTCTCTACCCGGAGAGGTTCCCTGTGTACACGTGTCTAATGCAATGGAGAGGGCACGCAGGGGGCAGGAGAAAGGCGGCCAGCCCAGCGAGGCGGCTGACCAAGCCCTGTGCTCTTTGGGTGGGCTGGCTTTGAGGCCACTTTATTTATTTAGGCCCTTCAGGGTCCAACAGGGTTATTTAAAAACAGCTTCTGGCAGATGTAAAAATATGAATGAGGAAACTGGGCTGAGTGTAAAATAAAGGCACAAAGGAACGAAATAAGGGGAGACAGCTAGAACAAAGTGTTTACCCCTGTACATGTTTTACACACACACATATATATGCGTATATATATTCTGTGGCTTTTCCAAAAGGATGACACTTCAACCTTTAATGAATCAACCTCTCATACTGTTACTCAGCTCATATAGCATTAAACTGAAAACTTTTCAGCATTTGACCCACTGTGCTCTTTGGGGAAGACTGAGATAGGTATCATGCAATTTTAGAAACATGGTGTTACTTATATTTGTTCACTACACATGCTTCAACTTTATATCTTACATCCTTTTGAGGATATTTTTTTCCAACAGCTTTAAGAGCTAGGAGAAAAGAAAAAAAAAAAAAGACTAACTTAGAGAATGAAGCAACAGTCTGTAATTAGTTTGCAAACTGAGATGCAAGCCCCATCGGGCAGGCATCTGCCCCCAGCACTAACCAACACACACAGCTGTCTTTCAGGAATGCTTCGCTCTTTTAGTCCATTTGCACACCTGTCTGCCATTGCACTGAATGGATTTCAAGGGCAGAATTTTCAAATCCCTAAACAAAGTAGAAAATAAAAATAATTCAAAGACCATGGGCCTGGGGGCTTCCCTGGTGGCGCAGTGGTTGAGAGTCCGCCTGCTGATGCAGGGGACGCGGGTTTGTGCCCCGGTCCGGGAAGATCCCACATGCCGCGGAGCGGCTGGGCCCATGAGCCATGGCCGCTGGGCCTGCATGTCCAGAGCCTGTGCTCCGCAACAGGAGAGGCCACAGCAGTGAGTGGCCCACATACCACAAAAAAAAGAAAAAAAAAAAAAAAAAAAGACCATGGGCCTCAGACTGCTTGTGGAACCATAACTCTTACAGTCTTTTTGGGGGACAATTTGGTAACATCTTTCTAAGGAAAGAAATGGGTTTGACTGCAACCCATTTCTATAAACTGATCCCTGAGAAACACTTGCAGCCCTGAGAACAGGTTGTACGAAGATGCTGACTGCAGCACTGTAACAGTGAAAAACTAGAAATAACCAAAATAACCTCGATAGGGGAAGAGGTGAAGCAATTGTAAAGCCATACCACAGACTCTCATGCAGAAATGAGAAAAGAGTAAGATACCTCTGTGTACACAGATATGCAAAGATTGTCCTCCAAACAGTGTTTGGATGCAAGCCAAAGTGAATCAGAGAATAATGTATGTTATGGGTTGAACTGCGTTCCCTAAAAAGATGTTGAACTCCTAACCTCCAGCATCTGTGAACGGGACCTTATTTGGAAATAGGGTCCTTGCAGATGATCAAGTAAGTGAGGTCATCAGGGTGGGGCCTAATCCAATATGACTGGTGTCCTTATAAAAAGGTGAAATTTGGACACACACATATGCGCACAGGGAAGATGCCGTGTGAAGAGGAAGGCTGCGATTGGGGAGGTGCGTCCATAATCCCAGGAACACCAAAGATCGCCAGTGAAACACCAGAAGACAGGCAAGATGCATGGAATGGAGTCTCCCTCACAGCCTCACAAGGAACCACCCTGCTCACACCTTAATCTCAGACATCTGGCCTCCAGAACTGTGAGACAATAACTTTCTGTTATTTTGTCACCCAGTGTGGCACTTTATTACAGCAGCCCCAGGGACTACTCTCTCACTTATATTAAAAAAAAAAATTACACGTATACAAACATACACATAGAAAGGTCTGGACGGTGAGCTATGTCTAACCATTAGCTTAGTGATGGGCTTCAGCAGGAAGTAGCAGGGCAGAGGGTGAAATGACCGGGGGTTGCTCCTACACTAAAAGTTTTTATGAAGTGTGTGAGGACTTTAGAAGCGTGTTTTAGATATTAACGATATATCTTCTAGTCTTTATCCCTACACGGGAAGGTACAAGGTTCCTTCAGCCCAGAGAACCACTTCGGCTCCTCCCAGCACGTACCAAGCTTCCACTTGCAGGCTCCGTGTCCAGGTAGGAAGGCGGCATCTGGACCTTGCTGAGCACTTTGAAACATGTCTTCAATGCGTGCGTGAGTTCAGGTAGGCTTAGCGCCTCCATTTCCTTGGCCAGAAGCTGCACCAGACAGCCAAGCACCTGAGGGAGGTACTGGGTTTGCACCTCAGAGTAAAGTTCCTGTGAAACAGAGACACGGGTTTAATGTGTAACCAGTAGAAAATTCAAATTTTTTTTACAGCATAAGTTTGTTTCACATTAATTCCCAAATCAGAAAACAAAATAATATCTTTTTGATCTAAATAAATCAATGGACGTTCTTCCTCTTTCAGGTGGCTTTCCTCTTTCTAGCAGAAAATAATCGCCACATTTATTTCTATATTAAAGAAATCAATTTCCTTTGAGAAAATGAGCCAAGGGTGTGACTTTAACTAAGAAATGCATTTACTCTCTGGGACTTCCCTGGCAAGCCAGTGGTTAAGACTCTGTGCTTCCACTGCAGGGGGCACAGGTTCCATCCCTGGTCGGGGAACGAAGATCCCACGTGCCGCGCAACGCGGCCAAATAAATAAATAAAAAATTTAAAAAAGGACATACATTAACTCTCACTCCTAAATAACTGTTGTTATTTAGGATGGATGACACTCAGCTCATCATCTGGTTTCCATAACTTCAGCTCAGCCCACTTACAACTGGCTCAACAGTTATAACCCCTTATATTAAAAGGACCTAAAAGAGACAACATCCAACTACATCTTCCATGCTGAAACACACATGAACACAGTGCTATGTATTTAGGTAAAACTACTTCTTCAGTAAGTTTAGGTTCATAAAAAGGCCAACAACATGAATCAGGATGTAAATAACAGCCAGCACTGGGCCATCTCCTTAGAGCAAAGGACGTACCAGGGGGATCACGTCCAGGAGGAACACGAGGAGGGAGCAGAACTCCGAGACTGTCGGTGGGGGGCCGACGCGTCTCCTGGCAGCGAGACTCTGCTTTGCGGGTCTGTGTGAGTCACAGGAAAGAAAAACAACTCTCTTATAATAATTTCAAGTGTTTCCTATGATTTCCAATAAAGTTGCTTATTCTATTCCAACCATAATGAAAGACAGCTTCTGCAGTTCTAATAATGAAGCTTTGGTGCCAAAAACTATCTAACATATAGACAAGTGTCAATAAGTCTTGAATCTGCTTGTCTCCAAAACAGGTTCACTCTGACTTGAACTTCCTCAGATCAGGTGAGGGTGGTCCATGCCCACGTGCGATTCCCTACCCAGCAGATCTGGAGCTATCAACAGCAACAATTCCAGGCCTCCAGCCCCAAACCAAAGGCATGTTCCCGGGGAAAGAGCCTGGTGACAGAACGCAGGACAGCTGTTCAATGTGCTGTCAGAGCAACCAGAGACAGCTCCCTCCATGTCACCAGGAGCTCATCTCCCCACGAGCTGCTGAGAATGTCTCAGCTCCCACAGAGAAGTGTAACTCCACTGGGCTTATCTTATTCTCAAGCTCAACTCTTCCTTTTCAATAAGTAGGCAACTGGATACGTAAGTTAAAAAGTCAATATACTAGTTCCCAAAACAGTAATTTTGGATTCATCTAGCTATCACAGTACAATTCAACCTGAGTTAATTTTCTTCATTGTAAATTATAGCTTAGTTATCTTGGCATTTATCTTGGTAGGGGACTGAAGAACTGTATCCATTACATCTGGGAGATTCTGCTGCTGGGTGCCTGCTCTAAAGAGACCATGTGTCTGTGTGTAAAGAGACAGGACCAACACGGTCACCGGAGTACTATTTGCAACAATGAAAAGACTGAAACTGGTTTATTCACACACAGGACTACTATACCTAAGATGAATGAACTAGGTGTATATAAATCAAAGGGCTGTGGACCACCCCCCACCCCCCAAAACAACACACTGCAAAAAGTTATAAACAACTTGATAGTATTTATATAAAATTTGAACAGACAAAACAGACTATATCGTTTCTGGATACACGTTATAAAAACACAGATATCACAGGACAGACATGAATTTCAGAACAGTGATGAAAGCTGGGATGAAAGGAGGAAAAAGGGCTGGGAAGGTGGGGAGTTAGCTCTATCTGGGTAGCAACATTTTATTCCTTTAAAAAAAAAAGATGTGGGGCTTCCCTGGTGGCGCAGTGGTTGAGAGTCTGCCTGCTGATGTAGGGGACGTGGGTTCGTGCCCCGGTCTGGGAAGATCCCACATGCCACGGAGTGGCTGGGCCCGTGAGCCATGGCCGCTGAGCCTGTGCGTCCGGAGCCTGTGCTCCACAACGGGAGAGGCCACAACAGTGAGGCCCGCGTACCGCAAAAAGAAAAAAAAAAAAAAAAAAAAAGAAAGAAAAACAATGATCAAGTGTGGTCTATAATTTCAGCAATGGGTGCATGTGTGTTTGACATCATGTCCCATCCTTTCTTACACTGGAATGTTTCATAGTTATTCATTTATTTATTTTTTTAAAGAAAGCACTCCTCGTAAATCTGAAATGGAACTAAGCTGACCAAAATACACCCTAGCCTCAGTATAACACGGCCTTGCTGTCTGCCGTGGATCCGATTACAATTAATTTACTCATCACAGGTTTGAATGCCTGCTGGGGCCGGCCTGGCACCAGACGAGGCAAAGGGCATGGCAGGAGCAGCTGGGACGTCGGGCACGCCTGGTTCTAATCTCAGCTGCTGATGTTCTGCTGTGCAATGTCACGCAAGGTACTTCACATCTCTGAGCTCCGGCTTTCTTATATGATGGATGGGCCTGCTTCTCCTGCGGGTGTCCAGGGGATGGCCCACGGCAAACGTTAATAAGTTATGCTTTGATTACAGTTGCAGGTACTGAAGACATTGTGAGAACACAGAGCATTCCAAAGGACGTGACAAGAACGAAGTTTCACAGCATGACTCACGGGACAAAATGGGGTTTGAGAGATTACATCAGTCCTCCTTCACAGCGAAAATCACACGGGAAAGGACTCCACAGGAAAGTGTGCTGTCCTGAGCACGCCACCGCCAGCCATTTGGAGGTGGCGCAATTCACCAGATTGAAAGTGACGGGAAAGCTGATTATAGTAGCTTAGAACATGAATGCTTTCATCTGAACAGTTCTACACTAATTTCAATAAGAATTTAAGATGACTGATGATTTCAAAAACACTCTTTCTGGGCTTCCCTGGTGGCGCAGTGGTTGAGAGTCTGCCTGCCGATGCAGGGGACACGGGTTCGTGCCCCGGTCCGGGAAGATCCCACATGCCGCGGAGCTGCTGGGCCCGTGAGCCATGGCTGCTGAGCCTGCGCGTCCGGAGCCTGTGCTCCGCAACGGGAGAGGCCATGACAGTGAGAGGCCCGCGTACCTCAAAAAAAAAAAAAAAAAAAAACCCACTTTCCAGTCCCAGGACCACAAAACTAAGCTTCTTGAATAGATTAGGGCTCCAAGGGCACCATGCAAAGAAAGCCGATTAGATTGACCTAACCAGAAAATGCACAGACGAGTTTCTGAAGTTCGACTTTAATAAGGAAGCTTCAGTATCATGTGAACCTTCTCAATGGCACGGTTTTTAGTTCTATTAGGATTTTAAGTGAATTCAACCATGTACTCAGCAGAGACGACCCAGCGTTAGCGAGTTAAGTGTAATCTGACCACAATAAGCAGCTACGAAACCATGACACCCTCAATTCCTTCCCACATGTTCACAAGCCCTGAACTGGAGGCTTACCTAAAACAGTCCTCAAAGCACCTTGTCATGTAATCCCAGAGGAAGTCTGTGCTCAGGGATGTGATGAGCAAATTCACTGTTTTAACAATCTCAGAGGCATTTCTGTTTTCTTTTATTGTACTGTAAAGGAAGAGGGATATTTATAAATATATCTATAAAAAAACCCTGTATTACGGGAATGCCATGTCTGAAAAACGAATTCATTGTACCATTTACAACTTATTTCTAGAGAGACTGACAAACTCGGTCAGAGATAAAAAGTATTACTGTTCTTATATAGGGAATAGAATGCATCGTGCCATCCTAAACAGTATTTATACTGATCCATTCCCTCAGAAGTAAGCTTAAGAGCTATTGTAGGACTTCCCTGGTGGCACAGTGGTTAAGAATCCGCCTGCCAATGCAGGGGACACGGGTTCGAGCCCTGGTCCGGGAAGATCCCACATGTCGCAGAGCAACTAAGCCCGTGCGCCACAACTACTGAGCCTGCGCTCTAGAGCCTGCAAGCCACAACTACTGAGCCCGTGCGCCACAACTACTAAGCCTGCGCTCTAGAGCCCACAAGTCACAACTACTGAAGCCCGTGCACCTAGAGCCCGTGCTCCGCAACAAGAGAAGCCACCGCAATGAGAAGCCCACGCACTGCAACGCAAGAGTAGCCCTTGCTCGTGGCAACTAGAGAAAGCCCGCACGTACCAACGAAGACCCAACACAGCCAAAAACAAATAAGTAAATACATAAATAAAAATAAATTAAAGAAAAAAGAGCTATTGTAAAAAAGAATGTTATATGGAAAACCAGTTTTAGTCCAACCATAGGTAATTACATACGCTATTGGTGGAATAACATAGTACAGCCATTTGGGAGGGAAATTTGGCTAACATTTAAATGCACATCTTCTATGACTCAGGAAATTTATTCTAGGGATTTATCCTACAGAAATCCTTGTAGAGGTACACAAAAATGTAGGCAAAGGGGGACTTCCTTGGTGGTCCAGTGTTAAGACACTGCACTTCCAATGCAGGGGGCATGGGTTCAATCCCTGGTCGGGGAACAAAGACCCATCATGCTGCACAGCTCTGCCAGGAAAAAAAAAAAAAAAAAAGATGTAGGCATAAGGATATCATGACAATGCCATTTTGAGGCAGGAGATAGATGGGCTCCGGGCTAGGCATTTACAACTGGCCTCCTGTTTACATTTCTTGGGGCAGGAAAAAGGTGGGCTTCAGGATGGACACTTACAACTAGCTTCCTGTTTGTATTTCCTGAGACAGGAGATAGATGGGCTCCAGGTTAGGCATTTACATCCAGCCTCCTGTTTGCACTTTGAAAGAGAAATAACAACAGAAACAGAGTAAATAGCCAGGCTTTGTCTCCTGAGGACACTTTAAGATAACAGTCATGGCAGGAACAGAGAGGGGCTAAACCCTGTCTGAGTAAAAGATGGAGAGGTCACATATTTCCCATCCTTGGGGCAAGGGAGACATGGCGTGTGCGCAGAGAGGCTCCTTGGGGGTCAGAAAGGAGGGGGCGCCACCCCACAATAGGTGATGCCAAGGCCCCCGCCATGGGCCTCTGGGCTGGAATCCGTCCTGGAAAAAAGCTGCACACACATATCGGGGAGGGTCCTAGGGCAGGTCAGGTGTGGAAAAAGAAACTTAAATAATCGGGTTCTCTGTGTGCTCTCCCACCTGTCGTGCTGTGCCTCTAATAATAAACTTTGCACCTGCTTTTACAGTTTTTGCCTCCTTGAAACAGTCTTGCTTTCAAACGGAGGCAAGAGCCAGGGAAAACTGGAGTCTAGTCTCTTGCCCTTGCTGGTCTAGCGGCTAGGATTCCTGGTCTTCATCCAGGCTGCCCAGGTTCAATTCCTGGGCAGGGAACTGAGATCTTGCTTCAAGCCACCCCTCACTGCTGCTGCTTCTCCGAGATCAATTTTAAAATATTGAAAAAGTGGAAACCGCCCAAAAGTCAATCAATAAGAGACTGGTCAATCAGTCAGGATTTCTTCAATAAGTGTAACTCCTTACCGAGGACTTAAAGGCAACCACTATCCTCCACAGGAGAAGAGTGTAGAGCCATTCACAACTTGCATCAAAAAAAACAAAACAGGCAACTAAACCGGTACTGTAACTCCACCTTAAAAATAAATGATAGGCACCTGTGTACTTATGCACTGAAAATCTGAAAAGAAATACAAATGTTTTATGTTTTTCTCTGAAGGACAGTGGGATTATGGATAATATCTTTTCCCTTGATGCCTTCAAATATTGGTATACTCTACCATGAACATGTATTACTTTCATATCAGGAAAACTAAATTAGTCTCATTCTGCGAGAAAAAAGCAAACACTAAAGACTCTTGGTATACGTACAATTAATAAATCAGAAAAATCTTCTAATCGATTTAAAATTTTAATACACCCAATGCCGAGTCAGGGAGAAGGAAATTATATTAAGAGTAAAGTAAAAAGGAAAAGGTTGTACTACCTTAGAAAGTACAAAGACGGAACAAAACACAGAGCTGATGGCTAACGACACACTTTAAGTTATCGCCACGTCCGCTGTCTCCCAAACCCCACTCACCCCGCCTCCAGGGCCCTAGAGCGCCTTCATGCCCCTGGGGTGCCCTCGCCTTGCTCCCTGCTACCCGCCCTTCTGACGGGTCTCCTGAAGACTCACACCCACTCGCCCCACTTCCTGACCTGACCTCCCGCCGGCCCTCCCCACTGTCACTCACCACTTGTACACCAGACCCAGTTGCCTTTGTTGAGCAACTTTTCACACTTGATCAGTAAATACGGTTGGTACTTCCCAGTGTGGGGCAGAGACAAGATCAAACTCCTTTTAATCATCACAATATTCAATAGGGAAGAGTCGATTCATATGGATTAAGAGCACAGGTTATTTTAAGGCGTGGCCTGACCCTCTGCATCCCAACTTTCTTGAGCACTTCACAATTTATAGTAAACAGAGAAAAAAAATCATGGCATTCGGGAGGGAGGAAGAGTGAAGTTGGAAGCCCCACCAGTACCTTATCAGTGAATTTCCACTCTGAGTGTAGCTCAGTTTAAGATCAGAGCCGAGAGCATCTCTGCAGTAAGAATAAAAGGCCCGGATGACTTCGAGAAACAAATGCTCAACAACTTGAGGCCCTGCAATTGAAAAGAAAATGTCCAGATAAATAAATTAATAATCAAAATGTTTTTAAAAAAATCCATTGTAAACCAGTGACAAATGTATAAAGCGTATTGAGAGTAACTCTATCTAACACATAGATAATTTATATAGCCTTAAATGTATGGAAACTTTAGTTGTGACAATGACACTGTTAGCTGGAGGAATAACAGCTGTGAAAACAGCCAACATTTTTTTTTTTTTTTTTTTTTTTTTTTTGTGGTACACGGGTCTCTCACTGTTGCGGCCTCTCCCATTGCAGAGCACAGGCTCCAGATGCGCAGGCTCTGGCCATGGCCCACGGGCCCAGCCGCTCCACGGCATATGGGATCCTCCCGGACCGGGGCATGAACCCATATCCCCTGCATCGGCAGGCGGACTCTCAACCACTGCGCCACCAGGGAGGCCCCAGCCAACATTTTTGTAGAGCTTACTGTGTGCTGGCCACTGTTCTAAGCATTCTAAAACTATTAACTTATTTAGTCCTCACAATAGCCACAGAACCAGGTATGCAATCAGGGAGGCCGTCCTGATTACAAGGGGACAAGAGGACTGAGGCCCAGATGCCCCCAGGAGAATTCTCGAAGGAGGTGGGGAGTGGGCTAAATGTTTTAAGTGTGCAGAAACTGCCTGGCCAGAGGTCGTCACTGCACAGAAGCACCAACAGAGTAGGGCAACTTCCTACTCTGAATTCTTTCACTGATGAGCTAGAACGACACCAAAGAAATAACACCAACCCAGAAAAGCCTCAGATGGCACAAAAGAACTGGACCCTGCCAGACAGGCAGTTGGAAGGCGGCTGGACATTTCTGCTCCACAAACATCAACCAGCAGGCCTGATGGGAGGGCGTGACTTCCTACTCATGTGTTCAGAGGAATGAACACAGGATGATTCAGAGAAAACAAAAGCTCCGTCAAACAAGGAATCAGCACATAATCTAACCTCTTACGCTTCCAACGACAAAAGGTCTCTTTTTCATGATAAGTCCCAGGTGTATTTTATCTATAATGTAACACTGCCAAATGCTTTTTACTAGTGAAGGAAAGCTTGTGGTCAAGATTCAAGGGGAAGAAGTGAGGAAGTGGCTAAAGCTTGGTAGCCAAAGCACACATAAGACTGACCTATGACCCTCCTATGCCTTCTAGTCTACATGATCAATCCACTCCTTTGCCCTTCAAGTGTGTCTTTCCTGGGAAAACTAAATTATCAGATAGGACGAATTTGCTGGGATGGGGCAAAAGCCGGCCATTCACCCCCCCTCCAGAAAATATGACCTGGAGCCCAAGCTAGCTCAATGCTTTACTTGGCTCACGTCAAGGCCTTGACATGAAACACCCATCTCCAAGGGCGGAGCTTGGAGGCACAAAAGCTTTGTGCTTTGACTTTGGTCAAGAACAGCCAAAGCTGCACCTGTCCTGGTACCCAAGTTCATTGGTGTTACGTGAGTAACATCTCGGGGATGGGCCATCCGAGTGCCATCAAGGAAGCATCAGAGTCCTGACAAAGAGGGCTCAGGCTCTGGAGTCAAACAGACTTCAGAGTTTGAGTCCCAGTTCCTGGGTGGCCCCTGGCAAATGACTTAGCCTTGCTCAACCTTAGTCTCTCCCTCTGTAGAATGTGTATAGTAAGAAAATCTACCCCAGGGTTGTTGGAGGTACAGAAGTATGCAAGGAGATGGGTATTAATGATGCACAAAATAACTGCTCAAAAAAATGTCACATTATTAACAGCAGTGAAAACACACCAGGACCTCAGTCTCCCTTCCGTCTCCCTTGACCAGAAGCCCTTGTTTCCCTTTGTACACCTAGAGCCTAGCACCTTCCCTGTTGCACAGATGCCCCACGCCCATCTCTGAATGCATAAACAAAGGGTCCCCATCCTGAGGCCAGAGGGAGGAGGAACTTAACGAACACCCTCAGTTCTCGTTCTCTGCAAATGGCGCCCGGACAGTGGGCAAGTCCTGAGCACTCAGATGATGCCATCAGGGATGAATCCCACGGAGAAGGGGGTTTCCTTCCCTGTTACCGTGTTCAAGGGATGAGATGTTGAGATCTTGCAGTGAATGGATACTGGGGCAGTTTCTTTTTTCCGGTACACGGGCCTCTCACTGCTGTGGCCTCTCCCATTGCGGAGCACAGGCTCCGGACGCGCAGGCCCAGCGGCCACGGCTCACGGGCCCAGCCGCTCCGCAGCATGTGGGATCTTCCCAGACCAGGGCACGAACCCGTGTCCCCTGCATCGGCAGGCGGACTCTCAACCACTGCGCCACCAGGGGAGCCCCAGTTTCTTTTTTTTTAAGGAAGGGAGAGAAGGTAGGTCACGTTCCTCAATGGGTGCCCAGAGGACCACCGTATATAAGGGGAGACGCTTTTGGAACCAGAGTCTAGTTCAAACACCTTCATTTGTCAGAGGAAAACAGTGAGGCCCAAACAGCAGAAGGGGCTTGCCCAGGGTCACAAGGCAAGAAGATGGAGAAGCGTCCCCTATTTGCTTGAGAATACAATCACAGCTCAGTTGAAGAAATGATTTGATTGAAGAAACGGTCTCACAAGGTCAGTACTGTACGTGCCCTGCAGGCACGCACGCAGACGAGCACGACAGCTCAAAGGTATTATAATTTCTTCACAAAAACGTTCAAGTAATTGTGCAAAACTTTTAAGTGGTGCCCAGATGATGAAAATTAAAGCACACAGCATGACTAAACTCCTTCAAGATTCTGAACTTCCAAAGATTAAACTGTATTCTAAATAACACGTTGATTGTATCTCACCGGAGTTTTAATGGTGTATGATGGTAAAGGTCATCTAATGTTACCTATTTCTGGCTTGTCAAGCAGACTGGTAAGGATGCGGAAAGGCTTCAGGTACATGTGGTGGCGATCCTCTACGTCAGCATCAGGGAACTTCTGGTGCAGTATCTCAGCCAGACCCTATTTTTTTTTTTAAAGCCACATATTAGGGTATTATATAAAGTACAGTAAGACTTTATTGGTTGTTCTAGTTGTTAAATGCTCTGGGATAGACGTAAAAGCAGTCATGCAGCACGAGGCGACTACAGTCGGCCCTCCATATCGTGGGTTCTGCAGATTGAAAATATTCGGGAAAAAAAATTCCAGAAAGTTCCCAAAAGCAAAACTTGAATTTGTCGTGCACTGGCAACTACTTCTATAGCATTTACATTGTATTCTACAACTATTTACAAAGCATTTACATCGTAAGTAATCTAGAGATGGTATCCTAAGTAATCTAGAGACGGGTTAAGGTATGAGGATGAGTGTAGGTTATGTGCAAATACTAGGCCAAGTTATAAATATGAGGAACTTGAGCATCTCTTGATTTTGGTATCCATGGGGGTGGGGTGGGGTGGGGGGTGCTGGAATCAATCTCCTGCAGATTCCAAGGGACAACCATACATGAGATTTTCCCCACCGTGTACTAAGGAACAGGCTCCCTGTCTACTTCTGAGGTCCCGCAAGGAACTCCACTGAAGAACCATGGTCAGGAATGCCCTAACTGGGATCTACCTTCCAGAAATGCTGCTTTACCTCAACTAAAAGATCCTTGGAGTATTTCTCAAAAAAATACGAGGACTGGTCTTCATAAGAATTTGAGATTTCCGATTCCGGCACAATGGTATTTCCTTTAATATCTGAACCTATAAAAGAACAAGCACCATGAGCTGTAAAGAAATCTATACATTTAAAGTACATCTTATTGTGCAAAGGTCTCAGGCTCTGACATTTTGTTTTTGTTTTTGTTTTTGTTTTGTTTTGTTTTGCAGTACGCGGGCCTCTCACTGTTGTGGCCTCTCCCGTTGCGGAGCACAGGCTCCAGACGCGCAGGCTCAGAGGCCATGGCTCACGGGCCCAGCCGCTCCGTGGCACGTGGGATCCTCCTGGACCGGGGCACAAACCCGTGTCCCCTGCATCGGCAGGTGGACTCTCAACCACTGCGCTACCAGGGAAGCCCCCTATTGGTTTGTTTGTTTGTTTGTTTTGCTCTGACATTTTAAAAAACAGAATTCCTCCAACAGAAAACCAAAATCAGATCCAGCAAAACCGAGACCTATTTTCTTCTGACAGTGGTGGGCCAGGGATCAGACAGGCAGAACTCCATCTCAACGGGCATCAATTTAGTCTACCCCAAGAATTCATCCTGATTGTCTTCGACAAGTATGATTACAAGGATCTAATGGAATGAGTATCATTTTTAAAAACCAGTATTTATTTGTATGGCATTATGTAAAAATCAAGGTATTCTCAACTATATGCCCTCGTTTTGAGCCTTGGTTACGTCTCTAAGGTCCTCAGGGCAAGGAACAGCATCTTTCTAAGCAGAGAGTCTGGACTCCTGGGGTCGCGGCTAAGCAAGTCAGAGCCGGTACTGAACTTGGGTCCAGGGTCCTGTCTACATACAGTGTGCCGAGCCCCACTGGAAGGCAGCCGTGCATTTAACAAAATCATCCTTTTAACAAAAATGCTCAAAGAGCCTGTAAATATCGTTCTGGAAATCCTTCATAAGCTTCTGTGCTATGACTTCTGGAAGTTTTACAACTAGGGGAAGAAAAGGTTAAGAGGACTTTCTGACATTGGTATGAGAAGATCTATGAGGGTTGAAAAAAAAAAAGCTGAGAAGCAGATGATTTTTAGGGCAGGAAAATACTCCGTGTGACACTATAACGGTAGACGCATGTCATCATACCAAACCCGCAGAATGCACAGCACCAAGTGTGAACCCTTGTGTAAACAGCCGACTGTGGGTGATGATAAGGTATCAGTGTAGGTTCCTCTACTGTAATAAACGTGCCACTCCAGTGGGTGATGCCAGTGACAGGGTAGGCTGTGCTTGGCGGGGAGGATGGGGGAGGTGGGAACTCTCTAGACCTTCCTCTTAGTTTTGCTGTGACCCTAAAACTGCACTAAAAAAATAAAGTCTTTCTCAGAGCCTGTGCTCCGCAACGGGAGAGGCCACAACAGTGAGAGGCCCGCGTACCGCAAAAAAAAAAAAAAAAAAAAAAAAAAATAAAGTCTTTCTAAAAAAAAAACTACGGAGTTTTTTCACAATCGCTCTGTAAACCACCTTCTCTTAGGTACACGGACTTGGGAATTTTAGGCCCTGTGATTTCCTGGACTTGTCCCCCTGAAGCCTTCCATCCAACCAACAGTCAACGGCTCTTTTCCTACAGGTCTGCAGTCTGTTCACAAGAACACATGCTCACAGAAACATGAACCAGGGTTCTCATGCTCTTCCAAAGTCATCCAAATATCTGCCCAAACGTGTCAATGCCACAAACGTTCCCATCCAGACAAAACTTTCTTTTACATATATTCCATGTTTCTGGGTTTCTCACACACAGCCTTATCCCATGCAACTCCTTCCTGAATAAGGCTTAGCAACCATCATTGTGTGGTCTTTCAAGCTTCTTAAAACGGAATTCGGTTAACATTTTAAAAATCCCATTACTTCCATTTTTTTTACGTAACAGCTGCAAAATCACCAAAGCTGTGAGGTAGGCAGCAGAACTCAGCTGACCAGGGCCAAGTCAGTCACCGTGTTATCTTTCCACACTTTGTGATTCAGAAATGTATCAACAAGATTGCGACTTTATTCCAAACATCAGCACTCAAAGGTTTCACCTTAGCTCTGACTTTTCAACTCCCGCGAATTACTCAGTACCTAGTAACCACGCGTAAAGCCTTCTGTTCAGAGACATATCTCTTCTCAGGAGGGTCTGGGTGGCGGCCGAGAGGATGCGCACCATGTCGGATCTGAGCAGGGGGATGGCTCTCTCGTTGGAATCCTATGAGGAGGAAAGAGAGAACTATACTGCAAGGAGATGACATAGTAAATCGCCGGCTTTCCGACACGTGACCCCTCCTTACCAGTCTACAAAAGCTTTATCTTAAAGAGGCGGTTCTCAAAAGGGGTGGGTTTTTCACACGCTGCCCAGGGAAAGAGGCTATTCAATTTTTGCTATGGAAACACCACCCTCACAGAAATGACCGAGGACCCTGAATGGCTGAAAGCGAGCGGTCACTGAGTGGCGCCTTCCCCTCCAGGCGAGACGGCTCGGACCTCTCCCGTCTGCCCCACGGCCTCAGGAAAGACCAGCGACTCCCCTCAAAAACACAAACGGCTTACCAGACAGGTATAAAATGGGAAGAAGAACAGGACAATCTCCAGATTATTTCTTTGCACCAGCACGTTTGAGTCCAGCAGGGATGCACATAAGGACTTTACCTACAAAAGACAAAAAGCCACGATCGTTTCATGCCCAAGACACTAGACATCATTTGGAGGCTACTCTTTCTAGTCATAAAAATGAAAATAACTCTTCCTGGGAATCTTGAAACCACCGTGTTATATCGTGTGGAACAGAATAATAAGATCTAAATACGGGAAACTTGGTTGTAGCTCCAGACGCCAGGGGGGCTGTGTGACATCGGGAACACCTTCAGCTGCAGCCCTCACTGTTCCATCTCAGAGATGGAGGGGTTTGGACCAGATCGTCAGATTCTAAGACCTCAAATTCTATAATCCCAGAAACGAATACATTTAGGTTCCAATAGGAACTTTCAGCTACACTAAAACTCCAAAGACAGTCAGTCAAATGGATTCCAAACCAATTAAGTAGACATTTTGGGTGTCTTTTCTGAGCATAGATAGATGTAATACAGCTGCATAATAGATAAGAGCCATATGACAAGTGGTAACAAAAAGCTATGAGATGGGCTTCCCTGGTGGCGCAGTGGTTGAGAGTCCGCTTGCCGATGCAGGGGACGCGGGTTCGTGCCCCGGTCCGGGAGGATCCCACATGCCGCGGAGCGGCTGGGCCCGTGAGCCATGGCCTCTGAGCCTGCGCGTCCGGAGCCTGTGCTCCGCAACAGGAGAGGCCACAACTGTGAGAGGCCCACGTACCGCAAAAAAAAAAAAAAAAAAGCTATTAGAACTGGGAAGAAGAAAGGGAGAGATCTTTCAACTGGGGAGAACAGTGAAGCTTTGGGGGTGAGCTGAGTTTTTTGTAATACAGGCAGGAGATACGCTGAGACGGGGGAGAGGAGGGACAGGCAGTGAGTGCAGGACGAGGGGCTGGCTGGAGCAAAGACAGCATCACAGACGTGCCAGGCCAGGCCAGGCAGCCAGCTCTGGGAGTGTAATGGGCCTGAAGTGGAGAGTGAGGCATCTGGTGAGCTGTTAGAATACTCCTGAGGATGGATTTTACCTGCAGGAAACAGGTATTTTGCAAGCACAGTACAGATCTGAGCAAAGCTATGTTTTAGCAAAGTGAATCTCTTAGCAACCGAAAAAGGACTGGATGGGGAGAAACCGGTTAGAAAATTACATGATGGTCCAGGAACGAGACCTAAGAAGCTGCGGCAGGGCAGTGAAGACGGAGAAAGAAACAAAGTGGTACTGACAGGGCAGGGAAGAAGGGAACGTGACTACTGAGGGTCTCCTCTGCCCTAAGCAGAGGTCCTTTTCATCACCCTTTTCCTCAGAGAGCCCCGTGAGGAAGCTCTATTATTCCCACTTTGCAAAGAGGAACGGACTCAGAGGGGTAAGTTATCGGTGCAACTTTGTCAATGACGGATTCAGTTTTTGAACATTTTAACTTCAAAGCCTTGGGTCCACCACTAGGTGGCGACAGACTGCAGGCCATTCAACAAATGGGAAGTTTGGGGAAAAGAGACAAAGATCTGGGAAGTTCCCATCCTTCAAGGTCATGAGAAGGCAGGTCGCTGCCAGGGAAGAGGGGCCTGGGCACGGACAGCCTAGGTGTGAGGCAGCCAGAGGAGAGGGGGGCGGCGGGGATGACAGCGGGAGCTGGAGCGAGCCTACTGTGCGGGCAGTGGGCGGCGTGACAGGGGCAGGGGAAGAAGACGAGGCTGTGGCTCAACAGCGGACCCCAGCCAGGCTCCGCGGAGCGCCGTCGACGGCCAGCCGTAACGTGGAAGCTGCGGGGCCTCCCGGAGGGCCCTCCTCGCATGAATACACAAACGGGACGCAGGTGTTCGAAGCCAACGCCGCCATCGCGGCTTACGCAGGGACGCTGCCTCCTCGCCTGCCCAACCTCAGAGCGCCTCTGCTTCCCGCTGCTCAGCCCCGCCCCGCCCCTCGCCCCGCCCCTCGCCCCACCCCGTGGCCCTGGTGACACCTGTGCCGGGGAGCCAGCCCGCCACGCCGCTGGGAGCACGGCACCCACCGTGAGCTGGTAGTCGGTCCCCAGCATGTACTTCTGCTCCCTGCCGGGCGAGCCCCGGCTGATGTGGCCCACCACAAAGAGCGAGGCGGGCAGGCGGATGGACGGGCTCGCCAGGACGCTCCCCCAGAGGGCGGCGTAGAAGACCTCCCTGCCGACCACCAGGGACAGCCTCAGGAGCAGCGCGTCCGTCCTGTGGGCGGGAGATCACAGAATGAGGGCGCATCCCGCGGGCTCTCACGGGCGCTGCTCTCTCTCCCTGGCCGGGAAGCACCAGCTTCCTCCTCATTTTGAGATGCTGCCATCTCTCGCCCTTCTGTGTCTGTCCACCTGCTGGCTGTCACTGAAACTGAATTTGCTGAAACAAACATGTCACCGAGGGGTGCGGCTTCTTGGCCAAGAGGCAGCATCTGACCGTTTGTGTCTCCCTGTGGCAGAGATCGGTCTCCGCCTCCGGCCTTGCTGTGGATGCCGTGGTGCTTACATGGTGCTTACAGGTTCCACTGCCCAAAGTGGATGAGCCGATCAGCCACTCTATAAAAGTAGGAGGAGTCATTTTAAAAAAAAAACAAAGGCTAATGTGACTGACTGAAGACCTAAGTAATGATAAAGACACCCCCGACCTGAGCACAGCCAAAAATGTGCCCAGTGACACCGGATTTTAGAAACACTGGGGACAACATTCCCCTGGGCCTCCTGCCGCACGGTACATTCCAGAAGGTCTGGAGCCGAGTTCCCATCACTCTGCCCACAGCACCTCCATACACTGGCTCCCACTCCAGGAAGCCCTCCTGCGGACGACCAGCATTTATTCGCCTCTTTATCTTTATCCAGGTCTCCCATGACACGACGTCAGCGATTTCTCGGCCGTCCTCTAAGAGAAGCAGCAGCATCAGTGGGTGCGGGCTTGTTTTTCCAATGACACTGACCGAGGCCTGGCCCTTCTCCGCTCGGGGTGCACCTGCAGCTGACGGGGCACCTTCCCGCCGGCTGCGAACACAAAGCTTGCAGGCCGGGTGATAGCATCTATCAATACAACAGCGGAGGCAAACTCCCACAAAGGGATTTCACTTGCACAGAAGTGAAACCTCTGTGAATTTCAGCTCTCAGCTATGGTAAGGAAAAGGGATGCAAATGTTGTGAAAATACCTAAGAGTCTTTGAGCAAAAACTCAGCACAGGAGAACAGCTGATGCTGAGGCCACATAGCCACCGTCACCACTAAGTCTGCTCTGCTGGCTGACGCCCCCCAATGCCCAGACAAGCATCTGACACACAGCTGGCATTTGAAAAAACTGTCAGATGAATGCCACTCTTTCCCTTTACTATAAGCCAAACTGTCTTCAGCTTACTTTTTAATAATCACTTCCATGTATATTAAAACATTTCATACAAAAAATGCCTACTAGATGCCAGTAGCACCCTCCCCGCCCCAGGTGTAACAACCAGAAGTGTCCCCAGATATTGCCAAGTGTCTCCTGGGGGACAGAAACCACCCCCGGCTGAGAGCCACTGATTTAAAGGGACATCTCTGGGGAGCCGGGTTTTGCCTGCTTTCCAACCACTGAAAACCTCCGCCTCTCCTCCATCTTCTCAGAACAGGAGTGGAGTATTCTCCCGCCCCCAACACCACTAATCCTGTTTTCTCCGTACAGCAAAACACGGCAAACTATGTGGCTACTTCTCAGGCACTTTAAAAAAGGAATTCTGGCCAGGAGTGATCTGCAGACATCAAAGGGTTATTAGAAAGCCAGGGTGAGTAACGAGTCCTAACACTGGCCAAAATTTCCATTCCCTTATGGTTCACTGACAAGAACAGACCAGGAACTGTCCCCGCCTCCACAAGACCCCTGAGTCACCCGTCCTCACCAGCCCCAAACTGACTCACTCACTCCTTAGCCTTTTCTACCGCCTTGGACATCACGCCGCCCCGCCCCCCCAGACACCCCTTCCTGTCTCTGCAGAGTATTTGCTGGGGTCGGGGGTGTCTGACTCAATTCCTATGCACGTTGGGGAAGAATCATTGCTGAACTCTCTCCAACTGACACGGATACGTGCAGTCACCTGACTGCTGTGCTCTGAGACCGCACAACCCTAGACCAGCCTCCACCTCGGAAGGCCAGTCCCTCCTACCTCTGAGGGCTGCAGTCGCCGGGCTTGGCTTTCTGTCACACCTGCCTCTACTCAGTGGTTCACGCAGCTTCGCTCAGCTCTTGGTTCAACATCAAGAAATCACAATGTTGGGAGAAGACACCCGTGTTAAGCAACTTTAGCGACTGTTCAAATGAACATCTGTTTATCAACTAGGAGAACACATGACAACACCCCAACTCCTGACATGCTCCTGGTGTGATTCACTCTTACAGATTAAAAAAACCAATACACTTTGGGAGCTGATGTGTTCATCTTCAGATGGTGGGAAAAAAGCATTTACATACACACATCTGTTAGGAAAACGTGAATGGATCAGAACTCTAGAAAGAGCCTGCAACTAGGAGTCAAGAAACAGTCTGGTAAAGGTCCTCTTGTGGAACCCATATGACCCTGACTGTTCCCTTATGCACACACCTACCCAGACTCTCAGGGTATGGTGCGAGGTTTAAAACAGCAACGAGACGGACCCTGCCTCCTAGGGAAGTGGATCCTCGTGACTCAGTGCACCGCAGAGGTGGATTCCCCACTGGGAAGTGAATGGCCACCACCCGCTCTGTGTGAAAGCTCCAAACGGTCAAATGCACATCCAATCCCAGCACAGAAGCTTGTGACTTTAATGCACCCTTGGTCACCAGCGACTGTCTCACAAGCCATTCTGATTATCTGGTTTCCTTGAGGGGAGCACTTGAGTGGACTTTGGACTGACTGTGAGATTCCACTGCCTGCACCCTCCAGTCACTGCCGACACAAAATAGGCCAAGGTGGCACGGCTGGGGCCTCTGGCATGGAGAAAATTCGAGCAGTTTCTTGTGTAATCAAATGGAAACTTTTGCAAGCACACAGGTTTCTAAACCTCCCAGTCAGGCTGCACGTGGGCTCTGAAAATGGGTCCTATGAACAGAAGTTAATCACTGCAGCATTACCCAGAATAGTTAATACGCTGGAAGTGAGTTCTTACATTATGATTCTCCAGAAAAACAGGACACTCTGTATACGCAATCTGAATGGATACAGCCTCTCTCCTCTCTCCTGTTCCTAAGTAATGACCAAAACAAACACACACCACCACACGAACTTTTATGCATATAAGTTTGATAAATTTCTCCAAGGTGCTTCTGAAACTTGTCAAAAGCTATTCTGCTGGGCTTCCCTGGTGGCGCAGTGGTTGAGAGTCCGCCTGCCGATGCAGGGGACACGGGTTCGTGCCCCGGTCCGGGAAGATCCCACATGCCGCGGAGCAGCTGGGCCCGTGAGCCATGGCCGCTGAGCCTGCGCGTCTGGAGCCTGTGCTCCGCAACGGGAGAGGCCACAGCAGTGAGAGGGCTGCGTACCTCAAAAAAAAAAAAAAAAAAAAAGCTATTCTGCTTAGCCTCACCCCTTTTTGAGCTTATCCATCAATGAAACGTGGCCTTGCTTTTTCATTTGGAAGCAGCCTCGTATAACAGGAGGGAGGACTTCAGAATGTGACATATGGGGAGTAGAATCCCATCTCTGCTGCCCACTGACTGCGACTCCAGGAAACTTTCTTACCTTCTGACCCTCATGTGGAAGTGAGGTAATTCCCAGGCACACATGGTATTTCGTCAGGCAGAGACCACCACAGAAATGTCAACATCAACCCGCCCTGCTTCATGGGTCTCTGCACTTCTGTCCCCATTTCTTGTTTTAAAATTTTTATTTATTTATTTATTTTTGGCTGCGTTGGGTCTTCGTTGCTACGTACAGGCTTTTCTCTAGTTGTGGCGAGCAGGGGCTACTCTTCATTGTGGTGCACGGGCTTCTCATTGCAGTGGCTTCTCTTGTTGCAGAACACAGCTCTAGGTGCGCGGGCTTCAGTAGTTGTGGCTCGTGGGCTCAGTAGTTGTGGCTCATGGCCTCTAGAGCGCAGGCTCAGTAGTTGTGGCACATGGGCTTAGCTCCTCCACGGCATGTGGGATATTCCCAGACCAGGGTTCGAACCCATGTCCCCTGCATTGGCAGGCAGATTCTTAACCAGTGCGCCACCAGGGAAGTCCCACTGTCCCTGTTTCTTATACAGCAGTGAAATAAAATGCAAACCACATGGGCGGCGCACCTGGATGGGCACAGCCGTCAGCTCTGGGTAAGACCCACCTGTCGTAGATCTCCGAGCCGTCCTCCAGGCCGGGCAGCAGGCCGATGATGAAGGCCTGGAGGCTTGGCAGGAGCAGCTTCTGCAGCGGAAGAAAGTACTTCTCGTACAGGCCAAGCAGCACGGGCCTCACCGACATGGCTGCATGTGCCAGAAGAGGGAACAACCCATAGCTTCGGGACAGAAAAAGGGAGAGGAGGGAAAATGAGACACCTGTTCAGGAGCTCCAAGTGACTGGCCAGCCCAAGGGGGTTTTCAAAAGCGGCCAGCCAGCCAGCCATCGACACTGGTGATAGAGATGCTCGCTTGTCAGGAGACAGTCACAACGAACTGTTGGCCCAGAGCAGGTGATAGGCAGTTTGCACGTTACACTCCGACTTAGAGAAAAGTCAGAGAGGACATTCTCCAGAAGGTGAGCCCTGGTTACCTCTGTGATGGCTTTATGGTGACCTGACACACCCCTCTGTATTTTTTTGTTTATCATTTTCTCATCTTGTGAACTGAAACATGGACTACTTGGGTAATAAAAAAGTAAAACGGTGGGGATGCTATCATACCTGTATAGGAACAAATCCTTGGCCAGCCATTTGGTCCCCACAATTTTAAAGATAATTTCATAGGTTTCTAGGGCTTTTAAGTGCACGCCGCTGGGCAAAGCAGGATGAAGGCACTGAGCTAATCTCTTGCTGATAATGAGCCGTCTCGGCAGCAAGGAATACTTCAGGTTACTCTGGAGAGCCTGGAAAACAAGAGGAAAAGCACATAAGGAAGAAAGCAGTGACACTGACTGTGGACGGGACATGTGCCGAGGCCAGGAAGACACCAGCAGGCCCCAGTGTGGCTGTAAGAGGTGGGACGTGACAGGACAGAGGGACCGCACGGGAGGGCTTGGGGAGGGGGGGCCACGGGCCAGCATCAGGGCCACGGGGCCGGGAAGCCCCCAGCACTGAAGGGAAACGCTGCATCCCTTCAAAGGGACTCTGTCCCTGTCAGGCCACTTTCTGATGGAGCCGTGTGCTTCTGTCTGCGGAAGCCTCTAGTCTACACGTGAGACTAAGCAGAACACAGACCTCCCGGCCCCAAGAAAACCCTCGTTTGTGTGCCATGGAAGCCCTGGATTTCCCCATCATTATCCCAGCCTGGCTGCACAGCCAGGTGGCCCTGAGTGTCTGGGACACACCTGTAGGCCGTGACTCCCGCGTCCTCACCGTTCAGTTCCCCAGGAGGCAGTCAGATCCCTGTTGGCATGGAATGACAGTCCCCCTGAGCTGGGCCTCCTCCAGCAGGACACAGGCCTGGGCTGCGCTAAAGCATCCCTGGGCATTGGCCGCATCTGAGAAACACGGTCGGCGGATTTCTTGCTAACAGGGCAACCCCCTGTCGGGAGTAGGTCAACGCCGTCCTTCATGGCATCGAGTGACCACACACAGAGCACTGGGTGGGTCCTCATGCCTCAATCTTCTATACCGAGTGGCCGTCATTACAGTGAAACAATCCATACAACTCACAAATATTTACTGAAAGCCGACAGGGTAAAGTCCACGCTTCTTAAAAAGCTGCTCAAAGGCCTCTACGGTGCGAGTCCTGCCCCATTCACCTGCTCCATGTATTAATGCTTCAGCTTCAGGCTTCCTAAGAGCACAGGTCCACCTGTGGCTCCTGCCTGCCTCGTGCGGGCTCTGCCTAAATATTTTCCTCATGGGAGACTCAGCTGTGCACCCAACTCGACGAGGCAGAATGGTCCCCAACTCTAAGCGGGGAACACGTTTATTTGTGCTCCACCTGGTTCTAAGTGCGCATGTCACCGACTCGCGTGCTGTGCTAATGGCCACGTGCTTCCGGGCTGAGCTCGGTGGTGAGCTCCTGGGGCCCGCACCCAAGATCTCCTTCATCTGCTGTTCTCAGCCCACTGCACCTGCCTCCTACAAGGCAGGCATCCCGCAAGACGGTCACAGGACGTGTGTCAGAACCGCTGCCCCCGGACCATGTGGTCTTAGGGCCATGACAGCTTTCTTCCTAGGAGTGAAGAAAATGATCCCACTTCTAAAACATACGCTGCTCTCTGTAACTTCTCAGGGACCCAGGCTAGGAGGGGTTTCAGCTCATGGAGGGGTCTCTGTGATCTCAGAGGCCAGGAAAGAAAACCCACTGGGCTTTGAGTTGGCTTCTAAAGCCTGTGCCGGAAGTGACACATTATTCCATTCATCTCACTGGCCAGAGTAAGTCACGGTGCCACATCTATGTTCAAACGGGCAGAGAAATGGGATCCTACATAATAAGGTTATGTAGGCGATAAAGGGAAAAGAAGCAAAATAATATATTCCATCAGAAGCATGTGGTCTAACGGAACTCTCAAATTCAATAAAACTACAACTAAAAAACCAGCTATACCTAGAGGTCGTCAAGAAATACCTTAAACTATTATTTGTAAGAGTCTGAGAGCTTAAAACAAAGGGCGAGCCAACAAAATAATTTTTTTAATGTGCTCGTGTCAAAAAGAAAAATTGAGGAGGTGACCTGGAAACACATGCTGTAACAGCGGGTAAGAACTGAGGTGTCGAGGAAGAGAGGAAACGACTGTGGGAAATGCACAGGAAACAGTGCGTTTTATTGTGGACATTTTCAAACATATAGAAAAGCAGGGAGAACAGCAAAGTACCCACCACCCAGTTTCAAAAAGTATCAGCTGGCCAGTCCTGAAGACACAGCTTTTAGGGAACCATGTCTGTGACTCACTGGCTTACCGATACTGCAGCTGTGGGCTTTCTCCATGATCTCGGAGGAGGAGAACTAAGCTCTGTGCTCACCTGTTATGTTTGTCAGGCAGAGCTCTTGCTTTTGAAGTCACAATCTCACTTTTGCTCAGCATAGTCTAAGGACTTTTGCTAACTGAGGTGCAAAAGATGGGCTGTAGCTCCTAAGGTGGTCATCTGGGATCCAAAAGTGTTTGGCTCACTCGGGCTGTACAGCAGCAGGATCCCATTTCTCTGCCCTTTTGAATGTAGGCGTGGCACCATGACTTACTCTGGCCAGTGAGAGGAGTGGAATGATGTGTCACTTCTGGTACAGGCTTTAGAAGCCAACTCAAAGCCCAGTGGGCTTTCTTTCCTGGCCTCTAAGATCACGGAGACACAGGTTGAACTGGAGCCCCTCCCAGCTTGGGTCCCTGAGGAATTAAGAGAGCAGAAACCACCCACTGACCCACTGAGGCAGAACTCAACAATACTGTAAAAATCACTGAGCTTGGGGACTGTTTGTTACCATGGCATAACCTTTCCTATTCTGACGAATACACTTCTTCCCATATAAATGGAATTACAAGGAACCACAACCATTCATTTCAAATGAACAAGGCGGTTGCTATTTCTTTCTCATTTAAATTTGTTACCCCATTTAATTTAATTAGAAAAAGAAACACAACCAAAAACTGAGGGCATGACCAGGACATGTGGAATGGATTGTTCATTGTATGCTGCCCATGTTAATCCAAGCAACACAGCATATCTGAGTCGGGGAGTCAGTGCCTCTTGAGGGAAAGGTACACTGAAGATGAAGGAAGCTGTCTGATTTGAAAATGCAGAGAAGAACAAAGGATATAACCAGATAATACTTAGAAAAATGAGAAGATGCTCGTCCTTCCTGATTTAAAAGATGCAAATTAAAACTACTACGAGGGACCTCCCTGGTGGCACAGTGGTTAAGAATCCACCTGCTAATGCAGGGGACACAGGTTCGAGCCCTGGTCTAGGAAGATCCCACATGCTGCAGAGCAACTAAGCCCGTGTGCCATAACTACTGAGCCCGTGTGTCACAACTACTGAAGCCCATACGGCTAGAGCCCGTGCTCTGCAACAAGAGAAGCCACCGCAGTGAGAAGCCTGTGCGCCGCAATGAAGAGTAGCCCTTGCTCGCCACAACTAGAGAAAGCCCGCACACAGCAACGAAGACCCAATGCAGCCAAAAATAAATAAAATTAAAATTTTAAAACAAAACAAAGAAACTACTATGAAATGCCACACTTTTCACCCATCAGATTGGTAAGTTAGATCAAAGCACACAGGTTCAGGGGTAGAGCAGAGACACCCAGAGATCATGAACTGGTTTCATCCAACCTACAGTCAGGATTTGGCCGGACAGGATTTGCAAGGCTGCTCCTTGGAGCAGCTATGACATTGATTCCCCTCTGTACCATTCTCATCACGAATAATGGGGCTAAAATACTGCCTGGGTCATAGTGATTTTCTTAACACACTTCCCACAGAGCCTGGCACTTAATATGTGCTTCAACACGAAGGTTAAACAAACAAACAAGACTGAGGCTATTATAATGCCTGGTTTAAGCTTGTGAGCTTGGGGGTCAGAGCCTGGAATTCCAGTTCCATCATCTGTTGGGTAAATCCCTTAACCTTTCTGGGCTGCGGTTTCACAGGGATAATGGTGCTTAACAAAGTTTCAAGCATCATGAGATACCACACTTAAGGAAATTAGCTCAGGGCCTGACAAAAAAGCAAGCAATCAACAAGCATCTCCTCTTATTAATGACAAGCTGACTGTTAAGTACCAGATTTAAAGATGGAGACAAAATGCATTGCATTTTAAAAGAACTGACAGAAATCCAATCATTTACAAATAATATCCTTTACTGTCACAGAAGCAAACAAGGATACTAGTTAGATGTGTTAACAAGAAAGTTTGAGGAATACATTGTATTAGAAAAGAAAAACTCAAACTGTTGTATATTTGGAGATGAAATCAACTGTGGACCCAACAGACGATGAGAATTCCAAGAGACGCTGAAGCCAAGGAGAAAATCTGCATATAATAAGAGGTGGAGTTGGAGAACCTGAAATTTCTTTTTAAGGCAACAAAGGAAAAGGTAAATAGTCATTAATATTTAAGATTAAAAAGGAAAGAAAATATTATTTCTTAAAGGATATTTAATGAAAAAACTCTAAAGAAACGTTTTGCAAGTGGTAAAACTAGAGGGACTTCCCTGGCGGTCCGCTGGTTAAAACTTCGCCTTCCAGTGCAGGGGGTGTGGGTTCGATCCCTGGTTGGGGAGCTAAGATCCCACATGCCTCGCGGCCAAAAAAACAAAAACAAACAAACAAACAAAAAAACCACACCACCAAAACACAGAACAGAAGGAATGCTGTAACAAATTCAATACTTTACAAATGGTCCACGTCAAAAAAATACTAAAAAAAAAAATGTGGTAAGACTGGAGATCAGAATTGCCAGGTGAAAAGGTTTTCCATGTAGTAGATTGGAAGCACTCTTGGAAACAAAGGCTTCCCCTAGACAGGGTGCCGCCTGCCCCAGTGTGACTTAATTTACACAGGAAGTGGGTGTGGGTCCCACTCAAAGACACCTTCTACCTGAGTAGTACTAAGTAGCATCTCAAATTCTACCTACGTGAGACTTTTCCTCTGTCTCACTGGGGACTAACGCACAGCCATGGGGGAAACAGCTCCACGTTTTTAGGGCAAACTTAAAAGAGAATGAGATCGTTAGATATAATGATTCATTCCCCATCTGGCTGCTACATAGTCAAAGCTCCGTGTGCTGGTTCAGCCCAGTGGCTTTCTTCGGGCAGACACCCTCGATTCAGAAGGTCTTCTACCTGTGGGCTGTCAACGCCAGCGCCCAAGCCATGAGGCCTGGGCACGAGTGAAGTGCCTGGCCAGCGCCGCCAGCCCACTTCAGGCTCCCAAAGACACTTCTCAGTAGGAACCTGGAGGGGTTCTGCTGCGTCCTCTCTGGGAGGTGGGGTCAAGCCTGATGCCCTCAGCTGCCACTGCTTTTGAAAAAGAAGACGTTCTACTCAAAGCAGCCCTGTCCTAGGACATTTCAAAACTGAGTGCTGTGCACTGCTGGTGGGAATGTCAAATGGTGCAACCGCAGTGTGTCTCAAAATGTTAAACATTTGCTTTGTTTACCAAATTCCCATTTGATCCAGCAATCCCACTTCTGGGCACACACCCAAAAGAACTGAAAGCAGGGGCTCAAACAGATATTTGCACACTCATGTTCACTGCAGCATTATTCACAATAGGCAAATAGTGGAAACCACCCGAGTGCCTATCACGGATGAATGGATAAACAAAATGTGGTCTATATGCACAAAGGAATATTATCCAGCCTTGAAAAGGAAGGAAATTCTGACATGTGCTACAACCTGGATGAAACTTGAAAGCACTGTGCTAAGTGAAATAAGCCAGACACAAAAAGACAGATACTGTATGATTCCACTTACATGAGGTCCCTAGAGTAGTCAATCCACAGAGACAGAAAGCAGTGTGACCAGGGGCTGGGGGAGGGGGAAATGGGGAGTGAGTTTCCAGCTCAGGAAGATGCAAAAGTGCTGGAGATGAATGGCGGTGATGGCTGCACAATAATGAAACACACTGCATGCCACTGAACCGTACACTCAAAAACAGTTAAAATCGTTGAATATATGTTGTGTATATTTTACCACCAAAAAAGAAGAAAAAAATGAATGTTGTGTTCCCCCAGCTGCTCTTGCCGGACTGGCCTTGTTGAGCTGCAAGGAACATGAATTCCCGAGTGACATCCACACCTTGGACTAAACTGAAAACTCTTTCTCGACCAGAGAACAAAGGGCCTCCTTTTAACAATCCTGAAGGGACACAGGGACTTGGTCCAGCCTGGCCTGAGTGAGAGTTTTTAACCCTTAATTGGCAAAATAGCCCCCTTGAACTGAGTGGCACCCTTTAGGGGTTGAAAATGCCTGATTCCCTCCTCATGCCCCTCCCAGCTGTTCAAGAGCTGCCATGACTGGACCTGGTTCAGGTCAGGGAAGGCGACCCTGACTCTGCCTTCCTCTCTCCAGCCTCCATCTGGGCATTCGCTTTGGCAAGAGCCTTCTCCAGCGAGAAAAGCTCAGGGAATATTTCAGGGAAGCTTCATTGTTTGGGTTGTGTTTTTCAGGAAAACAGAAACCCAAAGTGACCAGCCAGTAAGCTTAATATTATATATATATATATATATATATATATATATATATACACATATATATACCTATATATATATTTTTGTTTGTTTAACTCTGAATGAAAAGGACGTATACTTAAAAAAAAAGAGAGAGAGAAAGGTTCTTCTACAACTGTAGAATAAATATCTCAGGGAAACAGATGAATTGGCAAGGAAAACATAGCCATGCTTTCAAAATTACTTTTTTACGTGCTAACCAGAAAGGAAAAATATGATTAGACAGGAAATTAAACTTCCTTATTTATTTCACCCAGGCACTATACTATTTTAAAAGTATTCTTTAAGATATAATTACAATATTTTTAACCTCATTGTATTCATAGGCTTAGCAGACTGACCTTAGAACAAAGTAATAAAATACAAAATGTAGGGGCTTCCCTGGTGGCGCAGTGGTTGAGAGTCCGCCTGCCGATGCAGGGGACATGGGTTCGTGCCCTGGTCCGGGAGGATTGCACATGCCGCGGAGCGGCTGGGCCCGTGAGCCATGGCCGCTGAGCCTGCGCATCCGGAGCCTGTGCTCCGCAACGGGAGCGGCCACAACAGTGAGAGGCCCGCGTATTGCAAAAAAAAAAAAAAGTGAAAAAAAAACATGCAAAATGTAAGTTTGAAAAAAAAAAGTTTGAACCACATCTGAGCTCTACTAATAGAAACCAGGAAGTGTCCCACTTCACTCCACCCAAGGCAATGTCTACGTTTCACTTTGTTTTACTCTGACATTATACAGTCTGATAGTCTGATATTCTCCAGGACTCTCGGCATGATTTAGAACGGTTCTATGTAAAAAAACATGATTAAAAATTCCAAAAGGGTAGCCCGAGGACTCAAAAAGTAACTTAATACACTTAAAAATGGTTAAGATGATAAACTTTATGTTATATGTATTTTATCACAATTTAAAAAACTTTAGGGTAATTTAACAATATGGGTGAGGGGAGTTAAATTATATTTTAAAATGCTCTAGCTTTTAAAATGAATTTTTAAATGTTTCCTTTAAAAGTCCCCAGAAGAGAACATATACACACGACTATATATAAAATAGACAACTAATAAAGACCTACTGTATAGCACAGGGAACTCTACTCAACACTCTGTAATGACCTATATGGGAACAGAATATAAAAAAGAGTGGATATATGTATATGTATAATGGATTCATTTTGCTGTACAGCAGAAATGAACACAACATTGTAAATCAACTATAATCCAATAAAAATTAAATAGATAGATAGATAGATAGATAGATAAAAGTTCCCGGAAGAGATAGCCCAGACCTGCTCTCCCAGTGATAGCACTGACCTCAGAATGCCTGATGCTTGTCTATAAAGGATGTAAGGAAGCCAATTTAACAGCATGGCTCTCATCAAGCAAATGGTAAAGTACTGGCATATCTTCCTTCTGGAAGTCAGTCATCTTTATAAGGATGTTCATTTCATGCCACAAAAACAAAGCTGAACAGTGAATAAGACTGGCCAGTTGGCACAAGCTTGAACACTCATTTAATACTTGCCAGAGGACCGCAACAGCAATTCCACCCTTCAGACAGAATAAAAACAGAACAGACACTGAGCAATAACAAACTGGCCAGGACTTCCATATTAAAGTAGGCCATGCCGGGGAACATCGGGCCTTCCCTGAAATGGCAGTGACCGAGCCACCGCAGCAGCTTGGGAGGGCGAGGGAGGGAAACCACAGGAAAGGAAAATGAACACGTGGGGCAAACATGCCCTTCAGGGTACAGTCTCAACCCTGAGACACACACGATGCAGTGAATACTGAAATAATTAAGGATTTATAACCACAGTCTATACAATAGATACATGAATAAAAGTAAGCATACCATTCAGATACTAGATGACAAAATGTCTGGAAATACGTTATTCTTCTGCTTTTTGAACTTATTTTAATCCACATACAAATAACATATTTAACAAACAAACCAAAAGCCTAATAACCAACTTGTTAAGAGCCAGAAGGGAAGAAAGAACATCTTGGGTAGAGAGTCTCATTAAAATTCCAAACAGGCTTCAGTCCCAAAAGTTTTACTGGTAGAACTCGATATTCTTTCAGATTCACACCTGGGAGAACAGAACCGGCGTGCTCAAATGAGACTAAATGTTGGGACTAAAAGTCCCAGTGGCATCTCCCGATCCTCACTGCCGGAGCAGAAGGGCTTCAGAATGGCTGCTCAGAGCCTGGGATGCGTCCTCCCCGGGTGCTTGGGTTCCGCCAGCCCACAGGGTCCTCAGACACTGGAAGGCACCAGGACTGGCGGTAGAGCACGTGCGGGCCCAGCGGCAAGGAATGTAATTCAGTCTCAAGTTGGGAGGCGGAGATCACACCTCTCCCATGAGGCGCCGCCCGTTCAGATCTGACCTGAATCCCACCCGAGGTCCCGTTCCTCGGTGCTTTCCCTCGGCTGCCCCGTCCGTGAGATGAGCTCTGTGCACAGAAGCAGGCCACAGTGAAAGAACCAGCTCTGGGTGGGGGGACCACCACCAACACGCCCAGGAACGGTGACCGAGGCCTGAGAGCCTGGCTTACTCTCTCCAGATCACCTCAAGCCCAATGCTGCCTCTCCTCTCCAAACTCCAGCAGTTGTAAAACTGCCCGGGACACGCAGAACTGACAGGCAGATGTGTGGCTGGCATAAAGCAAGTGCTGGAAGAACACGATATCCGCAGAAACATGAGGAAGTTCTGTACTTAGGAGGAAACCTGTGCAGATGGGGAGACAGGAAGTCATCGGCAGCTACTCCTGAAAAGCCTGATTCCAGCGAGAACCACAGGAATGCCAACAGCAAGGGCACAGGTCAGCACAGGACACTGTGCATTTTTAAGGGCACACACACCCCTCTATTGTCAAGAAGCAAGTGTGCCTGCATCAGCTCGCAGAGGAAACAGGCTCCCCATGGGTTAAGGATGGTCCAAGGTTGCAGATCAGTTAGGAAGCTTTTGGATGTAAAGAACAGGATATCTGGGCTTCCCTGGTGGCGCAGTGGTTGAGAGTCCGCCTGCCGATGCAGGGGACACGGGTTCGTGCCCCGGTCTGGGAAGATCCTACATGCCGCGGAGTGGCTGGGCCTGTGAGCCATGGCCGCTGAGCCTGCGTGTCTGGAGCCTGTGCTCTGCAATGGGAGAGGCTGCAACAATGAGAGGCCCACGTACCACAAAAAAAAAAAAAGAATAGGGTACCTGACTATACAAGTCTCAGTGAAGAAATCTACCACCTCACAGCCAAAAGTCCAAACCAGTGGTTCTCAAAATGGGGTAATTTTCCCCCCAAGGGACACTTGGCCATGTCTGGAGACATTTCTGGCTGTCACAGAAGGGGAGACGGGGTGCTCCTGGCATCTGGGGGACAGAGGCCAGGATGCTGATAAACACCCTACAACGCACAGGACAGCACCCCAGCCCCATCGGAGACAGTCAACAGTGCCAAGGCTGAGAAACCCCCGTCTAGAGGAGCCTACTTCTGCATTTGCTTAATGCAAGGGCTCAACGACGTCCTAAAAGAACCCAAACCTTTTCATGCTTATACGCTCCCAGCAGTGAACTGACTTATCTTCAGTCTTTTCCTGCCATAACCTCTGATATCTGTCACATATCTGGCATTAAATTCTCACATGACTACAGAGAGGAGTAAAAAAAAAAAAAAAAGTTTGTTCCCTTTTTGTCTCTCTGTATTAGAGGAACTCCTTTCCAAAAGCCGGCCAGCCACATCTCATGGTCAGAGAAGGTCATGTGATTAAGTCCTCAAACAATAATATTCACCACTGGGGTGGGAAGATGGGGGCTACCACCCGACCCCTAAACATACCTGGGTTCTTTTGACAAGAAGGAAGAGGGGGTGAGTGGGTGGCAACCAGCACATCTGCCCCAAGCTGAGAAGTGGTGAGTCTGACCATGAACCCTGATGCTCTGCCCCCAAGCTCAGTGTTCCTTCCTTCACCCCACAACATCTGAATCAGCACACCTTCCAACAAATTTACTTCCAAGACACATCTCAGGCATTGGGAGAATCTGGCTTAAGCCAGGTAACAATCACCAAAAGCACATGAGTAAAATGGAAGGCAGAACTGTGCTGCTTGAGAAAAACACAATTAATACCTTACAAACGGATGAGGTCGTGAAACGACATATATTTCTTGTCATATAAAGATAAGAAGTTATTAAGGTTAGTAAATAAGGAACAAGCTTACCCCTGATGAGACAAGCAGTACGATGGATCTGCAGGGCTGAGGCACTCCCATTAAGATTAGTGCATGCCAGGCAGGAGCAGGGATGGGGACCGCCCACCTAAATCAAGTCCCCTCCTGTGCTAAAGGGTACAGCTGGGCCAGGGCTACTGGACCAGCCGATATTTTTCTCCCTTGAAGATATGAGTGGAAGTAACATGTGCCATTAAGGTCTAAGCACTGTAGGACGGAGTGGCAGTGAACAGAGCAACTCTGGAAGGCACGTGTTAAAGATGGCAGAGTCCCTGGCTTGAGTCTCTGGAATGACCATATGGAAGAAAGCTGCCCAGTCTGGACCAGCATGCAGAACTGATTCACGAGCGAGAAACTTCAGTCTTATGGTGGCACTGAATTTTTGGACTTCTTTGTTACAGCAGCTAACGTTACTGTTACTGACACACTGATAGTATCATTATTATTTAACCTTGTTCCAGAAAATGCTAACAAAACACTGGGAAAAAACACAAACTCAGGGCTGGTTGATGATAGGTACACCTGTCTACCCAAAGAACTCAACACAATTAGCTGAAAAAACTTAGAAATAAATTCACTAGGTTGGCTGGTTGATGATATGTACACCTGTCTACCCAAAGAACTCAACACAATTAGCTGAAAAAACTTAGAAATAAATTCACTAGGTTGGCTGGTTTCCAAATTCTATAAATTGATAGTTCCCTATGTGGCAACAACCAGTTAAAACATATAGTAGAAAATAACCCCACTGATAACAGCAGAAATACATGTATAAATTCTAATATATTTAAGACACAAGAAGGACTTACACAAGAACAATTCAATGCTTAGGAACCTAAGTGAATGCTTTTTTTTTTTTTTTTTTTTGCGGTACGCGGGCCTCTCACTGTTGTGGCCTCTCCCGTTGTGGAGCACAGGCTCCAGACGCGAAGCTCAGCGGCCATGGCTCACGGGCCCAGCCGCTCCGCGGCATGTGGGATCCTCCCGGACCGGGGCACGAACCCGTGTCCCCTGCATCGGCAGGCGGACTCTCAACCACTGCGCCACCAGGGAAGCCCAGTGAATGCTTTTTAGTCAATGAAGAGACCACCACATTTCCCTGTGGGAGGAGAGCCCAACTGTGTGAAGATGTCGCTTTTCCCTGAAATGTACAATAACTGTTACCTAATACCAACCAACGCCCATAAGAGTTTTTAAAAACTTTGCAAATGATTCTGAAGTTCATCTGGAAGAAGACCGCCTGGGAATGGTAGAAAATGGAAGAGAAGAGTGGTTAGGCTGGGGTGGAGAGCACGTTCCTGCCAGATAAAGACGTAAACACAGCAGCAGAAAGGCGTGGCTCTGACACCGTGCAGACAATTTGATTAGTGGAGCAAAATAAAGCTCTGTGTCCAGGGATTTAACTCTGCAAAAGTTCACTGACATAGCAGGTCCACCACGGGAGACACACCTTACAAAAACCGCCACAGGCAGAAAGATGCTCATGAGAGCCTCCTTTAGAGTTATGAAAAACTGGAAGTAAGCTAGGCCAACAACAAAGGGCTTCTAGGTCTTGTCCACTCCTATACAATCCCCCTTCACTCCTTTCTTCTTTTACATAAACACATACACACACACGCACACACCACCACTATACATGAACGGTTCGACCTGTCTTTCTTTGCCCCCTTACTTTACTGTGAGCACCTTTTGTGTCCGTAATTACAGTTGGACGCTATTGTGTCATGTCTTATCCTACTGCCACTCCCCTACTGGGGGTGGTCATTTCCAATTTTTTTTGCTATTACATACAAAGAAACAGTGCAGATTCTCAGAGCTCTCTTTGTGCTGTATTTCCATAGGATTAGAACAAATTTACAGGGCTTCCCTGATGGTGCAGTGGTTAAGAATCCACCTGCCAATGCAGGGGACACAGGTTCGAGCCCTGGTCCGGGAAGATCCCACATGCCATGGAGCAATGAAGTCCTGTGTGCCACAACTACTGAGCCTGCACTCTGTGGCCCGTGAGCCACAACTACTGAGCCCACGTGCTACAACTACTGAAGCCTGCATGCCTAGAACCCATGCTCTGCAAAAAAAAGAAGCCACCACAATGTGAAGCCTGTGCACCGCAACGAAGAGTAGCCCCCGCTCACCACAACTAGAAAGCCCATGCGCAGCAACGAAGACCCAATGCAGCCAAAAAATAATTAAAAAAAACAAAACAAAACAAAAATTTACAATGATCATGAACTTTCTTTTTTCTTTTTCTTTTTTTAAATATTCATTTATTTCAGCTGGGCCAGATCTTCGTTGCAGCATACAGAATCTTTAGTTGTGGCATGCAGGATCTCCTAGTTGTGGCATGCATATGGGATCTAGTTCTCTGACCAGGGATCGAACCCACGTGCTCTTGGATTGGAAGAATTAATATTGTGAAAATGGCCATACTACCCAAAGCAATCTACAGATTGAATGTGATCCCTATCAAGTTACCCAGGACATTTTTCACAGAACTAGAACAAATAATCCTAAAATTCATATGGAACCACAAAGACCCTGAATTGCCAGAGCAATCCTGAGAAAAAAAGAACAAAGCTAGAGGAATCACCCTCCCAGACTTCAGACTATACTACAAAGGTACAGTAATCAAAGCAGCATAGTACTGGCACAAAAACAGACACACAGATCAATGGAACAGAATAAAGGGCCAAGAAATAGACCCACACACCTATGGTCAATTAATCTATGACAAAGAAGGCAAGACTATACAATGGAGAAAAGACAGTATCTTCAATAAGTGCTGCTGGGAAAACTGGACAGCCACATGTAAAACAATGAGATTAGAATAGTACCTCACACTATATAAAAAAATAAACTCAAAATGGATTAAAGACCAAAATGGATTAAATGTAAAGACCTGAAACTGTAAAACTCTTAGAAGAGAACATAGGCAGAACACTCTGCCATAAATCATACCAATATTTTTCTGGATCTGCCTCTTAAGGCAAAAGAAATAAAAGCAAAAATAAACAAGTGGGACGTAATTAAACTTAAAAGCTTTTGTACAGCAAAGGAAACCATCAACAAAACAAAAAGACAACCTACAGAATGGGAGAAAATATTTGGAAATGATATCACTGACAAGAGGTTAATATCCAAAATATACAAAGAGCTCAGACAACTCAATATCAAAAAAAACCAAAAACCAAAAAACAAACCCACAAACAACCCAATCAAAAAAACAGGCAGAAGACCTCAACAGACATTTTTCCAAAGAAAACATACAGATGGCTAACAGGCATACGAAAAGATGCTCAACATGGCTAATTATTAGAGAAATTCAAATCAAAACCACAATGGGGTATCACCTCATACCTGTTAGAGTGGCTATCATCAAAAAGTTTACAAATAAATGCTACCTAGGATGTGGAGAAAAGGGAACCCTCATACATTGTTGGTGGGAATGTAAGTTGGTGCAGCCACTATGGAAAACAGTGTGGAGGTCCCTAAACTAAAACTAAAAAGAGAGTTACAATATGATCCAGCAATTCTACGCCTGAGTATATAGCTAGATAAAATGAAAACACTAATTTGAAAAGATACATGCACCCCAATGTTCACAGCAGCACTGTCTACAATAGCCAAGACATGGAAGCAACCTAAATGCCCATCAACAGACGAATGGATACAGAAGATGTGGTGTGTGTGTGTATATATATATACACACACATGCACACAATGATATATACACATATATACACACAATGGAATATTACTCAACCGTAAAAAGGAATGAAATTCTGCCATTTGCAGCAATGTGGAAGGACCTAGAAAATATTATTCTTAGTGAGATAAGTCAGACAGAGAGAAAGACAAGTGTTGTGATATCACTTATATGTGGAATCTAAACAAAATACAAATGAATGTATACCTAAAACAGAAACAGACTCACAGATATAGAAAACAAACTAGTGGTTACCAAAGGGAAGAGGAAAGGGGTGAGGGGCAAATTAGGGGTATGGGATTAAGAGATACAAACTATTATGTATAAAATAGATAAGCAACAAGGATATATTGTACAGTTCAGGGAATTAAAGCCATTATCCTGTAATAACTTTTAATGGAGTATAATCTGTAAAAATACTGAATCACTATGCTGTACACCTGAAACTAATAAAATATTGGAAATCAACTATACTTCAATTTAAAAAAAAAGACCGCCCATACCAAGTGTTGGCAAGAATATGGAAGAACTGGAGCTCTCGTAACTGCTGGTGTAAAATGACACTTTGGAAAACAATTTGGCAGGTTTTTTTTTTTCAGTACGCAGTCCTCTCACTGTTGTGGCCTCTCCCGCTGCGGAGCACAGGCTCCAGACGCACAGGCTCAGCGGCCATGGCTCACGGGCCCAGCCACTCCGCGGCATGTGGGATCTTCCCGGACCGGGGCACGAACCCGCATCCCCTGCATCAGCAGGTGGACTCCCAACCACTGGGCCACCAGGGAAGCCCAATTTGGCAGTTTTTTAAAGTTAAATATATACCTACTGGAAGCAATTCGTGTCCATTAACAGGCAAATGGATAAATAAATGGTGTATATCCATAAAACCCTACTCAGTAGTAAAAAGGCAAAAACTATCAATACATAGGACTTGGATGACTCTCAGAATAGCTTGGCTGAGCGAAAGAAGGCAGACCAGGAAAAAAAAAAAGAGTATATACCGTATGAGTCTGTTTATACAAAATTTTAGAAAGTGCAAACTAGTCGATGGTGATAGAAAGCAGATCAGCAGTTGCCTGGGGATGGGGGAGAGAGGGGAGGGAGGGAGGAGGGACCACAAAAGGCCAGGAAGAAGCCTCTGGGGGTGACGGATACATGCTCATTATCTTATATGGTGATGGTTTCATAGGGATATCCACACATCAGAACTCATCCATTATACACTCTATATACGTGTAGTTTATTGTACAACAAAATTGTAAAAAAAAAAAAAAAAGGGAAAACAGAGAAGACCATTTAAAAAGATAAATAAATGGGAATGCCTGCTCAGATGCAAGCTTGTATATTGGTGTTCATGTTCAATCAGTCGTCCTTTTTGAAAAATAGCCCAGCTTAAACTTATTTCCTTCTGTATTAGTTTGCCGTAACAAAATACCACAGGTTGGGTGGTTTAAACAACAGAAATGTATTTCTCACCATCCTGGAGACTGGAAGTCCCAGATCAAGGTACCGACTGACTCAGTTCTCCTCCTGGTTTGTAGATGGTGCCTTCTCGCTGTGTCCTGCTGTGGTGGGGAGAGCTCGCTCTTCTAAGTCCACAGTCCTACTGGATTAGGGCCTCACGCTTATGACTTCATTTAACCTTACCTCCTGAAAACCCTATCTCCAGATACGGTCACACTAGGAGGTGCTCTGACGTATGCATTTGGTGGCTGAGGCGGGGATTGTGGGGAACAACACAGTTCAGCCCTGACATGATATTTCTGGTTTCTTAGCTTTTTTTTTTTTTGCAGTACGCGGGCCTCTCACTGTTGTGGCCTCTCCCATCACAGGGCACAGGCTCCGGACGCGCAGGCTCAGCAGCCATGGCTCACGGGCCCAGCAGCTCCGCGGCATGTGGGATCTTCCCGGACCAGGGCACGAACCCATGTCCCCTGCATCGGCAGGCGGACTATCCACCACTGCGCCACCAGGGAAGCCCTTAGCTTTTTTTGATAGTATTTATAACATGCAAGGAAACCACAGCCCTTTTCCTTATCCATAAACTCACTTCTGCTAGATGAGCCTTTTTTTTTTAGATGAGTTTTTGTCATAAGATTACTGGAAGACTAATTCACCTGTCCAAATCTGGACTATTTCCATCCCTCCAGCAGATCTGAAAGGAAGACCAGCAAAAAAAAAAAAAAAAAAAAAAAAAATCCTTGGCTCAGATGCAAAATAAATAGACTATCGTAGCTATCAATTATTGGAAGCCTATCAGACTCCCTTCAGCAAAAAGAAATGCTCTTTTCCAGAAGGACCCTGTCAGCCTTATGGTGTTTGAGTGGCTCACGGTGAGGCCGTTCTCTCAACACTGAACAGCAAAGCGCTTGCCAGTTCTCAGCTCCTTCTGGAGAACCCGGGGTAGGGTAAGAAGCAATGATGCCACCTAGGGCATCACCCACCAACAGAAGGAAGATAGAACAGTGGCACAGGACGGGGCAGCTTTCACGCATTAGGGGTGGGAGTTCCATTAGCTGCAGCTCTCCAGTCCCAGTGCCAAGGAAACCAGAACACTGCCACAAACACATGGGCCTCGTGCTCACCGCTCTCCTGCAGAGGTACAGGATCTACTTTATTGACAAGTGAAAGAAGTCGATAGTGCCAACAACATCCTTTAAGTTTGGTCTCTTCTCAGAAGGCATTTAGGCCCATGTCTCTCCAATATGACCCTGACACCCCATTTATCTGACACCTTCTACCCTCAAGGTCACCACTCCAGACAGCAGCATAGGTTGCTGGAAAATGACTAAAACAAATGCCCTAAACTGAGACACCATTTCTCCACCAGATGGGGCCCCAAAAGTGAGTCGACAAGATGGAAGCAGGCATCACGTGGGCTGAGAGGGGCTCATGGCCTGACTCCAGCTCACTTGCTAAGCAGAGTCTGAGCCAGCAGGGATCACGGGGTAGCAATTTTGACTGCGTCTCAGTGGGAGGAAGGCTGCAAGGGTCCTCACAGGGAGACAGACGGGGAAGCCCAACCTGGAGGGCTGAACTCCCCTAAAAGACACCACCCCACAAAGAGCCCCACAAAGAAGCTGGTACAGAGCTGCTGAGGTGCAGTCAGGTGGGGCACAAGTCATCAGGGTCATGGTCTAAATGTCTGTGTCCCCCAGTGTGATGGTCTTAGGAGGTGGGGCCATTGGGAGGTGATTAGGTCATGAGGGTGGACCCCTCGAGAGTGGGATCCCCGCTGCTTCCACCACATGAGGACACAACCGATGACAGCCAACTGTGAACGAGGAAGAGGGCCCTTACCAGACACTGAATCTGCCTACACCTTGACCTTGACTTCAGCCTCCAGAACAGTGAGAAATAAATGTCTGTTGTTGATAAGCCCCCCAGGCTGCGGTATGGTTACAGCAGCCCCAGTGGACTGAGGCAGTCCCGAAGGCTGCCCTGAGGGACTCGGAAGTTCCGGGCACATCCTGTATGACTACACACACACACACACACACACACACACACACACACGAGCTGAAGTTTCCACAGTGCTCCAGGGCAGTAAAAAAAGATTAAATAAATAACGCTCCATGAGGCACGTGACGAAAAGCCACCTGGGCTTCCACCAGAAATGAACTTTTTTAAACAGTTGATATGTGAGGGACAAATTGCAGTTCGTTATCATACCCTGTTATGGGCTGAACTGTGTCCCCAAAATTCGTAGGTTGAAACCCTGACCCCTGGTACCTCAGAATGTGGATGTATTTGGAGACAGGGTCCTTAAAGAGGAGACCAAGGTAAAATGAGGTCATATAGGTGGTGTCCAATACGACTGAGTGGTGGCCTTCTAAGAAGAGATTAGGACACAGACACACAAGGAGAAGAGGACACGGTGACAAGCAGCCGTCGGCAAGCCAAGGAGAGAGGCCTCACAGGAAACCAAACCTGCCGACACCTTGATCTTGGACTTCTGGCCCCCAGACCTTCGAGGAAATCCATTTCTGGTCTTGCAGCCACCCAGTCTAGTATTTTGTTATGGCAGCCCTAGCAAACTAACAAAGACCCCAAACTAAAGAGGCTTTAACGGAACTAATGCTATTTAAGAGAGAAGCAGTTAGCAGGGCTCAGGTAAACATCAGGATCCAGGTGAGACTCATCAAGTTTTTAGGTAGACGAGTCTTGGAGCTGATCTGTAAAGAGCCAGAACAGTTCACCTGGTCTCCAAGCTCCGGCCACCTTCTTCCCATCATGCCACAACAAGGAGGCTCTGCTTTAAAAAGCAGGTGCTTGTCGTTAAGCGTTAAGACTTTAGAAGATGAAACACTTAACAATACCTAAGACCTATTTCCCTTGCTACTCATGTCACCTGCTATCTGGCCATTTTGTGAAATAGTGGGATATTGAATAAAAGCAGCAAAAAACCCCCCAGAAAACGTGGTTCATTCAGAACCATTATGATTTTTTTTTATAAAGAAGCTTTAGTGCTAAGGTTTTTTAAATGTACAGAGTTTAAATAAACTATCCTTCATTTCTATAATCAAAGTTCTACCCCGGGCTTGGTACAGTGGTTGGGTTCATAGGGCTCAAATGCACTTGATTAAAATTTATCTAAAAATGATCAGTGAAAGGTGACAGCTTGAAGTCTCAGATAAACAATGAAGCAAAAATTACCCTATTCAGGTTGATACACATAAAACTATAAAAGATAAACTTTTCCATAATACAGAAAGATTCTAAAAATGATACTGAAAGTTTAGCAAGTTTTAGAAATAATACAATTAGAACCTGTCTGTAGTCTGACAAACCAAAACCTCTTGGGGCTCAGTTTTCTCTTGTCAAGTTGAGCCAGATGCACTTCTGCGGTTGAGGATACGGTTTATGTTTTATAACTTGCAATCGTCCACCTTAATTAGAACACAACTGCACCTAACTTTGCACACCACGATATTGTTTCTGCTGGCATTTTTTACTAATTCGTGACTAATTCACTCACTGAATTTCTGTGTCCACACAAGAGTCCAAGAAGTCTAAGCATCACAAAAACCTTAAGAAAATTTTTTATTCACATCAACTCCTATCAGGTACCCCTGAATGCAGAAGTCGCGAGTCTCCCAGAAGTAAGTGATCGCTAAGCTGATCAAGGCTTGCTCTCTCCAGCACCTTCCCAAACCCTCCACATCCGGTAACTCTGATCTGGGTGCTGAGGCTGCCCACTCCCACCCACAGGCTCCTGTGATCAGGCTCATTCCCCATGCATCAGCCAGAGGGATTCCTCTACTGAGAAAGGCAGCGATGGGTCACCTTGCTCAAAGCCTTCCTGGAAGCTCAGTGGCGTCCCTCCATCGCAGGGCGAAGCCCGGTGACCTGCCCTGGCTACCTCTCCTCCCCCATCCCCTATCACCTCTCCTCTCCAGCTATGCCCGCCCCTTGCTGGACCTTGGACTCAGGCCCGTGTTCCAGATGGCCTCCCCACCAGCTAGCTCGATGCATCCAGGCCTCTGCTCAAATCTCAAATGTCACATTATCGGAGAGCCGCCTCTGTCTGAGCGAGCATCCCACCCTCCTTCCTCGCTACCGGCTCTCCTCCTTAACTTCTCTTCTTAGCATTCAGCACCCAACGGCACGTATTTATTTGCTGTCTGTCTGCTACCAGCAAAGCCTTATGTTCCATGAGAGCAGGAACCGTGTATTCAGTGCTGGGTCCCAAGCACCTAAGTGTTCAGTATACAGTGGTTCTACCACTGTATCAGTTTGCTAGGGTTTCTGTAACAAAGCACCACCCGCAGGGAGGCCTACAACAACAGAAATGGAGGCCAGGAGTCTGAGGTCAAGGTGTCGGCAGGGCCAGTTCCTTCCGAGGCTGTGAGGGACAATCTGCTCCAGGCTGCTCTTCTAGTCTCTGGCAGTTTGCTGACAATCTTGGCATTCCTTGGCTTTTAATTGCATCACCCGGATCTCTGCCTTCATTCTCTCATGGCGTCTCCCCTCTCTGCATGTCTGTGTCTGTGTCCAAACTTCCCCCTTTTATAAGGATACAATCATACTGGATAATGACCTCGTCTTAACTTGACTGGCTCTGTAAAGATCAGATCTCCAAATAAGGCCACACTCTGAGATACTGGGGGTTAGGACAGGTCTATTTTGGAGGACACAGTTCAACCCCTAACAACCACTGAGCAGCCATACGACATGGGGCAAGTTAGTTAACTTCACCAGTAAAATGGGGCTAATAATCGGATCTGCCTCGTTTGGCTAATGAAGAAAGCAAAGAGGGGCATCCCTGACCCCTTACGTGAGCCACAGATACTGACATGAAGATAGCTGGGGGCCCTGCTCCAGAGCACAGTGTTGGAGGCCGGCAGACAGGGTCTGGGTCCTCCCTCTGCTATTTGCCGCCTATGATCTTGCACAAGTTGCTTAGTCTGGGTCCAACCTCAAGACGTGCTCTAAGTCTATACACGGATGCACACCAGGCCCTCAGCACACAGTGCGCTCTCTATGGATGGCAGCTGTCCTCGGCAAGGCTGGGGGAGCGACAGACGACGGTGTCACCCTCATCCCACCGACATCTTGCAACTTCATCAAGGGGGCTGCTCACCCGCATTACCTAATCACTGCAGCAGAGGACAGGAAGCTGGAGCAAAGAGGACACAGGAGCGGGGTTACACGGAACTGGCTGACAACAAAAAGTTGTCTTTTTAAAACTCTTATCCAATACAACTCGTATCTCACAGCCCACGGACGTCACACTGGAACATCTTCCAGACGCTCAAACTAACACCTTCGGGCTTCCCTGGTGGTGCAGTGGTTGAGAGTCCGCCTGCCGATGCAGGGGACATGGGTTCGTGCCCCGGTCCGGGAAGATCCCACATGCCGCGGAGAGGCTGGGCCCGTGAGCCATGGCCGCTGAGCCTGTGCATCCGGAGCCTGTGCTCCGCAACGGGAGAGGCCACAGCGGTGAGAGCAAGAAAAAAAACAAAAACAACTAACACCTTCCAACAGGAGCCCCTGGTCTCCCTGCCCAGCCTCCCTATCACATCCTTTCAGCTTCTCAAGCCAAAAACCTTGCAGAAACCTGCAAGTCGTACTGGACTCCTCTTTTCCCCTTATATCCCACATCGGCTCTGCGAACAAAGCCTGTTAGCAACACCTTCACAGTACATTCAGAATCCAAACACGTCCCTGCTGGCCCATCTACGTTACAACAACAGCTCCTAAATGGTCTCCCAGCTTCTGCCCGGCCCCACCCAGTAGAGCAGCTGGAAATGGCTCTAGCACCTAAAAGGGAAGCCAAGTTGTGGCACTTTGCCGGGCAGCCGCCCCCAGCTCAGGGGCCACTGTCAGACTCCAGCTTTAAAGGACCGACAAGATCAGACGTCCTCCCCACCCCTTTCCTCTGCAGCCTCGTTTCCTACACTCTCCCCATCCCTCACCTGCTCTGTGGCAACCTCCCTGGCCTCAGACACACCGGAGCCTCTGTGCTTGGTCAAACGGCATCATCGTCTCAGCAACCCTCACCCTCCCCTCCCTTCTTCACGGTTCCCACAGCACTCATCACCACCTAACAACGCGTCTATTTTATCATCCAGCTTCCCGCATCCCCACCAGAGTGAGGGCACAGTCTTGTCAATTTTGCTCTCTGCTGCACCCTGGCACCTACTGGCACATTTTAGGCACTCAGATGGCCACTGAAAGAATGAATGGCTAATGCTTTCAAAGCTCCTTAAAGAAAGATTCAACTGTACTTAATAACCTGGGTTAGGTTAAAATGATTAAACATTTCTGAAAGTTTTTCAGGTACACTGAAACAAAGCCTGTTTCACAGAATACCTCAATGCAAAAGAACTGCACTTTCCAAGTTTATAATTTTACCTACCTCAAAATATACGTGTTCCTAAATAAATGGAAAGACATTCTGTGTTCATGGATTAGAAGACAATACTGTTAATACAGCAATACTCCCCAAAGTGATCTACAGAATCAATGCAATCCCTATCAAAATCCCACGTGGCTTTTTTGCAGAAATTGACAAGCTGATCCTAAAATTCATATGGAATTTCAAGGAATCCAGAACAATTCTGAAAAAGAACAACAAAGTTGAAGGACTCTTGCTTCCCCACTTCAAAATGTACTACAAAGCTACAATAATCAAAAGGTGTGGTATTGGCATAAGGATAAACATATAAATCAATGGAAAAAAATGAAAGTCCAGAATTAAATCCATCTCTCTAGAGTTAATTGGGATTCCAAGACCCTTCAAAAGAACAGTCTCTCCAACAGATGGCTTTGCACATGCAAAACAACTGGACTTCCACACACAAAAGAATGAAGTTGGAGCCCCACCTCACACCATGTACAAAAATTAACTCAGTCAGAATGGCCATCATCAAAAAGTCTACAAACAATAAATGCTGGACAGGGTGTGGAGCAAAGGAAACCCTCTTGCGCTGTTGGTGGGAATGTAAATTGATACAGCCACTATGGAGAACAGTATGGAGGTTCCTTAAAAAACTAAAAATAGAAATACCATATGACCCAGCAATCCCACTCTTGGGCATATATCCAGAGAAAACCATAATTCGAAAAGACACATGCAAAAGAAGGGGGTGGGGGACTTCCCTGGAGGTCTAGTGGTTAAGACTGTTCTCACCAATGCAGGGGGCACGGGTTTGATCCCTGGTCAGGGAACTAAGATCCTGCATGACATACAGCATGGCCAGAAAAAAAAAAAAAAAGAAAAGATACATGCACCAAAATGTTCACTGAAGCACTATCTACAAGAGCCAAGACAATGGAAGCAACCTAAATGTCCAATGACAAAGGAATGGATAAAGAAAATGTGGTACGTATATACAATGGAATATCAGCTGTAAAAAAGAATGAAGTAATACCATTTGCAGCAACATGGATGGACCTAGAGATTATCATACTAATGAAGTAAGTCAGACAAAGACAAATATCATATGATATCACTTATATGTGGAATCTTAAAAAAAATGATACAAATGAACTTAATTACACAACAGAAACAGACTCAGACTTCAAAAACAAACTGATGGTTACCAAAGGGGAAAGATGGGGGGAGGGATAAATCAGGAGTTTGGGATTAACATATACACACTACTATATATAAAATAGATAATCAACAAGGACCTACTGTATAGCACAGGGAACTCTACTCAATAATCTGAAATAACCTATATGGGAAAAGAATCTAAAAAAGAATGGATATATGTATATGTATAACTGAATCACTTTGCTATACACCTGAAACTAATGCAACATTGTAAATCAACTATACTCTAATATAAAATAAAAAATTAAATTTAAAGAAAAAAAATGTTTCCAGAACATCAGAATGCATGCACATGCCCCAAACCCACCCCCCTTCCATCCCAGAGATATCTAATATCTCTGGTTATATACAATAATATGGTTATTGTTTATCATGTATTTTTTAGAAGTTTTGGCACATGTTGTTTGCATTTCCCAACGGTAGATTGTTTAATTTTACATGTTTGAATTGCATGTGTACTATGAGTTAATTTTATCCTTACTACATAGTTGATATTCATCTATGAAAAACAAAAAAACAGAGGCAAAACACAAAAACACAAATTAAAATGAATCAAAGACCTAAATGTAAGAATTAAAACTATAAAACTCTTAGAAGAAAACACAGGGGTAAATCTCCATGATCTTAGATTTGGCAATGGTTTCTTAGATATTCACCAAAAGTACAAGCAACAGAAGAAAAAATGGAAAAATTGGACTTCATCAAAAATTAAAAAATTTTGTGCATCAAAAGACACTATCAAAAAAGTGAAAAGACTGCCTAAAGAATGGGAAAAAAAATATCTGCAAATCATATATCCAGTAAAGGACCAGTACCCAGAATGTATTGATATAAGGAACTCTTACAAATCACAACAAAAAGACAAATAGCATAGTTAAAAAATGGACATAATACTTGAATAGGAATTTCTCCAAGGAAGATATACAAATGGCCAATAAGCAAATGAAATGATATTCAAAATTTTAGTCATTAGGGAAATGCAAGTCAAAACCACGAAATACCACTTCATACCCACTAGGATAGCTATAATCAAAAAAATCCCTGAGGGCTTCCCTGGTGGCACAGTGGTTGAGAGTCCGCCTGCCGATGCAGGGGATACGAGTTCATGCCCTGGTCCGGGAAGATCCCACATGCCGCGGAGCGGCTGGGCCCATGAGCCATGGCCACTGAGCCTGTGCGTCCGGAGCCTGTGCTCCGCAACGGGAGAGGCCACAACAGTGAGAGGCCTGCGTACCACACACAAAAAAACAAAAAACCTGAAAATAAGTGTTACTGAGATTGAGAAGAAATTGGAGCCTTCATACATTGCTGGTGGGCATGTAAAATGGGGCAGTCACTGAGGAAAACAGTTTGGTGGTTCCTCAATAAGTTGAATATAGAATGACCACATGACTGAGTAATTCTACTCCTAGGTATAGACCCGAAAGAAATGAAAATAGTGTTCAAACAAAAACTTGTATATGAATATCCATACAGTACTATTCACAAGAGCCAACAGGTAGAAACCCAACAGATGAATGGATAAACAAAATGTGGTCTCTTCATACGATGGAACATTATTCAGCCATAAAAAGCAATGAAGTACTGATGCACACTACAACGTGCATGAACCTTGGAAACATGCTAAGTGAAAGAAGCCCAACACAAAATATCACATTATTGTGCCAGTCCTTTTGTATGAAATACTCATAGACACAGGAAGTAGATTAGTGGTGGACAGGGACAGGGGAAGCGGAGTAACGGAGAGGGTTTCCTTTGGGGTGGTGAACATGTCCTAGAACTAGATAGTGGTGATGGCTGCACAACATCATGAATGTACTAAAAGCCAGTTAACCGTACACTTTAAAATGGCTGAACAGTAAATTTTATGTTACATGAATTTTAACTCAACAAAAAAATAATGAACACACCCCCCTCTCCCCAAAAGTACGTTGTTTTAACTTTTTTTTTTTTTTTTTTTGAGGTACGCAGGTCTCTCACTACTGTGGCTTCACCCATTGCGGAGCAAAGGCTCCGGACGCGCAGGCTCAGTGGCCATGGCTTACGGGCCCAGCCGCTCCGCGGCATGTGGGATCTTCCCGGACTGGGGCACGAACCCGTGTCCCCTGCATCGGCAGGCAGACTCTCAACCACTGCGCCACCAGGGAAGCCCAAGTACGTTGTTTTCAGATTCCAGGAGAGTCAAGTACTGAAACAGAGAAACATCTAGAAGAACCCGAATCTGTCCAAGTCCCATTCCAGGGCTTCTCGCTTTCCCCTGAAAAGGCAACCCACCTTCGTTTAAGACAGTGAATGTTATCTTCAGCTAGAAAAAGTCCTGAGTCAGAGCTCTACAGCCAAAGCACTCTCAAGCTCTTATTTGCTGTTTTATTACACGTCTCCACCCCAGCCAGCACCAGCCGTGATGTTCACATGTTGTAAATACACTTTGCAGAGACCGTGCAGTTTCCCGGCCACTGCCTGTAATAACTGCCTATCTCCTCTTTGCCATCTGTGGGTGCTGATAGCTGCTTGCAGGCAGTTGGTGCTGGACGGCTGCCCAGGCGCTGCCCCCGTGGTCAGGCTGCTCACATTCTCACTCCCCCTACCCTGGTCCCTTGAAGAGGTAAACGGACAAATTCTTTCTCTTTAGCGAGGTTTGTTAGAGTTGCCTGGTGTGTGTTACCTGGGGAATGGGGACCTCCCAGACTAGGCTGGGCATCTCCCAGCTCCCATATGGCACTCAGGCTCCAAAGTCAGGTATCACAGCCAGGAGCCCTGGCCAGACAGTAACGGAGCCAGGCACAGCCTCTTCGAGCCCAGCTATCTTCTTCCTACAGGTCACAGTGGTTACCTGAGTGTTTGGGCATCACTGTGTCACCCTCCTTCTGGGCAGGATGGAACAATACAATGGTCCCCATACACAGAACACGAGGTCAAGCCCCCAGGCGAACAGTTTTGGTTTTCTCAGACGCAACCCCTTTTCCCTTGTCCAAACACATGCACAATTTCTGGGCAGATTTCCGTAATTATTTCATCCTTTATTCTTCTAGGAGTTACCAGTCTGCAGTAAAATGGTGAAAAGAGTAGACTGGAGAAGAAAAAGCCATAAAAATCCTAAGCAGTACACGAAGGACAATTCATCTTTGAATCACTGGATAATTTATCAATTTCTCTTGTTCAGACCTAAACATTGTTGAGAAAACAGACTGTTCAGCTGTTCTATTGACTATATCCACACTACACGTCTATGCTCAGACAAAAAGGGCTGAAAGGGGAGGTACGTACACCAATAGGGTAATAGTGGGTAACTCTGCGTGACAGAATTATGGGTGTTTCTTCTTATCTAATGGCTGTAATCAGCGTGTAGTGTAATATTAAAAAGACAAGTCCTTGAAATAATAAAAGGACAGCTGTGTCCCCACCTCCCTGCAATCCAAACACTCCCTGCCCCGCGTACCTTGTTGAGCTTGCCCAGTGAGGATATGAGATCCGCCCATTCGCTGGAGGACTCAAAATTTCTTAAAGCCTTTTCGATCACAGAAGAGTAATTTCTGTATCTGTAATCATTCAATAGCTCCTGCTCTTCTGGATCCATTCTCGCAGCAGAGAAGGTATCTAAGAGGGAATCAGTGAATAGACAAATGAGGCAGCTCTTTGAGGATGAAAAGCGTTCCCAGCCCAGAGTCCCAGAGGACACACGGCCACAAACGTTCCTATGCACAAACGCGCTGGGCGATCCAACTCAAATATTTAGCAAGGCTGCTGAGCTAGGCACGATGGTAGATAAAAGATAAACGGTTCCGGCCCTCCTGGACTCTGAGGGAGACAAATGGACAGAGCAGAAAGAAGTAAAAGGCTAGGGTTCCACTCAGTGGACAAAAGGAATTCTGGGAGCAAAGTCACAAAGTGGCTAACTGCATGTTGTTGCTGACGGGTAATTCTCAACGCAGGCGATCGCCCCCAGCATAGGGCATTTACAAAACCTAAGGAGAAGCAGATCTATGGTCTCAACTGAACAGTTGGTTTAGCAATCCAATCCTCTACAACTAGACTCGGAGAGAGGATTGGAAATATTCTACAAGAAAACCAGGAGGAAAAAAAGGACCTAAGGGTGAAGCGTCTGACAGCAGTGGTGTCAGAAACCCACTGCGTGCCTGTTCATTTACTAAGTGCCAATTATCTGCCAGGCCCCCGACAGCTCTATGCCCCTGGGTGAGCAGTCTGCATGGAGGTGTGTCACACCAGGGCCCAAGCAGTCATCATTTTATTCTGGCCCTTGTATATTCTTTGATGGATTCTTTCTTTTTTTTTTTTTCTGTGGCTAGATGCATTCATTATATATGAACCACTGCAGCTACTGCAAAGCCTGAGACATCGACGACCCGAGCCTGATGCCAACAGCAACCATTTCCTTTTCTTCTCATCCCCAGTGTGACAAAAGGAAACAACATGAGATGCTGCAGATTTGCCTTTTTGAAAACATCCACCATTTATACATTATAACATATAGAAATACATGCTTAAGTTTTGTTTTTACTCTTTCATTTCAAAAAAAATCTGAAGGTCAAGCCTTCAGTCTATTCAAACAAGTTACAGCTCTGAAAAGCACTCCACAAGGCGTGGAAATGTCGAATCGTTCCCTTGACTTGTCGCCAAGCTCCATACTCCAATGTTTTCTCAAAAGTGATGCCTTAGGGTTTCCACTTGCCTCCTTTCTTTCATCTTCATCTGATTAAGATCTATTTAAAGTGTGGCAGGCACCCACACCAAATTCCTTGCCCCCTTTTCCACACTAGGAGAACCCTCATTTTGCTCAGGGCGGCACTATAGTTCCCAGCCTCCCTTACAGCTAGGTGGCCGTATGACAGGGCTGGACAAATAGAAGCTGCTGGTGGGGGACTCTTCTGGCCTGTTGTCCTCCACCTTTCCCCTTCTTTCTGCCTGAAACAAAGGTTTGATGTTGGAGCTGAAGCCACATCGTGCAACCACGAGGAAAGAGCCATCTTTAAGGCATGACTTCCCTGCATAAGTGGAAGGACAGAGCAGTTGAGGCCCCAGATGGCTTTAAGAAGGTGCCATACCAACCCTGGACACTCTGCCCCTGGACTTACTGTTTTCTGCACATAAGAGCTAAGTTAAGCCGCCGTTCAATCAAGTTTTCTGTTACTCACAACCAAACACGATCCTGTTTGATTTATGAACCTAAGTAATATCTCACTAGTACGTGGTCTGAAAGGAGAAATACGGAGCAATGGTGACATGATTGAATCCCCTGAGTTGGCGTTAGTTGGCTCACCAAGCTGCATGTGGTCCGTCTAATAAAAAGCCAGATATCACAGATGGAAGAAACTGAACTGCAGGGACAATATGATGTTTAAGCCTCAATCTTTCATTTACTGGCCACAGTGAGGCTGTAAGACTCCCATGATATCTTCTACTTCACATTCGATTGCTCTGGGCCCATTGCGGTCTTCTTAAGGCCAACACAACTTTCCAGTTGCCAACGTCAGTGGACCCTGTTTCCTCATTCACCTCTCAGGAGGACTGTGCAGCAGGCCACTTCCTCCTTCTCCAAACAGCCTCCTGTCTGCCCACACTCCTCTGGCCCACCAACATCTCTGCTGTACCTTCTCGGCAGGCCCATCCTCCCCTACGCGACTGCCAAATGCTGGCATTCCCAGGCACCAAGCTGGGGCCTTCTCTCTCTCTCTCTCCCCTCAATAATCTCTCCATTCCTTTAACTAACAAATACCACCTTCATGCTCATGACCCACAGATTTATAACCTCCCGAACCTCCCCCTCCAAGGCCCAAATTCATGCAAATGTTTCCTCGACTTCTCCACCCGGATATGGAACGTGTGTCTCAAACCAGGTGCATCCCAAACTAGACACTCGAGTGTCCATCAACAAAACGTGGTCTAGCCACACGACGGCACGCTATTCAGCAATGAGAAGGAAGAGTCCTGAAACATGTGACAGGGTGGATGAACCTGGAAAATACAAGCTTAGGGGAAGAAGCCAGTCATAAAAGGCCACATATTGTATGATTCCATCTATATGAAATGCTCAGAATAGGCCAATCTGTAGAGGTGCAAGTAGATTAGATAGTGGTTGCCTAGGGTGGGGAGTACGAACAGGGGAGTATCTGCAAATGGGCACAAGGGTTCTTTTGGTGGGTAATGGAAATGTGCTAAAATTGGATTATGGTGATGTCTGCACACCTCTGTAAATTTACTAAAAATCACTGAACAGTATATTTCAATGAATGAATTTTATGGTCTGTAAATTATACCTCAATAACACTGTTTTGGAAAAACCCTCTTTGTTTTTTCTTTTCTAATATAGTTTATTACAGGATATGGAATATAGTTCCCTGTGTTATACAGTAGGACCTTATTGTTTATCCATTCTATATAAAATAGTTTGCATCTGCTAATCCCAAACTCCCACCCCATCCCTCCCCTACCTCCCCTCCTCCTTGGCAACCACAAGTCTGTTCTCTATGTCTGTGACTGTTTCTGTTTCGTAGATACGTTCATTTGTGTCATATTTTAGGTTCCACATAGAAGTGATATCATATAGTATTTGTCTCTTTCTGACTTACTTCACTTAGTATGATAATCTCTAGGTCCATCCATGTTGCTAAAAATGGCATTATTTCATTCTTTTCTATGGCTGCGTAATATTCCATTGTGTGTATATACACCATATCTTCTTTATACATTCATCCGTCAATGGACATTTAAGTTGCTTTCGTGTTAAAAAACCCTCTACTCTTGATTCTATCTGCTCAACCTGCTCCTTCTCGTCTTCTTTTCCTCAGAAAGTGGCCCCGCCATCTGTGGGAACTTCAACATCGTCCTGGACTCTTCCTTCTCTTCACCTGTCACACTCAACCCAAGTCCTGTTGGCTCTTCTTCCAAAATACCCGTGGACTCTCCACTGTGCAAGCCACCTTTCTCCTGCAAGCCTGCAGAAGCTTCCTAAGGGTTCTCCTTCACTCTTGCCCCTCTCCAGTGTACTTTCACACAGCACTCCAAGTCCTCTTAAAACATAAAGCACTTCCCCACCATGTTTAAACTCTTCCCATTTAGCCTACAGTAAGTCCACACTCCCCCCACCCAACTCTGTGGCCTACAGGGCTCCACCTGACTCTCCTCAAGGCACTCTGCTTGTCCTAAGACAACTCATTCTACCACAGAGCCTTTGCACATGCTGGGGCTCTCTGCAAAAATATACTGTGCTATGCATAGGCACACAGTAAGACTGCCTGCTCATTCTTGGAAAGGCCTGTCCCTTTTTCTGAAATAATAGCCTTCATACTTTTTGAAAATATCAAGGATGGTAATGAGAGGTGTAGTTTGTTTTGCCAAGTAAAGAGATAAGACTTTAGTACATCCCAACAGTCCATAAGTTTTTTTTTTTTTTTTCTTAATTCCAGGAAATGTACAGGTCTGAAATCCCGTGTCTCTGAACCACTGCAATACTCCATGCAGGCTGCTCACTGTATTAGGTGTCTATGCACTGGAGAAAGAAACATGAACAAGGCAGGGTTCTACTCTCACAGTTCAGAGCCTAATAAAAGAGGAAATACCTAAACACGTAATTTCAATTTAATGTGGCACAGTGACGGAGGGTGGGCTGATGTAACAGAGTGATGCTGGCAAGAAGTGCAGAGGAAGCCCAGCTACCAGCAGAGACGTCCTCAAAGTCCACAGGTGTGGGTGCTTGTTAGCAGGAAGAGAGCCTGGTCAGTGATAACATGTGTTTAGGAGGGGAGGTGGCAAAGGGGTACCACTGCTCATGGTTAGGAAGGCGTCAGCCAGGTAAGAGCAGGTAACTGGAGCAGTTCAACGTTATGCTTGGTTATAAGAAGAAAGTACTATTCAACGTAACTAACAGCACTGGTGAGAAGTTTGGAAATATGCAAGCTCTTTTATTTCAAAATATGGGGCACTTGATACTATGCTAGTAAGCGAGTCTTCTCGGGGGGGGGGGGCTTGGCAAATCTATCATATCTGCATGTATTTCTCTCATGCAACACACAAGAGTCCTAAGAGATGGGTATTATCAGCCTCCAGATGAGGATACTGGGAATCAGGCCCTCCAGAAAATTGCTGGGGTCACATAGCAAGCAACTGGCGGAATTAGGACTCCAGCTCAGGCCAGCCAGGTGCCACAGGGCCTCGACTACATTAAGCTACAGGTAAAATTAATAGTGCAGCCCTTATAGAGCTCTTTTGACAATGATTTTGCAATCTACTCTGGATACCTTTTCTGTGAGAGACTCAATAGCTCAGTAAGACTGATAGAGTTCTACAGCCTCCTAACAATTACACCCAAAGGAGTAGTCGTATAAACAAGTGTATCAGACCAGACGAATCCTCCAGAAAATGGAAAATGTCAGCTGGGAATCTCTCACCTTAACCATTCTTAATTTCTTAGGAAAACAAGTTTGAGTGAAAAATCAACTGTCTAGATCCAAAAGAAGTTAGTATTAAAGATGTTTACATGAAAGACCGTTTCTGAGTTAGATGAAAACATAGGTGAGTGAAAAGTGTCAGAGTCACCCTTCCATGAGCCAGAACACTTATCAGTAGATAATGATCCTTAATCACAGCACAGAAACACTCATCTGCAAGTGGTTTAATCAACTGTAGGGCACATGATGTTGAATCGGGTCTTTCAGAGTGGTAATTAAATTGAGGTGGCAAAAAAGACACATAATGGGAGAAGGCTCTGGGGGGAGAGGAGCGCCTCCACTGCCTTACCAAAATATCCTGCAAAGATTCTCCCAAGTGTAGGACAGCTGTCCCAGGTTAGGGAAACACCTGAGGGTAACAGACTCCATAAGCAGCGGCACTGAGTTGGTAAAAGACCATCCAGGAAGGCAGCAGCTGGCAATCCTGCAAGTCGGAGGGGCCAGGCGGCTGAGCGCGCACTGCGGCTGGGATCCCTTCTCCTGCGGACAGTCGGGAAGACTTGGGGGGGTCTTCCCTTAACAGGAAAGCCTTCATCTTATAAAGGTCTCGATCCCTAGCCCTGCTCCCCGACCAGGACCGCGAGCAAACAAAGCCGCGGCTTCGGCATCCGCCGGCCGCGGTGAGGGGCGGCCGGGCCGTGACCCACCTGACCTCCACCTGCTGGACGAGAGGCCGCGCCGGGCCAGGCCGCTCTTCTTTCGCTGCAGGGAGCCGGGGGAACTGGGAGGGGACCCCGCTCAGCCTCCCGGGCTGCCCCTTGGGGGGCCGGGGCCGGAGCCCACGCCCACTAGAGGCCTCGCTAGGGCCGCCCCCGCACTGCAGCAGTGAGCGCCCGCGGGCCCCGGCCGCGCTCGGGAGAGCCACCTGCACACCGGGCCCGCCTCCAAGGCGCCGCCCGAACCCTGTGCACCCGGGGAGGACGCACCCGCCGCTCGCGGACCCCCAAGAGGAGACGCCCCGGCTACCTCGGCTTCGCCTGGCGGCCGAAGGCGCCGGTCCGACTTACCGGCGGCGGCGGCCTTTCTCGGCGGGCGCGCCCACGGGAGGCGCGGAGGAGGTGAGCTGGACACGAAGGGTTAAACGATCGGCAGCTGCGGCGCGGCCGGGAGCCAAGACGGCGGAGAAAGCGCAGCGCCCTAGCCACAGCGGCCGCGGCTCCAGGACACTGGGCGGGCCGGGGGGGCGGATCTTAGACGCTTGGGGGCGGGGACAAGGGCGGGCCCTTGGTGCGTGGGGCGGAGCCTAGAAGGGCTGGGCCGGGAGGCGGGCCCTTGGCGTATAGGGGCGTGGCCAAAGGAGGGGCTTCTCTGCGGACAGGGCGAGGCAGGGCGGAGAGGCGGACCCTCGGCGCGTGGGGGGCGGGGCTAAGGGAGAGCCCTCGGTGAGTGGGGCAGAGGCCGGGGAGTGTCCTCGACGCTCGGGGCAGGGCCCGGAAGACGGGCTCTTGGCTTGGGGGGAGGGACCAGGAGGCGGTACCTCGGCTGGCGGGGTGGGTCCCGGGGGCGGGTCCTCAGCGCGCGGGGGCGGGTCCTGAACGCGGACTCCAGAGCGCAAGGCTCCCACCTCAAGTCTCCCGCAGCTTCCCGGCGGAGGGCGTCGCTCTCAGCGAGAACAACTAGCTCCCGCCCTCGCCGCGGGTCTGCTTCTGGGGAGGCATAGCACAGGTTGGGGATAGGTTTGGCTCCGCCTCTCATCTGGGCCTTCCCCCGACACACCCAAATGGAAGAGGACGTCGGTCAGTGAATCAGCTGGCCCAAGGAGAGGTTTGGAGTTACAGACAAGGAGAACCGATGGACCCGAGAAAGGTGGGCTCCATGGCACTTGGCCATCGGGACTACACCCAAACTCTCGGGGAGGAAGCGAAATGAACCCTTCTGTACACGTTCGGGCTGCTGGAGGTTTGGGGACCCTGGTAAGGTGCGCCGGCCCCACAGGCTGCACTTTTCCGACCCTTGGCATCTGAGAAGGTGAGGTGGATAATTCCCTGAATGAGCTTCTTAATGTGGGCTCTGGCTCAGAAAGGAGACCTCACATCAAGTCTAAGGAGCATTCATGTTTCCAGATAAACTCTAACCCCTTCCTGTCATCCTCAGGAGCCTTCGGACCTGGACAGTCCAGACGCACCCAACCTGGCCTGACAGCTGCAGAGCAAGAAGCCCCTGATGACGGGACTCAGGCAAATTTCACCTGAGCATCCTGATTGCACCAGCTCAGGCTCCCAGCCAACCAAAGCAGTGCCACCTGTTGTTGATTGAGGCTGTGATTTCTATGGAAGCCTCTAACAATTGAACCCCTCACTGTCCCCTGGGAATTTTCAGACCTAGTTTGGGGCTCATAAATGCTAGGCCATCCATGAAAGTTTGGGGGGATGGGAGTGGGGAGTCCATGAACACGCTGAAATTGTGTAGACTATTTTGTGTTTATGTATGTTTCTGGAGAAAGAGTATAGAGTTTGTATCAGATTCCCGAGGGGATCTATCACCTCCCCCCAAACATCAAGAATGTTTTAATAGTTTGGGATGCTGAACCTCTCACCAGCCAGGCTTCTGATTCTTATTCCATCTCCACCCAATTGGCATATACCAAGTGTCCCAGATGTAAATCCTCTAATGGTCAATTCTAGGAATGGTCTTAAAGTAAAAACAGAAGAAAACTAAAGGATTGAGCATTTGCAAGACAAAGAATTAATTTCATGAAAATTGATTTCCTAATGAAGATGCGATAAACTCCATTTTTACAAAAACAAAGTTGACAAACAGGTGTTTCTTTTCTTTTTTTTAGGTTTCTCAAATCCTAGCCACACTGCACATGGCATTGAACTAACAGAGATAAAAGAACTGCTTATACCCACCATTAAGGAGAGAGAATCAGTTTGTCTGTGCCAAAACCAACATGTACAACTTTGTCCTAGTGCATTTATATAAAATAATACACTTGCCTTATAGTTAGGTCACCTAGCTCTGAAGAATGCCAGGTGTGTGGGAGGTTAATATAAATTAACTTTGACAAATAAGGGTAGTGTAAACCCTTAAAAGAACTCCATTTATAATCAGGATTATATGTAAATGTACAGCACTAAGATTTAAAAGTTTATTCTTACAAGGATCTGTTTACTTGGGTCAAGCTGTCTTGTCACCCTTGATGTACTGAGCTGTGTTCATCTGTTTAAGACATGTAAATAGCATAGGTTCCTTGCATAATAATAAACTAATTAGGGCACTTCAGATTTAATTTAAATCAAAATTTCACCCCTTTTGAGAGTGAAGAAAGAACTGTAAATCAGAGGAAATGGGTCAGGCTGGCCCACCTATTAGGAAGATTGGCCCAGGGAGACTCATTCTGAGTTTCCATGTGCAGATACTGGTGACCCTCCAAGCCCGTCTCTTCTCCACCCATCTGTGTAGAAATCTTGCATAGTTCTGTAGTTGATGCTGTTCCCACTTTGTGGTTGACTTGCAGTAAGGAGTAAACCTTTGTCAGGATCGTCATTATCACCTGCCTTATCTCCACTGTATCACTGTTTGGGCTCTTGGGCTGTCACAATCCTCTTACAGTTCAGTAGGCGAGGGCAAAGTTTACAGACCAGGTCTAAAGCTGATGCTGTATTTGGGTTTCCCACACGGGTGTCAACCTAGAAAAGTATATCACAGAGAAGCTGATGTGGATGGGATCTCTGGCACCATTTGGTGCCTAAAAACACGTATGAGATAATCCATTTAAAATGTGCCACTTTAGGGAATTCCCTGGCAGTCCAGTAGTTAGGACTCCACACTTCCACTGCAGAGGGTGCAGGTTCGATCCCTGGTTGGGGAACTAAGATCCCACATGCCGTGTGGCACGGCCAAATAAATAAATAATAAAATATGCCACTTTAAAACCGTATTTCATGTATCTACTTTATGGAAAAGTTCACACAGAGGCTGGTTTGGGGATCTAATAACCATATGGCTTACAAATCCCTTAGATTCAATGTATCATCTTCCTTAATTTTTACACCAAGGGAGTTGCCTGTGGTCTTTAGACTGGTAATAGTGAAGCTGGATGTACCAAGTGCTAGGCACCAAGGAATTTTTCTGTCAGACAGTCCTGGATCCAATTTTGACTCTTGGCTCTTAGCTGCGTGATCTTGAGTAAGTTAATCAGCCTCTCTAAGCCTTTATTTCCTCACTTGAAAAAATGACATTAATACCTACCTCAAAGGACTGTTGTGAGAATTATGTAAAACAATGTCAGGAAAGTATTAAGCGTGACATATGGACTAGCATGCCGTGGGTTCTCACTTCATGATATTTTTGCCTTTACAGCATACTATGAAATGTTTTCATGCACTTCTGTTAGTTAGATTCCTTTTGGTTGCAAGCTACAGTAAGTCACTTCAAACCAGCTTAAGGAAAAGGGAAACTTCTTTAAAGGATACAAGAGTTTCCTAGAGCATCTCTTAGAACCTAGGATCTCAAGGATGGTCTGAAGCTGGGGAATGGATGCCACTGTGAGAAGAGGGGCCATCTCTCTTTGGGCCACTCTGTAGCTGCTTTTCTTTTCTTTTCTTTTTTTTTGCAGTACGTGGGCCTCTCACTGCTGTGGCCTCTCCCGTTGCGGAGCACAGGCTCCGGACGTGCAGGCTCAGCGGCCATGGCTCACAGGCCCAGCCGCTCCACGGCATGTGGGATCTTCCCGGACTGGGACACGAACCCGTGTCCCCTGCATCGGCAGGCGGACTCACAACCACTGCACCACCAGGGAAGCCCAATGTAGCTGCTTTTCTTGAGAGTCAATTTCCTCCTTCTCTGGCTATGCCCGGCTTCCTCCTTAGACCACGTGGGGTGGGACATGGCCACTCACAGTAGCAGCTCTGAGTGTGCCCTGATCCAGTCCAGCTGGCCCTGCTCTTCAGAGGAAGGGTGTACAGCTGGAGCAGTCAACAGAGGCTAGCAGGACAGAGTCATCTTGCAGCTGCTGCAGCTGCAAACATGGGGAAAGAGCAGGGGGGGATGGGTCCAGGAGATAATTCTTGGGAAGAGGGTGCTGGGCACACCATCGAATAAGAGCCCCCAGTGACCTTTCCATAAAAATGAGAAATTCCATTCTGATCAGCAGTTTACAATTAGGGGTCTTCTCAGTGGGCTACATGCTGATCCAAAAAATGTCAAGGTGGGATATGGCTAGAGACAAAAAAGGGAGAAGAGATCAAAGGAATTGGCCTGTTTACTCCTACATTTCCTGTCTGTGACGCCATCAGGCAGAGCCTGAAAGAGCTCCACGGTCCCCGGGCTTCTGCCCGTCATTGACAGGAGTCTGGAGCCTGGCTGCAGAAGTCCATAGTATGAAAGGTATTCAGGAAACTTATAGAAAGCCATTAAAATGTTTGTAGAACCAGGCAAGAAGTCATTAAAATGTCTTAGGAGCTATGGTCTGAGACAAATATAAGAGCGTGCAGGATTTAATCAGGCAATATAGAGATGGCTAGAGGAAGTGAGATGCAGTCTGGGTGGGGTTCAGACTTCCCTCTACCCAAAGTGGATGGAAAAGTGATGTGAGGGTTGTGAGAGCTGAACAGGCACTTTGCAAGGCTGCCATCGCAAGTCAGAGAGTTGAGAAGAATAATATGCAACTGTGTTAGAGACCAGAAATTCTAGTGTCACTTATGTAGTCCTGGTCCCCCAAATAAGTGAAACCTTCAGCACTTCCATACTTTACTGATCTCCAAATGAAAAACACCATTACCCCTTATTTCTGCAGTGCTGTTGTCAGGAGATACGACGTGACCCTTGTGGTCATAATCGAGTGACAAAATTGCTGTTTCCCACTGTGAACAGCCCATCACAACTTGGTAAATCTGTGGTTTCTTTCCTTTGTATTTTGTGCATCGTGCACCTGTTGCATGTTTGTTGTTTGGCTACGCATTCCTTCTGAAGTCTTGACTCCCTAGCAAACTTTCTTCGCAAGTATATTTCTTGTCTTTCGTAAGATCCTTTGGTCGCCAGGTCTTTTTTCTGCAGGGTATAACCAGAACGCAGGAGGCTGGTTGCAAAACCAATCTCATTTGAAAGCAGTGGAGTTGCCTGTTGTCAGAGAGACCGCAAAAGGGGCCCAGGGAGGGGCATCTGAAGAACCACCCTGGGCTGTACCTTACAGGGGAGCAGAATAGGTTAAGGAGAAAATATCTGCATGTGTCGGAGCAAAGAGATGGTCTGGACAAAGTTGCCCAGGCATGAACTAGATGAAGAGTGGTAGGGCAATCTTGCAAACGTTCTGGGAAGAACACAGGATGCAAAACCCAGACGGAAAACCTATTACGGAAGAAACCTTAACCCAACAAAATAAGGACATTCCTCCCGAGTCCCTCAAGCCACACAACTCCATAAGTGTAAGAACCAATTTCAATGTACTCAAATGTGGGAAAACAGAATGAGATATAAAGCAGGGTTACAGAACTAAGGAAACAGGATAAATCACCATCCTTATAGAGTCGACAACCTGGAAACAGCAAGGAACACCTGGAACGTGGCTGGGACCCGCTGTGCAGCCCTGGGACCTCTCAGGAGGCTAGTGGTTTTCTAAGTGCCATCCCAATACCAGCAGCACCTGGGAACTTGATAGAAATGCCCACTCTTGGGCCTCAATTCCAGGCAATGTTTTAACACACCCTCCAAGTGGTTTGGCTGCCCTCTAATATTTGAGAACCACTGGACTATGTGCATCTCCCTCTCAGGCTAGAGCTTGGGCAGAGCAAAATTGCTCAGCTCCATTCCAGAACTAGACACTTTCCTTTTTTTTTAAAAAATAAATTTATTTATTTATTTTTGGCTGCATTGGGTCTTCGTTGCTGTGTGCGCGCTTTCTCTAGTTGTGGCGAGCAGGGGCTACACTTCGTTGCGTTGCACGGGCTTCTCATTGCGGTGGCTTCTTTTGTTGCAGAGCACGGGCTCTAGGTGTGCGGGCTTCAGTAGTTGTGGCGCAGGGGCTTAGTTGCTCCGCGGCATGTGGGATCTTCCCGGACCAGGGCTCGAACCCGTGTCCCCTGCATTGGCAGGCAGATTGTTAACCACTGCACCACCAGGGAAGTCCCAGAACTAGACACTTTCTCATCAGCGCCCCGCAAGGACAGAAACAGCGCCCCGCAAGGACAGAAACAGAATCGGACTACAACACCAGAATTCATTCATTTCCCAAACATTTATTAAGCCCCAAGTGCCCAAGCAGACATTCACCAGTTTTGGACGACTTTGTCCCGGACTAGCTGCCCGTGAGGCTCGGTGGCATCTGGAGGCAGGAGGGCCAAGTAGACGGGAGTCTCAGCCCCCTCCTCCACGGTCCTGGAGCCGAGAGCCCCCACCATGTCCGTCTTCACCCACCCAGGGCAGCATGCGTTCAGCAGAATCCTGTCCGCTTGTCTCTTCTCATCCAGACGCTGGGCCAGGATTCTCGATAAGACCGTGACCCCCAGTTTGGACACCCCATACGCAGAGTTGGGCCAGCCCTCCCTCTCATGCACCTCATTTTTTGTGTCATCCACGAACTTTTTCATGAGCTCCACCAGGTCTTCCTCTGTGAGTGTCTTACATCGGAACTTCTCCTGCAGATCTTCACTGCAGTTTTCAAGGGCTTTGCAACCCTGTAAACTACTGACATTCACCACTCTGCCTGAAACAGAATAAGAAAAATATAGAAGCATGTCACAAATACACAATCGTTGGTTGACTACTGACAAACATGATTGAGTCATGGGGCAGGTGTACTTGCTGATTTAAAAAATGATTCTAGGGCTTCCCTGGTGGCGCAGTGGTTGAGAGTCCGCCTGCTGATGCAGGGGACACGGGTTCGTGCCCCGGTCTGCGAAGATCCCACATGCCGCGGAGCGGCTGGGCCCGTGAGCCATGGCCGCTGAGCCTGCGCGTCTGGAGCCCGTGCTCCGCAACGGGAGAGGCCACAACAGTGAGAGGCCTGCGTACCACAAAAAAAAAAAAAAAAAAAAAAAAAAAATCTAATAAATAAATAAATAAAAAGCCAAGCATTTGAAGCCCTTAAAAAAAAAAAAATTCTAGAAGGCATTGAAAAAAAACCTCCAAAGGCATTCAAAAATGCCTCAGGAATGCACCAGTGGGTTTGAACTTTTTGTCCCTTGTTCTCCCAAAAGGAAGAACACATTTCTGTCATTAACAGGGGCTAAAGAGCAGTGATTCATTAGGTGAGCAGAAGGTAGGTCTGTAGTAGAATCACCAGGTAGTTTTATAAAACACACCCTCCTACACACACACACACATTTCCAGGTACTTGTGAACTTGTTTTCCAGGGGACAAGCACCCTCACCCTTAGATTATTTCCTAGGGTCCTGGGGCCACCTCTGTACCCCTGAGTGCCAAAATCAGGTTTAAGCAATCCCTTGCCAATGACCCTTGTCTATCCTTAATGATGGATACTTTCACATGTGGAATGGGTTGATTCTCCATCCCAGTTTTGATTTTCATTGCTTTTTTTAGCCCATAGTTAACAAATAATTAAATATAATTAGTGAGTTAATATTCATATTAGCAATGATTCACAGCTACTAATGAGACAGATCTGTCCATAAAATAAAATATGAAGGCCAAAAACTAGAAAATAATTTGAAGCGTTGATAGAAATCCCCAAATCAGTGAACATGTGAATTTACACACTTTATCAAACGTCAAAAAGCACCAAATTTGGGGGGTTCTTTTCTCACATATTATCCTGAATCCATATTCTTTGCATCCAACAGAATAACTGGATTTTACTTCATTTTCTGAGTGGCCTTCACCACAGGTACACATTTGTTGGTGGGGTGTGTACATGCTGGGAGATTCTTGGGGGCCCAGCCCCATACGGAGATGCGCGCACTCTGTCTTTGTACATAAGCATCTCACATAGCCCACAGGGACCCAAGACTCTTCAGTGTATTCTTTCCTCCCTTCCCTCTCTCTGTCTGTCTCTGGTAATAACATATTTCTTTCTCAACTTTTAACTTTGAAAACCTTTGCAACCTACAGAGAAGTTGCAAGAATGGTTTAATAAACACCCATATATATACCCTTCAGCTGAGTTCACCAATTGTTAACATTTTGCCACATTTGCTTTCTCTTTCTCTTAATTGTAGACAGATACCATAAACCTTCACCTTAAAACACTGTAGTATACAGAAGGGCCTTCCCTTCCGTAACCGCAAATGGGATCACGTTAATCATGGCACAACACTATTATCTAAACTATAGTCCATATTCAAACGTCCCTAATTGTCTCAATAATCTTCCTTTATAGGTTTTTTGTTTGTTTTCATCCTGGGTCCAATGGATTGCATGGACCCTGGAGGGGTAAATGGATTGCATTTAGTTGTCCTATCTCTTTAGTCTATTTAGACTAGAGCAGTTGACAGTGATCTTTTTAAAGACTCTAAGCCATTATTTTATAGTATTTCCCCCAGTTTGGATTGGCATGATTTTTTTTTTTTTATGATTAGATTCACTTCAATGTTTTGGCCAGGAATTCTGCTTTGCTGAAGTTATGCTCTTCATTGCTTGCTAAGCAGCTTTGTACTCAAACGCTTGGCTGCTACAAGGAATTAAATTCAAACGGGAAGGGAGGAAAAAAAAGAAAAAACAAATTACAGGAGCTACTTTTGCCTTCGATGGAAATAAAAAACTTCCTAAGAGGAAGAGGCGTCCTCTTTGATCTGAAGGCACACCCCCGGGGGAGAGACCAAGGGGTGACAGTTGCAACAGCTAAATGAGCCCAATCAGCCCTGAAAAGGGCTCAGCCCACACCATCACCACCACTCTTTGCTGAGGTCCAGGTGGCTCCCCGGTCCGGAAATAACCCCTACTGCGTTCCAGCAAGAGTGGGCATGTAGCTCCCCCTAGTGGCTCAACAGTTGCTTCACCTATTCACTCAATCTTGAACCAATAAGCAAGCGGGATAACTTTCTTTAAAGTGATATTATAAAGCTAAATAAAGAGTGGCTTTTAAATCAGCTTTGAATGTGGACAAAGTGACTCCCTACAAACCAAGGGGCAGTGATGCTCAGCGTTTTGCCCTCCAGGGTGACGTTTATTGAAAAGTCACCACTGTTCTCAATGTGTTGCAAACCAAAGATTCCCGCTTTGGGAATTACTGTAACAGAAAACTGGTTAAAGACAGTGATTCACCAGCACTGGGTTGGTCCCTGAGCCCCACCCTCCCCAAAGACTTCATTTACCTTTCAAAATGGTTGGTTCACAATCATTTGGCGCTATAATCCTTCCCTAACTAGAACTAATTATCCTGGTTTGATTGAGGGGTGAAGTTAGGAAACTGGGATACTGTTTCCAGCTCTGTTACTACCTGGATGTATTCACTTCTCTGGGGCTCAGTTTCCTTCTCTATAAAGTGAAGGTGTAGACAGATACCATAAATGTACTTTAAAATGTAAGTTTTTTTCAATACTTTGCAGCTTTCAAATTCTATGATTCTAAAATCCATAGGAAGAAGATTTCATGATACTTGGTAAAAGACACAGCTACAATGGAATACTATGCAGCTGTAAAAAAGAATAAGGGCCCCAGATATAGTAAGCAAGGTGGCAAACGTTATATACTTAATGTCCTTTTTTTTGTAAAAAGGGAAGCAAATATATATATATAATATATATGTATAATATACATATAATATATATATATATATATATACATTTATTTTTGCTTAGATTTGCATTTAAAAATTCCATCCCCTTGACCCTGGACACTCACCAACTCCATGCCCCTGGATCCAATGCTTCTTTGAGCCAGTACCTGAAACTCTACCTGTGAGCTTTCTATGATCCCATCCCACTAAGAAACCAGTAACAAGAATCACCTGTGGAGAATGGGGAGAGGCAGACAGGTGGAACCCTCACCATGCATCTTTATAAATTTAAATATTTTTGCACTGGAGATGATCTTTCTTCAAAATGTTAAATTAAGAAAAGCATGTTTCTAGTAAGAATCACAGAGTTCTTCTTCCTAAGAATCACAGTTGATTTCTTGGGAAAGAAAATCCTCAGGGAAGCAAGGCTTCTCTCCCCACCTCCCAGCCCAGTTGTAATTTACACAGCTAGGGTTGTTTGTCAGCAGTGGTCTTCCCCGCTGGACTCTGTGCTCCATGGACAGGACTGTCTATGCCCACAATACTCACCACTGTATTCCCAGCACCAGAGTAATGCCTGGATTATGGTAGGTGCTCAATAAATGTTTGTGGGAAAAGTAATAAAAGTTATTCATTGAATACTTGAAAGTGTGGGAAAGATATTTCCTAATAAAGAAAAGTTTCTTTTGGATGCTCTGAACCAGCTTGGCAAAGGTTGGTGCAAGAAGAAAGGAATAGAGGAAAATTCATAGTAATGAGAGAACAGACACTTTCCCCAAGCTCCAGGTGAACTGGGTGAGGCCCGGCCACCTTGGGGAATTGAGAAGGTCTCACTGAAGTTGCTCAAAGGCAAGAGGCCTTTGGGGACTTGAAACACCTTATCCTTCTAGGATTCAGTTCATGACTTGGGACCCAAGAGCATCACCATGTATCATACACATCTTTCTTTTTGGAGGTGGGGGAGAAGATGAACTTTTCATAAATGTTGAGGGAACAACTGGGTAGCCATATGAAAATGGTACGTTTAGATCCATCTCCTTCCTACACAAGGATAAACTTCAAATGAATCAGGTATCTAAACATACATGCATCTGTACACGCCTAAGTTCACTCATGCCTGCATGCATACAAACATACAAGTTCTGGAGGAAAAGGGAATTAATTCTTCCATAAACTTGGAGTGGGATATACATATCTTTCAATAAAGCTGAAATGTTCGGATGAGGGGCCAGATACTATGAGAAAATAATGCACTTTTCTATTTTTCCCCCTACAGAGAAATAGCACCCCTGGGTGATTCCTGGGGGACAGCCCCCCCGGCCACCACCCCAGGGGGTGGGTCGCCTTGCCGAGGGGAGACAACCTGACAGTCCACAAAGCTGGACTTACCATGAGGTTTCACTATCGGCAGTAATTCCCTGCAGACATTTCTCGTGGCAAAAAAGTTTGTCTTCAGTGTCATCTCAGCTTGAATGTCAAACGGTGTCGGATCATCAACTTTCAAAAAAGAGAAGGAAACAAAGTCATGCATTTCCTCCTGAAATTCATAAGACAAAGTGGATCTTATCTCTAATGAAAGACAAAACCAGCTAACTTTAAAAAAATAAATGTATTGATTTTTGGCTGCGTTGGGTCTTCGTTGCTGCGGGAGGGCTTTCTCTAGTTGCAGAGACCAGGGGCTACTCTTCCGTTTGGTGCGCGGGCTTCTCATTGGGGCGGCTTCTCTTGTTGCGGAGCGCGGGCTCGGCGGGGGGGCTCTAGAGCGCAGGCTCGGTAGTTGGGGCGCACGGGCTTAGTTGCTCCATGGCATGTGGGATCTTCCCGGACCAGGGCTCGAACCCGTGTCCCCTGCATTGGGAGGTGGATTCTTAACCACTGCGCCACCAGGGAAGTCCCCCGAAGTCCCCCAAACAAGCTACCTTTAAAACAATTTTTAAACCACGAGATCCGTGGTTCTCAAACTTGGAGCGTGTGTGGGAAGCAACTGCGGGGCCTGTTAGAACACAGCATCCTGGGCCCCGCCCCCAGAGTTTGGGATCCTGAAGGTCCGGGGTGAGGCTCCAAAATTTGCATTTCTAACCAGTTCCCAGGTGACGCCACAGCTACTGGTCTGCGAGCCACACTCTGAGCAGCAGTGATCAAAGTTCGCAGTCTTGGATGGGCATAGGAGGCCCCTGGGGATTCTGTTAAAATGCAGATTATAATGCAGCACGTGTGGTGGCGGGGCTGGAGATTCTGCGATTCCAGCGAGTGTCCAAGGGGGCAGGCGCTGCTGGCCGACAGCCCACACTCTGGGGGCAAGAGCTTCCAGCTGAAGTCAGTGTTCCTCCGTATGTCCTCCAGGAAGCCGGGTATTTATCCACCAATGCCCCAGCCGTCGGCTCCGGGGCTGTCAGTCGCCCCCCGCCCCCGCCCCCGCCCCCGCCTGCGCTCCCAGAAAGCCCGCAGACCGAGTTGCAGGTGCAGGGCGCTGCCGAGGGCCCAAGGCCAGGGGGATGAAGATTTAACGCTTCACAATGCTTCGTTTTCATCCGCTCTGCCTCTTGGATTTCTCTTCCCCACTAGGTTGTAAGTGAGGCTGGCCTGTTTATTTCTACCCGCAGCACATGGCAGATCGATAACTTTCTTACTCGAATAATAAGAGTAAGTAGTCTCCTCGATCTCCTCCCTCCCGCGCCCCGCCCCCCGGCCCCAAAGGAAGGTGCTACTTCAGACCACACTTATATATGTTTGATAACAAACAAAGCTTCCCTGGGGGTGGGAACCACGCTCGCTTCCTTTTTGCCAGAGCCTATCAAAGCTCTCCATTAAAAAGCTCCATTAAAGCTCTCTCAAGTCCACTAGCGCGTGCACGTGCGCACTAATCGTGCTCCCGAGACCCACTTCCTGTCCCGAGCAGATGCCTCCTCGTATCTATGAATGCGCCCTTTCAAGGAAAGTGAAAGCCCAAAGTGAGTTTGGAGACCCTTCGCAGAGAAAATGTTTCTGGCATTCGAAAGCTGATGAGCTTAGCAGGGCGTGGTCCCCTCCCAGGAGACCGATTCTCTTGCAAACCTCAGCAGCTGTCTGTTCTGGGAGGGTCCGAGCCCTGGCGTGCTCGGGCCCGCACAGGCCGGTAGGCGGGCGGGGCGCACTGTGCCCGGCGTCTGGGCGGGTCTTGAGCTAAACGAACCGCTCCCGCGACTCCGTGGGAAGCGAGAACCAGCCGTGGGAGGCGAGAGCTGAGTGCATCCCGAGGGGCGAGCTCTGCCTTCCATAACGTAAGTGGGCGGGTAGGGGGCGTATGCGGCTCACTGTCTCGCACCCTCGGAGCGCCCGGGGACCTCCCGCCCCCCACACCTACTCTTGAAGGCGATGCCCGCGTTGTTGACCAGCACGTTGAGCCCCCCGTACTCCTTGCGCAGGAAGGCGCGCAGGGCGCGGATGCTCTGCAGGTCGTCGATGTCCAGCTGGTGGAAGCGCGGGCTCAGGCCCTCGGCCTGCAGCTGCTGCACGGCCGCCCGGCCCCGCTCCACGTCCCGCGCCGTGAGCATCACGTCTCCCGGGAACTGCCGGCACAGGTCGCGCGCGATGGCGAAGCCGATGCCCTTGTTGGCCCCGGTGACCAGCGCCACGCGGGTGTAGGACGGCATGGCCGCGTGCCGGGCGCGCGGGGCGGTTGGATGAAGAGCGAACCGGGCCGTGGGCCACGGGCGGAGCGCGCTGCGGAGGCCCGGCCACAGTCAGAGAAGCCAGGAAGAGCTGTGTTCTAGGATCCAGCGCTGTGACTTGCAGAGAACTAGGCTCCGGTCCTCGGTCCCTCCCCTCCGAGGAGGGGCCGTCTGTTCCTGAAGGTTTCGTAACGCCCCATTCCCGGGTCCGCCCCCTCCCCGCGATGCGCCCTCTTTTGATCCCGCCTCTTGAGCCAAGTTGTGGTCTGCGGGGTCGAGACATTGTTGCCCTAAAGCAAAAGGGGACGGTGACGGGTCGATAGGGTCTAGAGATTCCTTGCAGTTGGATTGAAGAAACTATTGTAGGAGAACCCCAAAAGGAGAAAAACAAGTGCCGAGCAATTTTCTTGGGCGTGCGTCTGTTATCCACTGCAAAATGAGGATGTTCGCTTTTTCCTTGACTACAGTGAAATTATTTCGACACGGTAACTGCTTCTCAGGACATAGATCCCATTCCTTGCTTAAGAGAAACTCAAGAGAGGAATGAGAGAAAAAAAGGTCCCAAGAACAGATTTACTGGTGTGGGCAGGGTACCTAGCTGTGTGGGATCCTAGCTGTGTGCGCCCCCAAGTGGGAGAGAATGTTTATGAAACTCTCATTGTGGGTGAAGCCTCTTACCGGAATGTTTTTATTCATCTTACTCAACTCCTTCGGGTGCTCAGTGTGTGCATTTTAGGTTTGTCCAAGGAGGATACATATATGCATTTTTATCTCTAAGTGAAATTTGTGTCCATAAAGTTCAACTGAAAATGCATCTCCAAAGGTGTGTCACGGTGTGGACAAGCAATTAGAACTCTCCCACCCACCTTCTTTAGTGTAATCTGAGTGCATTTGATCTGAGTGTGTTTGATTAGTAACTTTTAGATTTATGGAGAGCTACGATCTCATTATGACTCAGCTCTACCCAAGCACAGGTTGGCTGAACTGCCTGTGTCTGTCACCCTGACTCCACTTTCTCCATCAAGTCAACAGGTGAGGTCAGGAAGGTGGGCACCTGCTGGGGCTCACCCTGTATTTTCTTTTTTCTCCTAAAGATTATTTGGAACTCTATTTTTTTAAAAATTAATTTATTTATTTATTGCTGTGTTGGGTCTTCGTTTCTGTGTGAGGGCTTTCTCTAGTTGTGGCAAGCGGGGGCCACTCTTCATCGCGGTGCGCGGGCCTCTCACTGTCACAGCCTCTCTTGTTGCGGAGCACAGGCTCCAGATGCGCGGGCTCAGTAGTTGTGGCTCACGGGCCCAGTTGCTCCGCGGCATGTGGGATCTTCCCAGACCAGGGCTCGAACCCGTGTCCCCTGCATTGGCAGGCAAATTCTCAACCACTGCGCCACCGGGAAGCCCTGGAACTCTATTGTAAAGATATAGGGCTATTCGGGTTTTTTGTTTCTTCTTGAGTGAGTTTAATTCATGTTTTTCAAAAAATTTGTGTATATCACCTAAGTTGTTGACTCTGACATGAAGTCGTTCATTATATGCCCTTATCAATCCTTTTAATATCAAGAGTGATGCCACTTCTCTCATTCCTGATATTGGTATTTTGTGTCTTTCGTATCTTTTTCTTGATCTCTCTTGTTAGAACTATTTAGTTATTTATTTATTTTCTTAAGAAAGAAGCTTTTGGTTTCATTGATATGTTTCTCTGTTTTTTCTGGTTATATTATATTTCCATTCTAATCTTTATTTCCTCTTTCTCATTTTGGGTTTTCTAGTTGGTTTGTGTTGTGGAGTTTTTGTTTGTTTGTTTGTTTTGTTTTTTAACCATAGAAGCTGAGATCATTGATTTAAGATCTTCTTTTCTAATATAGACATTAAGGGCTATTAATTTCCCTTCCTGTACTATGTTAGTGGCATCCCGTAAACACTGATATGTTGTGTTTGCAATTTCAATCAGTTTAAAATACCTTCTAATTTACTTTTTGACATCTTCTTTGACCAAGGATATTTAGAAGTATATTTTTTAGCTTCCAACTATTTGGGGATTATCCAGATATCTTGCTGTTATTGATTTCTTAATTCTGTTGCAGTAGAGAACATACTTTGTATGACTTGAACTCTTTTAAAAGAGTTTTTAAAGCTGGGAGAGAGACAGATGAGAGCATGTTTTTATACAATAGTAATCATCTAAACATCAGCGTGTGTGGGTCTGCTTGTAGGATGTTGGGTGGCTCTCCTTGAGGGCACTATTTTCTCTTTGAAGGATGAGTGATTTGAGGTCATTAGCAAGAAGGATTCTTTTAGGAAACTTGAGGAAAGAAGCATAGCCATCTTGCAGAACGGGAAAGTGAATTTATTAGGGAATTAGGCAGCATTGACCAGCAGAGTTGGGGGCCCATATGAGACATGTGGTCATAAATGTCAAGACAGCACAATCGGCCTCTTTCAGTTTCCCCCCAGCATCGTCCAGTCCCTAATGCAACTGGTGGAGGAAGTTGGAGGGTTGGTGTTTTGCCAGGCTCACACAGCACAGGGAAAGATGTTTGCAAGGAAAGGATTGTAGTGTAGGGCTATGGCCTCTAAGGACAGAAGAAAGGACACGAGAGGGTCGGAAATTCATAATAAGGGAAACACAGTAGGGTTGATGGAACAGAGGTCTCCGAGGGCAGGGCACCCCTGGAGGCGAAGCTTGGAGACTAGAGCCAAGCCGGGTCCTGGGGGTCAGTGTGGGATGCTTTGAGATCCAGATCTCAGAGGTTGCACAGATGAACCACAAGAAGGGCACAGGGAAATCTTGTTGGTGTGAAGGAGGTCAAGGGACTGAGAAGCCAAGACACTGGATGGATCCTGCACATAGCTACTGACCTCCTCAGATATGAGGACGGAAGAAGATACTGATCAATGTGCTGGCCTCAGGGTCTGCACCCTCTGCTGTTACTGTCCTGAAATTCTTGATTTTTTTTTAAACACTTGTCCCGCATCTTCATTTTGCACTGGGCCCTGCAAATTATGCAGCAGGTCAATGAAGGGGTGCTTAGGGTGGCTTGGAGAAAGTCTGTTGCTCATAGCAGTCATTCCCAAACTTTTCACATTAGAATGCCCTGTGGATCTTCAAAAAAAGAAAAAAGTGCTGATACCTGGCTCCATCCCCAGACATCGTGATTTAATTGTGCTGGGGTGTCACCCAAGCGCTGGGAGATTTAAAAGCTCTCTGATTCCAATGTGCAGCAAAGGTTGGGGAACATTGGGTTCTATAATGAGGAGAGTTAATTGGTTAAAAGTGACACAATCTTCAAAAAAGAGCTAGGGGTTTTTGAGAGAAAGGAGGAGAAAAGTTTCGAAAATGGCACAGGTTACAGTCCCCTCCCCGCTCCTAGATGTCCAGTCCTAATCCCCAGAACCTGTGGATGTCCCTTTGTATGGCAAAAGGGACTTTGCAAATGTGATTAAATTGAGGATCTTGAGACGGGAAGATATCCCTGGATTATCTTGCTGGGCACAATGTAACCCCAAATCTCCTTATTAGAGGTAAGCAGGAAGGTCAGAGGCAGAAGGAGATACAAGATAAAAGCAGGGAGAGGGAGGGAGGGAAGGAGACTGAGACTGATTTGAAGATGCTCCCATTGCTGGCTTTGAAGATGGAGGAAGGGGCCAGGGACCCAGGGATGCAGGTAACCTCCAGAAACTGGAAAAAGCAAGGAAATGAGTTATCCTCTGGAGCCTTCAGAAAGAACACAGCTCTGTTGATGTCTTGATTTTAGGGCTTCGAACCTCCAGAATTGTAAGTTGATCAATTTGTGTTGTCTTAAACCATTAAATTTGTGGTAATTTGTTACAGCAGCAATCAGAAACGAATACAGTTAACACGGAGGATTCTCTCCTTACCTCCAGGACGGAGTGAAAACACCCTTCACTTGTACCCAGTATGGCATCACACAAAGGGTTTGAATGGTGAACAAATCTTAAGAAAATACTGGTTTAGAAGAAACTTTGATACCTTCCTGAGGGTTGAGGAGAAATGAATTAAAGGGAAAAAGCTGCTTGACACCATCTGACTCATGACCTGGTTGGTGGATCTGAGCAGAAGTAGGCTCTTTTGCCATATCCAAATTCCCACCATCTAAACGGCTCTGTGCCCTATTCAGAAGTTATGGGTTCCAGTGTTTTTTTTATACCTTTTTGATTCTCTTCACCATTCCTCCCTTCCCCTCTGGCAACCACCAATCTGTTCTCTTTTTTAGATTCCACGTACAAGATCCTACAGTATTTTTCTTTCTTGTTCTGATTTATTTCACTTAGCCTAATGCCCCCGAGTTCATCCATGTTGTCACAAATACAGTAACAGGATTTCCTTCTTTTTTTGTGGCTGAATGATCTTCCACTGTATGTACACCACATCTTTATCCATTCATCTATTAATGGACACTTAGGTTGTTTCCATGTCTTTGCTATTGTAATGAATGCTGCTATGAACATGGGAGTGCACGCATCTCTTTGAGATAATGTTTTCATTTCCTTTGGATGAATACCCAGGAGTAGAATTGCTGAATCACATGACAGTACTATTTTTAATTTTTAAAGGAACCTCTGTACTTTTTTCCATAGTGGCTGTACCAATTTACATCCCCACCAATAGTCTGTAAGGGTTCCCTCTTCTCCACATCCTCTCCAGCATTTGTTGTCTCTTGTCTTCTTGATAATAGACATACTAACAGGAGAGAGGTGATATCTCATGTCTTTCATTTGCATTTTCCTGATAATCAGGGACGTTGAGCACATGTTCATGTACCCATTGGTCATTCGTATATCTTTTTTGGAAAAATGACCATTCAGGTACTTTGACCATTTAAAAATTGGATTATTTGTTTCTTGCTATTGAGTCGTATGAGTTCTTTATGTATTTTTGGATATTAACCACTTATAAGCTAATGGTTTCCAATGTTTTTTTCCACCTTGTAGGTTGTCTTTTCATTTTGTTGATGGTTTATTTTGCAGAAGCTGCAGAAGCTTTTAAGTTTGAAACAAGCCCCACTTTTTGTCATTGTTGTTGTTGCTCTGTGCTCTAGGTTTCAAATCCATCAAAATCATTGTCAAGAACCATGTCAAGGAGCTTTTCCCCTACGTTTTCTTCTAGGAGTTTTATGCTTTCTAGTCTTACATTTAAGTCTTTAATTCATTTTAATTTTTGTGAGTGGTGTTAAGATAGGAGTTTAGTTTCATTTTTTTTTAAACATGTGAATCATGAATTTTCCTAGCACCGTGTATTGAAGAGAATGTCTTTTCTCTGGTGAGTATTCTTGTCAAACATTAGTCAAGTGTATATGCATGGGTGAGAGAGCTATTCTTGAGGCCACCGTAGTGTCTGTCCCTTTGGTATCCTGGAATTGGTTTCTGGCCTCTGTGTTCACAGTGACATAAAAAGGGGTGCTGTTTATTGTAAACATTGCCGACTTGGAGCAAGACATTCTCCCTGCAGATGTGGTATGAACCAGTTCAGTGTGGTGTCTGAAAGGCTGGGCTCCGTGCCTGAAAAGGGAATCGACTGTGCCCATGCTAGGCTGGAGAAGGGTTTTGGGGAGGTCGGGGATCTTTAGTACCATCAGGCTGGTGAAGCACCAGCGCTGAGAAATGTGGATCTAAGAGCCCTTAGCCCTGTTCTTGGGACCCACGTCACTGCTGGTTCTAGAACAGTATTGCCAAGGCTGGGGAAAACCAGCCATTTTTGTGCATTTCTAGTGAGTATGTAATGTAGTATTATTTCCTTGGAAAGGAATTAAGCCCTATCTATTGAAATTTAAAATATACACCTCTTCCTGGAAGGGAAATTGTTGGGGGAATTTATCCTACAGATAACCTCCTGTGGGTGTGAAATGATGCCAGACAAGGATGTTCTTGAAAAGCAGCTCCCAGCCAAGTTGTTGCAAAGGTCACAGGTTATCCGGTAAGATGATAATGGTTGTAAATTATTTAAAGTGATACATTTTAATTTGTTTATCATCATTGGAAAGGTACAAGTGTTTAAATTATATTTGAACACTGTTTGTATGGCTTTCTCTGTAAACCTCAGCAATTATTTTGGGCCCGTTTGTTTATGTAATAATTGGTGGTAGACAGTGCCTTCTGCTGGCCTGGTGGCTACACTTCATGGCACGTTTATCTGTTTCCTGTGCCTGTCATATAGCAAAGTACCCAAAACTGCATGGCTTTAAACAACAGGGATTTATTTTCTCACAGTTCCGGAGGCCAGAAGACCTGTATCAAGGTGTTGTCAGGGCCATACTCCCTCTCAAAGCTCTAGCAAAGAATCCTTGTGGCCTCTTGCAGCTTCTGGTTGTTGCCAGCACTCCGTGGAGTTCCTTGGCTATGGCAGCATAACTCCCATCTCTGCCCGCATCCTCATGTGGCCTTCTTGCCTATGTGTCTCTGTGTGTCCTCTCCCCTTCTTCTGAGGACACTAGTCATTGGATTTAAGACCTGCCCTAACCCAGTATGACCTCATCTTAACTAATTACATCTGCAAAGACCCTATTTCCATATAGAGTCACATTCTGAGGTAGTGGGTGGACATGAATTTTGTGGGGACATCATCCAACCTACTACTAATCTTTAAACTTTCTGTTGTTTCATTTCGATTAGTCTAATCAATGACTTATTCCCGACTTGTTTATCGTAAGTAAGGATCCTTGCCTACATGTATGTGGCTTTCTTTTGCTATAACTTGCTCTTATAGTCATACTTTTTTCCACCATCATAGACATTATATATGGTATCTTCACTGTTTTTTGTTATCTGGCATTAGGTGTCTCTAAAGAGAACTTGATTGGATTGTTAACTGTCTTTTCCTTCTCTCCCTTCCTGGCTTTTAAAAAAATAATAGCTAATCTTTATTGAGTTCCTGCTCTCAGCATTTGATACTGCACCCCCTTTTATTATAAGATGAGGCTTGCTATACTGTAGAGCCAAGCTTGGGGGACTCTTGTTTTTTTGTAGTATGCGGGCCTCTCACTGTTGTGGCCTCTCCCATTGCGGAGCACAGGCTCCAGACGCGCAGGCTCAGCGGCCATGGCTCACGGGCCCAGCCGCTCCGCGGCATGTGGGATCTTCCCGGACCGGGGCACGAACCTGTGTCCCCTGCATGGGCAGGCGGACTCTCAACCACTGCGCCACCAGGGAAGCCCAGGGGACTCCTTTTGAAAGCAGACTACCTAGCAGACTAGGTAGCCACACGGATGTTCTTTCACAGCCGTCTCACTGCTTTCTGCTCCTCTGTGTCAGCTGGTGGTGGGTACATCCAGTTATCAGTGGCCTATAGAAGAGAAGATTGTTTAGCAATCATTTTCCAGAGACATTATATTCCTTGGGAAAGAATCTTTGTGCTGCTGTCAAAAGATATATTTATCCTCTGCTATTTAGCAACTCTTGTTCTTTGAACCTTCCCTTAAAAAAAAAACAACAAACCAGCTTTATTAAGAGATAATTCACATACTGAATAATGCACCCATTTAAAGCACACTGGTTCTTCATATGTTCACAGAACTGTGCAACCATTACCACAATTTTAGAACCGTTTCATGACCCCCCAGATACCCCATACCCATTTGTAGTTACATCCATGCCCCCCGAGCCCTAGGCAACCGCTAACCTAATTTCTGTCTGTAGACGTGCCTATTCAGAACATTTCATATGAATGGAATCATAAGATACGTACTCTTTTGTGACCGACTTCTTTCACTTAACATTATGTTTCAAGGTTTATTTGTGTTGTAGTATCTCATTGGCTTTTGAACTTCACATTTAGCAAGTCTGATTTTTGATGGGATTTTATACTGAACTTTTAGTTCATAGAAATATTTATTTCTAAAGGTATTAATTGAACACAGTAAAACTGATACAATAAAGGCATTATAGACTTTATGGCTTTAGAAATCAGTTTTTAAAAACTATAAGAAAATATAAATATGGTCAAATTTTCAGAATTTTAACTAATTAAAACATTTCAATATTCTATTTTGCTCATCTATACTTAATTTATTTTACTGTTTTTAACTTAATTTTAAAAATTTGTTTTAAAGTACTAAGAAATTGCTGACTTAAAATATATTTTTTGAAAGATCAAATTTCTGAAGCTGTAAAAGTCTTCAATACCTTAGGTAATTTATATCTAAATAGAATTTTACAGATAGATTCCCATTACCAATTTTAATTTTAAAATTAAAACTGTGTATTAGTAACTTATTGCTGCATAGCAGATTACTCAAACTTAGTGGTTTAAATCAAGAAACATTTGTTTTCCCACAGTTTCTGTAGATCAGGAATTTGGGAGTGGCTTAGCTGGGTAGTTTTGGCTCAAGGCTCGTGAGTTTACTGTCAAGGTGTCAGCTGGGGCTGCAGCCTTAAAGGCTTGACTGCAGCTGGAGGATCCCTTCCAAGATGATTGACTCATATGGCCTTTGGTTGGAGGCTTCAGTTCTTAGCCAAGTGGACCTTTCTGTAGGCTGCTTGGGCATCCTCAAGATGTGGCTGCTGGCTTCTTCCAGAGCAAGTGATCCACGGGTCAGTGAGAAAGACAGAAGCCAAATTGTCTTTTATGACTTAGTTTCGTAAGTTACATACCATTACTTTGCTATGTCTGTTGGTCACGCAGGCCAATTCTGGTCTAATGTGGGAGAAGACTACAAAGGGTATGAATAGGAGGCAGGTGTCATGGGATGGTCTTGGCTGGTTACTACGAGCTGGAAAGTCATCTGACTCCCCAGACTGACAGTTATTCCCAGAATAATCTGAAGTCAGTCATTAGGTAAAGATTAGGTCAACAGTGGCCTTTTTTTTAAACATTTGAACATCTGAACTTAAAGAATACTGCATGGACCATATGAAAATATATTTTATACATGTGTGTGTTGATGACAGATTGAAGTCACAGTAATCATAGTTCAGGCACACAGAATGGGGTTGGGCAGCCATTGAGAATCAGGACTCAGATACATCCCTGCACCACTGAGAACTGAAACTTTCTGAACTGTACCAAACCCAAGGACACATCTGCTAGCTGCAACCTTGTGGTCTCAAGGTTTCCCCTTCCAACTTTGTAACTGTATCAGACCCCAACCAATCCTTGTTTAACAAACACCTTTATTTTTTTTTTCCAGCTCCAATCAGAATCCTTCAAGTCCAATCAGACTTATGTAACTGAGGCCTTGCTTATTTTGCCTTTATAAGCTTCTATTTTGTAGTCTGGTGGCCTACAGTTCAAGTACTTCTTGAATCTGTGTCTCCTGGCTGCAGTCCTAACAAACCCCAAATTAATGCCTCTTTATTTCAATCAGGTCTTTGTTTCTGAGATTTTGGTTTACAGTGTGTGTTTGTGTTTGTGTGTATGTATATATTATTTTTTTTAATTAAAAATTTTATTTATTTGGCTATACCGGGTTTTCGTTGCAGCACACGGGATCTTCGTTGCGGCGTGCAAGATCTTTTTAGTTGAGGCATGCAGGATCTAGTTCCCTGACCAGGGATCTAACCCATGCCCCCTGCATTGGAGCATGGAGTCTTAACCACTGGGCCACCAGGGAATTTCCTCTGTATGTATATTTTTAAAGTTTGTGCATTTAAAGCAAAAATTCAACTTTTGAAAATGAGTTTGAAATTGTATACTAGCAACCCCTAGTCATTCTTATAAACTGAATCCTGAAGAATTATACAGTTAGTAGTGTGATATCTGCACATGCTTGAGGAAAGACTGCATCATTAGTTTGAAATAAAACTACGCTGTCTAGTATGGTAGTCACGGTTGGTGACATGTGGTTATCAAACACTTGAAATCGAACTAGTCTGAATTGAGAGGAGCCATAAATGTTAAAATTTCAAAGACTTAGTACACAAAATTATAAATTATCTCACCAATTTTCATACTCATTACATGTTGCAGTGATGATATTTTGATTGTGTTGTGTTAAATAAAATGTTAACACTAATTTCATCCATTTAAAAAAAATTTTAATGTGGCTACTACAAAATTTAAAGTTACATGTGCTTGCATTTATGGCTCACATTCTCTTTCGTTTGGCGGGCGCTGATTTGAAATGGAAAAATCTGATGGAATTTAAAATCCATTTGCAATACCATAAGAAAACACTAATCTCTGAATAAAAGCAAAAGCCCCTCGATTTAAAGGATAGATTGTTCCCTTGAGCTATGAGTTAAAGAGATCGAATGTTGGGAAATCTGGTTAATGGTGAGAACAGACAATTTTTGGAAATGTGGAAAAAGTCTCCTGTTTATTACTACCTACTTGAGCAAATAAAGTTTCTCATCAATGATAACTCTAAAAAATTTGAAGAGATCATCTTAAAAAAGTCATCTTCATAGACAGCAAATTTATGGTTACCAAAGAGGAAAGGGGGAGGGATAAATTAGGAGTTTGGGATTAACATACACACTACTATATGTAAAACAGATAACCAACAAGGACTTGCTGTATAGCGCAGGGAACTATACTCAATATTTTGTAATTTGTAACCTATATTTGTAACCTAATTTTGTATTTTCTATACAAAATTTGTAATTTGTAACCTATATTTGTAACCTAATTTTGTATTTTGTAACCTATCAGGGAAAAGAATCTGAAAAATATAAATGTATATGTATGTATAACTGAATCACTTTGCTATACACCTGAAGCTAACACAACATTGTAAATCAACCACACCTCAATTAAGAAAAAAAAAAAAAAGAAGAAAGCCTTAAAAAAAAAAAGTCATCTTGATCAAGAATTGCCTGTGTAGTTAGTCCTTACTACTCGTGGATTCCTGTTTGTGAATTTGTCCAATCCATCCTCAAGGTACTGTCACAGTCATCTGCAGACATGCACAGAGTGGTCAAAATATGAGTCGGCCGACATTCAGGTTCCCAGCCGAGGTCAAAAAACATTCTGCCTTCTTGTTTCTTCTCCCGTCCTTTAAATAAGTGTCCTTATTGTGGTTTAGTTAGTGCCATATTTTTTGCCTTTTTGTTGTTGATTTTGCTCTTTGAAATGGCCCAAGCACAGAGCTGAAGCGCTGTCTAGTGTCCCCTAAGTACAAGAGGCTTTGATGTGTCTTATGGAGAAAATACTTCTGTTAAACATTTTTTTTTTTTTTTTTTTTTTTTTGCTGAACTGCACAGCATGCGGGGATTTTAGTTCCCTGACCAGGGATCGAACCCGGGCCCACTGCAGTGAAATCACGGAGTCCTAACCACTAGACCACCAGGGAATTCCCAGAAAATACCTGTATTAGAAAAGCTTTGTTCAGGCATGAGTCTGTCAGGGAGGAAAAATAATTTCCCTTCCACTCTTCTGAGTTCTTAGCTGATACCCTTGTAATAAAAGATCCATAGGAGAAGAACAAACAGAAGTTTATTAACATGTCTACCTCATGTATACACGGGAGATACTTAGGGAAAAATGAGTAAGAATTCAGAATTAAATACCATCTTATAAGGAAAGGGGAGATGGATATAGGCCTCTTAGGGCAGAGTAAATGGTTTTTAGGAAAGATGAAGGGGCCCTTAGGAGACGAGATGGGAGGTGTGATAGTTGGTGACAGTGTTTCTCTGGGTGTGGTGTCCACTTCCATTCTCTTCTCCTGTGATGAGAGTCAGTCTTCCCAGCTGATGACACTCCTGGGGAGGAGACTGATGACATTTTTGGAGGGTCTGTCTGGATAAGGGGCATTCACAGAAAGCCTGTTCCCACATTTGCTGTGTACAGTGCCTACAGCTCCAAACAGTCAATATACCAATATGGCATAGTTTGGGATGGCATGTTCTGGACCCCTACAGACATATTTTGGAGTGGCCTATTCTGCTACCTTCAAGTTTTAGTGCTGTTAGGCTGTGAGTTCAATGTTGAATCAACAATAAGTTACAACCAGAAAAAAGAAGGGGAAATGTGCCGATTTGTACATGACGCCACTCTGGAAAGCGCTCAGGTAAAACCTGTAGTGTGTATCGATGCTAAGGAAAAGATGGAAAGGTGGCTAAACTCGTGAATTTACAAGATGACGACTCATTTTTTCTTTTTATATTACAAAGTGTAGGAGAGAGCATCATTGTGAGGCTAAAGACAAAGACATTTGCAGTCACGTTATCCAGGATCAGGAAAATTGTTAAACCCTTCTTGGCTCACACTGGCTGGCTTGCAGGTCTAAGAAGGAAAGGGTTATGTGGAAGTGCATGTTTTCAATGTTAATAAAACTGGCTCGTTTTACAAGGATGTTGGCAAATGAACTCCTGTAATGCAAATGGCATTTTGGTGAAAAATATTCTGACCAGAGGCTTGCAGGAACCTGACCCCAAGAAGCAACAGTTCAGTATCCACTAATGCAGTATTTGCAGCTACTTTTTTTTTGCCGTACGCGGGCCTCTCACTGTTGTGGCCTCTCCCGTTGCGGAGCACAGGCTCCGGACGCTCAGGCTCAGTGGCCATGGCTCACGGGCCCAGCCGCTCTGCAGCATGTGGGATCTTCCCGGACCGGGGCACGAACCCGCGTCCCCTGCATCAGCAGGCAGACTCTCGACCACTGCGCCACCTGGGAAGCCCTTGCAGCTACTTTTTACTGTGAACAATGAGAATCAACTCTGTGGCAAACATTTAGCCTCATATTAACAACAAAAACGTAAAGGAAAAAAATCAAGTTTCTTAAAAAATTGAAAAGACTAGAAGTTTTTTTTTTAAAATTAATTAATTAATTTATTTATTTTTGGCTGCATTGGGTTTTCGTTGCTGTGTGTGGGCTTTTTCTCTAGTTGCGGCGAGTGGAGGCTACTCTTTGTTGCAGTGCGCGGGCTTCTCATTGCAGTGGCTTCTCTTGTTGTGGAGCACGGGCTCTAGGCGCGCGGGCTTCAGTAGTTGTGGCACACGGGCTCAGTTGTTGTGGCTCACGGGCTCTGGAGCACAGGCTCAGTAGTTGTGGCACACGGGCTTAGTTGTTCCGCGGCATGTGGGATCTTCCTGGACCAGGGCTCGAATCCATGTCCCATGCATTAGCAGGTGGATTCTTAACCACTGCACCACCAGGGAAGCCCTAGAAGTTTTATACAAATTCAATATTTAATGTTTTCCCAAGTGCTTCATATTTTATTCTTATAGTATGTAATATAAAGAAAATATAGCAACCTTTACTATCACAGCTCAGTGTAAATGGCCTCCGTGCCTCCAATTTGCTTCCATGTGCTATACAAATATTAGCACATCTGTGTGCTTTCAGATGAGAAAAATTGGGAAGTACTACACCGCAGACTTACTTATAACTTACTCCCATGAGACTCAACAGCCTAATGACTGTCCTTAGGAGAATGGTTTAATAGCCATATGATGGGATGCTATATAGCCATTAAAAAGAAAAGGCAGCTCTAAATGTAGTAAAAGGGAAGAGGTTTCAAAATATATTAAGTGAGAAAATTAATTCCAGCAGTGAAAAGCTGGAAGAAGGACCTCAGTTCTGTCTTCTTTGAAGAAAGAATTCAGCAAAGAGACCAAGATTGTGAAAAAGATAAAAGCATCTATTAGAAGCAAAGTATATGTAGAAAAAACAAAATATGTGTAGAGGAAGCAAAGTACCTGTGGGAAACAAAAAGTACGTGTGAAAGAGCGTACAGATGAGCTTGGAGTGAATCACACCCAGTAGGGGAGGCTTAGGTTGCTTACATAGGGGCCATTTTCTGGCCAGTCATCTCCACATTTGGTCCTGGTGTGGGTGCGCATCTCTCAGCCAAGATGGATTCCAGCTAGCATCTTCTCCTTTTGTCCTTCCCCTAGACTGAGGGCCTTCTCTGCACATGTGTCAGGCTGGGAAATCCACAAGAAAGTACCCAGTCAGGGCCCAGTGCTCCTGCTGGCATCCCATCTCGAAGCGTCAGCAGGAGACCAGTTGCCGCTGCTCAGCCTGGGGCATATACATCCCCTACTCAAAAGCATGGTACCATATAGGGTGTATATTAGTTTCTATTGCTGCTGCAGTAATTTACTGCAAACTCAGTGGCTTAATACAACACAAAGTTATTATCTTACAGTTCTGTTGGTAGGAAATCTGATGCAAGTCTTGAGTGGGCTAAAATTAAGGTGTCAGTCAGGCTGCATTCCTTTTTGGAGGTTCTAGGGGCAAATTCTTTATTTTTTCTTTTTCCAGCTTCTAGGGGCTGCCTGCATTCCTTGGTTTCCTACATCTTCAAAGCCAGTAACATGGCATCTCTGACCATCCTTCCATAGTTACCTTTTCTTCTGACCACAGCCTGGAAAGCTGTCAGCTTTAAGGATTAATATGATGACATTGGGCCCACCTGAATAATTCCTCATATTAATGACATCTGCAAAATCCCTTTTGTCATGTAAAGTAAACTATTCCCAGGTTCTGGGCATTAGGAAGTGGACCTCTTGGGGAGGAGGCATTATTCTGCCTACCATAGTATACTAATTACCATTTTGTATAAAAAATATTTATTTAAACAGACTGTCTCTGGCAGTGCACATAAGAAACTGGTAACAGCGCTTGCTTCTGGGGAGAACTGGGTAGCTGGAGGATACGGAGGCTGACGTTTCACTGTATATATATCCTTCTGTTCATTTTGATTTTTAATCAATGTGCATGTGTTTATTTAAAATAAGTGAAGAAAAATTGAAAGCTCTTAAGCTGTGTGGTGGTTCATCAGTGTTGTGTTGTCTGTTTTGTGTGTCTTAAATACCAAGTGATTTAAAAAAACAACAATCAAATGCTTTCAAACACCAAGAGGGTCACTCCATGGTGCCCTTTCAGTCTTTCTGATGAGTCCTGGTCACAGGGTTTTGACCTTGCCTGCATTGACTCATCTTGAACCCAGCAAGGATGAATGATGGTGGGCTTCAGCACACAGACCTGTTGCATTCAGTTTCCCTGATATCTTTACAGTCCCATTGCATTTGAAGCCTGTTTCCTCCTCTGTAAAATAGGGGTTATAATAGTACCAGCTCATGGAAGTGTTAGGAAGACTAAACACGAATCTGCACAAACATATCTAAAGAGGCACAGCTAGTAAGCACTGGGTAAATGTTAGTTGTTGACGTTAACGTCCACCTCCCTGGTTAGGCAGTTTCCCCACTAACTCTCCTAGTTGTGTCCCAGTTTATGAGTCTTTGGATGCCTCAAACATTAGATTCAGACAAGAAAGAACTGTACCACGTGTATTTAGCTTTACAGGCAATACTTCATGCTAGATCTACACTCTGATTTCCCCAAATCAGGGCCAGCTCCACAAAACTAATTTGCATGCAAGATAAAGTTAAGGCATACCAGAAAATCAGACGTCTATCAGAAAATAGAGTTTTTAAAAAGCTCAAAAGCGCAGGCATCAGGACCTGAAATTGAAGGCAGAAGCAAAGGTAACGCACATAGTAGGTGCTCAAAAAATGCTACCCCACCCAATTCTCTGGAACTTTTGTCAGTCTGAGGACTTAGTTCTCACTGATCCTTATTCAGGGACATTCCATCATCTTTTTGCTCATCCAACTTACTTGGCATAAATTCCAGCTAAATATATAGTTTCCTTCCTGGGAAAAGTTTGTATCATTTCTTCTTTATCAAGTACATCACCACTTTGTCCCTGCATACTCATGGTGAAATATCTGTTGAGTGTCTTAGTGGGAGTTGTGTGTGTTTTAATGCGGAAAAGATAACCCTTGTTAAAGCATAACCACAAAACCCTTATCTAACCTTAAAAAGATGAACAGTTGCTAACCAAATATCGAGCCAGCATTTACATTTCCACAACTGTCTCATTTAAAAATATTTTATTTGCCATAAGATCCAAATATGGTACATTCATTGCAATTGCTTAAATCTCTTAAGCTGTTTCCAGCTGCAATTTTTGTTTTTTGGTAGCAGTTTATTTTTTGAAGACAGCAGGTGGTTGGTCCTGAGAAGCAAGTTTAGAGCTTTGAGATGCATACAGTCAGAGATATTTAACACTTGACCAAATATATGATGCCAGTCTAAAATATTTTTACAATCAGAAAAAAAGATTTTTAGGGACTTCCCTGGTGGCACAATGGTTAAGAATCTGCCTGCCAATGCAGGGGACATGGGTTTGGTCCCTGGTCTGGGAAGATCCCACATGCCATGGAGCAACTAAGCCCACGTGCCACAACTACTGAGCCCACGTGCCACAACTACTGAAGTCCACACGCCTAGAGCCCGTGCTTCGCAACAAGAGAAGCCACTTCAATGAGAAGTCCGTGCACCACAATGAAGAGTAGCCCTCGCTCACCGCAACTAGAGAAAGCCTGCGTGCAGCAACCAAGACCCAACGCAGCCAAAAATAAATAAATTAATTAAAAAAAAGATTTTTGTAATTATGGTAATGGTTGCTACTTTAAGCCCCTAAGTATTGGGGTGGTTTGTTACATAACAGTAGTTGATTTGTAGAATGACTTTTCCCTTTCAGGTCTCGGTAGTTACAGGAAGGCCCTCAGAAGGAGGTTGGAGGGAATTCTAAGTGCTAGTCCACTGGGTCCACCACAGTCACCCTTTCCTTCCTGATTTGTGAAACTTTTTATATTATTAAGGATATTAACACCTATCTTTGAGGCTATAAGTGCTTTCCCCAGTGTTTCATCTGTATCTTCTTTGGTTTAGGCAGCTTCCTTCATACACAGACACCCCCAACATGTATGTGCACTAAATCAGTCTTTTGCTTTGTATCCATAGTTTCTTGTCCAGCTCCCATTGTTTGCAGTTCTGCTATGCAAATGTCCTCTTGTCACCTGCCAATATTCCTTCCAAAAATTCACCTAAATCTTTTAGGAACTCAGTCTCCAAAGAATCTTTTTAAAACCTTGGGTCTTGAATTTTTCAAAGTCAGGTGACTCCACAACAGGCAAAACTCAAGGGAGTTTCCGGTCAGTGGGCAGTGGGGACCACGCACCCTCTCACCTTACCTCCCTCATGTCTGTGAGAAAGTGATCATATCGTAAAACTTTTACACTCTTGGTTTTTTTTTAAATTTATTTTTTTGAAGTATAGTGGAATTACAATGTTGTGTTAACTACTGCTGTACAGCAAAGTGACTCAGTTGCACACATACATACATTCTTTTTCATATTCTTTTCCATCATGGTTTATCACAGGATGTTGAATATAGTTCCCTGTGCTCTACAGTAGAACCTCGTTGTTCATCCATTCTATATATACCAGTTTGCATCAGGTAATCCCAAACTCCCACTCCTACTCTCCCCCACGCCCGTTTATTTTTTCTTAAGACTTACTCAAGGACTAGTGTAATTACCATTGGCTCAACTGTTTTACCTTACTTAGATAAGCTTAAGAAAAGTATTCTTCTAGCAAAATGGGCTAATTAGTGCAGAGTTCTCTGATTAATGGTTCATATTTAGCAGAGAGATTATGGGTATTTGAAAACGGTCTATTCCTTTTACTGTTATGTAAGGAAACCTGTTCCCCTGTCATCCTGGCTTCAGTAACTATTAATACATGACACTCTTGTTTCATAAATGCCTCTCTCCACCCCTTCCTCCTTCATCCCACAGGTTTGTTTTAAAACCAAAGACATGCTCTTTTCTCCTAAATATCCAAAATATACCTCTAAAAGATAAGGACTCTTCTTTTTTTATCCTTTATTTTTTTAATAATTGTTTTAATAGGTTTATTTATTTTTATTTATTTATTTTTGACTGCGTTGGGTCTTCGTTGTTGCACACGGGCTTTCTGTAGTTGTGGCGAGCGGGGGCTGCTGTTCGCTGCGGTGCGCCGGCTTCTGGTTGCGGTGGCTTCTCTTGTGGCTCATGGGCTCTAGGCGCGTGGGCTTCAGTAGTTGTGGCACGCGGGCTCAGTAGTTGTGGCACGTGGGCTCTAGAGCGCAGGCTCAGTTAGTTGTGGCACACGGGCTTAGTTGCCTCACAGCATGTGGAACCTTCCGGGACCAGGGATCAAACCCGTGTCCCTTGCATTGGCAGGTGGATTCTTAACCACTGAGCCACGAGGGAAGTCCCAAGGACTCATCTTAAAAATACAATGATCACACTCAAAGTTAGTAATTTCTCTGTATTGATTATTCAGTCAGTGCTTAAATTTTCTTGATTGTCTCAGTCATTTTAGAGTTTTGTTCAAACCAGGATTTAATCCAAGTTCATATAATCACATTGTGCTTCCTCTATATGTCTCTTAAGTCTCTTTAACCTATGGCTCTCCTGTCCTACCACCCCAGCTTAAAAAAAAAAAAAAGAGAGAGAAACATGTCATTTGTCCTATAGAATTTCCCACAGTCTGGAGATTGCTGATTGCTGCTCTTAGAATTCTTTGGCTTCCTTTATTTTCTGTAAACTAATAGTTCTGTATCTATAGGCATAATCAGATTCAGGTTAAATTATTTAGTCTGACTCTTTCAAATATATATGTACTTCCATCAGGAGTAACATGATATCTGGTTATCTCTTTTCATGATTTATGATTGGGACATCTTAAATTAGAATATACCCCCCTGAATCTTCAGTAGGTAATGAACCAGACAGCCTATAATTTCAGCCCCCTTGTAGGTAAAGCACACACACACTAACTCTCCTGGCTTGCCTGCACATTCACATACCACGGCTTTCTCGTGCCCGGAGAAGTAACAACAGGGCAACAGAAGGACCCAAGGGAAGGATGGCCTGGATGAGGTTCCAAGTGATAGAATAAGAGCAACAGACTCAGATGTGAGTGTGTGGACTGATGAACAAAGTAAAACACATGGAAGTGGAAGGAAAGGAGCCCCATCTTGAGATGTTTCTTACAACCATATTGAAGTAAACTTTTTCTAAATTGTGCTTCAACCTAGCCAAGCAATAAATACTAATTTTATCAGTTGATTCATGCAGATTTGGTTTTCATTAAATATATGAATTTATCTTCTCTTCCTCCAACTCATTATAGTCCGTACTTTATAAAGGTTAACGGACAACCCTTGCAATAGCTTAAAAAACTATTTTCCATAATTTCCTACAGAATGAGAAATACAGAGTTTCCTAATACAACAGGGAAGTTAGATTTTAGACATGAAAGATTATCTTTATATTGAAACTCATTAGGGAATCTTGTGGTCAAATACAGCCGGATGTGAACTAGTAATTTAAATAATTTATCAACGATATGTCATAATGTAATTATGGCTAAATATTATTTTATTTCATTTAATCCTCAGCTCTATGAGATGAGTCTTATTGTTCCCATTTTATAGATGAGAAAATTGAAAAGTAGGAGTTAAATTACTCATCTATGAGTATGTTTTAGATAAAACATTTTAACATTTCATATAGTAGTACTTTCTTACTTGATCTCATTCTGTAGAATAACTGCTTTAAATGTTTTCAAGGAGTAAACATATTTAAAAATCAAATTCACTCTTAAAAGATAGATTCCCCACATTTGGAGAAATTAAGGAGATGGATATAAGCCTAGAAAAAAACTCAGAGGCGTTCCAAAAAAGCTGACCAGGGGAAGCAGTCCTGTGATCAGTACATGGCTTGCCTAGGTGATTACTTGAAGAAGAAAAACTTATTTGTATTGAAAAGTATGGTTATTGTGACATCTTGCTAACACTCTCCAATAATATTCTCTCCTTCTTCCTTTCATTAATAGAAACTCATTTAGGTTTTTATCATGGAGATTTTTCTAATGTATATAAAACCAGAGACAAAGGGGAATGTGGGGTTCATTATATACCAACGACTTTTACCAGTTGTCAATTCATGACCAATGTTTCCTTCATTTCCTCACCTATTTAATCTTCCTTTTAACTGAACTAGAAAAAAGTTTTGATATATAATTCACATCCCATATAACTCCACTCATTTGGAGTATACAATTCAATGGCTTTTAGTATATTCACAGACATTCACAAATATCACCACAATCAACTTGAGAACATTTTTATCACATTGAAAAGAAACCCTGTACTTGGTATCAGTCACTCCCCATCTCCCCCTAATTGCACTAGCCCTAGGCAACCACCAATCTACTCTCTGTCTCGATAGATTTGCTTATTTTGGACACAGTACAAATGAGACTGTACAATACGTACTCTTTTGTGACTGAGTGGCTTCTTTCACTTAGCCTAATGTTTTCAAGGTCTGTCCATGTTGTAGCATGTATCAGTACTTGGTTCCTTTTTATTGTCAAATAATATCCCATACCATGGATGTCACATTTTATTCATTCAACTCTTGGAGTTGATGCTTTAACTTATTTCTACTTTTTGATTTTTTACGAATAATGCCACCGTGAACCTTTATGTACAAGTTTTTGTGTGGACGTATGTTTTGATTTCATTTGGGTATATACCTAGGACTGGAATTACTGGGTCATTGGGTGATTCTAGGTTTAGCTATATGAGGAACTACCAAATTGTGTTCCACAGAAGCTGCACCATTTTACTTTCCAACCAGCAGTGTATGAGGGTTCCAAATTCTCTGCATGCTCACCAACACATGTTATTGTCTGTCTTTTTATTCTAGCCACCCTATGGGTATGAAGTCGTTACCTCCTTGTGGTTTTTGGATTTGCGTTTCCCTATGGCTAATAACTTTGAGCATGTTTTCATGTGCTTATTGGCCATTTGTATATCTCCTTTGGAGAAACATCTATACAAATCCTTTTTTTTTTTTACGCTTTTTTTAAATTTAAATTTTTTTGGCTGCGCTGCGTGGCGTGCGGGATCTTACTTCCCCAAACAGGATTGAACCCAGGCCCTTGGCAGTGAGAGCACAGAGTCCTAACCACTGGACCACCAGGGAAGTCCCAGAAATGCAACAGATTTCTGTATATTAATCTTGTATCCTGTAACCTTGCTGAATTCGTTTATTAGTTCTCACAGATTTGGGGTAGACGCTTTAGGGTTGTCTACATAGAGTATCTTGTTATCTGCAAATAGTGCCAGTTTTACCTCTTCCCTTCCAATTTGGATACCTTTTACTTCTTTTTCTCCTCTGCCCCTTTTCCATAAGGACACCTGTGGTGGCATCTAGGGCCCACTTGGATAATCCAGGATAAGCTCTTCCTCTTGAGATCTTTAGTTTAATCACATCGTTTGCCACATAAGGTAATATGCAGCCTGGGAATATGGAAGTGAATATACCTCTGGAGGGGCATTTTTAAGCCTGTCACAGAGGTTTGTTAAATAAACCAAACAGAAAAGTTCATATGTAATTCTATGTTGCTAGCATAAGAAGACAAATCCAGTAGCTTAGCTCCAAGGATCGGGGTAAGTTTGTACTTTGTCTTCAAGAATCTACTGGAGTGGGCTTCCCTGGTGGTGCAGTGGTTAAGAATCCACCTGCCAGCTCAGGGGACACGGGTTCGAGCCCTGGTCTGGGAAGATCCCACATGCCACGGAGCAACTAAGCCCACGCGCCACAACTACTGAGCCTGCGCTCTAGAGTCCACAAGCCACAACTACTGAGCCCTCACACCACAACTACTGAAGCCAGCGTGCCTAGAGCCAGGGCTCTGCAACAAGAGAAGCCACCGGGCTTCCCTGGTGGCGCAGTGGTTGGGAGTCCACCTGCCGATGCAGGGGACACGGGTTCGTGCCCCGGTCCGGGAGGATCCCACGTACCGCGGAGTGGCTGGGCCAGTGAGCCATGGCCGCTGGGCCTGTGTGTCCGGAGCCTGTGATCTGCAACAGAAGAGGCCACTACAGTGAGAGGCCCGTGTACCGCAAAAAAAAAAAAAAAAGAGAAGCCACCACAATGAGAAGCCCACGCACCGCAACAAAGAGTAGCCCCTGCTCGCCACAACTAGAGAAAGCTTGCGTGCAGCGACGAAGACCCAACTCAGCCCAAAATAAATAAATAAAATAGATACATTTATTAAAAAAAAAAAAAAAGAAACCACTGGACCTTTCCAAACCAACATCTCTCTGTTGCTAACTCTGGTTGTTGGCTGGGCCCCCAGACCCTCCCGAAGGCAGTGGGCAGAGGGCCACGAGCTCTGTGAGGAACATCCAGCCACCCACTGGCTCTTCAGCATCCAAGAACAGAGGGGACCACTCTCTGAATGCTTCAGAGATTGTGAATGGGGAAAAGCCTGGAAGAGAGGGAAACTTCCATTCTCTTCTGCTGCTCCCTCCGTCCCCCCAACTTGGTAAATCCCTTCCTTGGTGGAAAAAAGGGCTTCCCCTGCTGGGCTAGACTTCCTCTCTGTTCAAGGGCAGCCAGCTGAGGTCTGGTGCCAGCTGGGAAGCTGCTTAGAATGTTTTGCAGCCTGGCGAGCTGCCTGTGAGCGAGGCTGTCCCACACCATGGCCCTGGGAGCTTGGGTCTGCAGAGGTAGTTGGAATTGTACAAAAAGAGTGACACATAACACCGTATCTTCCTTCACAGGCAGACCATGATGGCCTCTCAATGCAGCAGATAAAGCCTTCTCTCCCAGACCAAGGCCACTCCCTGGGAACAACCCCAGATGCTCCTGTGTGGTGGGAAAGAAGATTGGGGGACCCCTGGGGGCTGGCTGAGACCATAGCTTACAAAAGGCTGAACTGAGGAAACTGGATTTCTCCATTCACACTAGCCCAAAAGACCATGAAAAACAAAGGCTTGATTCTTAACACTTATGTGGCTTTTTGGCCTCTGGCCATAAAGCTGAGGACAGAGGCTGTTTATTCCTACCATGCATTTTGAAGCTCCCTGAGTTGATAACCGGAGCTCCTTCAGGACAGCTGTTCATGCTTCTTCTCTCCCCTAAGTCTCTATGGAAGCAGCCAAGGTGGGGAAAATTTTTTTCACTGGGGAGAAATAGAATTCCAACAACAAAAATAGTTAGTTCTTTCTCTGAGACTGACCACAATCATTTTATCTATTGAAAACTTCTAAATGGAGCCTCTAAAAAGGGTCCTGGAAGAGATTTTAGCAGTCAAGGAAGAATTTTTGCACATGCCTAGAAGCCTCAGACAATCATGGATCAAATCTGAGGCAAAGAGTTCCTAGGACTCAAAAAAAAAATCTTAAAGCTACTACATATAAAAATGAGCTAATGAGCATGACAGAAGTATAGGTCTGTCAAAATAGATGTGACAGTGAAATCTGCATCAAGAGAGGCTTGGGTCTTCTGGGGCCAGTTCTGGTGCAGCCATGTGGTGTCACTGTGTTAGAGGCATGCAAATATCTGAGGCTGTCCCTGGGAGGACTCAGTTTATTTGCTCAAAAAAAAATTTTTTTTTCTTTTTTTTCGGTACACGGGCCTCTCTGTTGTGGCCTCTCCCATTGCAGAGCACAGGCTCCGGACGCGCAGGCTCAGCGGCCATGGCTCACGGGCCCAGCTGCTCCGTGGCATGTGGGATCCTCCCAGACCGGGGCACGAACCCATGTCCCCTGCATCGGCAGGTGGACTCTCAACCACTGTGCCACCAGGGGAGCCCTATTTGCTCAATTTTTGAGCTGATTAATGGGGAGGGTAGGCTGGCCTCACAATACTCTGGAGCCAGAACATGCAGTGATGTTGGAGGTGCCTTGGAAAATGGCTCTCATTGTGTTGCAGGCTAGTGATGGGAGCAAAGCCCAGCTGAGTGGTAAATTCCTGGGTCAATAAGAACACAGAGTCCTAGCCAGCAGCACAAAGATCTGGAAGAATGTGACTTGGGAGGAATCCAAGAACGGCTGAAAGAGATTGATTCTAAAAAAGCCACCGTGCCTGGGATGGTGGTAGCCTGGTGGTCATGGGGGCAGATAATGTCGGAGCAGTGGGTAGAGGCCCCTGACTGCCAGTCGTAGGACTGGAGACCCTGACTGTGCGGGGGAGCAAGTGGGGCAATCTGAAGCATCCTTCACAGAGGCTAGCACAGCTGGGGCCCGGATTTCATTTCTGGCTTTGACCCCTAGAATCTCCTTGGCACTGATGACCCCAATCTCCTGCTAGTGCTGAAAACATGAGCCTGCTTGGCATGGAGACCTGGGCAGAAAACCCCCTAGGTGCCTCTGGTCTGTGGGGAAGTAGTTGCTGGAGAGGGAGGCTGTGAATGTCAGAATGGTCATCTTCATGCTCAGGTCAGCCTGTGCATCTTGATGGAGCAGACAAGCTGGCCTAGAGCAGCAGCAAACCCTGGTGTTTTGGTGAGATGTCACCTGCTGGGCCAAAGACTTCTTTCTCGAGCTGAAGCTGGCCGCAGATGAGCTGTGTCTACTGGTCACCTGGATGAGAAGCTTCTTGTGAGGGACAATGGCTTGAGAGGTGGAGGCCTCCAAAAGCTGGTCTTGACAGCACTGACCTAAAGTGACCCTTGCAATTCAGATCAACTATCTGAATTCTGCTGTTGGGTTACCTGTCCGGAAGCAGATGCTCCTGTCTTGGAGGATGAGGTTACTCTGTCCCAAACGCAATGCTGTAACGATGATGTTTCTCGGACCCAAATGGCAACAGGCTGGGTCAGGCCTCCTTTGGAGCCTAGAACGTTGTTCTGAAGCTTCTGTTCATATTGGTCAAAACCACTGAGAGTTCAGTAATTTTCCTTGTTGGGTTTTTTTTTGTACCTTGTAGTGAATGATGGTCCATAACATTAGGTGGACTTCATAAGCTGGGTTCAGAACTGTGTTCTCCAAAATCATCAGCCTGAATCCTGCAGGGTATGTGTTCCTGTAGACTGCCTCCTGGATTTGTGTCTTCTGTTTGAAACTTGTGGTCTTCCTCCTGAATACCAGGAGAGTTTCCCTGTGCTCGGTCATCCTCTCCTTCTGAGAGGTGCAAGTTAATGCATAGATTCCAAGAATTTGAGAATCCTTGCAGCTTTCTGTTGGAGGAGGTAATTGAGGTGACGTGACCACCAGTTGACCCTCCAGATGGACCCAGGCCAACTGGGGCTCCTGCCCCCTCCCCTGTCCACGGAATGTACACTCTGCCCACCGTCCACACAGTGGGAGCTGTTTTCAGGGACACAGCTGAGAGGGTAAAAGGTGTGGAGACTACCTGCACTGTGAACACAACTGAACCCAGTTAAAGTCTCTACAGAAATTTTTAAGATACTGTCAGGTGGGTGCTGAGATCTACTCACCTTACAGCCCAAGACAAGCCTTGAAAGTAAGTTCCTTTGCTTATTAAACCTGCCACCTACCAATCTGGAGTGCCTTGCCTCCTTCTTTGGTTTCTCCTTGCCCTCTGAGTACCGGGGCCAGTTTGCAAACCAACACTTTCCTAGAAGCTGTCTGCTTCTGCGTCCTTTATTACTGTCTGGTCAAAGACCAGCTCTGCCAAGGGCCTGATTATATTTCTGGGGGTAGCTGCTCTTCAAGGCTTTTAGCATGGAGTGGCTGTGCCTGAAGGGCAGGGGTGCTTTAGGGACACTGAGCTTGGACATGGGACTGGGGTGGGGACCAGCATCAGCAGCACCAATAATGGGAATAATGGTGGCAGCGTCAGGTCCCACAGCACAATGTTGCCTCATCCCACCTCCAGTGACCTTCCTACCTCTGGTGTTTCTACCCTGTGTGTCCTTCCCCTGCTACACACACACACAATTCTCACCCACCCACGAGGCAGGTGATATTACATGAAAGAGAGAGATGGGAGCAGTGACTTGGAGTCATAGTTTATGACTTCTTGAAGTCATAATTTAAAAAAGGAGTCATAGTTTAAAAAAATCAGTTATTTTAACTTATATTATCGTATCTCCTACTTTTGTGGGTTTGCATTGGTGATTTATAATCCAGTGGTTTCAACGCTTTTTCTCCAGCATTACTAGGAGATGCACTATACCTCCATTACTGACAGGGGCTACTGCACTTGTGTTTCTCAGTTTTGAGCTGCATAGCAGGATCTTGTTAGAGACTGGGGAAAGTGAGGGAATATGCTATTTCAGAAAACCACTTTCCCATTCTTATACTCCCCATCCCAGAATCACTGGCCATAAAGAGTATGGAGGAAAGCTAGTTTAAGGAAATAAAAAGCCCTATTTACTTTTTCCTGACTATCACCCAATGAGCTGTCAAAGACCCCATATGGGACCATCAGAGAAACTTGTGGTCATTAAAAAAAATAATAAAAGCCTACGTTTATTAGAAATTGTCAGCCAAGGAAGCCACTGTTGAATGAATTCCATCCAACGGACTCCACTAGAGTGTTGAACTCTTGGGTTTCACAAGGATGTGTTTGAATTGCTAGTCACATGGCAGAAATTAGAAATTGAGATCTAAACTGGGGTTGGTCAGAATGTGTAAACTGAGAGAGTTGCTGAAATGGTTTGTATTTGAACAGTTTATCTGTGAGCTTATCTTTCAGAAACACACATCTCTGCCATGTAAACTGTTGCCTGAGCTGTTTGAGGTTAAACAGTCTTTCTGTATTTTACGTTTTTGGTTTCTGTGTAGTTTATCTAGTTGACAAGATGTAATTGCTTCATGTTTCTATCTCTCAGTCACAATTTTTGGATCATACTTCAACCATGTCTATGGGACAGACCACATCCTTGTCTAGATGATCTGTCTACATCAGATCACTGATGTTAAGTAAAGGGTCATGACGGAGGTCACTTGAGGAGTTTCACTTGATGTTAGACCTTCTTGCTTCTATCAGCAAGATCATTTGATAAAAGAGCAGCTGTGTGCAATACTTAAGATTTTTTAGAACCAATATTTGACCATTGCAACAGTGACAAACACTGAGTTGATAGTCTACTTCTAAGCCAGGAACCAAATGTGTCCAATTTAAGCCAAGAAAATAATATGAAGAGCCTTTTTTTTTTGGCTGCATTGGGTCTTCATTGCTGTGTGTGGGCTTTCTCTAGCTGTGGCCAGCGGGGGCTACTCTTCGTTGCGGTGTGTGGGGTTCTCACTGCAGTGGCTTCTCTTGTTGCAGAGCATGGGCTCTAGGCATACTGGCTTCAGTAGTTGAGGTGCATGGGCTCAGTAGTTGTGGCTCGCAGGATTACTTGCTCCTCATGGGATCTTCCCAGACCAAGGATTGAACCCGTGTCCCCTGCATTGGCAGGCAGATTCTTAACCACTGCACCACCAGGGAAGTCCCAAGAGCCTTGTTTTTACCAAATTTTCTCATGCCACTGTTTTCCAGATCTCTTAAAGCAAACTTAAAGATCACTGAAAAGACTATAAGGGTGGAAATGCAACATTCTTTCTCTAAAATTGAGAAGGTATTAATATGACCAGGATGGCTATTTTTTAACACACTGCCAGTCCAATCTTGTGAATTTCTCAGGCAAGGAGATGTTTGGCCTTAGTGACACTGTCTGGTTCTCAGTCATTCTCTGAACCAGAGTATGTAGGGGTTTTTGCACCACTTTTTGGACCTTCTTTAAGGTGTTTAATAGGTATGCCTGAGGACCGAATAAAGCACCCCAGAACTGTTCCTCACAGGTTAAGATTTCTGGTTTTAAATCGAGGCTCACATTTTTCTCTTTCTTGAATTAAGATGCCTAAAGGCTGCTTTTTCTTAGAGGGGAAATTAATAGGCCAAATGGACCCAGAGTAATACCAGGGAATTTCCTGAGAGTAGGCATTAGTTTATTGAGATGGTGAGTACCTGTCCAATTTGTGGGCAGTAGCCAATAGGCTTTTTCTTTTGGTAGAACAAATCCAATATCAGTCATTTGGGGGCACCCAATGACTCACTGTTGGCCAAAATACCCCGATGAGGTTGTCTGATTAGGTCCTACAGCTTTTTTTTTTTTTTTTTCTGTACGCGGGCCTCTCACTGCTGTGGCTTCTCCCGTTGCGGAGCACAGGCTCCGGACACACAGGCTCCGCGGCCACGGCTCGCGGGCCCAGCCGCTCCGCGGCATGTGGGATCTTCCGGGATCGGGGCACGAACCCGTGTCCCCTGCATCGGCAGGCGGACTCCCAACCACTGCGCCACCAGGGAAGCCCGGTCCTACAGCTTTGAGACAAGACAACAGTGTAGTTGAGTACCATTCAGTGAGATATACAGTAGAGATCAGAAGGTAGAGCCATGGTCAAGGAGACTGGCTTTTCCTTGTAGGATCTGTAAGAGAGATACAGATCTCTCCACTTGCATAATAAGTCTCTTACCATACTCGACTTGTGAGTTTAGTTGAAGTGCTAATTGCTATGAGAGATACCTATATTTCATTTTTAAAAAAAAATTATTTATTTATTTATTTTTGGCTGTGTTGGGTCTTCGTTTCTGTGCAAGGGCTTTCTCTAGTTGCGGCGAGCAGGAGCCACTCTTCATCGCGGTGCGTGGGCCTCTCACTATCGCGGCCTCTCTTGTTTCAGAGCACGGGCTCCAGACGCGCAGGCTCAGTAGTTGTGGCTCACGGGCTTAGTTGCTCCGCGGCATGTGGGATCTTCCCAGACCAGGGCTCGAACCCGTGTCCCCTGCATTGACAGGCAGATTCTCAACCACTGCGCCACCAGGGAAGCCCCCTATATTTCATTTTAACGGAGACAGAAAATTCCCACTCTTTGGGTGACATGATAGAGGGTCTTAGATTTTTGGCTATCTGGCTTGTTATAATATTCGCCATCTATAAAACCACACAGGAGTTAAGTTCTACCACCCAGAAATCAACTGATTCACTACAAGGGATTGGTACTATAGGAAACTGGGTGACATTCAAAGGAAAGTGGTTATAAAGCCAATGTTTGGTTGAATTATATGTTTGAGTCATGGAGTGACTAGGGTGCAAACAACAGCATTAAGAATAGGGGCCTAAATGGGTGCCATAGTTAGGAGGCAACAAATATCTACTCACTATCCAGAATCTTAAGGCAGCAGAGAGAGAAAACATAACTAGGTAAAGAAATAATGAAACATGTGAAGACATGAATGACAGTGTTCTAGGCATTTGCGATCTAGTTCTAATGTCTAGGGTGGAAGGTCTACTTCACATGACTTGAGGCCATAGGTTCCTCAGGTTGTTGGCATCTGAAGGATTCTTAAGAATCTAGTTTGAGATCTCCAGTTCAGATGGCTTTTCACTGGTGTAAGGTAGTGTTTTGTCTTCCTAACTGGGTGACGCGAATCTGAGGATCAACTCTTTGTAATCTGATCATAGTGTGGTGGTTGGCCGAACCCAGTAGGAGCCTTTTCATCAGGTTTGGGAGCTCCTTCCTCTGAGGTCCCTTCTAGAGGCCCAGGTCTCAGGTTTTAGGTCATCCCAGGAAGTGATTGGGAGGAGGTGAGAAAAGGCTGCCTGAAGCTGACAGTCTTATCGCCAACAGACAACTCAAAAATAAACAAAATATGACCCAAATGTATCCAAAACCCTTTGAAGGCAATAATTCTATCAAGTCCATTTGGAAATGCTCTGAGGGATGCTAAAGCCCGGGCTTTTGTCCATGTCCCATCTTTGCAGTTTCCCAGCATTTTGGGTAAAAGATGAGGCATGTGCTACAAACGTCCTTGGTCGCTTTAGTAAATTCCCTACCAACACTGACCAAGGACAGTAGCCAACCTCATGTAAAGACCTCCCAGGGTTCCTTTTGAGGCCTTCTGGCACCAAGAGCCTACCCTGAGGGCACTAGAGATCATTCTCTAACCACCTTCAGTCACTTCTTTCCTGAGCTCTTTTTTCCAATTTCAGAGCCACTTTCTGACATTTGGTGTGTTGGTCACTTTGAGCTAGTCCAGATATTTGGCTCTGAGAAGCTATAAGGACCATGAGTTTAGTAAGGGCTACCTACTCGGTATGGTGTCCATACAGAGCTTTTCTTTTGTGCTTCAGGTTGTTCTTTTATTGAGTATGTTTCTATCTTTCTAGTAGCCATTTCCATAGAAAACATCAGGGCTTTTAGGAGTTTCTTAATCTACTAGTGACCATTTTACATTTGAATTCCTGCAGATATCATGAACCTTCACTGTTTCCAGAACATCCCCAAATCATACCAACCAACTCAAAGACACACACGTTTTCAGTATATGTATTAACATATATTTTATCCACAGCCAATCGGCAAGCTCTAGTGATGTGACAAGTTTAAGTAGATACTTCTGTCTTTTAAGTAGAGGGTCTCTTCTAAAGATTAGTTAAAATCTCTTCGAGTGGGGCTTCCCTGGTGGCGCAGTGGTTGAGAGTCCGCCTGCCGATGCAGGGGACGCGGGTTCGTGCCCCAGTCCGGGAAGATCCCACATGCCGCAGAGCGGCTGGGCCCGTGAGCCATGGCCGCTGAGCCTGCGCGTCCGGAGCCTGTGCTCCGCAACGGGAGAGGCCACAACAGTGAGAGGCCCGCGTACCGCAAAAAAAAAAAAAAAAAAAAAAAAAATCTCTTCGAGTACATAGAGCCTGTGTGTTTACTGTTTCAATTCCACAAACAATGTCAAATATGGACTTTCTATGGCAGTCTCCAACAATTCTGCTTGAGGGATAGATGGTTCCCGAACCATCAGAGCAGAGGTTAAGCATCAGAGGGTTCTCCTTATTAGATAAAGGACAAGTGTGTTAGGGGTCAAGAAAATACAATTGCAGATATACATGGGTGAGGGAGAAAGTCATAACATCTCATGGGAGGTGAGTGTGGTTGCTGAGAAATATTGACTATTTTCAATGAGCAGAAAGGATTGTATGGCATGAGGGACCATTACGTTAAAAGGAGATCCTGGGGGTACGTTGGTGGGTCTCCCGATTCTTGGGCTGCTGTCGCTGCTGCTCTGAGGCATGGTGAATAAGCCTTTGCTACTGGATCAAGAAAAAGGCTGGCATAAGTTTTTGCCTCAAGTCCTCAGGATGCTGGGTAAAACTTGGAAGGCTTTGTGTGTGACTGAATGAATGGAGAGCCATTGTGGAAGTTGTTGGAAGGCTAGCATTAGGTTACAAAATGGCTTCTCATGTTTGGGTTCCTGTATCCGTTGCCCATGGCTTCCATAACAAATTACTCCAAACTTAGTAACTTGCACCAACAAAAATTTATTCTCCCACAGTTTTAGAGGCCAGAAGTCTGAAGTCAAGTTGTTGGCTGTGTTCCTTCAGAAGGCTCTAGAGTAGAATCTTTCCTTGCCTCTTCCAGCTTCTGGTGGCTGCAGACATTCCTTTGCTTGTGGCTGCATCACTCCCATCTGTGCCCCCCTTCACATGACCTTCTTTTCTCTCTGTGTGTCAATACCCTGTGTCTCTTATAAGGACACTTATCATTGGATTTAGGTCCCAACCAGATAATCTGGGATAATCTCATCTCAAGATTCTTAACTAAATTATATCTGTAAAGACTTTTTTACCAAGGAAGGTCACAATCACAGGTTATGGGATGTGGACATCACTTTGGGGGGCCACCGTTAAATACACTACAACTTTGGGGGCCACCGTTAAATACACTACTGCTCTCGAGAACAGGGCGCTATGACATTGAGGACTTCTTTTAAGTCAGAGAAATGTGGTGATCACAAAAAAGTTAGGAACTCACTTTACAATAGCCAGTGTGACCCCAAATCTTCTTTAATTGTCTTTTACTATCAAGACAGGGCAGTTCTGAAGGGCTTATAATGAACCTTCCTGGGGTAGGCTTATGTAATGTGGTTTGTTTCTGCCAAGATTATGCTTTACCTCTAGAAACTTTACATTCTTTGTGAACAAAAATAAGTAGGTAAATTAATCTGTTTTGGAGCTTATCTTAATCCTTAGAACATAGCAAAATGCCACAGACATACTGGAGAAAAGAGAAATCCTAGAGAAATTTAAGGTTTTTAAGATCTGAATTTAAAACTTGTAAAAAGTAGAAGGGGCTTCTTCTGTAAACTCTTGGGGCATAACTGTTGTCCTTCCCTGGAGAAGGCAAACAGGCATTGGTATCTTAATCTAGATGGTAGAGCCACGTCTTGGCTATTGTAAATAGCGAGCACTTGGGTTTTATAAAGTTTTGTTTTGTTTTGGTGAGGAGTTAGTCACGGGGGGAATTTATTTTTGGCTGTGTTGGGTCTTCGTTGCTGCGCGGGCTTTCTCTATTTTGAGAGTGCAGGCTCAGTAGTTGTGGCGCACGGGCTTAGTTGCTCTGCGACATGTGGGATCCTCCCGGACCAGGGCCCGAACCTGTGTCTCCTGCATTGGCAGGCGGACTCTTAATCACTGTGCCACCAGGGAAGCCCATCATGGGGGGAATTTAAAGGCAGGAATCATTTAGCCTGGGATGAGGGCAGAGATTGATAAGAATTTGTAAATTAGACCAGTTGCTGAAATAGTCTGGCTTACAGTTTGTCAATAGTCTTCTCTCTTGAACACAAAACCAAGCAAGCTCTTGCTGAGCCCAGTGGGAAGGAGCTTGGGCTCCACTGGCAGAACTCAAGCAGAAGCCAGAGGTCCAGAATTTCCAGAAGTTACAGAACAATTTTGTGAATTCTTTTTGTTATATCGCCATGTCGTCCGCATGGCTCTCCATCAACCTCTTTACGCTGAGTTAATATACTGCCACTAGAGCATGTTAGTTAACTCAACCCGCAGAGTACAAAACCTCTCTTGTTCCCAACAATTCTTTCTCCTTGATCTCTTTGCAGTGGATTGACCTTGTTTAGGCCCTGCATTTCAGAAATAACACAGGTCACTGATGGGCAAGAGATCAGCCCATCTTCCTGCAGCTGCTTCAAGTCACCTGCTCCTGGATGGAGGTCCATGTGGTACCCTCTCCTTTCTTTCTTTTTTTTAAAGTTTTTATTGAAATATAGTTGATTTACGAAGTTGTGTTAGTTTCAGGTGTACAGCAAAGTGATTCAGATATATATATATATATATATTATTTTATATGTACATATATATGAGTCTTTTCCAGTATAAGTATTAGCCTCTCCTTTCCTGAACTTCCTGAAGGGCCAACAGCATTCTCTACCACTGGATAGCATGTCCCACCTGTAGGGAGAGGTGGGAACGCTACCACATAGACCAAAAGCACACACAAAAGAAGAGGCGTGATTGCTGGTTGCTGTGTCCCTTGGCTGAAGGCAAGGAACTTCCTGAGCTCTCTGTTCTCCAACAGCAACACCTCAGTACAGCCAGGAATCCTAGGGATAGCTGTCACCAAGAGACGCCAGAGGTTTTTACATCTGTGCTGGCTGGGGTGATCTGTCAGACCTTACACTGAATCACAAATGTGGCCAAACTGTTTGCTAAACATGCAAGGAACATGGGTGTCTTACTTTCCTGGGGCTTCCGAAACAGTCACAAACTGGGCAGCTTAAAACCACAGAAATCTATTCTCTCAAAGCTCTGGAGGCCAGAAGTCTGAAATCAAGTTGTTTGTAGCACTGTTCCTCCTCTGAAGTTTCTAGAGGAGAACGCTTCCTTGCCTCTTCTGCCTTCTGGTGGCTGCAGGTGTTTATTCGCTTGGGGCTGCATCACTCCAATCACTGCCTCTGTGGTCACAATGCCTCCTCTTCTTGTTTTTCAAAACTTGCTCTGTCTTCATCTTATAAGGGTACCTGTGTGATGGCATTTAGAGGCCACCCAGATAATTCAGGATAAATTTGCTCAGAATTCTAACTTAATCACACCTTTTGCAACATAAAGTAATATTTTTCCTTTTGCCATATGTATTAGTCAATTAATCAGGATTTTCCAAGAAAATAGACCAATAGTGTGTGCGTGTGCATGTGTGTCTGTGCTTGTGTGCGTGTATGTGTGTGTGCACATATAGAGAGTGAGAAGGAAGGAGAGAGGGAGGAAGGGAGGTGGGGAGAGAGAGTTTAAGGACGTTTAAGGAATTGACTCACACAGTTATGGAGGCTGGCAAGTACACAATCATCAGGGTCGGCCAGCAGGCCTGAGAGTCACATCAGTAACATAGCAGAATAGGAAGTCCCAATCCTCATTTCCCTACAGAAACACCAATTTGACAGAGGACCAGAATCTAGTTTCAATACTCCAGAGGAGCCCAGAACTGAGAGAAGCTGCAATGCAATGCATAAGAAGAGCGATTTCACTTTATGCACCTCAGCCCTCCCCTAAGCCAGCACAGCTCAGCGCTGAGTGAGATGGCCATGACCCTCGAATTCTCCCTTGTGGGGGAAGATGGAATGTAGTGTGCCTCAAATGTTCTTCTCTTTCAGTGCACTGCCCGAGGGGCTTTCCTTGCCTCACATGGAGTGCTGATGGAACCAGGAGAGTTGGGACACCTGGGTGCAGTTAAGGACAAAGGAAAAGGGGTGGGGATTTGGTGTGACTGGCACAGCTCTGTGAGATTGAGAGAAGGTGCAGAACCTGAAGCTTCTCCACGGGGAAGAAGGAAGAGGCATGGACCATGCCTCCAATATCCTGGCCGGCAGCAGTGCAGCAGTCAGACACCAGAGAAAGAAGAGATTTCAGGTTCCTGGAGGGCAGGACTAGAAACCGATAAGTCCTCTAATTTGGAATCTATACACACAAGTCCAGAGAAGGCCCATCCATAGAAAAAGTCAGAGAGGCTCCCAGAATCTCTAGCCAGACCGAGTGGTGAAGACCTTTCCCTTTCAAAGCCAGTCCGCAAAGACGGGGAGAGGTGGCTATTTCTTCTAATATAGACACGAGTGCAAAGTTACAAAGAAGACAAAGATTCAAGGACACACGACATAATCGGATGAACAAAGCAAAGCTCCAGTAACTGATCCTAAAGAAATGGAGATCTACAAATTGCCTGACAAAGAATTCAAAATAATCATATTAAAGTAGCTCAGAGAATTATGATAGAACACAGATAGACCACTAAATGAAATCAGGAAAACAACACATGAACAAAACGAGAAGTTCAACAAAGACAGAAACTATAAAAAGGAAACAAATTCTGGAGCTGAAGAATACAAATGAATTTCAAAATTTACTAGAGGGCATACTTGATAAAGCTGAAGAATCACTGTGCTCAAAGAAAGTCACTTGAAATTATCCAGTCAGAGGACCAAAAAGAAAAAAGTGAAGAAAGTAAAGGACTTATGGCATATCCTCAAGCAAATCAATATACACATGCTGGTAGTCCCAAAAGTAGGAGAGAGAGAAAAAAAGGGAGAAGCCTTATTTAAAGAAATAATGGCCCCAAACTTCCTATATCTGGGGTGGGAAATGGACATACAGATTCCCAAAAGACCTTAAATAGAATGAACCCAGGATGGGATGAACCTACATGGAGACCCACTGTAGTCAAATTTTCAAAATTAAAAGACAGAATTTTGAAAGTAGCAAGAGAAATGCAACTTATCACATACAAGGGAGCCCCCATAAGACTCCCTTGAGTAGATTTCTTAGCAGAAACTGTGCAAGCCAGAGGTAGTGGAATGATATATATAAAATGTTGAAGGAAAAAAAAAAACTACCAAACAAAAATACTATGCCTGGAAAAACTATTCTTCAAAACTTAAGGAGAGATATAGACTCCTGGGCAAACAGAAGCTGAGGGAGTTTATCACCTCTAGACCTGCTTTACAAGAAATGCCAAAGGGAGGTCTTAAAGTTGAAATACAAGGATGCTAAGCAGTAACACAAGAGCATATGAAAGTAAGAAACTCAATGGTAAAGGTAAATATACAGACAAATACATTATACTGTAATACTGTAATGATGGTATGTAATCACGATTCAAGTCTAACAATTAAAAAGACAAAAGAATTAAGAATAACTCTAAAAATTTGTTAATAGATACACAAGATAAAAGATGTAAATTGTGATATAAAAGTTTGTGGTGGGGGAGAAGTAAAAGTGTAGAGTTTTTGTATGTGATTGAAGCTTTTTTTTTTTTGAAGTTAAGTTTTTATAAGCTTAAAATACTGTTATAACTATTAGATGTTTTATGTAAGCCTCACAGTAGCCACAAAGAAAATACCTATAAAAGAAACACAAAAGAAAAAGAGAAAGAAATCAAAGCAATCAAATCAAATCAAATCAAAAAAATCAAGAAATCACAAAGGAAGACAGCAAGAAAGGAGAAACGGGACAAAAAACTACAAGACAGAAAACAATTAACAAAATGACTCTAGTAAGTCCTTACCTCTCAATAATTAAATATAAATGGATTAAACCCTCCAATCAAAAGACAGTTGTGGCTGAATGGATAAAAATAGCACCCAACTATGTGCTGTCTACAAGAGACTCACTTTAGATTCCACACTGAATCTAAAGGCTGAAATACACCTTTCAGGTGTAGGCTGAAAGGGAAGAGATGGAAAAAGATACTTTATGCAAATGGTAACCAATACACAGTAGGAGTGGATGAACTTATATCAAACAAAAGAGGTTAAATGAAAAACTGTCTCTAGGGCTTCCCTGGTGGCGCGGTGGTTGAGAGTCCGCCTGCCGACGCAGGGAACGCGGGTTCATGCCCCGGTCTGGGAAGATCCCACATGCCGCGGAGCAGCTGGGCCCATGAGCCATGGCCGCTGAGCCTGCGCATCCGGAGCCTGTGCTCCACGACGGGAGGGGCCACAACAGTGAGAGGCCCGCGTACTGCAAAAAAATACCCAACCAACCAAACAAAAAAACCCAAAAACTGTCTCTAGAGACAAAAAAGGTCAATATATAATAATAAAAAGCTCAATTCATCAGGAAGCTATAACAATTATAAGTATATATGCACCCAGTATCACAGCACATAAATATATTGATGAAACATTGATGAAGATGGTCTGGAAGTGAATTCCCTCTTCCTCAGGGGACCTCAGTCTATTTTATCTTAAGGCCTTGAGATGACTGGATGAGGCCCATCTCCATTACAAGGATAACCTGCTTTATTCAAAGTGTACTAATTTAACTGTTAATCTCATTGAAAAAATACCTTCACAACAACATTCAGTCTGGTGTTTGACCAGTCTAGGTACTGTGGCCCATGAAAGGTGACACGAAAAATAAGCAAGCATACCAAATAAGGTAATATTAATCATTTCCAGGGATTAGGAAATGAATATATCTTTGGAAGCCATTTTTATTTAAAAATTTAAAATTTTTAAATTAAAAAATTTCATTGATTTATAACATTATATGTTTCAAGTGTATGATAGTATTACATCTATATACTCTATAGCGTGCTCACCAGCAAAATTTGAGTTTCCATCCATCACCATACGGCGATCCCCTTTATCCATTTCACCCTCCCCACTGCCCCTTCCCCTCTGGTAACCACTACTCTGATCTCTGTATCTGTGTGTTTGGTTTGGTTTGTTCATTTCTTTTGTTTGTTTGCTTTTTATATTCCAGATATGAGTGAAATCATATAGTATTTGCCTTTCTCCGTCTGACTTATTTCTCTTTGCATAACACCCTCAACGTCCATCCATGTTATCACAAATGGGAATATTCTCATCTTTTTTTATGGATGAGTAGTATTCCATTATGCGTTTGTGTGTTTCTGTTTGTGTGTGTATAACATCTTCTTTATCCATTCATCTGTTGATCGGCACTTAGTTTGTTTCCATATCTTGGCAATTTTAAATAATGCCAAGGACTTCCCTGGTGGCTCAGTGGTTGACAGTCCGCCTGCCGATGCAGGGGACACGGGTTCGTGCCCCAGTCTGGGAAGATCCCACATGCCGCAGAGCGGCTGGGCCCGTGAGCCATGGCCGCTGAGCCTGTGTGTCCGGAGCCTATGCTCCGCAACGGGAGAGGCCACAACAGTGAGAGGCCCACGTACCACAAAAAATAAATAAATAAATAAATAAATAAATAAATAATGCCAAGATGAACACAGGGATGCATATAAGTTTTCGAATTTGTGTTTTCGTATTCTTTGGATAAATACCTAGACGTGGGATAGCTGGATCATACAGTAGTTCTATTCTTAATTTTTTGAGGAATCTCCATACTATTTCCATAGTGACTGCACCAATTTTCATTCCCTCCAACAGTGTATGAGGGCTGCCTTTTCTCCACACCCTCAACAATCCTTGTTATTTAAGTGCGGGCAGCAAACCTAACCCTGTGGGATTCCCAGTGTGCTCCCAGGTGGGAGGGTTGTTTACGAAGGTCTTACTGTGTGCCAAGTCATTAATTGGAATGTTTTATTTAATGGTTATCTAATCCTTACAATTGCTAAAAGTGTCTGCATTCTGGTTTGTCCTAGGTCATAGACAATAAGTGGCATACGTAGTTAGGTGTTATTTTATGGAATTAACAAAAATCTTTAAGATCCCCGTGTCCATTTCCAAACTAGTAGTTCAGATGTTATGGTGTTGATCTAGACATTGATAATCCTCTGTTGGCAGTTTAGAAAAATAAAATAACAAGAGGAAACTAATGGCCTAGTTGAAGGGAAACACTTGTAAAGTAAACCTGACTCTTCAAATAAGGGTTCCACACTTGCCTTCAGGGGCTGTCACTTTTCACCTCCCCAAGTCTGAGAATCAGATGTGAAAAGTGACAAATAACATGACAGTAGAGGCGTCTGTACAACATGGAGTGCTTCTGTGAAGGGAGGGAATGTGGTGGACAGTCCCTGGGGCCTTGGGGAAGCCAGGCGTGGTGCTGGGCAGTACGAAGCTTCTCGTCACTGCCCTGGGTGGTGTTGGGCCCCTCTCACAGGGACTTGTGATAGAGGACACTTGTGCAATTCCAATGTGATTTCAACATTGTCACCTACATAGGGGCAATTAATCTTCACAGCAATCCTATGACTATTATCCCCATTTTACATTTGAGGGGATACAGTAGATGCAGTATTTTGATCAAGGTCATGCAGGAAGGCAGCAGAGCCAGGACGTTTTGGTTTCAGATGTTTGCCTTGAAAGATTTCAAACAGAAAAGTAGAACGAATAGTAGAGTGGATACCCATATGTCCTCCAAAGTAGGTCCAACAATTGTGAGTAATTGAGCTGGTTCAGCCTTTAAGGGTCTGCATAAATGGACATTTATAAAGAGCTATTTATTCATCTATTGACTTTTATTTATTATTTGTCATCCATCCCACTTTTCCTCCCCTGTGATCACAGAAGGAAACACAAATGGCTTCACAGAATTAGTAGCCATTTCCCAGTGAGGACTTGATAGGGATATTTTGATTCTTTTTTTTTCCTTCTTCTGGTTTTTTTTTTTTTTTTTGCATAGGGATATCCTTTCTGTGAAATTGGGACAGGAACATAATCGGGCCCATGGGTGGAGCTGTGAGGGAGCTCACCACTGTATAACTTTTTTCTCAGAAACAAACTGTCCGTGAGGCCCCTCAGCATCCGAGGGCAAAAGGGCCAAGTACACGGGGGTCTCTGCTCCTTCTTCTGGGCTTTTGGTGGCTGTGGGTCCTGCCATGTCAGTTCTCACCCACCCTGGGCAGCAGGCATTCAGGAGGATCTTGTCTCCTCCTCTCAGCTCACTCATTTTCCTGGCTTGGATTCTGGACAGCACCGTGACGCCAATTTTCGTCACCCCATATGCGGTCTCAGGCCAGCCCTCCTTCCTGTGCACCCCGTTCTTTGTGTCTTCCACAAACTTGTTCATGAGCCCCACAAGCTCCTCCTCCGTGATGGTCTCACTTCGAAACTTCTGCTGCAGTTCGGGGCTGCATTTTTTAAGAGAGCTGATAATCACAAAGCTAGACACATTCACCACTCTGCCTAAAATACAACAGAAGTCATTACATGGAAAGGTGAGCACTAGAACAATGAATGCCAAATTTGGGACAGGATTTATGTCCTCATGTCCTCTTGTAAGAGGACATTAGGAAAGGAAGAGAACGTATTTTGGGAGGGGGTTACTCACTGGGTTTTATCTGTTTTATTATTATAAGTAACAATCTGTTATTTCTAATGTTTTTAAAAATTACACATAATTATTTTGAAAATTACAGGAATGAACTATTTCACTTAAACTCAAGAAATAAGTAAAGACAATGGGAAGAATTCTGTGAATCTATTACCCAGAACAACTTGTGAAAATTATTTTAAAAACTTAACTATTTAAAGTCTCTGGTAATGGTCCTGAGGGCATACAGCAAATGAAGAAACTTTTATTCCCGAATATCTCCAACAACTCAGGTAAGAACAGAGTCTGTTCTGTGGTATTTCAACCATGACCTGCACCTTCCTTTCCCCCTTGCTGGCCATAACAATGGAAACTTCACTCTAGGATGGTGCATCCGAGAACACAAGACTATTGTATCTTCCCAAGATGGGTAGGACATCAGCATTTCTCATGCTGCTCCTCAGCTACCTGTTGCAGAGGTTCAGTTCCTGACAAGTGCATTTAGGAGGTGACCCAGCCCTCACTTGTGGGACAAAGGCTCTACCTTGGGCTGGACATCCTGAGAATACTGGGGCCCAGACTGCCCTTTCCCCAGCTTGTTTGTAAGGCAGAAGTATCACGCAAAGAGAGGCGAGCTGAGAAGACCAGAGACCACTGCTGCTCTTCCCTCCTAGCTCCTAAAGCAGGAGTGTCACAAAGAGAAGTGTCATCATCCCTGCCTCTATCTTCAGACCTGTGGCTTAGAGATTTTGCACAAGACGGGCAAAGAGTCAGGACATAAAAACCAAGAGGTCTGATGCTCTCCCAAAAGGATGTGATTTCATTTGAAACAGAGTGTGGGGAAGTTCGACCCTAAGGGCACTCTCAAAAACAATGGAAGTTGTGCTGAAAAGCAATTAGGAGGGCTTCCCTGGTGGCGCAGTGGTTGAGAGTCCGCCTGCTGATGCAGGGGACACGGGTTCGTGCCCCAGTCCGGGAGGATCCCGCATGCCACGGAGCGGCTAGGCCCGTGAGCCATGGCTGCTGAGCCTGCGCATCCGGAGCCTGTGCTCCGCAACGGGAGAGGCCATGACAGCGAGAGGCCTGCGTACCACCAAAAAAAAAAAAAAGCAATTAGGAGATTGGTAGCTTTGTTAGAAATATAAACTAAATCATGTAAGTCAGCAAGTTTGCCAGAGAAAACTAGAGAAAGGTAAGGGTAAGAGCCCTTCTCGGTTCAGAACAGGGCACCAAAACTACCCTTTCCAAAGAGCCTGAATTTAATTGGATGGAGATCCATCTGTGAAGCAATTTATGTTGTGCCTTGTTAAGAACAGTGGAGTAGGGCTTCCCTGTGGCACAGTGGTTGAGAATCTGCCTGCTAATGCAGGGGACACGGGTTCAAGCCCTGGTCTGGGAGGATCCCGCGTGCCGCGGAGCAGCTGGGCCTGTGAGCCACAACTGCTGAGCCTGCGCGCCTGGAGCCTGTGCTCCGCAGTGGAAGAGGCCGCGACAGTGAGAGGCCCGCGCACCGCGATGAAGAGTGGCCCCCGCTCGCCACAACTAGAGAAAGCCTTTGCACAGAAACAAAGACCCAACACAGCCAAAAATAAAAATAAACTAAAAGAAGGCTCAACATTTAAAAAACAAAACAAAACAAAAAACAGTGGAGTAATCAGCCAGTGAATAGTGGAGCTTAACAGCTGGGTGCAGTCCAGGAAAAAGACAGCAAAAGAGAGTTCTGCTAAACCCACAGTTATCCCAGTGTGACTGTGCGTCTCAGCTAGGCTGTACTTTCTGCGATGAAACATCAGAAACTTCACACTGCAAGGGGAGGAGGGCAGAGACTCAACTTCAAAAAATAATGTAGCCAGTCACTGAACAAATAAGCATATAACAACCACAAGCCCGTGGGAAGTAGGGTCTAATAGCAAGAGTAGCTATAAAATTCTGCAATGTCCCGTTTCCAACCAAAAATTACCAGGCATGGACAAAAAAGTTAAACTCTTTTTTTCCATGGGGAAAAATGTGGCAACAGAAATGGCATGTCATGTTGCCACAGTCAGTTAGCTTTGATGTCTATCCCACTAAAGGTTTGGAAGTTCAGAAAATATCAACAAATAAATTAGTAGATGGCATTAGGATTCCCATTCAATGATTCTCTGAAATACATAAACTGATTTAGAGAAATTGCCGTATTAATCTTCCGGGCATTCTTCTAAGATGAACACATTTTTGAAACGGGTCAATTATTCCATGTCCTCCTTCTAATCTAGAACATGTAAAGAGTAAGAAGCAACTAGTAAATTAATAGAAATGACATTGTCCTTAAGATAGAATAGAACCAATCTGTCAAAATGTTGCAGTAAGCACCAGAGATGCTATATCTAGGATAACTTATTTTGCTCTCAAGAGCATGACCAAGCCTCTCTCACAACAAAAATAACACATATTTCATGAATTAAAAATGCAAAATATAGGGGCTTCCCTGGTGGCGCAGTGGTTGAGAGTCCGCCTGCCGATGCAGGGGACACGGGTTCGTGCCCCGGTCCGGGAAGATCCCACATGCCGCGGAGCGGCTGGGCCCGTGAGCCATGGCTGCTGAGCCTGCGCGACCGGAGCCTGTGCTCCGCAACGGGTGAGGCCGCAACAGCGAGAGGCCCGCGTACCGCCAAAAAAAAAAAAAAAAAAAAAATGCAAAATATAGAACGGCATAAAGAAAGAAAAGAAGCCTGCAGGAGCGGAAGTCAGAGTGGTTAACTGGTAAATGGGAAAGGCAGCTATATTACTATCAATAAAAGGGCCTTGACATTATTTTTTTCACGGGTCTTCAACCTGGCCAGTAGACAGAGAAATACTGTTAACTTCTTCTAGGTTGGTTATAATCAGTAATCAAATGACAACCTTTTTAATTCTGTGTTAACTAGTCTACCTCAGGAAGTCTAGAATCAGTGGTGAAAATACTAAACCGTACTAGGGAAGCTTGACCAGAAGATCCAAAGTTCTCTCAAGGTAATAAACTCCTAGATGTGGCTGTTTCATCTTCCCAATGTGTTCCATGCCAGCCCCTCCCACTGACTGGATCCCCAGGGGTTAGAGCCAGACACCTGGAGCCCTCTCCTCCCAACTAGGTGAGACTGTAGACTCAGAAGAGAATCACACGCTCGATTAAGTCACGATAACATGAACTGCTGTAGCTTTTCCCCAACAAAACAAGAATTCTCCTATTTCAAAAGGCAAGTAAACCTTGCCGCACTCATACTGAGAGTATAGTATGTATTTAAAATTCCATTTACTCTAGCTTTCGTGAGGCAAGACAAACTGTTAAACAGAGGCTCTGCCTTAGCACATCTGGAGGGTACTCATTCCTCCTTCTGGACAAAGCCCAGACACAGCAAGAAACAGCCCAGCTAAGTAAGAAAAGTGGGGGGCCAGAGGTCATCAGCACGAGGACCGAGAGGAATACAGCATGTGCAGCTGACACAGGGAACTCCACTGCAGCCCTCAAGTGTTGGGACGAGTGGAGGAATTAGGTGACACTCTAAAGAGCTGACTTTTTAGGTCCTAGTGAACCAATTCTTAGAAGAACTTTCCAGGAGGACAGGATGGGGAAACAGGGCAGAAGCTGAGTGTAAATTGTAAATGCATGTACTAAATCTCCAGCCACGCCTCTTAACCTTTCTAAAAGTATCTGCTTGTCTTATTTGGCATGTTTAATGGGTGGTGGTTCCCCTGCTGGCCCATTACTTTGGGGCTAAGTATTACAGTAGTTTAACCCAAAGGAACATGAGAGTTTGTTTTGTTTGAAACATTGAGCAGATTGAAATGGACCTGGAGTTCAGCAGGTCGGATTACGGAGATCCCTACAGGTCATGCTAAGGGCCTGGACTTCACTCCTGAAGGATTTTTGGGAGGGGGAGTGAGCATGCACAGTATAGAGAATGCCCAGAAAAGCAAAGGACTCAGGAAGCAGGGAGAGTCCCTTAGGAGAGTTTACAATTGTCTAGAAATGACAGCTGAGGGCCCGTTTGTAGAGCTGGGATAGGGGTGAAGGCCTGGGAAGAAAATCAGTAGGACAACTCTTAGGATCTGGTAAATGGCAATAAGTGGGCAGGCGTGGTGACCTCCAGGATGCTGGTGGCTGGATGATGGGATCAGTGACCAAGATGATTTGGGGAAAGGATGAGTCTTTGGAAATATTTGTTTTAGGTGGGGGGATTCAGGGGAGGAAGGATGGGAATCAGGTTAAGATGGAGAGGCAAGAAGACAAAATGTGTGCCTGGAGCTCTGGGAATGTTCTAGGCAGGTGACAGATTTGAGTGAGGCCTAATGAACTGGTGGGAGTACAGACTCCACTAGCCTGAGTAAGATCACTCTGAGAGGGGGTCAGAGGAGAGAAGGCCTGAGATGGGCTCCTAAGGGAACGCCACCTGTGAGGGGCACGGAGCAAGTCAAGAGCCTTTCAGAGGAGACCTTTGAGCTAAGATGGGAAAAAGAAAGAGCCAGATGTGCAAAGAGCAGCTGGACAGAGAGCACCCATGACCTGGGCAGTGTTTAGAGGAACCTGAGGCCTCAGGGCACCTGGCTGGATGGTGACACAGATGGAGGCCAGTGTAGCTGAGCAGGAGAGGTAGGGGGGCCTGTAGATGAGACCAGAGGCAGGCAGGGCCCAGATCCTGCCAGAAACACTGCAGTTTGGGCTCTTCATCAGACTCACCTTGGGGTTTTATTAGAGGCAGGAGCTCTGTGCATACATCTCGGGTACCAAAGAAGTTTGTTTTCATAGTCACTTCTGCTTGAATATGAAACGGTGTGGAATCAACATCTTTTAGGAGAAAAGAAAAGTTGAGTGAATAAATAGTAGCCATCAAGTAACATTCTTTTTTTTTTTTGTAATAGTTGTGGCTCGTGGGCTCTAGAGCACAGGCTCAGCAGTTGTGGCGCACAGGCCTAGCTGCTCCATGGCATGTGAGATCCTCCGGGACCAGGGCTCGAACCCGTGTCTCCTGCATTAGTAGGCGGATTCTCAACCACTGCGCCACCAGGGAAGCCCTCAAGTAACATTCTATAGGAAGATATAAAGAAAACAGTGCATGTGAAATCTGTTGAATTTTGTGTAAAAGTTGTGTCTAGTTAGTAGTATTGTGCCAGTGTGAATTTCGGGGTTTGATAATGCCTATGGTTTTGTAAGATGGCACCACTGCGGGGGGTGGGGGCTGCCCAAAGGGTGCACACACACGGGATCTCTGTGCATCAGTTTTGCAATTTTCTTGTTTATTTCAAAATGCATTAAAATTTAACCCAACTGCTCCAAAGTCCAATCTGAAAGAGGCTGTGGGGCAATGTAGAAAAGGTCCCCAAGATTCGAGCCAAAGAAGCAAAGTTCCCTATGGCTAGAAAGCATCCAATTCCCTGTAGACTTCGCTCTCGCTGCACCCCTCCCCCCTTCCCTTCTCGTTCCCTAGGGAGTCATTCTGGACCCCACAGGCGGGAGAAGCCCCACCGCAGCGATTCCCCGACAGATACGGCCCATCTCGGATGCAGATGCTCGGCGGTGAACGCCTCGCCTGGGAGCACCCAACCCCTTACTCTTGAAGGCGATGCCCGCGTTGTTGACCAGCACGTCGAGGCCCCCGTACTCCTTGAGCAGGAAGTCGCGCAGGGCGCGGATGCTCTGCAGGTCGTCGATGTCCAGCTGGTGGAACCGCGGCTTCAGGCCCTCGGCCTGCAGCTGCTGCACGGCCGCCTGACCCCGTGCTGTGTCCCGCGCCGTGAGGATCACGTCCCCCGTAAACTGCCGGCAGAGGTCACGCACGATGGCGAAGCCGATGCCCTTGTTGGCCCCGGTGACCAGCGCCACGCGGGCGCAGGACGACATGGCCGGGTGCTAGGCGTGCGGTGCCCTTGGGTGGAGAGCCGAGCCCGTTCTGCTTTCCCAACGGCGCTGCGCGTCAGTGTCTGCCCGGAAACTGGAGCTTCCAGAGCCCGCTCCTGAAGGTCCTACGCTCGGAGCCGCCAGGCTGAGCGCGCAAGCGCAGACGCAGGCTCCACCCCATCAGGGCTGGGCTCGCCGGCGCCCTCCCAGCGCTGCAGGGAACGTAGAGAAGGGCCATCAGGCAAGTTTGCCGGACAGTCCTGCTGAAAAGTCGCTGCTGGCGACTGTCTGCCTGGCATCAGAGAATTGTTCTGATTAGCTGTGTTGCCTGTGTTTAAACTGAACCCTATCCTCTGTTCTCCTCCTTTTCACCCAGATGTTCAACTCTTCGCGGTTGCGCTTGAAGAAATGGGTCATTTGTGCAGATTTCGTTTTTCCTGGTGTTTGAAAAATATTGCTCGAACTGAAGTCTTTGTAACCTAGAGTTGTGGAATAAGTTGGGAGAACATGGTAGGGATCAAGTGTGTGTTGCTTCCTCCCGTAAGTTTGTGAAAGCCAAGCTACTGCCCTATCCTTGGATGATTCTCACGTGTTAGTGGGGAGTGTTTACTGAATCATCATAGGGTTACCTCACTAGATACTTCCAGGGTTGTCAGGTTACCTGTATGCAGGTCCTGAAGTGTACAGGTGCAAAGGGGCTTTGCAGCCCTTTCTCACACTCAAAATAACTCATCAGGATGCATCTTCTTATCTCCATTTTCAAGCGAGGAAATGGATCCTCAGAAAGTTCATAAATTAGCTCAGTGGTGGGAAATTAATTTTCTTCCTTACTATTTACCACTTAAAACAGAGGAATTAAGGGGTCTATAAGATCATTTTCATTTCTGTGCTGTCTCTTGTCGACTGAAAGAAAATGCACAACCTAGGGGACTTAAGCCTGGGATATAGCCTCTCAGATAGCTGAGGGACTTTTCTGAAGAGGTAAGGAAGGAGGCAGGATACGTAGGAGTTTTTGCAAAAACAAAACAAAACAAAACAACCCAGGTAGTGGGAACATCAATTACTGCTCATTAAAGAAAACTAGACATCTCAGGTTAATGAATTTAGCACTTTTCAATGTATGGGAAGATGCAAGAGTCCGGGCTTATTGAAATTATTCCTTTGATGTGCACCTGAACCATCTAGAGCCAGTATCCTGTTTTTCTCCATCCTGAATTCCCTTCCGTGTGCACCAGCGCAGTCCGCTGCCGTGGCTGATGGCTTGATCCTTTGTTTACTGAAATGGCAGGCGACATTCTTTGTCCACACTCTTATGGTATCCACAAGCTACTAGTGGCTATTTAAATGTAATTTTAATCAAAATAATACAATTAAAATTAGTTCTTTAGTTGCTTTAGCTGCATTTCAAGTGCTGAATAGTCACGTGTTAGTGACTGCTGTATCGGACAGTTCAGATATTTCTTTCCATCAGTGCAGAAAGTTCTCTTGAACAGCCATATTTTAGATAGTCTCCAATTACGTTGCAATTTCAAGGGATTTTTCCAATCAGTTGCAAAAAACAAAACTAATAACCAGGGAAAGACCTCTGCTTTTTTTTTTTGACAAAGATTTATTGAGATGATTGTAGAGTCACTTGCAGTAGTAAGAAATAATACAGAAATTCCTTATACTTTACCCAGTTTTCCTCGATGGTAATATTTTTGCAAAGCTATAGCACAATGTCACAATCAGGATATCGACATCAAAATAATCCACCAAAAATAATCAGATTTCCTCAGTTTTACTTATTTGTGTGTGTGTGTCTGGATCTATATAATCTTATCACATGTGGAGATTTTGTTTATCAAGAAGATATAAAACATTTCCATCAGCACAACGATACCTCCTGTTGTCCATTCATAACCAAACCAAACTCTCTTGCCCCTCACCCCCCAATCCTATCTCCTGACAACCACTGATTTTTTTTCCATTTCTAAAATTTTATTGTTTCAAAAATGTTACATAGTTGCTGTGGTACAGTATGTAACCTTTGGGGATTGGTTTTTTTCCACTCAGGATAATTAAGAGCTTTGTTTTGGATTTCTCTCCTTTATCCAAGTGTATGGTTTTTCTGTCACTTGCTCTCCTCTTTCCACACTAGTAGCTACTTTCTTCTATAGCTGGGGTGAGCCAGTGTCAGAAGGAAGTGGGACGGGTTAAATTCATTAAGAGAGTCATTCAGCCATAGCACATGGTGCTCAGGGAACTTTAGGCATGGTGAGGGGCCTGCTGTTTCAAAAGACAAATTCTACGAGGGCTACAAATCATGATTTTCAGCCTGATTTGTTTATCATTTTAGCACTGGTACCAACACAAGGATTGACAGGTCGATGGGGCAGGAGGCTCCATCAAATACAGAATATACAGTATAATGTAGTAATAAAAATTAAGCATATTATTGTCGACTAAAAAAAAAAAAGCACAACGTGAGAGTTGTAAGTTAAGTTTTATTTGAGGCAAAATGAGGACTATAGCCTGGGAGACAGCCTCTCAGATAGCTCTGAGGAACTGCTCTGAATAGGTAAGGGGGGAGGTCAGTACAGATGTGATTTTGGTGAAGGGAGGTACGTGCAATCAGGCACACATTTTGGCAAAAGGTTACTGCTATTTACAAGGAGGTTGCTGCAAGTCACGAGGAGCAGAGGTCTCCATTAAAGATTTTACTGCTTTTCTAGATATGAGAAGATGCAAGAAATTGGGCTCAAAAATCTTCTGAAAATATCTATCTGGAGGCCTGTTCTGTCAGTTTTTCCCAGAGCACAGAGTGCCTCATTCCTGATCTCTGCCCTGAACTCCTTCCTTAAATGGTGTGTTGAAGGTCAGTGACTGCAGTGGCTATGACTTCATTCTTTTTTTTTTTCCTGTTGCGGGCCTCTCACTGCTGTGGCCTCTCCTGTTGCAGAGCACAGGCTCCGGACATGCAGGCTCAGCGGCCATGGCTCATGGGCCCAGCCGCTCCGCGGCATGTGGGATCTTCCCAGACCGGGGCACGAACCCGTGTCCCCTGCATCGGCAGGCGGACTCTCAACCACTGCGCCACCAGGGAAGCCCACTTCATTCTTATAGAACCAGGCAGCAAGTGAAAATTTTTAGTTGGCAGGGTACCCTCATGGTCATAAATTCAACCATGGTTTGGGAGACTTTTTTTTTTTTGAATTTAAATTTTATTTTTGGCTGCGCTGGGTCTTAGTTGTGGGATCTTCGTTGCAGCATGCAGGATCTTTCATTGCGGTGCGTGGGCTCTTCACTGTGGCACGTGGGCTTCTCTCTAGTTGTGGCATGCAGGTTTTCTCTTTCTAGTTGAGACATGCAGGCTCAGTAGTTGTGGCATGCTGGCTTAGTTGCCCCGTGGCATGTGGGATCTTAGTTCCCTGACCAGGGACTGAACCCGAGTCCCCTGCATTGGAAGGTGGACTCTTAACTACTGGACCACGAGAGAAGTCCCTGGGAGACATTTAATGACCATTTTGTCCTACAGTGTTAGGAATGCTCATTCTTAGGTCAGGTGAAGGTTTCGTTGATAAGCCACTCAATTACTGGACTAGGTTCTATTAACAGTAGTCAAAAGTCTCTGGACCATCTCTCTTATTAGTCTGTTATGATCCAGGAAAAGACTCCCCCTGGTTGCTTCTTCTCATATTTAGAGTTATACTATTACAATCATTGATCTATATAGAACTGTCTATCTGGTCAACTGCTTTAAATCATCTGTCATCATTTTATCAAAGGCTTAGCCACACATTTGGTAATGCAAGAAACAACAATTTTGTAAAACATGCAAAATACAAGTAATACAGTTAGTAATATTAGTAAGGTCATAGGTAAGAATTTAAGCCAAGAACTTCCATTACGTGTGTCTCAGTATCGCTGGTCGTGTTCCATATCAATCCTTACCTTTAAGGGAGATGATATATTGGCATTGTTCATAAGGCACCCAGCCCAATTTTCTAGTGTTACTAGGCTGGTTATCCTTAGTATGCTTTTATTGTTTCTAACATAAAGGAGCCTTTAAACGTAAATGACCATAGCCTGGTGTTAACCACATAAATCCATCCTGTAACTGAGGGAGGTTATGGTTTTTGACTGTGATTCAGTTGGTTGTTCTGACTGAGCTTGAGTGACCCTAAAAGAAAAATTCATATTTATGGCCAGGGTCAGAGCAGGTATTATTAACTGGCCAAGTGAGGGAGTCCATATCAACTGTGGCCTAAGGGCCTTCCAATTAGAGCCCTGGAGTGGAGAAATGCACCAAGGTCACCCAGAAGTACTGGATAGAGGTAACTGACCACAAACCTAACAATTGGATTAACTTTTAACTCTGCATAAGTGTGTGAAATACAGTGCTGTTTTCCACAGTGGCTGCACCAATTTACCTTCCCTCAAGTGGTAAGGACAGATTTTAATCAGTATTATATTGTCGTAGGGAAGAGTGTCTAGCATGAACTGAACTCAACTTGGATTTGTACAGAGGTGACTGGATGTTTTAAAGAGAAGTTGAGGGAGTAGGCAGGGGGAATGGAGGGGCTTGGGTAGAGTCAGGGGAAAATTATATGAAGGGCTGGTGAGTGTAAATGCCCATCAGGGCTATAAAGAGACTGGGAGACAGAGGTCCTATCCTATCTGATAATTACCTTTCGAAGGAATGGCTTTCAGGTCCTTGAGAAAGACTCAGGTCCTGAGTTGTAGGAGATACATATATATTGCAAATAGACAGAGGAAGAATTCACAAATTTTAAGTTCTTTTTTAGGAAATGCTCTAAGAAAGGGTAGTAAAGGACCTCTTGTCAGGTGTTGGCTAGAACAAATAGTAAATTCTTCTGGCAGCCTGGAGCTCATTAAGGGGGAACTAAGGTCATCCAAGTGATACAGCCTATTAGAAACTATGTTAGTGTTTAAGTCTTTTAACGTGGGGGTTGGTGGGGGAGTGGATGAAATCATTAGTGCCGAGTCAGTAGGTTTTATAGGCCCATGCTGAGGCCTAACTGAAAAGAGGGCTTGGAAGAGACTGGCTAGAGCTTGGTCAAGAAGAGAATCATTGTCAATTCCCCTCTAGAAAATGGGAGTATACATGATTTTTCTCCCTCATAAAAGGAAAATACCTGTTTTATCTACCCCTTTTCTTCTGTCTTGAATGCATTTGTAATGAGAATGTGATGCCTGGAGCTGCAGCAACTATCTTGAGATCATGAGGAAACAAACTAAGAGGTTAGCCAATTCCCTAAGGATGGTACTGTGGAAAATTAGGAAGAGCTTTGATTCTTAATGACATCACTGACTCATGGGTCCAAATCTGGAACCATCTATTTCCAGCCCCCCTTTGCTTTTCAATAAACTTTAAATTTTAGGATGGATTTACTGAAAAGTTGCAAATGCAGTACAGAAAATTCCCATATACTCCACATCAAATTTCCCCTATTATTAACATCTGACTATTGAAACTGAGTGGGACACTGTGAGGCACTCTCACGTACAAAAGCTCCTCCATGTCCCCTGTTTCTTGTTTGTAGTAAAAGGTTTTAGTCTCCTAGGTCTTCCCTGGGTTCCAAAGAGCAGGCACATGCAGTTACTAATTAGGGAAGTGAGGGAATGCAGAAACAAAGGAAAAGCAGTTAAATAAGAAAACTAACGACAATAGTTCAGTGATAAAACAGAGTCCTAGTTCTCCCCAAGGTATGTACGTAACAACTTGATGGATATCTTTGAATTGTTCTTTGGGAACTAAGACCCCATCCCCACCCCCAGAGGTGGAGGATGGTGACTACATGCTGAGCACAAGCACCATATCCCAGACTGGTTGGAACCACAAAGTTGATGACTGAGATTCCTGAAACATCACCCTGTTACCTCACCACCAAACAATCGGAAAAAAGTCATGAACTCTGCAGCCCTCACCATCAAATGTTGCCTTTAAAAATGCTCCCCTGAAAACCATTGAGGAGTTCAGGTCTTCTGAGCATGAGCTGCCTGTACTCCTTGCTGGACCTTGCAATAAATGCTGTACCTTCCTTCACAACTTGTTGTCAGAAATTGGTTTTGCTGTGGGCGAGTGGACCCAAGTTCAGTTTGGTAACAAACACTATGATGGTACATTTGTTGTAACTAAGAAATAACACTGGAACAGTATTAACTAAGCTCTATGCTTAATGTGGCTTTCACTAGTTTTTCCCTCTAATATCCCTCTTCTAGTCCAAGGTTCTCTCCAGAATACCACATTACATTTAACTGTCATGTCTCCTTAGTTTCCTCTGGTTTATGACAGATCCTCAGGGTTTACTTGCTTTTCACAAACTTTGACAGCTTTGAGGAGTACAGTCGTCCCCTGTTATCCAGGACCCCACTGTGGATACGAACAACCTTGGGATTGGGATGCTCAAGTTCCTAATATAAAATGGTCTACTATTTGCATATAAGCTAGGTACATTCTCCCATATACTTTAAATTATCCCTAGATTACTTATAATGCCTAATACAATGTAAATGCTATGTAAGTAGTTGCAGGTGTGTGGCAAGTTCAAGTTTTGCTTTTTGGAACTTTCTCAATTTTTTTTTCCTAATATTTTTGGACTTGCAGTTGGTTGAATCCACAGATGTGGATACAGAGGGCCGGTTGTACTGGTCAGGTGTTTGTGGGTTTGTCTCATATTATTCTCAAGGAAGAACTGTTACTGAGTCCAAGCTTGTACCGCTTGGTGCATGACAGGTCAATGAATTGAGACACGAGGTGTTGAGGCAAGGAATAGTGACTATTTGGAAAGCCAGCAGACGGAGAAGCTGGCGGACTAGTGTCCTAAGGAACCATCTTACCTGAGTTAGAATTCAGGCTTCTTTTATACCAAAAGGGGAGGGGTTGTGGCTGGTTGTTGCAGATCCCTCGGTACTGGCCAGACTCAGAGGGGTGTGATAATCCTTTGTTCTTGCAGCTGTCCACGGTGGGTCTGGTCGTGATGTTCTCGTAAACCTTCAACAAGCTCTGCAACTTTTTAATCTCTATACAAATGAAAAGTGTTATGCCTTTAAAATGCAAGCCTGGGAGGCAGAGCCTTGTGGAAGGACGATTATGTGTATTTCAGGCTGTGGACAACGTTCTTTCCCCGTTTGCTAACACAAAGGTGCACAGCCAGCATGACTAAGCACAGGCAACAACACAACCGTTAGAGTTAAAGGAATAGATCCAATAGAGAGCCAGGTGGTTCTTCTGGGTTACAGAACTGGGGTTATGGGTTTTGGAGAGTAACATCTCCAAATGTTAGGTGAAGTACCCTTCCTATAGCTGGGAACTCCTCAATCAACATAACTTATGACTGATATGCTAACCCTTATCACTTGGCTAAGGCAGGGTCGGCCAAGTTTCTCCACTGTAAAGTTACTTTCCCCTCCTTTCCATGCTGGGCTGTCTTGGAAGCAAGAGATAATCAAGGTGGGGTGGGTGGGGCAGAAATTGAGCCCCATCTCCTGTAGCGAGGCGTATTTACATAAACGACTGGAATTTTCCTGTTAGGCTGATCCTGGGACACGTACGCCAACAGGGACAGCAGGGTGAAGTGGGGCTGGGCTGCCCTGCAACGGGTTAAGGCCGGACTTCGGCCCGTGGCAGGGCGGGGTCGAGCAACTTCGGCCAGGAAGTGGGGGAAGGTCCGGGATTGCAAGGCCCCGGGGCGAGGCGGAAGCTGGCGGGCCTAGGCTCGGGGTGGGGTCCGCTCTGGGATGCGCGCACTTGGCGGTTCCTCCCCTGGTAGTACGGAAGGACTCCGTAGGTCGGCTTTTCAGAGCGCAGTTCCCGGTCCGCGGGCCACAGGGTTTCCTTCCCCCGGCGCCCCGGTCCAGCTTTGGGGCGTTCTGACCCCAGCCGATTTTGGCTGTGGCGCCTCCAGAACACAATGCGCATGCGCACACCGAGAGGCGGAAGCCCGCGGCGGAAAGAGGGCTCCGCCTGGCGACTGAGGGCGTGGGTCAGTGGGGACTCGAGGCGGGCCTGGAGGCGCTCTGTCCCTCCCCCTGCTGCTGCGGCTCGCTTCTTTAACTCGCGAGCATCTGGCGCGTTGTTCTGGGTTTCTACGTGGGCCCGCCCACCGCCATCTTGAAGCTGTGCCAAGGTGAGCGGGTCGACTTCCGGGGCTGGGCCTGCCATTGCCCAGGTAACTGGAACCTGCTTCTGCTGGAGCTTTCCATATTTTTAATTTTGGGGGGGTCAAAAAGAGAACTGAGGGCTTCCCTGGTGGCGCAGTGGCTGAGAGTGCGCCTGCCGATGCAGGGGACACGGGTTCGTGCCCCGGTCTGGGAAGATCCCACATGCCGCGGAGCGGCTGGGCCCGTGAGCCATGGCCGCTGAGCCTGCGCGTCCGGAGCCTGTGCTCCGTAACGGGAGAGGCCACAACAGTGAGAGGGCCCGCGTACCGCAAAAAACAAAACAAAACAAAACAAAAACAAAAAACTGAGTTCGGATGGCCTACCCCCGCCAGGCCTGGCATGATGCTGCTCATTACAGTACCCCCCCCCCCACCCCCCGTTATCTGGGAATCGTTCATTTAGAGAATGTCGACCCGAGAAGCCGCTGTGCAGGCGCGAAGGACCCTAAGGTCGCGAGTTTGTAACTGGTCGGGGTCTGAGCTCGCCCTCTGCCCAGCCAACCCGGCGGCCGGAAAACGGAGGGGGCGGGGGAGGGCGGGGTGTTGTCGCAGCTGTGGGGCGGCCTCACGTCTGTGGGGCGGCCTCACGTCTAGGGGCCGAGGACTGGGGGCGAAGGCAGTGCGGCCAGCCGTGCTGTCGCCCTGGCGCCACGTGCACAGCTCGCTCGCCGGACTCTGGGACCCGCGCGCGGCCGGGCCGGGGGTCATTGTGGACGCGTCTCGGCCCGTTCGCGGGCGGGGCGCTGGGGACCCGGAGGGGACGAGCCGCCGGTGGCCCTGGGACCGGACTTGCCAACTTCGGGTCGATCAAATAGTGAACCTTCCAGTGTTGGGGTGGGATAGTAATAGGGATTGGAGTTCGTGTCTTGTTATTAATTTCAGTTCGGTAGCTTTTAGTTTTTAAAAAACAGTGGTATGGTTTAAATGCACATATATATGCACGTAAGTAATATTCATATTATGTCACTTATGTACTCATACATACATAAGGCACAGACTAGGAGGATACAGAAGTAATAGTAAAAGGCCCCTCCCCGTGCATATTTTTTAATATCCTTCCTTAAAGCCTCTTGTTTTATAAACATAAAATGTGCACAGTATCAAACTCATAAGGGATCATTGAATTTGTTCTGCAACTTTATTTTTTCATGTAATATATCTTGGACATTTTTACATCTTAGCGCATACTTACTATTTTAATGGCTTCATATAGTAGGCCACTCCATTATCTGATCATGGTGGTGTGTTTAATAGATTTCATTTTTATATTTCCGAGGAAGTAACGTATAGAAACTGTAGTCATTTTAGATTTTCTTATCATCTCTTTGTTTTGTCTGCTCTCTTGGCTCTCATTTTCTCCCTAATCTGTGGAAAACGCCCGCTTAGTTTATATTTATTTCAGGATGCTGGTTTTAAGGACAAATCATTGTTTACTTCACACTGAAAGAGGATTTGGTTTTTTTCTCTAAGACTTCCTAGCAGATGGGGGCTTCAGGACTCCTGTTTATTCACAGTACAGATAGGTTGGTGCTTAGTAAGTGTTGATTATCGTTGATGTACACGTCACCAAAGCACACAATTATGAAATCAGTTATGAGGATTTCTATGATTAATCAGCATTTAGTAGGACCTCAAGATAAAACTGTTTTAGAGGGACCAATATAATGGGCATTCCATTACTGCACATGATTTAGCTCAGAGTATAAACAATTTATATACAAAAACACTTTAGAGAAAGGGTTTACTAAATAGTTACATCTGTATATTTAAATCCTTATAGGTACAAACAACAGTGATTATCATACAGCTGGAAAGAAAGGCAAAGAAAATGCTTTTTATTTTAGATTGGGCAATTAAGCGGAAACTGCAGTTTTAGTATGAAGAACGGAGGTGGAAGAACAAGCCGAATCAGAAGACGAAAACTCTTCACAAGTTCTGAATCAAGAGGAGGTACAGTTTTGATTCTTGTGGTGCCAGTGATGAAAAAAAGGAATCCTTTGTTGATTCGTATTAACACATAGCTTTTCTCAGAGGCACATGAGCAATGTTAAATTTATTTATTTTTTATTTATTTATTTTTGGCTGCGTTGGGTCTTTGTTGCCGCGCGTGGGCTAGTTGCGGCGGAGCGCGGCTTCTCACTGCAGTGGCTTCTCTTGTTGCGGAGCACGGGCTCAGAGTGCAGGCTCAGTAGTTGTGGTGCACGGGCTTACTTGCTCCGCGGCATGTGGGATCTTCCCGGGCCAGGGCTTAAACCCGTGTCCCCTGCATTGGCAGGCGGATTCTTAACCAGCGCGCCACCAGGGAAGCCCATGAGCAATGTTCATAGAGAATACTTCTTAAAGAATATTCTTTTAAATAGTGCCATTATATTCTTTTAAGCCCTTGTAGAAATACAGATATATTGCTTCAACTATGTCTTCTTTGGGGATGACTCCCAGGTTTCTGTTTCTGGTCCTGACCTCTCTGCTGACCTCTAGCTACCTATAGGATATCAATGTTTGGATGTAAATTTATCATTTCAAGTTCAGTGTAACCCAGTCTGAACGAGATACCGTATGTGAAAGTGCTTGGCCCACTGGAGAGTACTACATAAATGCAGTTGTTATTTTTCTTAAAAATTAATAATACTCCTCCTAGCTGACCCCCAGCACGTCAGCACCATGGAGGTAATCTTTGACTATGTATCCTTCTTTGCTCTCTGGAGCCCATGTCCTACTAACTCTCACCTGGCCTTTCTTAGGTTAACTTCCCCCTCTCTGTTCTACCCAGAGATGACTTTAGCCAGCTCTTGGCTGATTCACCACATTCTTGTTTTCTTCCCTGCTGGTTGTTCCATTTGTCACTGTCAGTATAACTTTCTTAAGGGATGTAGCCTTTTTGGTTTAGGAGCCTCCAGGATCCTCATTCTCTCTCTCTCTTTTTTTTTTTTGGCCTTGCCACACGGCATGCAGGATCTTCCCCCACCAGGGATTGAACCCCTGCCCCCTGCATTGGGAGCACAGAGTCTTAACTACTGGACCGCCAGGGACGTCCCCCTCATTCTCTTGCGTGTGCTCTCTGAACTCCTGCCTAACATCAACTCCCTTTCTAAGTGGCTCCCCCGCCCCACTCCCTGTGTTGGCGGTACGCTCTCTGCTCACCATTTCCTGAGCACACCTCCCACATTTCCACCTCTGCCATTCCTCAAAGTCTTTCTTCAGCCAAAACATCTTTCTTCCCTTCTCCCTGCTTGTTCAGTTTCTCTCTAACCTTCGAGGCTGAGTTGAGATCTTATGTTTTTGGTAATGCCATTTCCAATTCTCACTGACGTCACTGGGTTATCATGCTTATTGGGTATTATTCTTTAAGAGCTATGGTTTTCCAGTTGTTTTTCACGGAAGTCTCGTTTCCCCAGCTACAATGTTAACTTTTTGAGGGTGAGGAACATGTTGAAGGCTCTCCACAGTGGTTAACGGTGCTGAGAGTGTAGTAGCTGCTTATTAAATGTTCTTGCTGTAAACTCTGTTCTCCAGGTTGTGATAATGTATTTGAGGAGCCTTAGATTTTGGATCATGTATTTTTTTAGAAAACGCTTTCATTGAAGTATAATTGACATATAATGAATGTCACATATTTGAAGTGTGTACTTTGATAGACTTTGACATATGTATACGCACAGGAAGCCATTATCGAAATCAAGATATGAACATATTCATCACCCCAAGAGGTTTCCTTGTTTCGCTTTGTAATCCTTTCCCCTTGCCCTCTTTGAACCCTCCCTGCCTCCATCTTCAGACAACCACTGATCTGCTTTCTTTCACTACTGATGTGTTTGTTTTATAGTTTTATTTAATCATATAGTATGCATTCTTTCTTATCTGCCTTCTTTTACTCAGCATAATTATTTTGAGATAATTCTCTGTTGTGTGTATCAATAGATCATTCGTTTTTATTGCTGATCATATTCCATGATTTGTTTACTTCAGTTGTTCCAGCAATATTTATTGAGAAAACTATCCTTTCTCTACGGAATTGCCTTTGCATTTTGTGAAAAACCAGTTACCCACATATGTGTGGGTCTGTTTTAGACTTTCTCTTCTGTTCCATCGATTTCTTTGTCTGTCTTGATGACAATATCACACAGGCTTAGTTACTGTAGCTTTATAGTAATAAAAAGTTTTGAAATCAGTATTTCGAAGTGGTTTTGGCTCTTCTAGGTTCTTTGCATTTCCATATGAATTTTAGAATCATCTTGTCAATTTCTACGAAAAAGCCTGCTTACATTTTGCTTTGGATTGTATTGAATCTATAGGTCAATTTGGGGAGAACTTGACTTCTTAACAGTGTTGAATCTTCCAACCCATAAACAAGATGTATCTCTCCATTTGTTCAGATTATTGATCTGAGATCTTAAAAAATTTAAAAAAAATTTTTAATTGTAGTAAAATTACATGTAACATAAAATTTACCATTTTAACAGTTTTTAAGTGTACTTCAGTAGTGTTCAGTACATTCACATGGTTGTACAACCAGTCTCCAGAATTCTCTTCATCCTGCAAAACTGGAACTCTATACCGATTAAATAATAACTCTTCATTCCCCTCTCCCCCTAGCCCCTGGCAGCTACCACTCTACTTTTTGTTTCCATGAACTTGGCTATTCTAGATACCTCATGTAAGTGGAATCATACAGTATTTGTCTTTTTGTGAATGGCTTATTTCACTTTCAATAATGCCCTGAGGATTCATCTATAAAGCATGTGTCAGCAGGATTGGTTCCTTCTGAGAGCTGTGAGAGAAGGGTCTGTTCTAGGCCTCCTTTTTTGGCTTTGTCGTTGGCTGTCTTCTCCCTGTGTTTCTTCTATCATCTTCCCTCTGTTCTTGTGTCCAAAATTTCCCTTATTATAAGGACACCAGTCATACTGGATCCAGGTCCACCCTGATGACCTCATTTTAACTTGGTTACCTCTGTAAAGACCCTATCTCTAAATAAGGTCAAATCCTGAGGTACTGAGGGTTAGGATTTCAACATATGAATTTTGGGGTACACAATTCAACCCATAATAGATGCCTGTTATTTATTTTTCTTTGCTTTTTGCACTGGCTAGAACCAGTGTAGTGTTGAATAGTAGTGGGGAGAACAGACATCCTTCTTCTGTTCCTGATCTTAGGGGGAAAGCACGTAGTTCTTCATCTTTAAGTAAGTCAGCTGTAGGTTTTTTGTTAGATATTTTTTGTCGTGTTGAGGAGGTTCCCTTCTATCCTTGTTTTCTGGGAGTATTTATCAGGAATGAGTGCCAGATTTTATCCAATGCTTTTCCTGCATCTTTCAGATGATCTTGTGGTTTTTCTATTTTAGCTTACATTATTTGTGCGTGTTTTAAAATTTATTCCCTTTTATGATATGACTGTCTGAGACAGTTCATCAGAGATTTACTTTTTAAATGGTGATCTGATTATATAGTGATTTTAATCACCAGTTTTTCTTTCCTCTCTTGATTAGTGAATGAGAGCTACAAGCCTGAATTTATAGAGCTTAAGAAGTGGTTGAAAGATAGGAAGTTTGAAGATACAAACTTAATACCTGCTCTTTTTCCAGGTAAGGTCTGGCATTCAACTCTCACATGAGAGACACGTGGGCCCAGGTGGTAGGAAAGCAGGGGTGATTCTTGCAGGTGGGCTGCATTCTTTCTGGGAGCATATCATCTCCTCAACCCGAAAAAAAATATCTAACATCTTCTGTTGTGTGGCAGCCTTCCTGCCTTGTAGGTGTAATATTTACTTGACCTTATTCTAAAAATGAGTTTAAGTGGCTTGTGGAGAGAAATTCCAAAATGGTGAAATAAAATTAAAAGTTAGAAAAGGGAAATGAGAATAGAAAAATAAGACGAAGGCAGGGATAAGGATAACACATAAAAGCCATGATTATGAAATTTTGTACCCCTGTCAGAGGTGAGCTACAAATTTGACTCATCTTTCCAGCAGCCCAATGTATATGATCAATTAGCTGAATCTTAGTGTTCTGTAAACACAGCTAAATTGTTTACTCATCAGAAGTACGGGTATTTCTGGAACTTAGACCTGAGGGAAACATCTTCACTAGGCTTTTCTGGGAGGACGTTGTGTAATGTGGGGACTGGTGTCCCCATCAACCTGCTTATGGTGATTTCAAGCCATGCAGGCTGATGGGATTATCCCTTAGCTCAGGAGCATCACTAGTTTTCTAAGGGGAGGGGTTCCAGAGAACCAGCAGAGGTGCTTGGTCCCTGGGGGTGGCTCCAGGAGAGGAGCCCTTAGGGAGGCCTCAGCGGTATTGCCCCCCGAGTGTTGGAGGAGGAGCCCCTGTGTGGCCCTGGCGTCCACAGTCACCTGAACAGGGGTGGGTGAATATTCTCTTCCGGAAGGTGAGGAGCTTGCTGTGAAGGTTGGATTGACATTGTTTTCTGAAAATTGACGAGCTTGTCCTGGAGTTTGGGTTAGCATTCTCTTCCGGAACATTCTCTCACAGAAGTTGGGTAGCTTGTTACGGGCTTGTGCCTGCATACAAGGCGACCCAGCGCTGTCCACAAGTGGGCTTGCGGTAACCACAGAGAGGACCACCTGTCTCTGTGCCTCAGATCTGCTGTAGCACAGAGACAGTTATGTGCTGAGGGCCTTGAAGTTCTGGATCACAGGGCAGGTGCAGACATTTCACCTTGTAGAATATTTAGATCATATGCCTCTGAATGCTTCCCTTGGCGATTAAAATGATCAGTCAAGTACCCATTAGGTAATTTAACTTTGAGCAAACTAACTTCCTTATATATCACCCAAGATAAATGGTTTACCATGTGTGCCCCTGGTCCAGTGAGGCGATGTGTGTAAAGTTGTTCCCTATGTGTCAGTTGTACATGATGACTTTGGTCTAAAATACTTGATTTGAACCAACTTCTATTAGGATTGCTCCTTCTTTATGATGGTGAACCATATGTATCAGCCTCTCACAGAATGTTTAACTTTCTGTTTTTGTGTGTCAAGGAACGGTCAGTAAAAACCATACTCTTAGATTTTACTGGATGGAGTTCTTTATGAGATGATCAAGGGAAAGTAGTGTCAGGAGTGGACTTGCTGTGCCTAAGGCCTGCCTACTCCTCGGGTGTCACTTTGCCTTAAGAAGGGTAGTTTTAAAATTGTCAAGCAGGAATTGGCATCTGGTTTCAATCGAATGCCTGAAAATAAGTAATCTGTCTATGGTTTGGAGCAGTGAAGGACTGACAGAGCTGCTGACAGAGGTTAGTTGACAGAGCTGCTGTGGAGGTTAGTGTCGTGAGTGTGCTCTGGCCGAGGCCTTGGCTCACGGGGAGCAGCTGGCCCTGGATCTACCCTGCTGAGCTCCTCCGGTCAAGGAGGGCGTGGCTAATGGCTTGCCTGGCTGGGGTGGGGAGGGGGTAGGCCTCAGGCTTTGTGGGACCTGAGTGAGCTTTACTGGTCATTCGGTCGAAGACTCGAGATCATTACTGGGGAAGGCCGGGTCTGGCAGTGGGTAAAAGTGGCCTGCGGGTCCAGCCTCTGAGGTTGGGTGGGCGTTAGGGTTAGGTTCCACCCCGGCTGGTGAGCCCCAGGGGAGAGAGTCTAGCCTCAAGTTTCCTGTAAGAGACCCAACAGCAGATCTGCCTAAAGGTGATGATCTTTAGGTGTTGACTCCGAAGCTGACTTTGCCCTTCAAGATTATAAACCCAAAAGGAGGTCGGGCCATTTTCCAGAATAGCTTCTTTTTTTAAAAAAATTTATTTATTTTTGGCTGCATTGGGTCTTTGTTGCTGAGCACGGCCTTTCTCTAGTTGCGGTGAGTGGGGGCTACTCTTCGTTGCAGTGCATGGGCTTCACATTGTGGTGGCTTCTCTTGTTGCGGAGCACGGGCTCTAGGCACGCGGGCTTCAGTAGTTGTGGCACGTGGGCTCAGTAGTTGTGGCTCGCGGGCTCTAGATCACAGGCTCAGTAGTTGTGGCGCACGGGCTTAGTTGCTCCGCGGCATGTGGGATCTTCCCGGACCAGGGCTTGAACCCATGTCCCCTGCATTGGCAGGCGGATTCTTAACCACTGCACCACCAGGGAAGCCCCAGAATAGCTTCTTGATCCTTTGGTTCCCCTGGGAGTCAGAGGATGCGAGACACTCAGCTTCAGCTTTGTGTAATTTTGAAGTTCATCCATATCTTTTATGCAAAATAGTATCTCTAAGACCTTGAAGAAAGAGTAGGATTTACCCTTTTCTGTCTTTGCATTCCTAGGTACAGGAAGAGGGCTGATGAGCAAAACATCCCTACGGGTGAGAATTTCTCTCTTACCTTGAAACCCAAAGTAGATTTTGCTGCTTTGTTTTTGTTTTTGTGGTTCAATCAAGTGAATTAAAAATATTTTAGACATACAGATTTTTTTTTATTATTTTTTTACTTAATGGATAGTTTTGAATACAGTTCTGTCAGTTAGAATTAAGTTTGCAGCGTATAAGAGACAAACCCAAGGTAACAGAGCTCAGGTGTCTCGTGCCGTCATGTAAACAAGCGTGGACGGGCAGACCTGGGCTGGTGTGCTGGTCTCTCGGGCTCCGTCCAGCTCTTATCCACGTTCTGAGAGGGAGCCCCACACCCTGAGCTCCAGGGTGCAGCTCCAGGAGCTCGAGCAGCAGGACGGCGCAAGGGGTGAGGAAGGGCAGGCTTCCCCTCACCCCGGAAATTCCAGCTCCCAGCTGCCGCGACCCCGCACCCTTCAGGTGGGACTGCATGGGGAGGAGGAGAAGGGAGCGCGTGCTGGGGGGGCAGCCAGCAGTCTCTGCCGCAGCAGGTTTTGTAAATCGGATCATATATATATATATATATATTTTTTTTTTTTTTTTTGTGGTATGCGGGCCTCTCACTGTTGCAGCCTCTCCTGTTGCGGAGCACAGGCTCCGGACGCGCAGCCTCAGCGGCCATGGCTCACGGGCCCAGCCGCTCCGCGGCACGTGGGATCTTCCCGGACCGGGGCACGAACCCGTGTCCCCGGCATCGGCAGGCGGACTCTCAACCACTGCGCCACCAGGGAAGCCCCCGGATCATATTTTAAATGCGCTGGGGATGGGCTGGGGGTGGAAGGGAGCTGCTGGAATCTGAGCATCCATAGTAAGTGCAGCCCAGCAGCCCAGCAGGCTGCTAACCCTCCTGGCTTCTGTCTCCTCACCTGGAAGGTGGGAGGTAAGTGATGCGGATGCTCTCCAAGGTCTGTTTTAGTTCTTCTGTGCTACTTAAATGGTATCTAATGCACAGTTTTCTGTAAAGCTAGAAATTAATTCCTTAATTTATTTGTAATGATCTTAATTTTCTATTTCAAAATTGTTTTAATTTATTTTTACTTCCTTAATTTAATTTATAAAAAAACCCAGCTGTGTATATATCTTTAGCCTAAAGAATGGTAGGTTTTAATGTTGTAGTTCTATTATGCTATCTTAATTTTTTTATTAAACATTTAAAATTGTAAAATTTACACAACATAAAATTTACTATCTTAACCCTTTTTAAGTGTGCAGTTCAATAGTATTAAGTACATTAACATTGTTGTGCAATATTTTTCTTTTTGAGGAGACGTATATGACTTCATTCTGTGGCAGAATTTGGGGGGAGAAATATACGTCTCATGAATATAGCAGTGACTATGGGTAGTTTTTGTTTAGATCATGAAATGATAATTGGCAGTTGCTTTACATGTACTTTCAAATGTGGCTTTTTTGTGAAAACTTTTTGAAAATTGAGATGTATTTTACACATAGTGAAATGCACAGATTTAAAGTGTCCAGTTTTGTTGATGAAGACATTTACCCCAGTCAAGACATAGAGCGTTTGGGGCTTCCCTGGTGGCGCAGTGGTTGAGAGTCCACCTGCCAATGCAGGGGACACGGGTACGTTCCCTGGTCCGGGAAGATCCCACATGCCGCGGAGCGGCTGGGCCCGTGAGCCATGGGTGCTGAGCCTGCGCGTCCAGAGCCTGTGCTCCGCAACGGGAGAGGCCACAGCAGTGAGAGGCCCACGTACCGCAAAAAAAAAAAAAAAAAAAAAAAAAAAAAAAAAAAAGACATAGAGCATTTTATTAAGTGCCTTTTTTTAAATCAGAAAAGTCGTGGGATGTCAAAGCAGGAAGGGACTGTAGTGACCATCCCAACTCAATCTCGAATCACAGATGAGGAGACCAGAAATTGAACCAAGGAGATTTTTGGCTGTGATGTTTAACCAACTTAGATGCCAGTTATGATGAAAGCAGGATCTTATATCTGGCTTCTTAGTGCTTTCTTTCTGATGTCTCTTCCTCGACATCTTGATTTTTCTTTCTACGTTTCTGTCTCCATGGGAGAATCTGAAAGCTGTACTTTGGCAGGTGGTCACATGAGACCCTTGTGCTGGGTGGGCCGCCCTTCTTTCTTCAGCCACTTGGTGCAGATTATAGGGCGAGTAGGCCATTGCTGGGAATAGTCACGGGACACATGGATTTCACTGGAAGAATTTTTTGGAGTGGTTTCTGTCTGTTGCCTATAGGTAGCACTATTTCCTGGTGTCAGAAAATGAAGGGATAATATGATTCGAGTTGTCAGAGTGTTTCCAAATTCCTTTCTGGTGGAAGGTTGACTGGTGGTGGGTGTCAGTCACACAATTAACCTTTAATTCTTGCTGGGGATGTAGTGTCTATCCCTGGCGTGGGAGCAGCCTTGCCTGCATCTGCTGACTTAAACTGGGGAGCCCATCCCCTGAGGGCTCTTTGGTCATCTGTGGTTGGGCTCTGCTGGATTCTTATTAGATGATTGTGGAATCAAGGACTTTCAAGACTCATTCAGGTCCTTCCCAAAGCACGGATGTCCTAAACTTTACTTTCTTTTTGGCAAGGAGGGATGGATGATCATCTCATTGCCTGAGAGTTGCCTGCTCACCACGGACACCGTGCTTAGAAGCTACTTAGGGGCGTATATTGCTAAGTAAGTGACCGCTCCCCTGCTTGTCTGGGGCAAGTGCTTCTCCTTTAAAGTTTATATCGTTGGAGAGTGTGTCGTCCAAGACATAGCTCATTAGGACCCAGCCCTTTCATGTAGCTAACAAATATCTGAAATGATTTGAAAGGTTTACTCTGTTTTATGAAGTTGGTTATTAATTCATTGTAAACTGCATTTTTAAGGTTTTAATAGGCTGCTTGGGATGTGGGTTTGAATCCTGATCTAACCTTACTAGAAAATAAGGATTAAATGGGGTAATAGATGTAAATCACGGCTGAGCGCCTTGTCTCATGACGGTCCACTCTCCTCCGTTGTAGTAGGTCTTGACAAATTCTATTTACTCTTTTGTTTTTACCCTTATTGTACTTGCTTGAATTCCCCTTCAGCTATGAAGAGCTGTCGACGGTATGAGAGAGTTGGTTTTGTTTGGCATAGAAGAGCGGAGGCCAACATGGGGCCTGAGAACTGTTTTCTGGCTTATGTTATAGGGGGTCTCTGTTTTGGGTGGGTTTCTGAGGACAGTGTGAGGGGGATCCTCAGCATAAGGGGCTTCCAAATTATAAAGGTTGAAAGATTGTATTGTTTCTCAACCCACAGTAAGTTCTGGACTTTTTTCCCCTGGCTTACTTTTGTAAGAGGGCTGGTGTATTTTCATTGGCCTGAGTAGAGACAAGGATGCTCTTAGTCTTAACATTTTCTGAAATTTTGAGTAGAATGCATGGTAATTTAGGAATCTGGACTTGGAAGGATTAATGAAAACTTTCCTAAATACATTAATGCAACGTGATCTTTTTATTGGTAACAAATAAAAACACTGCCATGTATAATTTGCAATAGAATGGGTAAATTTAAGACAAAAGCTTTAGATCAGGTGTATAATGAGCCTCTTCAGTTTTCTGCCTGGGTTAGTATCATAATGGAACTTTCTGCAGTGATAGCATTGTTTTACCTTGTGTTGTCTGGTATGGTAGCCACCAGCCACATATGGCTCAAGAGCACTTGAAATGTGGCTTGTATGACTGGGGGATTGAATTTTCAATATTATTTAATTAAAAAAAAATTGAAATAGCTATATGTACCCAGCGGTTACTGTGTTGGATGGGGCACGTCTAGGTTCTTCCCACCAATTGCCCTCTACCCCCCAAGATTTATATCCTTAACCAAGTGAAACAAGTGAAATTCCAGCAAAAGCTTTAAAACTGGAGAACCAAGTTGGAAGCAGAGAGGTTTCTGCAAGAAAGAATCTCTGGCAAACAAAGCTGGAACTCGGGTTAGTGAGCCAGTTCTTGTATCAGTGTGACTGGTTCACTGCATTTGTGCTGGGCTGCAATCCGGGGAGGAAAGCCTCGAGGAAGGGAGACCTCTCTTGGGTGCATTAGGTGAACTTGGCCACAGTCCCTCTGGGAGCAGACCTAAGCCCTAGGATGTCTGTACCTCTTGCTTACGCCATATTTTGAATGAAAGTAATTCCTGTAATCTGCTTTTCATTTTAAAAGGTGGCAGCCTCCTCCATCTCCTGTGCTGGCTCTTTGCACCTTTTTAGTTTCAGAAAAGCATGCTGGGGACCGGTCTCCCTGGAAGCCTTACCTGGAGGTTTTGCCCAAGGCCTACACCTGCCCTGTTTGTTTGGCGCCAGAAGTGGTGAATCTTCTTCCCCAACCTTTGAAAGCAAAGGCCAGAGAGCAGAGAACCCACGTGCGGGAGTTCGTTTCTTCCTGCAGAGACTTTTTCTCTTCCCTGCAGCCTCTGCTTTCGGAGGCCGTTGAGCGTGTCTTCAGCTACAGCGCCCTCCTGTGGGCCTGGTGCACCGTCAACACCAGGGCTGTGTACATGAAGCGCGCGCCGAGGCAGTGCTTCTCTGCAGAGCCGGACACCTGCGTGCTCGCCCCGTTCCTCGATCTGCTGAACCACAGCCCTGACGCCCAGGTGAGACGTTAACCGGGAGACCCGTGTTTGCTCTCAGTAGGAAGGACTCTAACGTGTAGAACCTGTGGCTCGGAAGAGCCAGCAGAGCCGCAGGGAGAGGTGCAGCTGGTAAACCCACCTGCCGTCAGGCGGGCTCCTCTCTTCCTCCCCGACCCTCTTTCCCCTCCGCATCCTTTTCCTTTGCCGCTTTCCCCGCTCTGCTCTCCAGGCCTGCAGGTGCTCTAGCCCCTGTGTGGCCCGGACCCTAGCCCTCCCCCACCTCCCCATGGTGCAGCCTCCTTCTTCCTCCTTTCAGACCTGGGGCTGAAGTCTCGCTTGCTTTCCGGTCTCTTTCCCTTTCACCCTTGGTGGCATCGCTGTCGGCATTTTGCCGTGATCTCTGAGGGACTTGCTCCTTCCCCCCCTTGGAGCTCTGCAGTCTTAGAGGACAGGGACTTTGCCTTGTACTTTTTGTAACGCCAGTGCTCAGCACAGGGCCTGGCACGTAGTAGGCCTGTTCAATCAACAGTTTCAATCAACTGTTCAATCAAATGTTCAATCAACAGTTTCTGGCTGGATGGCTATTTGTGGGAAATCGTTAAGGGGTCCCACTTTGGGAGTCAGTCGGAGATCTCTTCTTCCCCAGGCTCCTCTGCTCCAGCACATAAAGGAGATGATTATATCTGCACACGGGGCACACGGGGCTGAAGGCCTGGCATGGGGGCAAAGGATGTCTGTGTGTCAGCTAACCTGTTGCCTGTTCAGGGTGCGCTTGCAGGCGCGCTGGCGGCACCTGCACTCATGCTGTCGTTGTGATCCACGCCACCCTGAGGTGCCCACGAGAGGACAGTGTGGGGATGGAGGGGAGACCCTCCCTGTGCTTTCTTAGGCCGCAGCGATCGCCGTGCCTGTCTGCTCCTTGCTTTTGTAGAAAGATGCATTTCTTTTTTTTTTCTTTTTTTTTTTTTTTTTTGCGGTACGTGGGCCTCTCACTGTTGTGGCCTCTCCCGGTGCGGAGCACAGGCTCCGGACACGCAGGCTCAGCGGCCATGGCTCACGGGCCCAGCCGCTCCATGGCATGTGGGATCTTCCTGGACCGGGGCACGAACCCACGTCCCCTGCATCGCCAGGCAGGCTCTCAACCACTGCGCCACCAGGGAAGCCCAGAAAGATGCATTTCTAACAAAATTAAGCAAAGGAGACTGAGGGTAGATGGGTGTTTCTGTGGCTGATATTGCTGAAATAAAGTCAAGGGGATACAGGACAGTAGGGTACTGGCCACAGGGACTCACTCGGTCAGTCCCCATAGGCGTGACTTTATTTTTATTGGGCTGTTAGTGCATTTATGTTCCAAACCAGGGATTTTACAGTTGAGCGTCAGGGCGTCGCAAACTACAGTCTAGGGCACGTGGTCCCAGGACCCTGGCAAAGCCTAAAATACTTACTCTCTGGCCCTTCATGGAAAAAGATCGCCAGCCCCTGGTTGAAAGTGCTCTGCAGCTGGCTTTTGACATGACACCGCAAGCCTGTTCCTTATCCTCGTCTCACTGCAATTTGCTGCTTAGTGAGAAGGCCTCGGTGCTTGTACCCACCACTTGTTGTGGGAGCAGTCCGGTCTCCTTGGTCTTTTCCTCTCTGCCTATTACCTAACAAAGCTGTCACAAAATCCATACGACAGTCTCAACCAACATCATGCTGCTCACAAAAGGCTGTGTGTGTATCGTAGGACCTGAAATTTCATGCTCGGCCTTGACGTCTGGGCCTCGCGGGGCCCCGAAGGCCTGACTGTGAGTTCCTCTGCCCTCTCAGGATATTTCCCACCCAGCGGGCAAGGCTTCCCACCCAGCGGGAAGTTGCCCTCAGCCGGACTGGCTGTAGCCCACCTGGTCCTCAACCGAATGCGTGTCACCTCCCTGCCAGCCCTCAAAATTATTCAAACAGGCAAATCACATCGCCTGGGGAACCAGGGTGTCACCCCTTGCGCCTGCAGGCCTGCTTCCCATGGCCTCTGCTATCACTCCGCTCTCAGGCGCAGCCCCTGTGCGGCCCTGTGTGGCATGCTGTGTCCTCCCCCCGGGCCGTATGGGTGACTTACAATAAACTGCTGCTAGTCATCTGTCCGATGTCAGGTGTCGTGTGTTCGGCCATCCTCAGAGCCCCCAGGCGGGACTCCCTCCCACCCCGATGGGGTGAAGTCGAGGAGAACCAAAGAGGCCAAAGTGCAGATGTGGCATTTTTTCTCCACGTGGATAAATTCCCTGATGAGTGCTTGAAAGCGGCATCCTGCTTAAATTAATACGATCACTTAATCTTTTTAGTTTTCTGCTTTGCTTTAAAAACATCTTTTACAATTCTTTTTTCTAGGTAAAAGCAGCATTTAATGAGGAAACTCGCTGTTATGAAATTCGAACAGCTGTGAGCTGTGGGAAACACAAAGAGGTGCTCATCTGCTATGGCCCTCACGATAACCACCGCCTGCTCCTCGAGTACGGATTTGTTTCCATCCGCAATCCTCATGCTTGTGTTTATGTCTCAAAAGGTTGGAATTAACTTTGGTTCCGATCACTAAGATGATAGAATCCCCCCGCCCCAATCTGTGGTTATGTTAAGTTTTTGTGACAATGGCAAAACCTTAAAGCGTATATCATTTATTTTCTCCTAGGCAGGGCTGACCTAATTCTTATTGACCACGTTATTTCAGCGTTGAAGTAAAACCAGCAAAGCTTTGATCGATATTGAGGACTAGAAGAACTGAGATTTTTATTGCATTAGGTCAGACAGTAGAATGGAAGAAAAGATAAACCGCTAGGGGAATAGAGTATTAATAGATAGCAAGAAATGGAAATTTTTGTACTGAGACGTTGTCACTAAAGGTAAAATAGGATTAGAGAGCGAAACAAGTAAAAAATATTTATGAAGCACCCACTGTGTGTAAGGTGCTGTACCAATCACAGGGTAAATACGTTACACAGTCCTTCTTTGGGCGGTTTAATGGCATGATAAAATACGCATTCCATTTATGTTCTTTTGTTACCTAGCATCATCATTGGTATTACTCTTTTTAAAATAATGATTTACCTATTAAATTTATGCTGTGAAAATTTCACATGTAGTATTAAAAATAGTACATAGGGGGCTGACTTTTTCCCCTTCCTTGAAGCAGCAGAGAAACAGTTTTCTAGGCATTGAGGAAATGGCTAGAGATTTACTGAGTGTATAATTTGAGGTAGTTTTAATATAAGTTCTAATGGAAATAGAGACTTGATCAAGGTGATACTACTCCATCCTATTAGTAGCCAAAGTAATAATGTTATTTCTCAAAATGAAGTGGAAAAGCGAAAACTGGGCCTTGCTGGGTCTCTTAGAAAGCTAGCTTTGAAATTAGCCTTATATTATCAGAATAACTTTAATATCGATGACCATGAAGTATTGATTTGTTAAATAATTTGAACAAAATTCACACTTTCATTATTTCTGCATTTAAAAAATAAAAGTAGAGGGGCTTCCCAGGTAGTGCAGTGGTTGAGAGTCCGCCTGCCGATGCAGGGGACACAGGTTCGTGCCCCGGTCTGGGAAGATCCCACATGCCGCGGAGCAGCTGGGCCCATGAGCCATGGCCGCTGAGCCTGCGCGTCCAGAGCCTGTGCTCCGCAACGGGAGAGGCCACAACAGTGAGAGGCCCGCGTACCGCAGGAAAAAAAAAAAAAAAAGTAGAGACATGTAAAAAGAAATTTTAAAAATAGAAAAATCCCTCATTATCCTATGACCCCAAAAAGCTTTGTTAATTTTTGCATGTTCATTTTCAGTTGTTTATGATTACAGTCACTAATATCCAGACAGTTTTGAATTCTGGCTTTTAAAAACTGAGTCTTGGAAACATCTCCTCATGTTTGTACGGAGTCTGTACTTCTGGTGGGTGTAATTTCTTAGCAGTCCTGCTAATGTCTTCATTACCCGATTTCGCGGGTTGATTTGCTTAGTGAGAGCAGCAGCTGAGGTAGCAGACGTTTTGCCCCCTGCCTTGGAATTCTTGTAGCTTTTCAAAGGGCTGAATCATACTCTCATTGAGTTGGGCTTGAAGACTAGATGTTTTTGATGTGAAATAGGTAAAATTGTTTACACGTCTTGATTGCTGACGGGAAGGAAAGTAAGCTGAGAAGAAAGGGTCCCCCTCCCTTCCACCTGAATTATACCCTAAATCTCAGCCTGACTTTTTTTTTTAATGCAGATATACTTGTTAAGTATCTTCCATCAACAGATAAACGGATAAACCAAAAGATTTCCATTTTAGAGGATCACGACTTCATAGAGTAAGTGTTTCTCTCCAGAAATCATTCTTTCAGGAAATCTGGATGAAAAGTTGAGAGCTGGGATTTTTACAGGTGTGAGCCGCCTCCTGACTTGTATCCGGTGACAGGTAGCTGCTTACTGAGCATTTACTATGTGCGGCACATCGTGCTTCATGTTGCGGGACACACAGGAGGGGAAGATGCTGGTCAGGAGACTTGTTTGGGGACCTAAGATACAAGCTTGAAGTCTCAAGTTCTGTACCGGGAGAGCCCCATATGTACTGGTCGGTGGCCCAGTGTGTTTGTGGCGAACATGTGGTCAGGTGGGGTGGCATCGGCTACTGCAGGCCAGCCTGGCCGTCAGTCACCCGGCAACAGGATGCAGGCTTTTGGGACGGGGGGAGCCTAGGTGATTCCACGCCAAATGGGATAAACTGGGTTTGAGACCCTCCCTTTCAGATTTTCTTCTATAGGTGAAATTAAGTTCTAAATAATCCAGCGACACTGTGAGGGACACTAGCTCTGGTGGCTGCCATTTGTTTGATCCTGAGGATCATCCAGATTCTTCATCATTCATCTCACTGTGGCCCCCTCATCCAAGTTCAGCTTCTTACCAAATAAAAATAGCTTTTTACTTTTTTTTTCTTTTTTTAACACAAAGAATTTTCTGTTACTCAGGCTTTATTCTTAAGTATTTGCAGACTTACTTTTCTCTTTGTGACTAAGACCATGGGTTGTGCAATGTTTAGTGGCCCCTTTAAAAAAATGTTTGGCTTTTCAGTCATTTACTGTGATTTAATGAAGTACCGAAATGACAGATTGGTAATTTTTTTTTTTAATTTAATTTTTATTTTATGTTGGAGTGTAGTCAGTTTACAATCTTGTGTCAGTTTCAGGTGTACAACAAAGTGATTTAGTTATACATATACATATATCTATTCTTTTTCTACTTTAGAAATTTGACGTTTGGATGGGATGGACCGTCTTGGCGGTTACTCACAGCTCTTAAGTTGTTATGTCTGGAAGCTGAAGAATTGTAAGTTCCCTGTGTGTTGGTCATGAGCTATAGTTACAATTTGGACATACCTTTGGCTTTTTTGGGGCTTACATTCAAAGGCCCAACCTCAGAGGAGAAAGGAATGCCCTTGTATATTGGGGTTGCTTATTCTCTGTGTAACTTGCCCGTGTGGGGAGTGGTTCACTTCTAGGTTTGCACCATTTCTGGAATTTTGGTTTTAGAGTCATAGAGTACACGGGCCTGAGAACTGGTCTCTCCTCACATGTATCCCCCTGGTGACCTGCAGCTCGTTATTCAGGGTAAACACTTTGAAAAGCGTGCACGTTGGCCCTGGTCAGAGGAGAGCCTCTGAGCAGGTGGGTTTTTCCTGGGAACAGACCGAGCTCCTGACCATCTGTCCTGGGAGCAGATCCAGACCCCTGCTCAAGGAGAGGCCTGGATATTTCCATAGAGGAGGCAGGTGGAGGAGCCCCCGGTGTAGACACGCATCCTGGTCAAGTCCTCACTATTCCTAAGAGGCTGTGGGTCCTTCCCTTAGCGTGGAAAGGATAGTCACACGCGCGGCCGTGCGCTGCCCAGCCCTGGAGCTCCTTGCGAGGGACTCGGGGAGTAATGCCTGCTACTTAGCAAATCTTAGGTGAGAGACACCACAGGGAGGACTTCCCGAAGATGGCGAACCCTATCCTCGAGCAGTTGGGAGGATTAGGTGAGATGACGCCTAGAAGTAGCCCTCAGCACAGTGCCTAGAAGTAGTTTGTACTCATTCCGTCATGCCCGTGATGTTGCTGTTTATGATGTTGCTTACTTCCTTTTCTTTTTTTTTTTTTTTTTTTTTTTTTTTTTTTTTTTCCTTTTTGCGGTATGCGGGCCTCTCACTGTTGTGGCCTCTCCCGTTGCGGAGCACAGGCTCCGGACGCGCAGGCCCAGTGGCCATGGCTCACGGGCCCAGCCGCTCCGCGGCATATGGGATCCTCCCAGACCGGGGCACGAACCCGTATCCCCTGCATCGGCAGGCGGACTCTCAACCACTGCGCCACCAGGGAGGCCCCTACTTCCTTTTCTTTAGGGACTTGGGGAGAAAAACTATCCCCTGGTCTCAACACCAGAAGCAGTTGTGTCTCTTCTCAGCAGATGGTGTGTTTTTGTCGTACAGACACTGAATTCTGTATCTGACATGTTTCCTTCTCTTTATTGCTCGCCAGAACACTCAGAGGCAAATTTGTGGTTCATCCACGTGTGCAGGATTCTAAGGCATGCAATGTATCACTGACTCATTCCTGGCTGTATCTTATCTTTCTTCTTCTCATCTTTCCTCCGTCTTGTTTTCCCTATCCATTCACCTTGTGTTTTATTTTATCTCGTGCGTACCCACATAAGTTTCTTCAAGTCATTCTTGGAGACACGTCAACCTCAAATTAAATAAAGCAACTGGATGTTTCCCAGAGGTCCTCCTGCGGCCTCTTTTCTTCCCTTTGGGTACCTCCTGAGTACTTGAGTGGTGTGGCAGAGGAAGCATGTGTTTGGGATTCTGCCTGATGGGCATTTGCAGCCTGACGGGCATTTGCACACCTGATGGGCATTTGCACGGGCATTTGCATCTGCCTCTCATTAGCTCCGTCACTTAGGGTGAGTGCTTTACTGTTCCGGATTCTTAGTTTCTTTGTGTCTGAGGTGGGGATTATAATGCTTTCTTTGCTAGGCGGTTGTGAAGATTAAAACAGATAATGGCTGCATATAAAGCACTGTTCCTGGCACATAGTAATGGCGTTCCTTCTTTCTTTCTTTCTTTCTTTTTTTTTTTTTGGCCATGCCACGCGCATGCAGGATCTTAGTTCCCCAACCAGGGCTTGAACCCGTGCCCCCTGCAGTGGAAGCGCGGAGTTTTAACCACTGGACCGCCAGGGAAGTCCCAAATGTTATGTCTTGACTTCCTTTCTTTCCCGAGAACTCATCTGCTCTTGGGGTTGCCACCATGATCCCTGAAGCTGACGACATCTAAGACTTCATTTTCTGTATGGCTTCTGGGCTGTTCTGAATTTCTCAGCGACTTCTGTGCCCTCCACTGGGATGGTAGAGCCGTCACCGTGGCCTTTCCCTCCTCAGCCACGTGCACTTTCGCGTTCTGTGCATCCAGCATCTGTCCCCCCGCCCCCTGCCTCCCTGGTTAGTGCTCCTCGCCGGCCTGTAGGCTTGACTCAGCCCCTCCTGCTCGGCACCTTGGCCGCGGCCCCCTCTTGCCTCCCCTGCGGAAAGCTGGCCCCACCAGCCCACTGAGCCCCATTTCCTACGGACTTCCTTAGTGTAAAATTGGAAGGACCTGTGTGTAGAGAAAGGCTTCACTGTAGATTCCTCTTTCCATCTGTAGAGCGTTTTACTTTGTGAAGCATGTCCTGTTCCGTTTGCCATTTTTTTTAGGAGAGGCTGTGATTTGAAGAAAAGGAAAACCTCTGCCTTTGCTCCTTAGTCGGTAGTACTTTGACTGGGGACTCACCTTCCTGTCTGTCCCTTGTTCTCTTCCTGTGGCTGGTGGACGTGACTCTTCTTACTCATGTGCCAGACACAGGATTGTGGTGCTAATAAAACTCAGGCCCTGCCTGCAGAGAGCGCCAGTTCCCTCGCTTCTCATCCTCAGCGTTCCTTCTTCTGTCCTGTATACCTTGTCTGCTCCAACACAGGACCTGCATGTGGTGGGAGGTTTGAGGGAATGTGCTGATGGAATGCGTTTTATTATGTTTCCGGGAAAATAGGAGAAGTGTTCAAGTGGAAAAGCCGCCTTTGTTTTTGAAAACCTGCTGAAATGACCTCTTGAATATTTTGGTTCTAGGACATGCTGGAAAAAAGTACTTATTGGGGAAATAATTTCAGATACAAATGAGAAGGCAAGTTTGGACATAGCCCAGAAAATATGCCATTATTTCATCAAGGAGAGTAAGGCTGTGCTTCAAAAGGTATGTTTCTAGAATATTGCGTTCTTTTCTTAAAGAAGTGTTTTGATGAAGAAGTTGTTTTGTACTGATACTTGTTGGATAGGGATAGTCCACCTTCTTAGGGTGTTGTTAATGCCTTAATAAATGAACACTGATGTAATCCGTGTTTTCACTGTTAACATGTGTCTACACCTTTTAATGGGTAAAATTATTGCATGAATTCTAGGTAATAGATTTTTAAGTTACTCTTTCCCTTTTATTTTTAAGTTTCTTTTAGTTAAAAAAAATTTTTTTTGGCCGGGTTCGGTCTTCGTTGCTGTGCGCGGGCTTTCTCTAGTTGCAGCGAGCAGGGCCTGCTCTTCGTCGTGGTGCGCGGGCTTCTCATTGTGGTGGCTTCTCTTGTTGTGGAGCATGTGCTCTAGGCGCGTGGGCTTCAGTAGTTGTGGCACGCGGGCTCAGTAGTTGTGGCATGCGGGCCCTAGAGTGTGCAGGCTTCTGTAGTTGCAGTGCGTGGGCTCAGTAGTTGCGGCCCACGGACTCTAGACCACAGGCTGAGTAGTTGCGGTGTATGGGCTTAGTTGCCCCGCGGCATGTGGGATCTTCCCTGACCAGGGATCGAACCCGTGTCGCCTGCATTGGCAGGCTGATTCTTAACCACTGCGCCACAAGGGAAGTCCTGTCTTTCCCTTTTATTTAATGAATATTTTAATTAAATGAGGAATTAGTTTATTTGAATGAAAACATTACTAGGATTAAAAAAAATAATTTTGTTGAAACTTGAAGACATTGTGTTGAGTGAAATAAACCACGACCCAAAAAGACAAATACCCTGTACTGTATGATTCCACTTAAATGAGATATCTGGAATAGGCAAATAAATAGAGACAGAAAGTAGAGTAGAGGTTACCAGGGATTTGGGGAGGGGGAAATGGGGAGTTAATGTTTGATGGGTACAGAGTTTCTGTCTGGGATGATGAAAAAGTTCTGGAGATGGATGGTGGCTGTGGTTATATAACACTGTGAATGTACTTAGTGCCACTGAATTGTACATTTAAAAATGGTCAGAACGTTAAATTTTATGTTTATGTATATTTTACTACACTAAAGAAAATCATTTAAAAATAACTTACCAGGTTTCTCATAAGAAAGATGAAGAAGTGGCTTTGATAAACCAACTAACTTTGGTAGAAACACTGTGGACAGAAGAGCTGAAGATTCTCCAGGCCTCTGCTGAGACCCTAACCAGTTTGCAAACAGCTTTTACGTAACTTCACCGAAGTGCAGGTGATCACCTCCAATGGTGGGTGTGACTTCTTAAACATTTTTAAACTAAGGTTTATTTTATACAGAATCATTTACAGTCAACGAGCGGTTTCTATTAAACAGTTATCTGCCTAATCCTACTCCCCTGCTTCTGTCTGTCTGTGGGGTGGAGTGGTGGCTGCTTGGGGACATCGAAGGGCATCTGTAGGGGCAGAGCAGGTCCTGGGGACTCCGTCCCATGGGCATTTCTGTTGCTGTCAAAGCAAATAGCAGTCTTGGAGGAAGACGTCCCAGGAACGTATGAATTGTCACGGGAGGGCGAGGCTGGGAGCCGGGGTCAGCCCGGGGCCCCGTTTGTGGTCTTCCTCTGGGTGTCCTGCTTCTTACCTGACTCAGTGGCCATAAAAGCACAAGACGTCGTGCTGCTCTGTGCTCTGACGCCAGCGGGTTAGGGTTGAGGGGCATGTGGCGTGTGGCGAGTGGCTGGGTGGCTTTGGAGGGGGCAGTGTGGGGCGGTGCCCAGCAGTCTGGGCTCCCAGCCGGGCTCCGCCCCCGCCGCTCTGAGCTAGAGCAACTCACTTCGAATCTTCCGTCCTTGACTGCCCATCTGGAAACGAGCTTGTTACGGGGGTCCCTGTGCTCCCACCTAGCAGCAGGGCCTGCGGCACAGGCCCCGGTGGTGCTGGACCTCCCCGTCTGTGCCTCCCCTGTCCGCTGAGGACCAGGGATCAGGTCACGGGGAGGCCCCTCCAGCCCTGACTACCTGTGATTTCTGTGCACAGAAAGCGAGTTCGTCCTTGTCGAGAGGAGCCTCACCGGTGGAGCCTCACCAGCCCTCCCTCTGTTTACAGTTTCCCAGAATGTGTTCAGATCTCTGGTCAGCCCGTGTGCCTTTCCCATGCTTTGTGGTGGGTGTTTAACCCTTTTATTCTGCTCCTTTTCTTCATTTTAATGGGGGTATTGGGAGGAATAGGAGATAAAGTTTTGTGCTCACTTGGTCATTTTGAATTCAGGCTTTGCTTTCTTTTTCTTTTTTTTTTTAAAAAGACAATACAAGCACTTTAGGCTGGTGACGGCACTCTGAGTATGGTTTTTATATAAAGTGTGCTCTAATTAGTACTTTTTAGATCTTGGCTCTGGATTTAAACTTCTCACAGCGTTTTCATGCCGGTCAATTAACAACTGTGAGGGGGTCAGAGCGGGTGTCATCATATATCCCAGAAGCAAATACGTGGTTATTATAAAAACTGGACGTTGTTGAAACATACGGTAGTAACATTTATTAAACGTTAGCGTCGCTGGGTCGAGGCCCTGTGCTCTGGCCTTGGTGCGCGGAGCTTTACGGAAGCCTCACAGCTGCCCAGTTTTACAAACAAAGACGGGAAGAAACGGCCTGAGAGCCCACACCTAGCGTATGGCAGAGCGGCGGTGCCCCTCAGCCGACCCTCCGGGGGACATGGGTCACAGCTCGGGGGGCGCCTGTGTCCGGAATTCCGCGCTCTCCTGACTCGGGTACGTGCCTCTCCCCCATCCTCACCGACGGCCGCGCTCCTCGCCCACAGGCCTTGCTGGGCGCGCGATTTCACTGCAGGTTTGTTGGGGAGTCCGCGACGGGGTCGGCCTCGCTGTCGCCGCCCTGCGATATGAGAGCGGGGATGAGAAACATCCCAGGAGCCGGTGCCTCCTCCGGCTGATGTGGCCGCGCCCGGTCCCACCGCCATTCCGTCCCCGGGAAGGCGCGAGCGCACAGGCGCCGCGTGGCTGGTCCCGGGGCGGAAGCGGGTCCTGCCCGCGGGGTGGGGGGGCGAGGGGCTGGCCTCTGTGCCCCGGGGACCCAGCGGCTCGGCCTGCCTGCCTTCCCGGCGGCGTGGACGCATCGAGCTGGCCGTTGCAGGAGGCTTCTGGGGGTTTCCAGGAGGACGGGGCGCGTCCCCGCACCTCGCTGGGCAGGGCTTACCTGACTGCCAGTTAGGGAAGAAGGGCTGGGCGCCCTGCGCAGCTCTTTCAGCTTCGCCCCTGGGGGAACCCAGCTCCGCCCAGCGCAGCCGTGCCTCAGTGGGGACGTCTGCTTGCTTCTGGGCCTCTGTGTAGGGAAACTGACCTAAGGCCATGGTTATGTTTTGACCTCTGTCCTTACCTAGGAGTATTTTTTATCCTTTTCAGAACTAGCGTGGGAAGGGGGTGTTATACACTCCTCAGGCCTCGGGGATCCCTGGATGGGTCATGGGGGGTGGGGGCTGCCCCAGCCCCGGCGTTTCTGTTGCCCAGAGTCCTGTCTTCCCTGCCCTGTTTTCAGCCTTCCCCAGAAGCGAATTCCTCTCGTGAAGCTCAACAAAAAACAAGTGAACGGGGCCCACTCACCTCAGGGGTCAGAGTTAGAAATAAAACATCTTCATTATTGTATCTTGAGCATCTCTGCCTGTTCATAGATGCAGTTGAGGTTGACTTTGTTGTTGTTGTTTTTTTAAAGATTTTTTTGATGTGGACCATTTTTAAAAAAGTCTTTATTGAATTTGTTACAATTTTTGCTTCTGTTTTATGTTTCCGTTTTTTGGCTGCGAGGCATGTGGGATCTTAGCTCCCCGCCCAGGGATCGAACCCTCACCCCCTGCATTGGAAGGCGAAGTCTTAACCACTGGACTGCCAGGGAAGTCCCCTGCGACTCTGCTTTTTAGTAGCTGTAGTGTGTTTCATGATACACTATACCAGGGGTTCACCAACTTTTTCTGTAAAGGACCAAATAGTAAATATTTTAAGCTTTCTGGGCCATATGGTCTTTGTCCCGACTGTAGTACACAGCAGCTATAGACAATGTATAGACATGCATGACTGTGTTTCAGTAAAGCTTGATTTACCAAGACAGGCCACGGGCCGTGGGGTGCTGACCCTGCACTACGACAGCATCATTTATTTTTCCTGTCCCCTATTTGTGGACATTTACGACCTAAATATATTAATTCTCACTTGAGAGTGCTTTATACCTTTAGAAATTAAAGCCCCTCGCCCCCCAACGGGAAAAACTTCTCAGACCCATGTGGACTTGTGCTTTAGTTGTCCGTGGTTAGAAAAAATGAACAATGACAAGAAGCAAGTACTCAGAGACATTGACACATGAGAGCTGTTTCATCATCCATGACAGATCTACCCTTATTTGTAAACAGCAGTATAATAAGGGCCTACTGTATAGCACGGGGGACTCTACTTAATGCTCTGTAATGACCTATATGGGAAAAGAATCTAAAAAAGAGTGGATATATGTACATGTATAACTAGCAGAACATTGTAAATTAACTATACTCCAATAAAAATTAATTAAAAAAAAAGAAAACAAAAGTATAAGACTTTCAGTTTGCAGATGACGCTTGGTGTATAAATGCATTCAGACTCTTTGCAAGAAACGCGTGGCTCCTGTGGACAGTCTGGCCCTCAGGGCGAACCCCAGGGAGGTCACACACCGCCTCCCTAGGCTCCTCCTTGCCCGTCCCTGTGAGGGCCAGCACCCCACGTCTGCCACACAGGGGGGCAGCCTGCACTGTCCCTTACCAGCAGAACTGTTTGCTCCCTTCTCCCATGTACCACCTCTCCCCCCCACTACCATTGTTCTCCTTCCCCCTTTTCTGTTTTCTCTCTCCTAGGCCTTGGGCAGGCCTGAGGTTCGTAGTACACCCACCCTTGCTGGTATCTGGTTCCGGAGTGTGTGGGTGGTAAACCTCCCAGGGCTGCCTTGGCCTGAGGGGGCAGACACCAAGAAGTGAAGGATGGTTCGAGGCATGCCTGAAATCTTTCAAGCTAAAAACAGAGGAGACTCTCCTCCGACTGGGGCACTTTAAGTGCTTCTGCCTGAAGGTGGAGACTGTTAATGACCTTTCAGGAAATCAGCGCAGTAATGCTGTGAAAATGGCTTTCACTGAAACACCTGGACGCACCCTTGGAGGGGAGTCCGGGCACAGAAATGGGGGACTTAGTTTAGCTCCTCCTTTAGTTGGTAAACCGCAGCTATATTCTGTGATAGATTAGTGTTGGGCAGCAGTAAGTTTTGTCCCGAGGAGGAGAGTATAACAAAACCTGTTTTGGGTTGTCAGCTGACATGTGAATAGAGAGCTTTGTCAGGAATGCCACCATGTTGGTTTACTTGGAAAAGAGCTTTGTTTTTACAGGTCCAGGAAGTCATATGTGAATTAAAGGGAAAGGAAGATTAGGAGGAAGGCCTGATGCACTTTTCTACATCCCTGCCAATGTACCACACACACCAGTGTCATTGTATCACATACGCCAGGGTCATTGTACCACAGGCCACAACGTCATACCACATACAGCAATGCGGTGTACCACATACATCGGTGTCATTGTACCACATACAATGATACAATGTGTCATGTACAGCAGTGCCATCTGCTATCTCTCCAGGGCTGTTCCCGCTCACCTTGCAGAGGGCATATCTCAGTCTTCATCATTTTGTTGTAACCTTTCCTTGAGGGGATATTTTCTTGTTTAATTTCCTTCTGTTCCATGTAGTTTTAACATCAGGCTATGAGTAAACTTAAAAAAAAACTGCTCACAGAAATATAGTTAGATTTAAGAAACATGTAAGGTTACCGTTTCACACCCTCTCGCACAGCAATCGTAAGAAAAGTGGATAATAACCCGTGTTGTTGAGGATATGGAGAAATCGGAACCCCACACACTGCTGGTGGGAAAGAAAGATGGTGTAGCTACTTTGGAAAATAGTTTGGCAGTGGCTCAAGAGGTTGATAAGCATAGAGTTATTTTATGACCCAGCAATTCCCCCTTTAGGTACATACCCAAGAGAATTGAAAACATATGTCCACACAAAAACATGAGCATGAATATTCATAGCAGCATTATTATTTTTTTTTCAAGCTTTATTTTTTTTATTTTTATTTTTTTTTTGCTTTATAACAAATTTAATCAGTTATACATATACATATGTTTCCATATCCCCTCCCTTTTGCGTCTCCCTCCCACCCTCCCTATCCCACCCCTCCAGGCGGTCACAAAGCACCGAGCTGATCTCCCTGTGCTATGCGGCTGCTTCCCACTAGCTCATAGCAGCATTATTCATAACAGCCCCAAACCCAGATGTCCATCAGTGGATGAATGGATAGATAAACAAAATGTGGTCTTCCCGTAAAATGGAATATCATTCAGCCATAGAAAGGAATGAAGTCCCAACACATGCCACATGGATGGACCTTAAAAACGTTACGCTAAGTGAAAGAATTCGGTCACAAAAGGCCACATAGAATTTTATTTGCATGAAATTTCCAGAATAGAGATTGAAGGTAGATTAGCAGGTGCTGTGGCGTGGGGCAGGGTGCTCGAGGGATTGGAGGGTGACAGCCAAAGAGTAGGGGGTTTCTTTCTGGGTTGATGAAAATGTTCTAAAATTGTGGTGATAGTTGCACAACTCTGAATATACTAAAACCCACTGAATTATATACTTTAAATGGGTGAATGGTATGGCATGTGAGTTATATTTCAATAAAGCTATTCTTTTAAAAAAAGTAGAGTTAGTACCTATTGGAGAATTCTATCCCTCTTCTTTTTTAATTTTTTAAATTGGTTTTTGGCCACGCCACCGTGCGCTTGTGGGATCTTAGTTCCCTGGCGAGGGGATTGAACCTGCGCCCTCGGCAGTGAAAATGCGGGGTCCTAACCACTGGACCGCCAGGGAGTTCAATTCTGTCCCTCTTCTCATGCTCAGCTAACACTTTTTCACAGGCAGGGCTAGAGTTTGTCAGTCTGATGACGATGGTAGAGGCCTGGCAGCGTTAGGTCCCCTGCCCCACGCGTGACATTTAGCACCTCATTTAATTCTTACAATGATCTGTGCGGTCATAACTTTCCTGATTTTGTAAATGTGGAGACAAAGGTTCAGAAAGGTAGAGTTATTGCTGAGGTCACACAGCTATAGGATTCAAACCTCGGTCAACCTCCATACCCCACTCTCCTAAAGTTGATGCTTCTGTGACTGTCTGAAGCACAGGTGGGCTTAGGTGGGCACCTGCCCTCACCTGATGAGGACCACGTGGACTCAGTGGAGCTGGAGTGGTCGCCCTTGGATGAGCATTTGGAGGGCTGGGATCTGCGGTCCTGTTGTTGAAGCACGTTCCCTCCTGGCTTGATCACTGGCCTTCTCTTGACAAGCAGAGACGCCTTAGTACATGGAAGAGCAGACTCAGGGCCCAGGGAACCTGACTTCACATTGACCCTGAGAGGGCGTGTTATTAGCCACGTTTTAGAGAAAAGGAAACAGGCTCCGAGGAGAGAAGGAATGCGGAGTGACGTGAGGGTGGCAGTGAGGCTGCTCTCCATCGCAGGCAGGAGGAGCCTTTATTAGGAGCACGTTTGTCACGGTGGGGTCCCCTGACCCTGGCATCAGAGACAGCCAGGGGACACGAGCCCAGTCCAGACCCACTGAGTCAGTCTCTGGGAGGTAGGTCCGGGAATGTGTACTTGTTGAGGCCCCAGGTGATGTCAGGGCGTGCTGTCTGCAAACCACTGACCTAGAGACACCAGAGGAGGGGCTGCGCCCTGGTCCCTGGTCCCAGGGCTTCAGCTGTCATTTCACAGGTTCTTGAGGTGAAGTGTTAGACAGGCCTGACCCTCGATCATGTGACTCCGACCCTGGGCCTCTGAATACGTGTAGCATCAGAGGGTGGCAGTGAGAGACGTCCTTGGGGTGATCCACTCTGACCCCTTATTTTGTGGGTGAAGCTCCCAGACAGTGAGAAGCTTGCTCTGGGCCATGGACTTAGCATCAGAACCCACATTTGCTTGCTGTTTCTAGCAGACTTTCTGCTTTCCTGCATCCTCCTTCCAGAGTGTAAGATCCAGATACTGTCCCAAATGAACTCCCCAAACTGTATTCTTCCAGGGAAGAATCAGAAAGTGGGAGCGGGGCTGTTGGAGGAGAAAGGGAAGCCGTAGCGTCAGCCTGAGAAGGGTTTGAGAAGGGACGCACTGGAGCTGAGTCCTTCCTGGGTTTGGCCACTGTCCTCATTTCAGCCCCTCCTCTGGTCTCACGGTGGCTCTGGGATGCACGTATTATGTCTTTATTAGATGTGAAGAAACTGAGGCATAGTGGGGTCAGGGGACTTATCCTACATCATACACTTGGGGTTTGACCCCAGGAGTGTCTGAGTTCAAGTCTATCACCTGTCAGCCACCCCTGTTTCTGCCTCCAAAGATGGGCAACCTAGGGTGCAGGGTATAGGGATGGGCCACCTGAGAGCAGTTTTTGTTATGTCTCATTTTTGTGTTACAATGGGCGGCCTCATTGGCCACAAGGAACCGGCAGCACCGAGCTTTGAGGAGAAAGAAGGCCTGTCTGGAAGTCCCTGCGGGCCAAGCCCTCTCCCTGCAGCCTGACTTTTTGTGGTGGAATTTCAGTTTTCCAGCCTCTCCCACTCACCGTGAAGACCCACATCCCATAAAGGACAGCAGGTCTTATTAGAGGGGCAAGAAAGGGGAGAGTGGTCCCGCCAGGCAGGCTTCTCCCATTCCGGAGGAATTTGTCCTGGGCTGGGGATCCCTGTTGATATCAAGGGTCCCTGTCCAGCTCTGCAGCTCTGGCCACAAGCATTCGGACGCCTTCTGGTGCCTAGAATCAGAAGGTGAGGCAAAACCCAGGACTGACTGCAAAGCATCTAGTAAGCAGTTATTAGGGCAGTAAGTAATTGCAGTTCTAACTTTGCCCTTTTCACAAAGGGAGACTCTAAACTGATTAAGAGGAGAGGGAGTTTCAGGAGATCATTGAGGAAGCAGGTCACCTATAGAGCATGTTGGAGATGGGCAGCACAGACCTTCGATTCTCAGGTCATCTCTGGGACTCAGTGTCCTGGGTGACTAGCCTCTGAGCCTCAGATAGTGAAGGTGGGACCAGCGGTTCGCAGCTTTAACCATTCAAGGGAATCACATGTGGAGCCTTTTTAAAAAACTTTATTGAGGAATAATTGACAAATATAATTGCATATATTTAAAATGTACAACATGATGATTTGATATATTGATACATGCTCATTATAGAATGATTACCAAGATCAAGATAATTAACGTATCTATTATCTCACACAGTTAACTCATTGTGTGTCTGCAGGTACGTGCGCATGCATGTGTATGTGTGTGTGTGTGGTGGGAATGCTTAAGATTTACTTTCAGCAACTTCAAGTCCACAATACCATATTATTAACTAGTCACCACGTTGTGCATTAGATCCGCAGAACTTATTCTTCTGATAATTGAAATTTATACCCTTTGACATTTCCCCCCCTTCCAACCCCTGATAACCACCATTCTATTTTCTGTTTCTATGAAATTGGATTTTTAAAAAAATTCCACATATAAGTGATATCATAAGTATTTGTCTTTCTTGATCTGGGTTATCTCCAAATTCATCCACGTTGTCGCAAATGACAGGATTTCATTCTTATGTTTGAGTAATATTCCATTGTATATATGTGCCACATTTTCTTTATTCATTCATCTGTTGAAGGACATTTTAAGTTGTTTCCATATCTTGGCTATTGTGAATAATGCTGCAATGAACATGGGTGTATGGATATTTCTTTGAGATACTGATTTCAGTTCCTTCAGATATAACCCAGGAATGGGATTGCTGGGTCACAGGGTAGTTAAATTTTTACCTTTTTGAGGAACCGCCATACTGTTTTCCATAATGGCTGTATCAGTTTACATTTCCATCAGTAGTGTATAAGGGTTCCCTTTTCTCCACATCCACACCGACACTTGTTATCTTTTGTCTTTTTGATAATAGCCATCCTAGCAGGTGTGAGGTGGTTTTGATTTGCATTTCCCTGATGATTAGTGATGTTGAGCACCTTCTCATGTAACTTTTGTATGCCTTCTTTGGAAAAATGTCTATTCAGGTCCTTTGCCTGTTTTTAAATTGGATTATTTGCTTTTTTGCTATTGAGTTGTATGAGTTCTTTGCATATTTTCAGGTACACAATTTGTGAATATTTTCTCCCATCCTGTAGGCTGACTTTTAAAATTATTGCTTGTTTGCTTTGCTGTGTAGAATCTCTTTAGTTTGATACAGTTCCACTTGTTTATTTTAGCTTCTGTTGCCTGTACTTTTGATATCTTATCTAAGAAGTGATTGCCAAGACCACTGTCAAAAATCTTTTCCCCTATGTTTTCCTCCAGGAGTTTTACAGTTTCAGGTCTTACATTTAAGTCTTTGATCCATTTTGAGATAATTTTTTTGTGTGGTGTAAGATAGCAGTCCATTCTTTTGCATGTAGATATCTGGTTTTCTCCGCACCATTTGTTAGAAGAGATTATTCTTTCTCCAATGTGGATTTTTGGTACCCTTTCAAAAATTAGTTGACCGTATATGTGTGGGTTTATGCCTGGGCTCTCTGTTCTGTTCCACTGGTCTATGTGACTGTTTTTATGCCAGTACCATACTTTTTTGATTATTGTAGCTTTGTAATATAGTCTGAAATCAGGACATATGATACCTACAACTTTGTTCTTCTTTCTCATGACTACTGTGGCTCTTCAGGGTCTTTTGTGGTTCCATACAAATTTTAGGGTAGTTTTTTTTCTGTTTCTGTGAAAAATGCCATTAGAATTTTGATAGGGATTGCACTGAATCTCTAGAACACTTTGGGTAGTATGGACATTTTCATAATATTAATTCTTCCAATCCATGAACATGGAATAGATTTACATTTATTTGTGTCTTCTTCAGTCTGTTTCAACACTGTCTTATAGTTTTAAGTACAGGTCTTTCACATCCTTGGTTAATTTATTCCTAAGTATTTTATAGTTTTTTTTTTTTTTTTTTTTTTGTGGTTCGCGGGCCTCTCACTGTTGTGGCCTCTCCCGTTGCGGAGCACAGGCTCTGGACGCACAGGCTCAGCAGCCATGGCTCACGGGCCCAGCCACTCTGCGGCATGTGGGATCTTCCTAGACTGGAGCATGAACCCGTGTCCCCTGCATCGGCAGGCGGACTCTCAACCACTGCGCCACCAGGGAAGCCCTCAATGTGTTCTTGAATTCAGTTTGCTAGTATCTTGGTGAGGATTTTTGCATCTGTGTTCAACCTCTGATGATTGACCTATAATTTTCTTTTCTTGTAGTGTCCTTGTCTGGCTTTGGTATCTGGGTAATGCTGATCTTGTAAAATGAGTTTGGAAGTTTTCCTTCCCCTTCAGTTTTTTAGAAGAGTTTGAAAAGGATTGGCATTAATTTTTCTTTAAATGTTTGGTAGAATTCACCTGTGAAGTCATCTGGGCTTTTATTTGTTGGAGATTTTTGATTACCCATTTAATCTCCTTACTCATTATTGGTCTGTTCATACTTTCTATTAATTCATGATTCATTCTTGGTAAGTTGTGTGTTTCTAGGAAATTATCCATTTCCTCTAAATTAATTCATTAGCATATAGTTGTTCATGGTAGTCTCTTATGATCCTTTGAATTTCTGTGGTATCAGTTATAATGTCTCTTCTTTCATTTATAATTTTATTAATTTGAGTAGTCTCTTTTTTTTCTTAGTCTAGCTAAAGGCTTGTCAATTTTGTTTATCTTTTCAAAAAACCAACTCTTAGTTTTGTTGATCTTTTCCTATTGTCTTTCTCATCTCTATTTCCTTTATTTATATTCTAATTTTTATTTCATTCCTTATGCTAACTTTGGGCTTAGTTTATTTTTCCTTTTCTAGTTCCTTCAGAAGTAAGGTTAGGTTGTTTATTTGAGATCTTTTTTCTTAATATAGGCATTCATTGCTATAAACTTCCCTCTTAGAACCACTTTTGCTGCATCGCATAAGTTTTTGTATGTTGTGTTTCTATTATTGTTTGTCTCTAGATATTTTTTTATTCCTTCTTTGACCTGTTGGTTGTTCAGAAGTGTGTTGTTTAATTTCCACGTATTTGTGAAGTTTCCAGCTTTCCTCGTTACTGATTTCTAGTGTCATACCATTGCGGTTGGAAAAGATACTCAATATGATTTCAGTCTGCTTAAATTTATTAAGACTTGTTTTGTGACCTAACATGATTTACCCTGGAGAATGTTTCATGTGTGCTAGAGATGAATGTTGGATGGACTGTTCTTTACATGTCTATTAGGTCTATTTGACTGAAAGTGTCTTTCAAGTCCATTTTTAAAATTGATTCTCTCTGGATGATCTACCCATTGTTTAAGGTGAGGTATTGAAATCACCCACGATTATTGCACTGCTATCTATTTTTTGCCTTCAGCTTTATTAATAATTGTTTAATATATTTAGATGCTTCAATACTGGGTGCATATATGTTTACAATTGTTATATCCTCTTGATTAATTAACCCCTTTATCATTATAACAATATAATGACCTTCTTTGTCTTTTGTTACAATGTTTGACTTAAAGTCTATATTGTGTGATATAAGTATAGCTGTCTCAGCTCTCTTGGTTTCCATTTACATAAAATATCTTCACTTTCAGCCTGTGTCTTTAAAGCTTACATGACTCTCTTCTAAGCAGTATATATAGTTGGGTTTTGTTTTTTTATCCATTCAGTTACTTTTTGCCTTTTAAATAGAAAATTTAAACCATTTACATTTAGAGTAGTTATTGATAGGCAAAGACTTACTATTGCTATTTCATTAATTTCTTTCTAATTGTTTTGTAGTTTCTTTGTTCCTCTCTTCCTTTCTTGCTGTCTTTCTTTGTGAGTTGATTTTTTTTTTTTTTTTTTTTTGCGGTACGTGGGCCTCTCACTGTCGTGGCCTCTCCCGTTGCGGAGCACAGGCTCCAGACGCGCAGGCTCAGTGGCCAAGGCTCACGGGCCCAGCCGCTGCGCGGCATGTGGCATCCTCCCGGACCAGGGCATGAACCCGTGTCCCCTGCATCGGCAGGTGGACTCTCAACCACTGTGCCACCAGGGAAGCCCGAGTTGATTTTTTTTATAGTGGTATGCTTTGATTCTTTTTTTCTTTATCATTTATGTATCTATACAGTAGATACTTTTTGCTTTGTGGTTACCATGAGGCTTTCATAATACACCTTGTTATTATAACTGTTAAACTTATAACTTAACTTCAGTTGCATAAAAGTGTTCTCCACATTTACTTGCTCCCACCCTCAACTTATATTGTTGTTGTCCCAATTTACAACTTTTTTTTTTTTTTTTTTTTGCGGTACGCGGGCCTCTCACTGCTGCGGCCCCTCCCATTGCGGAGCACAGGCTCCGGACGCACAGGCTCAGCATCCATGGCTCACGGGCCCAGCCGCCCCGCGGCATGCGGGATCCTCCCGGACCGGGGCACGAACCCATATCCCCTGCGTTGGCAGGCGGACCCCCAAGCACTGCGCCACCAGGGGAGCCCTACAACTTTTTATATTATGTATCCATTAACAAAATATTGTAGCTATAATTATTTTTAAGACTTTTGTCTCTTAGCCTATATGCTAGAGTTCAAAGTGACTTACACACCACCAGTACAGTATTAGGGTATTTTGAATTCTACAATACCTTCACCAGTAAAGATGATACTTCCATGTTTTCATGTTACTAATTAGTGTCTTTTTGTTTCAGCTTGAAGAACTCCCATTAGCATTTCTTGTAAGGCAGGTCTAGTGCTGATAAATTCCCTCAGCTTTTGTTTTTCTGGGAAAGTCTTTATTTCTCCTTCATTAATGAAGTACAGTTATGCTAGATAAAGTATTCTTGGTGAATAGTTTTTTTCCTTGAGCATTTTGAGTGTGTCATCCCCTCTTCTGGCCTGCAAGGTTTCTGCTGAGAAATTTGCTGATAGCCTTATTGGGATTCCCTTGTATGTGATGAGTCTCTTCTCTTTCTGTTTTAAAATTTCTCTCTTTGTCTTTGATCTTTGAGAGGTTAATTATAATGTATCTTGGTGAATATCTCTTTGGGTTATATCTATTTGGGGACCTTTGGGTTTTATGTACCTGGATAGCCATGTCTCTCTCCAGATTTAGGAATTTTTCAACTATGATTTCTTTAAATATGTTTCTGTCCTTTTCTTTCTCTCTTCTTTTGTTTTGTTTTGTTTGATAGTGTCCCATAATTCACATAAGTTTTCTTCAGTCTTTTTCAATCTAATTTTTTTCTCCTCTGTCTGGATAATATCAAGAAATCTATCTTGGAGTTCACAGATTCTTTTTTTTTTTTAGTTTTTAAAATTTTATTTTTGGCTGCATTGGGTCTTTGTTGCTGCACGTGGGCTTTCTCTGGTTGCGGAGAGCAGGGGCTACTCTTCGTTGTGGTGTGCGGGCTTCTCACTGCGGTGGCTTCTCTTGTTGCGGAGCAGGGGCTCTAGGCTCACGGGCTTCAGTAGTTGCAGCACGCAGGCTCAGTAGTTGTGGCACGTGGGCTCTAGAGTGCAGGCTCAGTAGTTGTGGCGCATGGGCTTAGTTGCTCCGTGCCATGTGGGGTCTTCCTGGACCAGGGATCGAACCCGTGTCCCCTGCATTGGCAGGCGGATTCTTAACCACTGCGCCACCAGGGAAGTCCGAGTTCACAGGTTCTTTATTCTGCCTGAGAGCTTCAACAGCTCTGTATTGCATTTTTTCATTCCTTTCATTGTGGTCTTCAGGTCCAGAGTTTGTTCGGTTCTTTTTAAAAATGACTTCTGTCTGTTGAACTTTGTTCATTTATTGTTTTCCTGAATTTGTTAAGTTGTCTTCTCCTAAATCTTGCTGAACTTCCTAAAATAATATTTATTTATTTATTTATTTTTTGTGGTACGCGGGCCTCTCACTGTTGTGGCCTCTCCCGTTGCTGATCACAGGCTCCAGATGCGCAGGCTCAGCAGCCATGGCTCACGGGCCCAGCCGCTCCGCGGCATGTGGGATCTTCCTGGACCAGGGCACGAACCTGTGTCCCTTGCATCGGCAGGCGGACTCTCAACCACTGCGCCACCAAGGAAGCCCTAAAATAATTATTTTGAATTCTTTTTTTTTTTTTTTTGCGGTACGTGGGCCTCTCACTGCTGTGGCCTCTCCTGTTGCGGATCACAGGCTCTGGACGCGCAGGGTCAGTGGCCATTGCTCACGCGCCCAGCCACTCCGCGGCATGTGGGATCTTCCCAGACCGGGGCATGAGCCCGTGTCCCCTGTATCGGCAGGCGGACTCCCAACCACCGTGCCACCAGGGAAGCCCTGAATTCTTTTTTTGGTAACTCGCAGATCTCCATTTCTTTGGGATTGGTTACTGGAAAATCATTATGTTCCTTTGGTGGTGTCATGTTTCCTTGCTTTTTCATATTTCTGATGGCTTTGCATTGATGTCTGTGCATTTGAGGATGCCTTCACTTTTTGGACTGGCTTCAGTGGGAAAAGACTTTCACCTAAATGTGGTTGCAAGGGTGCTAGCCTGGTGGGATACAGTGTCTTTCATTCTTGGAAGGCACAGCAGCATAGTCTCCACACAGCTCTGTCAGCTGAGGTCATCGTAGGTGCAGACTGCTGGAATATTCTGTGGCCAAGACTGCCAAGGTCCTATGGGTAGGAGTGGCAACAAAGGCTTTTGGGAACTTCGGAGGTGAAGGTTGCTGGGGTCTTCTGCTTTTCCCGTGGGAGGAAGTTCTAGCCAATGGGATCCCTCTTGGCTGTGGTCTGTTGTGCTGGCCAACAGTAGCAGTGGAGCTGGAGTCCTGGGACCACTTGCTGCGGCGGCATCGCTTGTGTCTAAGGTGTGGGCATGTACAGGTGGCCTGTGGAACCAAGGTCTGGGTCTCTGGGTCTCACCACAGTGACTCTGGCTGGCGGGGGGTGGTGATGCAGCAGTGGCACAGACCCTGGGGTGACAAGGTGCAGCAATGGCTTGGTCCTCAGCCCCAGGGGGCAGGGGGCAGTAGCAGCACAGCCTGAAGATGGTGGGTTGAAGTCCCACCTTTGACCCCAGGGGGCAATTGTAGGACGGTCGTAGCACCTACCTGGTGGTGGCTTGTTAAACCCTTGTGTTAGGATCCAGGGAGCAGGGCTCAGGGCAGTGGCAGTACCTCTGGCAATGACAGTTCCGAGCTTTGACCTGGGACCGAGGGGCAGGGCTGGGAGCACTGATAGTGTGTTTTGGCCATGATGATTCATGGTCATGGGGTTGGGGCTCAGGGCAGCCCCATCAGTGATGATTCAGAGCCAAGACCTGGGAGCTGGGTGTGAGGCTCAGGGCAGTAACAGGGTGGTGCTGGTAATGGTCAGAGTGTGACCTGGGACCCAGAGGGTGGCGCTCAGGGCAGCAGAGGCTGCCCTGGAAATGGTGGCACAAAGCTGTGACCTGAGACTGAGAGCAGGGCTTGGGGCAGCCGTGGCTCCCATCATGTACACGATGATGCACTGCAAGGTCCTGATCCCAGAGAGTGGGGCACAGCGGTGCCCGGGGCCTCTGAGGACAGAGACAGCTCCAGCCCTAGGGAGGGGACATGGTTGTGAGTACTCCGGGCAGCTCCGTCAGCTGGGATCAGCGTTGGTGTAGACGGGGGGAGACCTCAGTAGCAAAGGCTGCAGACGTACACAGTGGTGAGGCTTGCTGGGCTTCTGCTTTCCTTTTCTCCAGGAGGTGGAATTCCTCTGGGGGTGATCTCCCTGGCACTCAGGCGCTCTTGACTTGAGGCTGGGGTAACACAGGTAAAATGCTTCCTGTACTTTTTTACATGGCCATCCTTGGTTTTTGAGCCATGCAGGATTTTTGATGCTTCTTCATTGTATTCCAGAGCTTTCCCTGAGCTATTTTTTAAATTTTTATTTATTTATTTATTTATTTATTTATTTTTGGCTGTGTCGGGTCTTTGGTTCTGTGCGAGGGCTTTCTCTAGTTGCGGCAAGTGGGGGCCACTCCTCATCGCGGTGTGCGGGCCTCTCACTATCGCGGCCTCTCTTGTTGCGGAGCACAGGCTCCAGACGCGCAGGCTCAGTAGTTGTGGCTCACGGGGCCAGTTGTTCCGCGGCATGTGGGATCTTCCCAGACCAGGGCTCGAACCCGTGTCCCCCGCATTGGCAGGCAGATTCTCAACCACTGCGCCACCAGGGAAGCCCTCCCTGAGCTATTTTTGTTGGTTTGCAGTTGTTTATTGTTTTTGTGAGGAGATGAACATTGGGACCTCCTAGCCCTCCACCTTGCTGATGTCACCTCCCTCTCACATGCAGTGCTTTAAAAACTGCAGAGGCCGGAGTCCCATCCCGAGGGTCTGATTTAATTGGTCTGGGGTGTGCCAACATCCTGGGGGTCCTAAAGCTCCCAGGTGACTTTGCTCTTCACCGGAGTTTCCTTTCTGAGTCTCTGGGCTCTAGGAACAAGCTCCTTTAACTTCTCCCAGCTGGAACATTCTGGATTTTCAAGCCTACAATCACAATAGTTTTGGGAGGCAGGAGAGAGAATGCCAGTTGCTGTACCACTGAACAAGTTTATGCTGCCTAAATAATTTCTAAAATAGTACCAGTCCATGCTGAGTACAGATTAATCCAAAGCACAAATGGTTTAACATTCAGTTCAGCCAGGACAGTGAAATATGAGTGGCCAGACCACAACAGGTGCTCAGTACTTTTTAGTTCTTTTCACAAGTCTCCTTTAAAAACAAGCTATACCTGTGAGTGTCCCAAGTGTTATGGTTGATGCCTGAAAAATATGAAATGGATCTCTGAATCTGTGGGACTTTGCAGTGAGCTCGAGACACTTCCATCTTTGAACACTGGATGGCACAAGAAGACCGCTGGGCTGAGGATGCTGACTCAGGTCCTCGAGGCGACCGTCAAAATCAGGCAACAGGGAGTGTCATTTTTTTTTTTCAGATGTTAGGATCCAGACAAGGCAAAAAAGAACTCTATGTGTTGCTACTGGGATAAAATGCAGACTTCATATTCTCTTGTGGGCCGTTGGATCTCCTTGGGTGAGAAACGCAGACAGATCAACCATAGTTCAAAGTGATGGCTGACAGAGAAGGGACTTGGCCAGAATTTTTCACACCAGGTAGCAGGTTTTAATTAATTTTTCACACCGGCTAGCAGGTTTCAATTTCTATTCTATTTAATTTCTATCACTGGGAGCAGGGAGACAGATCCTGACTTACAGGCAAAAAGAGCAAGGGTCGCTTTGGCGTTTAAACTGACCACCCACACAAAGAAAAGGGGGCTACTCTTGTGACCCCTCTTCTGCCAGATGCTTCTAGAATTAGAAAGTGGTCCATTTGGTGGAGAGCTGGAAAGGAGCCACTTCTTCCCAACCAGTGGGAGGGCTGCCGGTCTGTTGTTAGAGGCGTGCGTTTGATCTGAGGACAGAGCTTCAAAGTAGAGTGAAAACGACACCAGGGTGTCCTTGGACTGCTCTGTCTACAGATGACTGACAGGCTCCAGATCCCACATGGCTGGGGCAGTGACGTGACCCAGCACACACCACCTAGTGACTGCACAGTCGGGGGCGGGGGCTCATTTGAAACGATCTCTTTGGTCCGCTGGACTTCCCCAGTGCCTCTGTGATCTGTGCTTCTATCAAGATGAATTCAACTTGCAGATCAGGGGAGCTCTGATCACGGTTTCTCCCTTCTCACTCTCTTCTCCTTCCACCCCTCTTGCTGTTTATACACATCCCATCCTTGTCTTGAGTGGGTGTTTGTTTTCTCTTGGGCATTTCATCGAGAGCGTGCTACCAAGACCTGGATGAGGCCCTTACTACGGTATTGAAGTTTTTCCCCTTATTTGGAAGAGTAAACTACAGATGACAGTTTCTCTGATTGGAGTTGCCGTACTGGTGGTGGCCGGCTGTTTGGGAAACACATCCTGCTTCAGAGTATTCATGTGGGGATAATGAGCTCTTTGTAATTGTTGTGGTTCAATATTCAGGCCAGGGGACCACACCGTAGCCCAGGTTGGGAGCCGTGGCGCACATGGACACAGCCATCAGCAGAAATTGTATGAAAAAGGAAATATTCTCTCTCTGTATTTACAAGGCAGCGTTTCTGATACCAGTAGGAGCAAAATATTGGCAGTGAGCAACTCTTCGAATTCATCAACTTTCTTTTATAGTTTGTGAGTGGCAGGAGTCTCTGGGGGGGGCACTGCCACTGAAAATGTCCCTCAGGAAGCTAACGAAGCACTGTCAGCATCTTTTATTGGGGTGGCTTGCCCTAGAACCCTGCTTCTCAAAAGCTGGTCTGGAGACCAACAGAATCAACAGTACCAGGAGCTTGTGAGAAATGCAGAGTCTCAGGCCCTGCCCTGAACCTACTGGGAGCTAGAGAAGCAGTGCCGCAGAAGTGTGACTGGCTCTGGGGTCCAAGCCATTGTGGCAGAGAATTCCCAGTCTCCTGGACCAGTCATTCGGACCATCGGCAAGACATCTGGCGCAGTTGGGGGACGCCCATCCTTGACACGAGGGCGCTGTTTGCGGGGCCCTGGGGCTCTGCTGGGAGGATCCACGAGGCCAGATCCTTGGCGATTATCATAGTTTTGCCCCTTTGACTTTGGGGGATGGCTGTTCCCAAATTCCTCGGAAGTGCCAGGGGAGGCGGCCTGACGGAAGCCACCCAGCTCCTTACCCCCACCCCTTGCTGCAGCTGCTGGGCAGTCGGCTGTGGAACCCCAGTCTCCCTAACGTCCATTTCTGAGGTTCACGTTCACGGGGAAAACATAGATCCCCATGCAGCGGTGCGGTTCTGAATTCACTGAGCCACTGCAAATGCATGGGGGCTGGTGGGCCTCGAGTGGAAGAGTCCAGGGGCTTTCAGACCTGGCCGTGGTGTTAACTTAGGAGGAGAAAGGAGCCTTCACACACCTACAGCTTCTTTCTGGCCATTTCCATGAGCTGCTTTCTGATTCCCTACAGCACTAAGGTTGAGTGTTGGGATGAGTTTCCTTGGAGCCTTGAAGCATGAGGCAGTGGTGGTGGTGGGGATGGATTCGGTCTTCGCTTATCTGAGGCCACCCGTGGGTTCTGGGACAGAAAGACCTCAGAAGCGGAGGAGATTTCGGGAGCGATGGGGCGTGGGAAGGATCAGCCAGCTTCACTCTGAGTGCTGGCTGTGCCTTTTCTTTCTTGTGGCCTGGGTTCCCTGCAGGTTCTGACATGCTCCAAGCTCAGATCCCAGCCAGTCGGAGGTGCTGGCAGCCCAGGGCATTCTGGCCAGGTTGGTTTCACGGCATTGTTCTCACCCATTAGCTCATATTATGCAGAATGGGGTGGGGGCAGTGCCTGGTGTCCTTTCCTTTGTTTATAGACATATTTTTCTTTGTGAGGGGGAAAAAAAGAGCTGACTCCCTTTTAAGGGACATGAAAACTGAGTTTTGTCTTCTCTCCTATTACTGTCAAACAAAAGTCACCTTAGAACTCTCGATCACATGGGGCCTGTCACTGGCAGGAAGTGAGGCCTTCCCCTGTGAATGTATAACTTACAGTAAGTTCTCAGCAGACCAAAAAAAATGCCTTTTATCATGCTCTGGTTTGTTTCCTCCCACTGTTTTATTTCACTTACAACATCACTCAGGCCCAAATGGTATTTGTCAGGAGGAATTGGCAAATGCTGGAGGCTGTGTTCAAGGCTGCCTGAATGGAAAATCTCAAAGCCGTTGTCCATGTTGAAAGAAAATATTACATTTGATCTTTTTTTACGATTTCTGCAGACATGATGCGTGTCTGCATTCTTTAGCCTTATAACCCTTTATATTTGAGGGACAAAAAAAATCCCGGCAGGAAGTATCCCTTCACAGCTAATTTACAGTATGCCGAGAAGTAACCACAACACATGAGAAGTCATTTTAAAAACATGACCATGATTTATTTTTATTAGCCATCTAATAAACCTGCACTGGTTTGCGGGTTCTTAAACATTGAATTATGACTTCAAGCTTCGCATTTCATGTCTCCTTCTACTAGGATGTTTATTCTTCTGGATAAAAATATTCCTAAGGATGGTGGTGGCCATCCTTGGGATGCTGGGATGCCCTCTCACGCGGGCTCCATTGGAGGCTACGTGCTTCTCTGGTGCAGGACATCATGTAACGAGCAAAGGAGAATCGTCTGCTCAAACTGAGTCCCAGAGAGCAGAAATGATGCATCTGAGGGCCAGGAAGTGAATGGTGACAGGTCTCCCAACCCACAAGTCTTCATACTGTATCAGACAGTCCCTCTTAGGTACACAGAGGAGTGTAGATGACATAGTTTGGAGGCTTTTTAAGGTCACACAACTCAACATAAATTTGCCTTTCTCCATGTTCCACATGCGTATAAGTGTGCACCTATGAGGACATGGCACAGACCAATGACGAGGACCACAGAGCTTCCCACCTCGAATCTGTGACACGGGGATAATTCTGGAGTCACAACACACACATGTTATAGAACACATGTTACAGCTGGGAGAGTGTTAGATTGAAGAACACATTTTACAGAAAACTCTGGATCAGGGGTCAGCCAGCCCCTATTTTTGTAAATAAAAATTTTTTTCTAAATGCAGACTTCTAAAAAATTGTGGTAAAATAGGTGTAACATAATAAAATTTGCCATTTAACCATTTTTAAGTGTATAATTCAATGACATTGAGTACAGAGTTGTGTGACCATCACCATTATCTATTTCCAAACTTTTTCTATCACCCCAACAGAAATTCTGTACCCATTAAACAATAAGTCCCCATTCCCTCCCGCCCCCCACCCCCTGCACCTGGTAACCTTTCATCTACTTTATGTCTCTGTAATTTTCTATTCTAGATATTTCCTAGAAGTGGAATCATATAACATTTGTCTTTTTGTGTCTGGTTTGTTTCAGTCGGCATAATGTTTTTGAGGTTCATCTGTTATAGCATGTGTCAGTACTTCATTGCTCCCCCCTGCTTAATTGAGGTATAATTGACAATTAAACATTGTATGTGTTTAAGGTGTACAACTTGATGATTTGATATACATTATGAAAGAATCACCACAATCAAGCTATTTAACATATCCATCGCCTCATGTAGTTACCATCTTTTTTAAAATTAAAATTAAAATTATTATGTTTTTTTTTTTTTTTAGTGGTGAGGACACTTAAGGTCTACCCTCTTAGCAATTTTTTTTTTTTTTTTTTTTGGCTGTACGTGGGCTTCTCACTGTTGTGGCCTCTCCTGTTGTGGAGCACAGGCTCCGGACACGCAGGCTCAGCGGCCATGGCTCACGGGCCCAGCCGCTCTGTGGTATGTGGAATCTTCCTGGGCCAGGGCACGGACCCGTGTCCCCTGCATCGGCAGGTGGACTCTCAATCACTGCGCCACCAGGGAAGCCCCCTCTTAGCAAATCTGAAGAACACATACAGTATTGTTAGCTGTGGTCACAGTGTTATACATTTGATCTTCAGAACTTAACTCACCTTGCATCATTGCTTTTTTTTATTGTGGTAAAAACATAACATAAAATTTACCATCTTAACCATTTTAAAATGTACGGTCAGTACTGTTACCTATATTTAGTGTTGTGCAACAGATTTCTAGAATGTTTTCATCTTGCAGACCTGAAACTCTGTATCCATTGACTAACACCTCCCCTTTACCCTCTCCCCTCTGCCTCTGGAACCGCCATGCTACTTTTCTTTCTAAGAGTTCGACTCCTTTAGATACCTCATGTAAGTAGAATCAAGCAGTATTTGTCCTTTTGTGTCTGGCTTATTTCACTCAGCATCGTGTCCTTAAGGTTCCTCCATGTTGCAGGATGTGACAGGATTTCCTTCTTTTTTATGGCTGAATAATATTCTGCTGTCTGTATGTACCATATTTTGTTTATCTGTTAATCAGTTGATGGACACTTGGGCTGTTTCTACCTCTTGGCTCCTGTGAGTAATACTGCTATGAACTTGGATATGAAAGTATCTGTTTGAACATCTCCTTTCACTTTCTTTGGGTATATACCCAGGAGTATGTTAAAGAAGTTTTATTGTATCACAGCTGGATCTCTTTGTTTACCGATTGTCTATGGCAGAGTTTACAACAGCGGAGTTGAGTAGTTGTGACAGAGACCAGATGGCTCACAAAGCTGAAAATATTTACTATCTGGCCCTTTACAGAAAAAGTTTGCTGACTCCTGCTCTAGATCTAATCAAATATGTACTTTTCGGTCTTCCCTGGTGGCGCACTGGTTGAGAGTCCGCCTGCCGATGCAGGGGACACGGGTTCGTGCCTCGGTCTGGGAAGATCCCACATGCCGCGGAGCGGCTGGGCCCGTGAGCCATGGCCGCTGAGCCTGTGAGTCCGGAGCCTGTGCTCCGCAGCAGGAGAGGCCACAGCAGTGAGGGACCCGTGTACCGCAAAAAAAAAAAAAAAAAAAAAATGTACTTTCTTTGGTGGTTCTGTTGGAGAGTTCCGTCTCCTGGTAACTGGTTTTGAACAAGGCTTAGTTCTTTACCTGGTATCTTGCACTCAGTTTACCAGGTATTTGGTACCTGGTATTCGGTATCACACTGGACATGCTCCAACCGCAGACAAGCTCTTTTGGCCCTAATACATCTGTTGTCCTCCCAGGGCCTGGTCTGACAATAATGAGGTCCTGTTCTTTCCCTCCTTTAAAACCTAGAGCAAGTATGATCTGTGCTGTGGCAACACTTTTTTTTTTCTTGCCTCAACACATATGTTTTAGTTTCCCGTGGCTGCTGTAACAAATTACCACAAACTTGGTGGCTTAAAAACAATAGAATTTTATTCTCTCAATAAAGAATATTGGAAGCTGGCAGTCAGAAGTCCTGGAGGAAGGAAGGAAGGAATCCTGGAGGCTGGAAATCTGAAATCAAGGTGTCAGTAGAGTTGGTTTCTTCTGGAGGCTCTAGGGCAGAATCTGTTCCAGGTCTCTCTCCTTGCTTCTGCGGTTGCTGGCAATCATTGGGGTTCCCTGGCTTGTAGCAGCATCACCTAAATCTCTGCCGCTAGGGCCAACAGCACCTCCCCGTGTCTCTCTGTGTATCTGCTTCTGCTTCTTTTCCATTAAAAGGACTTGGCATTGGATTGAGGGTACACCTGGTTAATTTAGGGTGATCTCATCTTGAGATCCTTCACATAATTACATCTCTAAAAACCCTATAAGGTCATATTCATGGGTACTGGTGCTTAGCACTTGGACCTTTCTTATGAGGGGGCGGTGAGGACACAGTAGAGGAGGGAAAAACATTTACTCTCTTAGGTTCAGTGGCTGAGGCTTGCAAATTAACTGGCAATAGACAGACCAAGAGGAGAAAGATTTACTTCACATGCATATAAGTGTTGCAGGAAGGGGGACCCCTTCCAGGGCCCGAGAACGGGTTCTTGTCTAACACTCAGAAATGAATTGTCTGAGGAGACACACGTGCTGACGAAGCAAGAGACTTTATTGAAGGGGCGCCCAGGAGGAGAGCAGCAGGGTGAGGGAACCTAGGAGGATTGCTCTGCCGCGTGGCTCGAAGTCTCCGGTTTTGTGGTGATGGGATTAGTTTCTGGGCTGTCTCTGGCCAATCATTCTGGCTCAGGGTCCTTTCTGGTGGCCCACACAACCGCTCAGCCGAGATGGATTCCAGTGAGAAGGATTCTGGGAGGTTGGTAGGACATATGGACTGGCGTCTCCTCTCTTCTTTTGACCTTCCCCATATTCTTCCCGTTTGTGTTGGCTTGTTAGTTCTGTGTTCCTCACTAGGATCTCCTGTCATAAAATAACTCATGCAAATTGTTGCTGTCTTTGCCTGGCCAGGACGGGTGGTTTCAGTCAGTGTTTTCCCTAACATAAGGGCCACACAGAAAACAAATGAAAACTCCAAAATGTAGTTAGGTTTCAGAGCTTATATGTCATTTTTTTAAAAAGGTGATATACTGTAGAGAAAAGACTAGACAAAGGAAAAGGGGTTTGTACTTTTGGGGGGAGGGTAAATTGTGGGAAGGTGAATGTTTGGGGAAACTAATGGAAGATAAGGGCTATTTAGTAAGGTTTGTTATGCAGACCAAGTTGGCAATCTCCAGTGATAGGAATCTCTGGGGATTAAGAGTTATTCTCTTCCTGGTATGGGGATGGGGGAGGACACCTTTACAAATGAAGGTTTATGCCCTGATTTTAGGCAAAAGGGAGGAGGGCAGAGAGTTCCTCCTGCATCTGCTGTGTCTCAGTTGCCTTCAGTGCAAAAGAGTCCTTATGCCAAAGTGGCGTTTTTTTGGGTGGCATATTCTGATCCCTTTCAACACCCTTCAACCCACCACACATATAATGGATGACATTCACATCCAGGCTATATAGATATGTATACATCTGATATAATGACACATCCCATGAGTGGACTCAGATTTTTGGAAAATACAAAAAAATCTTTCAGGGAAATAAGGCAAATGACACTGTGCTTTTTTGGGTGACTTTTATAAATACATTTATCCACATGTTAAATAAGGCAGCCATGTGATGCTCTCAAAAGCTATTCACTTTGCAGGCAAAAAATTGTCAATGTGATTATTGAAAATTATTTAAAAAATGTATTTTATGGTACAGATTTTAAAAAAATGAGTATTGATTTTGTTCTCCTTCTGGATTCCTCAGATAATTCAGTAGGCATGTGCTACAATAAATATGTTTAAATAAAGACCATTTTGTTAAAAATCATGATAAATGGAATTCACAGGTATTTGAATGCTATTAGTAGGGAGAGGTCACGTGATGACCTTGATGTGCAGGTGGCTTTCCCTGCTTATAAGGGACACAGTCATATTCAAGCTGTCTGATTTTTTTTTTTTTTTTTTGTGGTACGTGGTCCTCTCACCGCTGCGGCCTCTCCTGTTGCGGAGCACAGGCTCTAGACGCGCAGGCCCAGAGGCCATGGCTCACGGGCCCAGCTGCTCCGCGGCATGTGGGATCTTCCCGGACTGGGGCACGAACCCGTGTCCCCTGCATCGGCAGGCGGACTCTCAACCACTGCGCCACCAGGGAAGCCCTGATTTTTTTTTTTGGTGACACATGCCTGAAAGTAAATTTGAAATAATCGTATTGGAAAAAAGTAAAGAATAATGAATACAGCCAGCTTGCAGATTTCTCTAGCACGCTGACTTGCTCTGAGGAGGGGCGTGGTAGCATTCTGTTCCCTGGTGATGCAGAGGCTGCTGACACATTCTTTGCTTGTCCTTGGTATCTTTCTTACTGAAAATATATCCCTGAGTGAAGTTCAAAAGAGAACAACAGAAACTATAAAACCATACCTCATGAGCAGTATGAATTGTAGTTCCCACAGCTGTCCACTGTATCATGGGCTTTTGGGTTGTGAGTGGTGGGACAGTAGGTAACTATTCTCCTTCATTTTAAGCCAACTTTTTTTTTTAATTGGGAAAGTGCATCATTATTTCTTGATTTAAAAAAGTGACATTATTTCAGGAGTAACATTAAATCTGCTCTAAATTATTGAAAGAATAATTTTATATCAGAGCTGTTAAATTTTGATTAATAACAAGTTATTTGTGCACACCTTGGGCTGCCTGGGATAATGTGAGGGTTGAACTTAATATGCAAGGTGGTTTCCCTGTTGAAAAATTAGGGGCTTCTCCAGCCAGAGCACCACAGTGATACACAGCCGCGGAAACGGGAGTCACAGCTACATTTTCTGGAGAGAGATCAAAGATCAGGACAAAGCAGGGGCTGCCTTTTATATGAAAGCTTGCAGAGCAGGCGCTAGGAGTTCTGGGGCTGTCTAGAGCTGCACGGGTTGGAATGGGAGTGGCCAGGGCAATGCAGTCCCCACTCTGCTGGACTGATCCTTTGAGGTGAGATTTTTGGAGTGGATCATGGAGAAACAGAGAACGTGTTAGAATTAGGATAAGAAGACTTCAAGGAAACAAGCAGCCTCTCCAGCATCTATAATCAGGGGGAGGCGGGGTGAGCACACACCAAAGGGCATTGCAGACAGGGAGGGACCTGTGACCTGCTATCACACCGAGGAAGCCAGTGCGCCACTTCACACCCCTGGGGCCCTGCCTGGGTTCCCAGTCAAAAGCACACCTAATTTCAGAACACGCCTCCTCAAATCTTACCATGCAAAATCCTACTCCAAAAGGAGAAGAGGGAAGGAAGTTAAGGACTGTGGGAGAGAAGCAGAGGGTTTTTATAATCACTTCACAGCTTCTACCCAAGAGTTGTTCTACTCCTGCCAATCATCTTGTATTCTTGGGAGCTCAACTGTGTGTCTACAGCTAGGAGGGATGGAGAAAGGCCGTAGTATAGAGTTGGGGAGACTTGGAGTGATGTGTATCTGTCTCCATATCACCATGTTCCCTTCCCATTACAATGTGGCACCTCCAAATCTGTGACATAACATTGCCATGTAATTTGGCAATGTGCAAAGAGAAAAAAAAATACACGATTTGCCTGAAGTAGGAGAAATATGAAATATAATCATTCATAACAGTTATATCAATTGTAAAGCATAAATCATGACTTCTGATTCTAGTACATTGTAAACCAATGGTTGACAAAATATGGCCCATGGACCAAATCTGGCCTGATGCTCGTTTTTTGGTAAATGTTTTATGAGAACACAGCTAAACCCATCCATTTACACAACGTCTGTGGCTGCTTTGTTCTTACAAAAGCTGATTGAATTGTTGCAACAAAGACCCTCAGGCCTGCAAAGCTGAAATATTTACTATGAATAAATAGAAAAAGTTTGCTGACCCCAATTAAAAAATTAAGATGGAAACCAAAAGCAAAGATGAACTACAGACACGATCTAAGTGGTGGTCTTGTATTATAACATTAGATTGCGTCTGTACTCTCCCCTTGACTTGTTTTGCTTTCTGAGCTACCTTCAGGTAAAAGTGAAGAGCTTACTGGTAAACCTGTAGAAAACAAATGACAGTAATAGGTGGCCCCAGATTCTTGTTTATTGTTCTCTTCCCACAGGATTTACTGGATGTCTTCATTGTATTCAGAGCACAAGTGGTTCCTCTATGTTCCCCAAACACTGATTCACTTTAATCAATCCCTAAAATGTGGATAAATACTGGCTAATGGATGTTTCCAACAATTGTAATGTATCTGAAAAGCAAATAACCAGTAGTCCACAATAATGAAGTCATTTATCAAATATGAGAAATCCTTGCACACAAAATTGTGAATTCTCATGACTGATGCCATGACTACAAAACAGCAGTTTTTTACATTCTCTGATTACAGGAGCATACATTCTATATTTCAAATACAGAAAAAGAAAAAAGCCAATGTCTTACATCTTTTTAAAATTGATGTTGAATGTGCAGGGCTTTGAGACTTTGAGGACTCATGTCCAACATTGTACTGAGCAACTTTAAAGAAATAGTGGATTGAAACACAATGAAAGGATGGAGAAGCAGTGGATTGAATTTCCATTCAGGCCTGTCAGGGAGTCAGTTCATCTGTATTTCTTCTTGTGTAATTTTGCCCATCTGACACATCTAGGAAGTGAGATTGATTTGCTCACCTTTCAGAAGAGCAGTGCGTAAAGAATCTGTTTCTAAATGATTTTTGCTGTAAAATTCCATCAATTTGGACTCGTAATAGTTTAGATATAATATATCCCTGACAAGTTTTGTTTTCACATCTGTGGCCTGAGATGTGCTGTTTAATGAAGCACAATCCCAATAGGAGTTTCCATTTTACTAGAGTTTTTGGAAGAATCTTAAATGGATCCAAGAATATACTTCATGGTGGCTCCTAAGAAAATTCTCTTTCTCTCATTCTTTTGCCCAGAAGAACTCTCTTCCTCAAACGTGTTTTTCTGTCCAAGCTGAGTCTCTTGGGCACCAAATCCCTCCCCGGGTTCCTCTCCCTTCTGTGGAGTGCCTTGCTCTGCCTTCTTTGTTCCTCTTAAACCCCCCCACGCCTCCTTCCTTCCTTGAGGCCCCTTCCTGATTTCTCCTGGACCTCTGTCTTTGATTCCTGATTCCTTTCCATAAGTTCTCCTGCAAAACAAACTTTTTTCACCCACTGCACCCCACCCCGAGAGAAACCCATGCTTCTCATCATGTCACCCCCCTCCTCCTCCTTTTCCTTCCTCTTTCTCTTCACATCCTTTGGGGAACACTCTTAGGAACTTCAAATTCTCACTGTCCTTTTAAAAATTGAGATACAATTTATGGATAAAATTCACCTTTGAAAAGTATCCAATTCAGTCATTTTTAGTATATTCACAAAGCTGTGTAACTATCACTACTGTGTAATCCCCGAACATTTTCATCACCCTCACAAGAAACACCTGGTCTATTAGCAGTCACTCCCCACTTCCCCTCCCTTCAGCCCCTGGTAACCACTAATCTACTCTGTTTCTATGGATTTGCCTATTCTGGACATTTCATGTAATAGGAATCATAGAACAGGTGGCCTTTTGTGAGTGGCTTCTTTTATTTAGCATAACGTTTTCAAAGTTCATCCATGTTTTAGCATATATCAGTACTTCATTAATTTTTATGTGGAAGAATATTCCATTATAAGGATATACCGTATTTTGTTTATTCATTCATCAGTTGGACATTTGAGTTATTTTCATTTTGGGGCTATTCAAACATTGCTGCTATGAACATTTCTATACGAGGTTTTATGTGAACATGTGTTTTCAATTCTCTTGGGTATATATGTAGGCATGGAATTTTGAAGAATTGCCAAGCTGTTTTCAAAAGTGGCTGCGTCCTTTTAATTCCCACCAGCGATGTATGAGGGTTGCAGTTTCTCTGCATCCTCACCAACACTTGTTTTGTCTATCTTTTTGATGATAGCTATCCTAGTGAATACGAAATAGTATCTAATGGTGCTTTTTGTTAGCATTTCCTTGGTGACTATGATGTTGAGCAGATTTTCATGTTTCTTATTGACCATTGTGTATCTTCTTTGGAGAAATGTCTATTCAAGTCATTTGCCCATTTTTAAGTTGGATTATTTGCTTTTTATTGTTGAGTTGTAAGACTTCTTTATATATTCTGTATACTGGACCCTCAGCAGACATATGATTTGCAAATATCTTCTCCCATTCTGTGGGGTATCTTCTCACTTTCCTGATAGTGTCCTTTGGAACACAAAAGCTTTTGATTGTGATGAAGTCCAATCTATTTTTTTTTCTTTAATTGCTTGTGTTATTGGTGTCATATCCAAGAAACTATTGTCTAATTGAAAGTCACAAAAATTTACACCTGTTTTCTTCTAAGAGTTTTATAGTTTTAGCTCTTACATTTAGGTCTTTGATTCATTTTGAACGAATTTTCGTATATGGTGTGAAGCAAAGGTCCAACTTCATTCTGTTTATTTATTTGTTTATATTGCCATGCCACGCAGCATGTGATATCTTAGTTCCCCGACCAGGGATCGAACCCGTACCCCCTGCAGTGGAAGCATGGAGTCGTAACCACTGGACCGCCAGAGAGGTCCCCCAACTTCATTCTTCTGTGTATGAATATCTAATTGTCTCAGCACCATTTGTTGAAAAGACTGTCATTTCCCCATTGAATTGTCATGGTACTCTGCTGGAAGTCAGTTGCTCGTAAGTGTACGGGTCTACTTCTGGACTCTCAATTCTTTTCCATTGATCTAGATGTCTATCCTTATGCTAATATCATACTATCTTGATTACTGTACCTTTGCAGTACATTTTGAAATTGGAAACGTTGAGCCTTCCAAATTTGTTTTTCTTTTTAAGATTTTATTTTTTTTTTTGGATATTCTGAGTCCCTTGAATTTCCATATGATTTTTAGGATCAATTTGTCAGTTCCTACAAAAAAGCCAGCAAGGATTTTTAGAGGGATTGTGTGAATCTGTAGATAATTTGAGGACTGTAACCATTATATCAGTTAGGGTTCTATCAGTCAAACAGGACTGGTAGGAGGCGCACATGTACTCACACACACACAGCAGTAAATTGGCTCCTGCAGTTGTGGGGCCTGCTAGGCAAGTCTGAAGTCTGCAGGGCAGGGTGTCTAAAGAGCAGGCTGGCACTCTGGGACATGAGGAGAAATTGAAGTCCACAGGTGGAATATCTTCTACTTGGAAACCTCAGTTCTATGCTTACAACTTTCAACTGATTGAATCAGGCCCGCCCGAATTATTTAAGATAATCTCATTTACTGAAAGTCAGCTGTTTATAGAGGATAACCACATCTACAAAATACCTTCATAGCAGCACCTTGATTAGTGTTTGATTGAATAACTGGGGACTATAGCCTGGTCAAGCTGACACATAAAGCTATCACTGCTACCTTGACTGTGTTAAGTCTCCCAATCCATGAACATGAAATATCTTTCTACTTGCTTAGATCTTTAAAAATTTATTGCAAGGATGCTTCGTAGTTTCCATTGTATATGTCTTGCACTTCTTTTGTTAAATTTACTCCTACCTATTTTGTTCTTTTTGATGTTATTGTAAATGGAATTGTTTTCTTATTTTCATTTTTGGATTGTTCATTGCCCTGTATAGAAATACAGTTGATTTTTTAAAAAAATTTATTATTTATAAATTTATTTATTTTATTTATTTATTTTTGGCCGTGTTGGGCCTTCATTGCTGTGTGCGGGCTTTCTCTAGTTGTGTCAAGCAGGGGCTACTCTTTGTTGCGGTGCGCGGGCTTCTCATTGTGGTGGCTTCTCTTGTTGCGGGGTACGGGCTCTAGACACACGGGCTTCAGTAGTTGTGGCACGTGGGCTCAGTAGTTGTGGCTCGCGGGCTCTAGAGCGCAGGCTCAGTAGTTGTGGTACATGGGCTTAGTTGCTCCGCGGCATGTGGGATCTTTCCGGACCAGGGCTCGAACCAGGGGATTCTTAACCACTGCGCCACCAGGGAAGCTCTACAGTTGATTTTTGTATATTGATCTTGTATCCTACAGCCTTGCTGAACTCTTTATTAACTCTAATAGTTTATTTTGTGGATTTCTTAAGATTTTCTATATATGTGATCTGCAAAGAGAGAAAGTTTTACTTCTTTCTAATGTGGATGCCTTTTATTTCTTTTTCTTGTCTAATTGCCCTGGCTAGAACCTCCAGTACAATATTGAATAGAAGTGGTGAGAGGGGCCTTCTTGTGTTGTTCCTGCTATTAGTGGCAAAGTTTTCAGTCTTTTACCATTAAGCATGATGTTAACTATGGGTTTTTGAGATACCCTTTATCAGGTTGAGAAAGTTCCCTTCTATTCCTACTTTATTGAGTGTTTTTATCATGAAAGGGTATTGGGGTTTGCCAACTGCCTTTTCCATGTCTAATCATATGGTTTTTGTCCATTATTCTCTTAATAAGGTGTATTACATTGATTGATTTTCATATCAACTAACCTTACATTCCTGGGATAAATCCCACTTTGTCATGGAGCATAATCCTTTTTATATGTTGCTAATGTTTTGTTGAGGATTTTTGTATCTGTATTCCTATGGGATATTGGTCTATAGTTTTCTTTTCTTGTAATATCTTTGTTTGATTTTGGTATCAGAATGATACTGACCTTGTGGAATGAGTTTGGAAGTGTTTCCTCTTCTTTTCTTTGGAAGACTTTGTGAAGTATTGGTGTTTTTCACTGTATTTTACAGCAGAATATAGATCTCCTCAGCCTCCATTCTAAAATGTTGAAAGAGGCAAGTGAGAAGGAATAGCCCCTTTGTGCTTCTAGATGTTGTCATCTCTGCATGATGCCTGGATCTATGTAGCCTCCTTGGGACTATGAAGGGAGTCATCCCAAGTCAACACCCTGAGGATGGCAGAGTATAAAGAAGGAAAGAATATACACTCCTTATGAGTGTGGAGACCTCCTGTCTCCAGGTCTCTTGTTATGTGAAGTAACATGTCTTTATTATTGTTTAAGCCCCTTTTGGTTAGGTTTTCGGTTATTTCCAGCTAAAAATATCTATCTGATAGTTATTATTGTATCCTCTGCAATAGGAGCATTCCTTGTTTTTTAAATTTTCTTCCACTTTCTATGTCATCGGGTTAAGACATATTGTGCCTGCAGAAAGGTATCATCAGAGGGACTAGACAGTCACTGGATTCTGTTTAAAATAAACCAAGTACAGTCTCAAGGTTATGTAGACTATAGCTCTGCCAGGGCTCTTTAGGATGTCATGACCATTAAAAAAAACCCTCAAGGGGTTACCGTTTTTGCTCCTTGTATGAACGCGGGTAATATAAAGGACAGATTGAATTTGGAGAGACATACTGTGGAGCCCGAATTGTAACTCACAGAATGAACAGGTATATTAGGTTCTCCAGACAAACCAAACAAATAGAATTGTGAGATGGCCCCAGATTCCTGCTGCCTGGTGTACATACTCTGTGTAATCCCCCCTTCCTTCTTAGGTGTGGACAGGACTATGAATACCATGAGTAGGTTATGCTCTATGATAAAAGTGAAGGGATTTTGCAATATATAATGAAGACTCCAAATCAGTTATCTTTGAGTTAATCCAAAGAGATTATCTTAAGTGGGCCTGACTTAATCAGGCAAGCCCTCCAAAGGGACCAAGTCCTTCTTGAAGAGGTAGATTTGAAGTGTGAGGGGACCTGTGGAGGAGGCCACGGGGCAAGGGTTAGAGTATAGCCTCAAGTCGCTGAGAGTGGTCCCCAGTTGGCAGCTAGCAAGAAAATGAGGACCTCAGTCCTATAGCTCTAAGGCAGTGCATTCTGCCACCAACCCGAGGCTGCTTAGAAGTGGATCTTTCCCTCATTGAACCTCCACATGAGGATGCACCTGGCTAACAAGTTGATTTCAGCCTTGTGAGACTGTCTTGGTCAGCTCAGGCTGCTATAACAAAAATACCATAGACTGGGTAGCTTAAACAACAAACATTTACTTCTCACTGTTCAAGATCTTGGAAGTCCAAGATCAGTGTGCTGGTGAGTTCTGTGTGTGGTGAAGACCCTCTTCCTGGTTTGCATGGGACTGCCTTCTTGCTATATGATCACACGGCAGAGAAAGAGAGAGCTCTGGTCTCTTCTTTTTCTTACAAGGCTCTAATCCTTTCATGGGGGCCTCACCCTCATGACCTCATCTAATCTTAATTACCTTCCAGAGGTCCCATCACATTGATGATTAGAGCTTCAACATACGAATTTTGGGGTGACACAAACATTAGTCCATAGCAGAAACCCTGAGCAAAGAACCTTGTTAAAGTGTACTGGATCTTGGACTACAGAAACTGTGAAATAATACATTTGTGTTACTTTAAGCCACTAAGTTTTTTGTAATTTGTTATTCAGCAGTAGAAAATTAACATAGGTAACATTTCAAATATCGCTCCTTTATATTGAAAGAATATTTCAGTGATCAACATAAAGTAAATTACTAAAAGTAATGTTTGGCAACTCAGGAAATTACATAGATCAGATGCCCCAGCAAATTGCCTTTTCTCTTTCTTTCTTTCTTTCTTTCTTTCTTTCTTTCTTTCTTTCTTCCTTTCTTTCTTTCTTTCTTTCTTCCTTTCTTTCTTTCTTTCTTTCTTTCTTTCTTTCTTTCTTTCTTTCCTTCTCTCTCTCTCTCTCTCTCTGTTTCTTCCCCCCCCCCTTTCTTTCTCTCTTTCTTTCTTTCTTTTTTTTCCCGTTAAACACTGTCACTTCTGATGGGACATCACAGACAAGGAGAGTGTAGGGGATACTTTTTCATCTTCTCCAAGAGAGTTGGCTAGGTGTGATCAGCCCTTGGGAGGCCAGTGTATTAAGAAGCCCTTGTCCTGGTCCTTGGCCAGTGGAAGCCACAGTTAGCGCTGACTTGTACACATTTGCGGGTTCCTTCTATAGGGAGGAAATCTATTCCAGGGAAGAGCATCCAAGTTAAGGAAAGCCGCAGCATTGGGAAAGATTGCTTAAAATACACGGGACTGATACCTGGTTGAATTTTTTTCTGTATGTAATGAGATATAATTATTTCTTGAAACCTTATTACTCAGGAAAAATTGTTCAGGCAAATCCGGTTGGCTAGGTAAGTTCCACTTGTCCTGTTAGCAGTTTGAGCATCACTTGTGGTTGTTAGGTGGAGCTCGAAGACGGTGTCCTGACTATATGTTATTAAACTGTTTTACAAAGTGATTTTTTTAAAAGACAAATGATCATCAAAACCACTGACATTTTATTAACCTTACTTAAGAAATTTCTTGGGATTATTTCTTAATGTTACAGATTATTATGGGACAATTTTTTTTCTTTGGCTTTGATGGGATCAAAGGTCGTTGTGTACATTTCTAGTTTGCAAGACAACAGAAGAGGCAGAGAAGTACCATTTTTGTTGTTGGATTGATGATGAAAATGAGAATCAGATGGAGGGTTTTTTTTTTTTTTTGTAAATGTAAAAAATGTCCAGTCATTTGTACAAATGGTTTAAAAGCCTTGAGATTTTAGGAGTGTATATTTGCAATTTTTCTCCTTTAATCATTAATTACTAATATGTTTTAATCACTGAGAACATTGTTTTGATCATTAAGGATTTACAATGTAAAGATTATTTCACGGTCAAGTTTCAAATGTTAATCACTGTAACCTAATGCATGTAAATCTCTACTGAATTGAGTTTAAAAATAAAAAGTAAATCATTAATTTGAGCTAGCATGCTTACTGGAAATTGTCTTTTATTATTCTCTGCTGTGGCTCAAGGTCATTTCTTTACTCAGACCTCAGAGTTTGATCCGGTCCTTGAAAGAAAAATCATTCTTCTCCCTTTCTTTCCCTAAAAATACAGCTCTCACAGGAAACCTCTTCCAGCTTGCCTTTTCTCTTTAACTGTTCTCATCTCATCTTTAATTATTGCTGCTGCTGTGTTTTTTGTTTGCTTTTGTTTTTTAGTTTTGAGGGCAGATTGTGTCACCTGACACGAGGCACTTTGAAGTCACGTAGCTTCGCTGGCTGGTAGACCACTTTTGCTTGATGCTTTGTTATGAAAGCCTTGTATGGTATCTTCCTTTTACTTTAATGACCTGGGCTTCTTGCTTAACTGTACTCTGATCAGGGGCCGTGTGGGGTGTGGATTATAAGCATGGGTTCTGCCCCCAGCCTTGACCTGGGTTTGGGTCTTGATGTACCACTCACTAGTTCTGTGGCCATGGAAAGTTTATATCCATCCCGTGCCTTCCTTTCCTCATCTGTAAATGTGGACAAGCGGAGCACTGATGTCCGAGGGCTGCTGGAAGGATGAAGTGTACCTCCGTGTGCAGCCAGGCCTGGCTGTTGTGCAGGGGCATCAATTTCGCTGCGGAGAAAATGTGATGCCTTCATTTTGGCTGCATGACCTGATCCTCCGTGAGCCCACCCGACAGGTTATTGGGTAAAATTTTGCTTTTAGTCCCGTCCAGTTTATATCATCTCATCCAATCTAATTTAAAAGGCCACAGTTGAGTTTAAAGAGCTCCTTTAGGCAAGAGCCGAAAGTGAAATTTGCTCCAATAGTCTCTTGCCTAAATAAATAAATAGTCTTTTGCCTAAAATGGCTTTGGGTGGGAGGGGTGTTGTGTTAGTGTTCTGCCCTCTGTGGTGGTTCTCCTGCCTGGAACTGGTGAACTTGCAGTCTGTTCTATGGGCCCCGGCAGTACCTCTGGGACACATCTACTATTTCTCCCTTGCTGGCTTTTGCTGTCTGCAGACCCCTGAGCCCGACTCTCTAGGTGGCCCCAGGCCAGGGATCCGTGTGGCCCAGGACAGCTGGTCTTCAAGGGGTCCTTCAGAACGACCCTGCTTTTTGTGCTGCCAGAATTTTTAGGGTGTGTCTGGGCCCTGGATTGGAATACGGGGCAGCCTGTAAGGTGGCTCCTTCATAGCCTGACACACGTAGTAAAGCCAGAACTCCCTGCCCTGGGTATATCCTCGCTTGAACGATAGCACACTTGTTGGCTTGTAGGTTTGGACTGCGTGTTTGTGCCCCTCTGCAAATTCCTATGTTGAAACCTTACCCTCCAGCCTGATGGTTTTGTGCCTTTGAGGAGTGGTTAGGTTTAGATGAGCTCCTGAGAGTGGAGCCCCCATAATGGTATTGGTGCCCTTGTAAGAGGAAGAGACCAGAGCTTCCTCACTCTCCCTCTGCTATGTGAGGACACAACGAGAAAATGGATGGATGCAAACCAGGAGGAGAGCTCTCACCAGAAACTGACTGTGCTGGCACCCTTATCTCAGACTTCCCAGCCTCTACAACTGTGAGCATTAAATGTTTGTCATCTAAGCCACCCAATCTATGGTATTTTTGTTATAGCAGCAAGAATGGACCAAGGCAGTTGTTTTGACCTCCTGCCTCTTGGTTCCCTTCTCCTCACCACATTTCCCCCAGGGCCAGAAGGGGCAGGTCCTATCTAGGTCTCCTTTATAAACACTCCATGGTTTAGTCCTCCAGGCCTGGCTCTTGATACACTAATGGGGAGACAAGGAAAGCTGGGCATCCTTTCTCTGGTCAGCAGCCCAGCCTGAAAGGTTATCTCTTGCTGCGAAATCATGATTTTTAATGCATGAAGGTGAACATTACCTTGGCCTATCTCTTTGCTTTCCTTATATACTTCTCATTTCCCCTCCCAAGCAGAGGGATGTCTCCAAAGATCAGAGCAAAGAGAAAAGCAAAAGAGAAAAGCATATTAATGCTTTCCAAACTGCCACCCTTGTAACAGTGTTGCTGGAATGAAGTTTCCTGCAGGCTGGGATTGTGTCTGCATGCTTCCCAGTGCAGCCCTAGGAGCAGGCATAATTTCCAATAACTATTTGTTGAATAATGATGATGATGAAGAATACCAGTAGAGGTCCCTATGAACAAATATATATGTACTTCTCAAACAGCTTGCCAGCAATTTGCAATAGATGTCTTATAGACATTATACCCTGAAGAAATTATGGATCCTTTGTTAATTGTGAAATAAGTAACGTTTACCTTTTTTCCCTGATGAGCAGAGTTATAGAAATGATAAACCCTTGTCAAAGCAAAAATTGCAGTATACAAAGTTAAACAGGCTAGGGAGATTTTATTCAAGGCTATTGCAATAGGGGAGAGAGACTAGAACTAAGTCTGACTTCAACTCTACTGCAATAAAGGGCAGGGGGTGTTTAAAGGGCTGGGATGAGCTAGTGGAAATATACTGGAGGAAGTTAGCAGGGAGGTTGATCAATGGGATGTGTCGAGCACACTGAGTTATTTCCTGAGTTGGCAAATGTTTTTCTCTGTGATTAAGACCATCAAATTAGGCTCCCACCCTCCCAACAGAGACTGGGAGATAGGACACTTTCTTCCTTGATGATTACATTTTAAGGGAATGGCTCCCAGGTCCTTGAGAAAGACATCCCTGGGTTGTAAAACTAGCAACAGGCTTTAAAAAAGATTATATATCTCTCAAAGTGGCAGAGAAAGAATTTACAATGACAAGTTTTCTAGAAAAAATGCTCTAAGTAATAGGAGGCCAGACCCTAGAGTGAGGAATAAGGTTGTCTAAACTTAAGTCAACCTGAGGGAACCATTAAGGCCATCTTCACTCTCAACCAAGTGATCAGATGGTTTCCTCTGGACAATTTAATGTAATGTAATGTTTTGTACTGCTCACCTTAAATATTCCTTACTGAAGTAAAATACAGTTTACTATTTTAAGCAATAGGAGAATGTAGGTCCTGACCTATAGTATGCTGTTTTGGTTAATATTTTGGGAACAGCAATCAGGAAAGAAATTGGACAGAGTAGGACCTATCTGTGGAAGCGCTTCAGAGCTTGGATGTCGTTGACAGAAAGAACTTGGCCATGATTCTTCGCAGTTTAGAAGAAGTGTTAAGTGAGGGTTTCCCCAATTATGATGCTGCTACCAGTCGTATTTATGTTGAATCAGATATCTTATGGTAAAATATATCATAAATCTACAGATATCTTTACTACAAAGAAATCTGTTCTATGGGTTATTCCTTCTTGTGTTTCCCTCACAACTGTACCTTTCCCCCTGCCATCCCATTTTGCTAATAATTATTAGTAGATCTTCATCACCATAACACTCCAGCAGCAGAGAAGTTGAAAGAAAACTCCCATGGAAGTTCAGACATATGGCATGAAGATTTAGTCATACAAAGTAGCATGGCTTGGGGACTTAAAAGAAAGTAACACGATGCTGGAAACAGGGAGAAAATGATAAAGAATGAAAAAATATATGGGAAATTTAAGCTAACAGTATTGGTTAAGAAGACTCTGGCACTGTGTTACTTTGATGATGTCAGGTGTGGGGCAGCTGATAGAAATGTCATGAGCTGCAAAAAAGGTTGGTTACTCTGAGGTTCAGAAAAAATCTCTCTGTAGGTTTTGGTTAAATGTGTTTTAAGATGCTGTTTAGTACAACCTAAGACTGTTTCCTGGACTTTATCCCTCCTTTCAATGATCCCATGTTCTAACCTGCCCCTTGGCTGTGTTATCTCATTTGCAGAACAGATATTTGTCAGTCCTCAGGGAGTTGTAGAGTCATGCATCTTGATGAAGAAAAATAATAAGTACCATGGGCCAATAGTGATTCAGTGCCGGAAGCTGTAATTCCCTCATTGGCTAGTCACATTTGATGATTTACATAGATCTTATGATCTTGGACTAAGTGCCTTCTGGATTGTCTCATTGCTTATTAAAATAATAACGGCTATTAAATTTAACAACAGCAGTTTTTCAGATCATGAGGACATTGTGTGAAAAGCCCTTGTCTTTTATTTATTAAATGCTGTGTCTGCATTTTTTCCCTATCAGAAGCTAAATACAGATGGTTTCTAAGATATATATTTTGACTTACTTTATCATTTGCATACGAAATGAATGTCCAAGGGTTTCTGGTGGAGGTGAAGCCCCTTTAAATTATATTAAAAGATAGAGGTTAGGAAGAGAATTTACTTTCTGTAAATGTAGTGCTTTTATTATATCTGTCTACCTGTCTATCGATTGATCGATAGGTAGGTAGATAGGTAGATAGTTGATTTATTTCGGGGGTATGGTTTAACCCATGGTATTTGTACATTGATGGTTTTATGGGTCAAGTTAAAAGAGAGTAATACTTTAAACTTCTCCATCATTCTACAGCATTAAAAAAATTAATTAATTTTATTTTTGGCTGCATTGGGTCTTCGTTGCTGCGCGCGGGCTTTCTCTAGTTGTGGTGAGCGGGGGCTATTCTTCATCGTGGCTTCTCACTGCAGTGTCTTCTCTTGTTGCGGAGCATGGGCTCTAGGCTTGCGGGCTTCAGTAGTTGCAGCACACAGGCTCAGTAGTTGTGGCTTGCTGGCTCTAGAGCACGGGCTCTAGAGCGCAGGCTCAGTAGTGGTGCACGGGCTTAGTTGCTCTGTGGCATGTGGGATCTTCCGGGACCAGGGCTCAAACCTGTGTCCCCTGCATTGGCAGGTGGATTCTTAACCACTGCCACCAGGGAAGTCCCCATTCTACAGCATTTTAACAGTTGGTTCTGTTAATATTTCTGGTATATCCTCTGTTATGGTCTGCATTGTGTTCCCACAAATTCATATGTTGAAGCTCTAACCCTCAATGTGACTGTATTTGGAGATAGGATCTTTAAGGAGATAATTAAGGCTAAGTGAGCGTGGTGGTTAATTTTATATGTCAGCTTGACTTGGAGAAGGGATGCTGAGGCAGTTGGTAAAACATTCTTTCTGGATGTGTCTGAGAGTGTTCTAGAGGAGACTAGCATTTGAATTGGTGAACTCTGTAAAGCAGCCTGCCCTCCCCAGTGTGGGTGGGCATCATCCAATTCACTGAGTGCCTAAATAGAACTAAAAGACAGAGGAAGAGTGGATTCACTTTCTGCTTGAGCTGAGACATTCATCTTCTCCTGACTTCAGATATTGGCACTCGTGGTTCTCTTGGTTTTGGACTCCGATCGGGACGTACGTCACCAGCCCCTTGATTATCAGGCCTTTGAACTCAACAGAATTACACCACTGGCTCTCCTGGGGCTCTAGCTTGCAGGCCCCAGACTGTGGGACTTCCTGGCCTCCTTAACCATGGGAGCCAATTACTATAATAAGTCTCTTCTTCTATCCTATTGGTTCTGTTTCTCTGGAAAACTCCACTAATACAATAAAGTCATGAGGGTGGGCCCTATTCCAATGGGACTGGTTTCCTAAGAAGAGGTAAAGACACCAGGGATGTGTGCACAGGGAAAGGCCATGTGAGGACACAGCGAGAAGACGGCAGTCTGCAAGCCAAGGAGAGAGGCCTCAGGAAAAACCAACCCTACTGACACTGTGATCTTGGACTTCCAGGCTCCAGAACTGTGAGAAGATAAATGCCTGTTGTTTAAGCCATTTAGCTGTGGGATTTTGTTATGGTAGCCCAGGCAGGCTAATAGATCCTCTTATTAAGGAAATAAGTGTTGGGCCAGGACTCAGGAAATGCTCCAACAGATCAAAGCCACAGTGCAAGTACTTAATCCCCTATCCCACTGAAAACATCTTTTCCCTTCAGTAATTTGCATCTGAAGAATAAAAAAAATGATGGAAAATGGAATTACCAAAGTGACTATGTGCAAAAGATGAGAAGTATAAGAAGTTTTTCTTCCTTTGGTGGGTGAATGAACCCTAGTTCTTTCGGCTGTGTAGGCTCTTCTGGGGTCCCTTCACTTAATAATGAGTTTTATTGATTTGGTAGAGCAAGTGTTATGGAAGTGAAAGATGAAGAGATTGTTCACATGCACAAAGAAAACACAGAAAAAAAGCACAAAGAGATGCTTTTTTACTTTTTGAAATTGAAGTATAGTTGATTTACAATGTCGTGTTTGTTTCAGGTGTACAGCAAAGTGATTCAGATATATAGATTCTTTTTCAGATTCTTTTCCCTTATAGGTTATTACAAAATATTGAGTATAGTTTCCTGTGCTTGACAGTAGGTCCTTATTGATTATCTATTTTACATACAGTAGTGTGTATATGTTAATCCCAAATTCCTAATTTTTTCCTCCCCTCTTTTCCACTTGGCTAACCTCTAGTTTGTTTTCTATGTCTGTGGGTCTGTTTTGTAAATAAGTTCATTTGTATGCTTTTTAAAATTGAGATTCCACATATAAGTGATATCATACAGTATTTGTCTTTCTCACGTCGTAGTACTCCCTGACCATGCCATCCAGCTAGAATTTCCCCCTTCAAGTGTCTACTGGATACCGCAGATCCCACAGTCGGCCCATTTACCTGTAGCTCTGTGCAGTTCTGGTCCTATTCCCAAAACGACGTCACTCAATAATTAAGCAGCGACCGGAATGCTTAGTTATTTTTACTTGCAATTTCAAGGCTTTTTCCTTTCCCCAAATCTCCTTGGGCTATAAATGAATCTTAGTCAAAACATGCTTTTAAGAGAAGGGGACTCAAAGTAGGACAACGACTTGTTCTTTCTGAAATGGCATATAATTTAAAGTGGTATAACCTTTGAAGGGGAAATGCGATCTGTTCAGAACATCGCAGTGGTATTTAAGGAGGCTCTCTGTCTGAAAGCCCCATCTCAAAGAAGGCAGGTATTTGGTTTCAAATGATCAAAACAGCCTTGTACTCTTCTTGGAGTTATTTTGACATCTAAATAATAGTTCTGGCATTTCTTTCAGAGTGTAAATCAATAACGTTGACTTAGTGCATTCTTTCCTCTTATTTTCTTTCCTTACTCTTTTATAACCTTAGATCAAGTATTAATAATTATTTTAAGCCTTAGCTTAGGTTTGGTCCTTTGCCACGTAGTGATGCAGGAGGTACCTCCCCCTCCCCCCTCCCTTTATCAGTTGCCTGGCTCTTCCAGAATATTCCGTTTCTGGGACAAAGACTACATCCATCTTCAAATGCAGGTCAGTGGGTTTAGCGGTGGCCCTGGACACGTTTCTTTTTCCCCTTTTCCAGTTCTCACAGTATTAGAACACGTACATCTTTCTCCCATTTTTACCACACTTTGCTATCCTTAGTTCTCCATCGTCTCTCACTGGTGTTTCCGAACGCTGTTCTGCCTCAGAATCCCTGGTGCTTGTTGAAGCTGCCATTCTTGGGCTTCACCCCAGGCCCAAAGAATCCAAATCTCTGGATGAGGACCCAGAAGGTGCAGTGTAACAAGGACCCAGAGGTGCTTTCAGCATTAATGTCTGAGACTCACTTCCTGCTTTTCCAATTCTCTTCTCTTCCTTCCGGTGACACCCTAAGTAGTGATTGATTCACTAGCCTCTAATATGACTATTATTGTATTTTCAAAAATGTTTGCACCAGCTCCCCAATTTTTTTTTTGTTTTTTGTTCTTGGCCTTCATGCCTCCATTTAATGGCCAAGCCATCGGTGCCCAGATGATGCCCATGCCCCCGTAGGGGAGTCCTCCCTCCTGCCCGGTATCCCCTGAAGAGCCCACCCAGGCTCTACAGGGAGACAGTGTGGTGTAGGAGGGTGCTGGGGGTGGGCATGAGGGGGCAGAGAATCGTGAAAGGTGGTGGGAGAGGTTTTGGGTCTTCAGACCTCGGTTTGATGAAGAATTCTGCTGCATAACCAGCTGAATTACCTTGGTATATTTGACCTTATGAAAGCCAGATTTCTCAGCTCTCACAGGGTGGTGGGGACGGGCAGGAACCGGGGAGATACTCTACAGTGCAGGGCTGTTAGGAGGATAAAATGAAACAATGCATGTAGCGCCAGGAGGTGAGACCACATGGTAACTTTGATTATTCTTTAGTTTATTCCTTTTATCTTAATTCCTGCACTTTTGTCTTTGGTTGACTCAGCTCCTTATTTTTTTCTTTGTTATCCCCTCAGATGTGACAATTACCTTCTTAAATTCTCATCTTTTTTTAAAAATAAAATTGTTTATTTATTTATTTTTGGCTGTGTTGGGTCTTCGTTGCTGCACGTGGGCTTTCTCTAGTTGCAGCGAGCAGGGGTTACTCTTCATTTTGGTGCACAGACTTCTCATTGCCAGTGGCTTCTCTTGTTGCAGAGCATGGGCTCTAGGTGCGTGGGCTTCAGTAGTTGTGGCACGTGGACTCAGTAGTTGTGGCTCAAGGGGTTAGTTGCTCCTCAGCACATGGGATCTTCCCGAACCAGGGATCAAACATTTGTCCCGTGCATTGGCCAGCAGATTCTTGATCACTGCACCACCAGGGAAGTCCCAGTTTTCATCTTTGCGTCTTCTTTTTCAGATACTCCTCTCTAAAATGACTTCAGCTTATTCCAACCTTTAATTCTTGATCTTGAGGTAATGGTCTAGAAATTTCTCAAGCTAAGAGTCTTGGTAGATATCTGCTGTTCTGGTCTGTTTCGCACCCATCGCTTCAACAACAGCACTTCTCTTCACCTTTGGGGTCCTGCCATTCCTCCCCCATCATGTGTTGCTGGCTGGCATATGGGCATCTGACTCAGGTGTGTGCCACTCATGGTACCTTGTCCTTCCCACCATGGTGATTGGTCCCAGGCATTGTCATGGGACACAAGCAGGGCCTATTAGTGTTGTCTTCTGTAGATTTATACATTGGACTTGCAGAGAGAGCTTGCTGTTTGGAACTCCAAGTCTGCTCTAAGATTCCTTCAGGGTGCTGATGCTTGCTTGAGGGTGGAGTGGCGAGTAGGAGTGGGGGAAGAAGACAGTGTCTGTTGCCTCTGGGTCTTGTCGTGTCCTGAGGCTCACTCCCCTCTTACTGGTAATGAACACCTTTCCAACCTCTGTTTCCTGGAGGGGGTCCTTCTGCGGAGATGCTGGGTGCTGGCTCTTTTAGGACTTACAGTTTTCTTAAGCGTTTGTATTCCATACCCCTTTTTCTTTCCCAAGTCATGTACACACTGTCATCGTGGCTGAGTTTGGGGCAGCATCTAGGGAGATGCATTTGTCACACCTGGAATCGCCGTTCCCCTCTATCCCTTAGGTCCTGTTGGTGAAATTGGCCCCTAAGATCCATCCCTTTATCCAGCATGGTTGCTCTTTCCTAGGGAACCTCACACTCTCTCCTATTCCTACCTTCTACTGATTCTCCTTATTTGACCCTTTTCTTCCTGCCCCCAGTTTCAACAGATATTAAAGTAATTTCTGGGAGGCTTTGGGCCCCCATGATACTTAGTGGATGACACCTGTCTGGGTGGTCCAGCCATCTCCACAAGCTTCATCTACAGCCTAGCAAGGACTTCTGCTACACATATCCTTAGAACTGTGCAGAAGTATGTACACATATCATTCAGATATCGGGATAGAAATAATATAGGAGTCATTAGTGGATGCAAGTTCAAAAATTTCAATTCTGGGACTTCCCTGGTGGCACAGTGGTTAAGAATCCACCTGCCAATGCAGGGGACACAGATTGGAGCCCTGGTCCAGGAAGATCCTACATGCCTCGGAGCAACTAAGCCCCTGCACCACAACTACTGAGCCTGCGCTCTAGAGCCCGTGAGCCACAACTACTGAAGCCTGCACGCCTAGAGCCCGTGCTCCACAACAAGAGAAGCCACCGCAATGAGAAGCCTGCACACTGCAACGAAGAGAAGCCCCCGCTCACCGCAACTAGAGAAAGCCCACGTGTAGCAACGAAGACCCAATGCAGCCAGAAAAAAAAAAATTTCAATTCTATTTAATTGCGTCAGTGGGATGTGGTAGAAATAGGAGGAGGTAGGGATCAGGGTGCATATACACTATGTTTGCCTCTGCCACTGAATAGCTGTGAACTTCAGACAAGTCAGGAAGACCCTTCTTTCCACTGTTTTCTCATTGGTAAAATGAAGGGTTTGGTTTACATAAACCTCCTGCCTCTAAATTATGCGTTACCTTATAGCGAAGATTTTAAGTTGACATTTAGGGCCCATGGCAGTGGATTTTGAGCCGTGTACCCAGAGCCCAGAGCACTGAGGGCTGGGGTCTAGGGTCTGGGGGTGGGGCTGACTCAGAGGATACGAGAAGGTCCAGTGGGTGAATCCCTGAATCTCCATCCTCCTACTATAAGAAGACCAGCTCTGATTTGATCGATTTTATATATTGAAGACCTACATAAAATTTCATTCATCAAAATTGCACTGTTGCTGGACTTCCCTGGTGGCGCAGTGGTTAAGAATCCGCCTGCCAATGCAGGGGACACGGGTTCGATCCCTGGTCCGGGAAGATCCCACATGCCGCGGAGCAACTAAGCCCATGTGCCACAACTACTGAGCCCATGTGCCACAACTACTGAAGCCCGTGCACCTAGAGTCCGTGCTTTGCAACAAGAGAAGCCACTACAATGAGAAGGCTGCGCACTGCAATGAAGGGTAGCCCCCGCTCGCCGCCACTAGAGAAAGCCTGCGCACAGCAACCAAGACCCAACGCAGACAAAAAAGTAAGTAAATTAATTTAAAAAACCACAAAAGAACACTCATTATCTCTTCTAAAACACAAAGAATCTATAAAAACTGCACTGTTGCTAAAAAGAAGCTGGAAAACCCCTTGCTTATTCAAACAAGTAAAATCACCCTCATCTTGGTCTAGCTTGGTATAACTAGACTTACCTTTCAGTACTCCCCAAATTACTCTCTACCTCAATCAGCCTGATAATCTCACAGTCCCTTAAATACCTCATGCCCATCTGCGCTTACCTGGTTCTGTTCAAAATGATCTGGCCTTGGAAAATGGGAAATTACTGACTACAAGAAAATTTTAGTTCCTGAAGTTACTAAAATTGGTCTCACTTAGCAAGACACTGTATAGTTGGGCTGATGATACGAATGAGGTCCCAGTGCCAGCAGGAGAGACAGAGGAGTGAAGTAGTTGATAGCTCAAACCTCTGATGTTTCTTATGTAACACCTTTGTCGGAGGGGCAGTAAGGAGTGGGCTTCACGTCTGATGAGAGTGGGAGGGGAAAGGCATCCGCCTGTCCTGAGCTATGGCCATGAGGCTGCTGTGGGGTGTCCCTGGCTGATTCATAAGATTTGTCCACATCAGATCATTTCATTGAGTAGTCACCTGGAGATGGGACCTGAGCAACAGCAAAGCCAATAGGAGTCACCTACATCCTCACCCCTCACTCTGCTTATGATTTCCACCTGGAACACACAGGCTAGCGGCCCCTCATGTGTTCTCTGGGTCTCTGGGAGCCAGGGCGGTGGGTGCAGCACAGGCTTTATTCTTCACTTCGTCCACAACACAACCCTCAAGTGTGTGGATTTATCAGGTGTTAATGGAAGGATTGGAGTTTAATTACAATAAATCACAATGTAAAAGGTGAAGGATGATAAAGCTTTTAATGTAAAATGTGGCTTTCTTTTTTTTTTTGTGATACGCAGGCCTCTCACTGTTGTGGCCTCTCCCGTTGCGGAGCACAGGCTCCGGACGCGCAGGCTCAGCAGCCGTGGCTTACGGGCCCAGCCACTCCACGGCATGTGGGATCTTCCTGGACCAGGGATCGAACCCATGTCCCCTGCATTGGCAGGTGGACTCTCAACCACTGTGTAAAATATGGCTTTCTTTTAATTGAAGGGCAAGTTCACCATGGAGTTCAACCTCTGCATGGATACATGCCAGTTCCCAGGGTAGCTCCTCTGGCCTAAAATTTCCTTTCTCATCTCATCCTCGTCTGCTTTTGACTTCAAGATTTTGTCAGTGTAAAAAATGAGTTGTGCTGTTTCCTCTTTTCCTAGTATCTGAAAAATTTTATGAGAGAGTAGAATTCCTCTTCCTTGAGTGTTTGATAGAATTTACCTGCAGAAACATTTCTATGTGGGAAATTGTTATTATTACTAATTTTACGTTTGCATATATTTGAAATTTTTGATCGTAAAAAGTGGAGAGAATAGAATCATAAACCCCATGTATTTATCATCCAGATGAGGAAAGAATTTAAATCAGTGATTAAATTTTGTAAATATTTATAGGACCATTCAGGTTTTCTATTTCTTCTATACTCATTTTTGACAATTAGTGTTTTTCTGGATATTTATCTATTTTAATTAAGTTCTCAAATTATTGGCAAAAATTGTTCATAATTTTCTGTCTTTTAAATTTGTACATCTATATTTCTGTTTTTCATTCCTAATCTTTTTTATTTATGCCTTCTCTCTTTTCTTTAATCAGACTTACAGAAGTTTATCAATATTTACTACCTGTTTCAAAGAATCTACTTTTCTCTTGATGTTCCTTTGTTTTAATGTCTGGACTGAGGTGCACCCCAGGGCTGGAACTGAGTTTGGGAGGGACCTTGGACCATTAGATGATGTGCCTAGCTAGGATGCTCCTCGGGCAGATCAGAGGAGGGATTTTCAAGACCAAGCTAAAGACGGTCACTTTCAGGAATACAGTACATATTAAAAGCAATGCCGGGCTTCCCTGGTGGCGCAGTGGTTGAGAGTCCGCCTGCCGATGCAGGGGACACAGGTTCGTGCCCCGGTCTGGGAAGATCCCACATGCCATGGAGCGGCTGGGCCCGTGAGCCATGGCCGCTGAGCCTGCGCGTCCGGCGCCTGTGCTCTGCAAGGGGAGAGGCCACAGCAGTGAGAGGCCCGCGTACTGCAAAAAAAAAAAAAAAAAAAAGCAATGCCATAGAAAGAAAGACAACAACAATAATAATTATAATACTAATACAGATTAATTATTGTGTGCTGAGGACTAGGTTAGGTGATTTACACACGTTGACTCGATGTTTACAATAAGCCTGTGATGTTTCTGTTATTAACCTCATTTTCAGGTAAGTAAACAGGCGCTGTGTGAATAAGTAATTTGCTCAAAATCATAGAGTTTATTGATGGTATTTGATTTTAAAACCTGTGTTTTTCCTGTTATCCCATTAACCATGAACAGAGGGAAAATTGGGTGGATTGCTGGAAATCTTGAGAGTTTGGACCACAAGACATGAAAAGCCAACGGGATAAACAGAGTTCAGCTTGTCACCTACTTCCTTGGCCATTCTGGGCCAAATGAATAAAGCAGACTCAGTTTCATTTTAAATGACTTGATCTTTATTTTATTCTGGGAACTCCAGGGAGAGAAAATATACCTAGTGAAAAGATCCAAATGGAAACAAATTCTTTTTTTCAATACAAGGGAAAAGTATTCCTTGAAATGAATTTTTAGTATGAAAACTTTGGGTAAATGGCATTAGAAAATTAAAAAATTGAAATACAGTATTAATGTTTGCCAAAAAAATGAGCTACAGTGAGTAACCTAGAAGCTTTCATTGTTTTAGTTTTTCACAGCAAAAATATAAAGATGATAATATGCAGAACACATTACCAAAATGAGCATGAGAACTCCAACTAACCTTTTGTTGAAAGCATTGTTCTCAGTCTATTTAAAAAGCTATGAAAATTACAAAAATAATTACCCATGGCACTTCTACTATTACTACTTTTTTTATAGAACAACATTGGCTTGTGTAGTCCTAGAGTTGCATGTCAAGTCATCCATGTGTTTGTTGTGTTTGAGTACGCCTTCAGGAATCTCTGAGAGAGGTACCCAGTAGATAGTTAAGTTTCTGATTAAAAACAAAACAAAACAAACCCTTTTATTTCTTTTTAAAACTCCTTTCCTTCTCCCTTTCTTAGTAATTAGTTCCGTGCTGTCCAATAACACTTCCTGGTAAGTGTTTTATACCTGTGCCATTCAATATGGCGGCCACTAACCATAGGTAGCCATTGAGCACTTGACATGGGTGGTTAGCATGACTAAGGAGTTGAATTTTAAATTTTATTTCATTTTAATTAACTAAAAATTAAATAGTTACATGTGTCTAGGGATACCCTATTGGACAGTACACATTTAGTCTATCAATCCATTTCAGAGTGTTTGTTTCTGATGGTAAGACATCATTTGTTATGCCTGCTTGTGTTTTATACTGGTTTGAATTACCCATCTGATTTCCCTAACTCTCATATTTCCCACATCAAAAAGATCAGTGGCTGAAAGAGGCTGGCTGTATCACTTTTTAATCAAATTTGATTTTGTTGTTTGGGTGGGATCTTATGCCCCAGTTATGGTTTATTCTAGATGGGGTTCTGTGGTTGAGTGTGGGTGAACTGTGGCTTTATACTATACTGCTGGCGTTCATGAAACACACTGGATGCTGAGGGCAGTCAAATGTAACCTGGGAAGAAGGGTATTTGCTTATCTTTCAAGTTGTTTGAAGACCAAACCACAGCCATGTTGGGATAAAGTAGCCGGGTGAGACAGAACCAGCAAACTCTAGGGAGGCTTCATCTCCACTCACCACAAAACCTCAATGTTGATACGCCTTTCTTTTCTTTATGGGTCTTAATGACAGACTTTCCTGGGTCTCAGTTGCTGTGTTGAAGTGGGGAGTAGTATTTTTACTGCATGTAATTATTTCTGCAGTTGCCCTAGTGTTTTAAAGAAAGTGAGAGCGACCCTTTCTTTAAGAGATGGCAACAGTTTTGTACTCTGTGTAGATTTCCTGTCTTCCTGGTTCCTGGTAGGACGGTTTCCAGTCTTCCTGGATCAAGTTCAAGTCTGCTGGATCCAGAGCCAGGGGTCTTTAGAGTTACAACTAAATGCACTGGTTCAGATGACAAAAACTGCAGGCCTGTTGCAGAAAAAGGCCCATCTAAAGCAGATGGCACAGAAGGTGTCTTTCCTGTTGTTTCTGATCACGTTTCTTCACAAAAACTTGATTGGTCTCTTGATATCCTTCCTCAGTACCTTGCTGAGAAACAGGCCTGGTTTCTGATGTCTGGGTCATCTTGTCTTGTGCATCTTGTCTGAATCTGTGGCCATCACCATGCACAGGCTTGGCAAAGCCAGTCAATGTACAGATACTGGAGGCAGAAGGACTTTTCTTCCCTAATCTTCCTAAAAAGGGTGGGAAAGCATCCTTCTCCCCGTTTGACCGTCTGATGCTTACCTACCCAGGTGGAAGTGTGAAGGGTGGGTTGTCTATTGCACGGTGGGAAGAGTCTGCCTCCCTAGGGGGCTGTGTGAAGTCCAGGTTGACATCTGCCGCCCCCTCCTGTTCTTGTCACCGCAGGTATCCATCCCACTGTCAAGAGGATCCAGGAAGACTCACTGCTCTTCCTGACTAATCTGTGTGATTCTCATGGCACTTGTCCTTACATTTCACATGGCCACGGTGTAGAGGAAGGCTGGGTAAGGTCCGTGAGCCGGGCAGGTGCACATGGGGTCCCCTACCTGTGAATTTCACCTTGGCCCATGCTCTTGTGATGGGCCAGGAGGCAAGAGCCATCGGCCTGATCCCTGTTTTCCCTGAAGCTCCCCATCCTGAGCAGCACTTTGCCCTGGCTGATTGAAGGTGAAGGCGGATGCATAAGGGGGTACCCATTCTCTCCCTTCATCCTTCCACTGACTTCCAACATTCATTCATTTACTCATCCAGCCGTTATTTATTGAGCACCAACTATATACCAGCTGTCTTCACTGTGGCTATGGTTGTGAATGAGACTTGCACAGCCCGTTTCTATCCAACCCACAGAATAGCTTCTAGACACATTTTCCTTCCTTAAAAGTTCTCTCCATATTCTTCCTATAGCATCTATATCCCAAGGACAGCGGGAGCATCTTATGAGGATATTTAAAATGTGTTTTTCTAATCGATTCCTCCCTTTGGAGGCAAAGTGAACTAATGTAATAAAAATAGAACCAAAGAGGCTAGAGTCAGAGAGGACACAAAACCCTTCATGGTGCAGGATGATTTACTGGGATATATTTTCTCTACTTCTGATGTCCGAGGCGAGAGCAGGGCTTTCTGTCCAGGAGACCTGGAGCCGCCCTTGTCCACGCAACAGAGGCAGGGTGCGTCTGGTTTTCAAAAGTACTCCGTTTCGAGAGGGCTGGGGACAGGGTTGGAAATGCTGGGGCCCCGGGGATGAGGCCCTGAGGCTGGGAAGTGCTGCAGTCCTGGAGTGCAGGCGGGAGGTTGCTGCATGACGCCCCCAGAGACAACAGGACCTCTGCTGTATCAGGGCCGTGAGAGGGTTGGATGTGTGTGAGGGTTGGGTTATGTGAAGGTTGGGGGTCTATGTTTTTCTTTTTTTTTTTTTTTTTGATTTTTTTTGTTTATTTAAACAAAAATGTATAGTTGTTGAAATATAATTCACATATCATACAATTCACCCATTTGAATGTACAACACACTGGTTTTTAGTATATTCACAAATGCATGTAACCATCATCATACTTAATTTTAGAACATTTTCAACACCTCAAAAAGAAGCCCCAACCGTTTCACTATGGGTCTGTGTTTTTCAATGGCTGGGCCTGTGGGGTTGGTTGTCATGTGTGTGTGGGGCACTGAAAAGGAACTGGGGCCTTGGAAGCTGCTGAGACAGACCCCTGGGCCCAAGCTTCAGATGGGCTTGGGCAGGGACATCGCAATAGTAAACCGACGGTGTTCTGTGATGCCCTGTTCATTTCTGATTATCTCAGTTTGGGCGGCTGTAAGGAAGAGCAGCAAACTCCAACAGACTTTGTAGGCCCATGTTTATAGCAGCATTGTTCACACCCGCCAAAAGGGGGAAGCAGTCCAAGCATCCATTGATGGATGACTGGATAAGCAAAGTGTGGTAAATCCATACAACGGAATATTATCCAGCCTTAAAAAGGAAGGAAATCCTGACCCCTGCCACAACATGCATGAAACACAAGGTTACTTTTCATTATGCTGAGTGAAGGAAGTCAGCCATCAAAGGGCAAATACCGTATGATTCCACTTACATGAGGTGTATCTGGAGGAATCAAATCTATAGAGACAGAAAGCAGAATGGTTTTTGCCAGGGCCTGGGGGTGGGGTGGGGAGTTATTGTTTAATGGGAACAGGGTTTCTGTTTGAGGTGATGAAAAAGTTCCAGAGATGGATGGTGGTGATGGCTGTATAGCAATGTGAATACCACTGAATTGCACACTTAAAAATGGTGAAGATGGTAAATTTTATGTTATGTGTATTTTACCACAATTAAAAAAATAAATGAAAGGACAACACAATGGGTCTAATTTGTTATAAGTTTTATTTTATTTTAAAAATTTTATTTATTTATGTATTTATTTATTCATGGCCACGCCACATGGCTTGCGGGATCTTAGTTCCCTGACCAGGGGTGGAACCGAGCCCCCTGCAGTGGAAGCACAGCGTCCTAACCACTGGATCGCTGGGGAAGTCCTCCTTATAACTTTTAGAATGAAAAGAGAAATCTGGAATAAAACTTCAGAAGAGTAGGCTGGGAAAATGGAGGGAGGCTCTGTTATTTCACAGGGCATGAAGTGAGACCCAATTTCTTGTGGATTAAAACATGACATAGAGGGGCTTCCCTGGTGGCGCAGTGGTTGAGAGTCCGCCTGCCGATGCAGGGGACACGGGTTCGTGCCCCGGTCCGGGAAGATCCCACATGCCGCGGAGCGGCTGGGCCCGTGAGCCATGGCCGCTGAGCCTGCGCGTCCGGAGCCTGTGCTCCGCAACGGGAGAGGCCACAGCAGTGAGAGGCCCGCGTACCACAAAAAAAAAACCAAAACAAAACAAACAAAAAAACATGACATAGAATCCAAAGTCTCATGAAAAGAAAGTTCTCTCCTGGGCTGCCCCTCCCCTCCATCCTGTTTGTGTGTGTTTTGAGCACCGTCAGTGACACAGACGTTTATTTCTCTGTCCCAGAGCAGTAGGGGGGCCGCTCGGTGGTCGCTGCTCCATGGGGTCCCCCTGGGACCAGGCAGGGGGTGCTGGGCCTGCTTCAGTGTTACTGCTCCATCCCTTCTCCCAGCCTCCAGGTCGAGTTGGGCGCTTACACTTGGGGAGTGCACTCTTTGCTCTCAGTGTCCGCCCAGGGCAGTGTGCCCCCAAATTCTCTACCAGAAGGGGGAAAGGCAGTCCAAGTGGCCCAACCTGGGACAGGTCAACCGGATTCAGTACATTTGAAATGAGCAGGTACCCACCTCCTCGAGGGCCTGTGGGGACACCGGTATGGTTGCAGAGAGCACAGCCGGACGTGGCAAAGGAAACCCTTGTCAAAGGTTTCCTAAAGGCAATTGTAGGCTGAGCTTGACAGAAAACTCATTTCCCCAAGGCAATGGAACCAAGCTTTACTTTGATATATTCAAGGGGCCCGGCCAAGCTTGGCCTTGCATCTATCAGGTTAGGGTTAGGGTTAAGGTGAGATGTTTGGACAGGACCCTGGGGGCAGAGCGTAGGTCAGCACGCAGGGCCCAGTTTCTCCTGCAGCACCGTTTCCTCTCTCCTCCCTACTTCTTCATCCCCCAAGGCCACATCGTGCACGTGGAAATCAGAGGTGCGTGTCTCTGTGTTTAGAAAGTGGGTGCTCTATGAAACCTGGAGCAGGGGGGCTTCATCAGCGCCAGAGGGTGTGGCCCACCTGCCTTTCATTATCTGAGGTCAGAGGTTTGAGTCGTGAACTTGACATCCTGTTGTCACCGAGGCCCTGGCTTGAGCTTCTGCGTCTCCATCCATGACCAGGTTGTGTTCCAGAGTCACTTCAAGGTGAGCTGCCCCACTGTAAAGCCCTTTAATATTTTGGCCTAAGCTCCTGTCCCATCTGAGGCATGTAACCGATTCAAGTAGCAGCTGGGGCCCTTTGTTTATAACTCTCTCATCTCACATTTCTCAGTGGATTTCTTTTTGGAGACAATGTTCTATGAATCACCTCTGAAATGAGAAATTATCAGCTTAGGGGCTCTTCTGTTTGAATTGTCAGAATAAGAATAAACTAACTCTGAAGTCCTTTCTGGAGTCCTAGGCCCACCACAAAGATGGAGATGAATCCCCTGCACCCTGATCTGGGGACTATGTTTTCTTCTATTTTACCCCCAAAGGGTAGCAAGGGAGTTCTCACCTGCTTCTTTCATCTTCCTGCTGACTGCTGACCGTCCCACTGTTATCCTGGTTCTCCACTTACTCTGTGTTGCTATGAGTCTCAGATTCCTCATCTGCAAAGTGGGTATAATAGCTCAAGGCTGCTGAGAGTTTGTGAGTTTCTGTATGTGAAAGTACTTTATTGATTTAAAAATGCTATACCAATGGACATTACTTTTCTGCTAAACAAAAACCATGAGAGGATAGGGCATTTGTCTTTCTCTGGACTCACTGCCTGGCAGTGAGAATATCAGTCTTTTTTTTTTTTTACATCTTTATTGGAGTATAATTGCTTTACAATGGTGTGTTAGTTTCTGCTTTATAACAAAGTGAATCAGTTATACATATACATATGTTCCCATATTTCTTCCCTCTTGCGTCTCCCTCCCACTCTCCCTATCCCACCCCTCTAGGTGGTCACAAAGCACCGAGCTGATCTCCCTGTGCTATACGGCTGCTTCCCACTAGCTATCTATTTTATGTTTGGTAGTGTATATGCTACCTTATTAAAGCATTTTAATAATGAAGACCATTTCTCTCTCCTCCCCCTGGCCCTCTCTCCCTCTTCTCCCACTTTGGTCCAGGAGGCAATGAAAACTGGCGTTCACTTCTTTTTGTCTTTCCTGGTAGCCCGGTCTCACTGTTGGAGTAGCTTTCAAAGCTATTTCTCCTTGAACTTCTGCTGTTGCCATCCGCTTTTACAAGGGTCGATAGAGGACGATGCTCTCAGCCTGTGAAGGTGTTGGAAAGCCAGACAGCCTGTGTCTTCTGACTCACAGAGACTGATGTGAATGTTAAAGGCAGGAATTTTTGTTTTCTCCCGGAGAAGGTCATTCATTAGGAGGCTGAAGAACCAGAGTGGGCTCAGCTCAGGGCTGGTGGAGGCTGCTGATATACTCAGCTTCTGAGAGCGCTCTGCAGTCCTGACTCGTCTCTGCCCCTGGATATGGCATCTGTCCTCCCGTCCAGTGGGTCTGGGCTATGTTCCCAGGCTCACGGGCAGGTGAATATCTGCACAGTGCTTTGTTTAAAAGTTTGAATCTGATTGTGTGATTCGAGCCAGTGTGTCAGACTTCAGCCAGTGGCTTTTGGGGGAGCTTGTAGGGGTGAGAAGTTGTCCAAATACTGTGACATGGGAAGACTTTCTGTTGATTTTAATGTACTTTGTACAGTTTTCCAAGGCTCTTGGCAGCTCTGTGGTGGCCTGATTCTTTGTGTAACACGAGGCTGCCATGGATGCAGCAAAAGAAGAGTTAGGAGTGTGTGGTTCACCAACTTGGAATCCGGACGCACACGTTCTGGATTTTATTGCCAACTAACAATCTTGAGGGAATGGCTGGCTTAGCAACATAACATCTCTCCCTGAACCTTGGTATTCCAGCTAGTTCTTCTTGAAAATTACTGCCATGTGATAACTTTTTGGTGGTCTCTGTGTGGAGAAGACAGAGAAGGATAAATGGTATGAAAATTGGCATCAGACTTGGCGTTTTGGCTGGCTGTCTCAGAGGGGTGGCTGCTGTACAGAGGGATGTGCTCTGTCAAGGGTTGGAGGGAAAAAAAGATGAGCTTCACTCGGCTGCTCAGGATGTCCGATTGTTGGAAGTAGAGTTGGGGAAACCCAGAAAACACTGGTGAAATCCAGGAAGCCAAGAGCATTGTGACATCATGCGTGTGAGAGATCGAAATGGAAATTCCACTATTTAGGTGAAATCCAAGACTTTGAATAATCACAGCTTCACAGGAAGTTGCAAGAAAAACAATATACAGGGAGGTACCATGTACCCTTTACCCCTGCAACGTCTTGCTTAACTATAATAACAAAACTATGAAATGATGCAGAGTGCTTTTGAAACAGCTAGGTGACACATCAGGATGATGAAATCACAGTGCTATTGTAAAGATAGCATCAATATTTTTTGAGCCCCTACTATGTGCCCATCCATATATGGGGCATAGGGAGTGTCAACAAATCAGTCTTGGGCCCTCCACTGAGGGAGTTACAGAATAACCAGGGAGTCTGACATCAAATAAAAAAATTATGTGCATAATTCATGAATCACAGTTGTGATAAGTGCTATGAAATGAAAAGAGAACCAAAAGAAAAAAAGTTGATTTCGTGAAAAGATACCTTAAAACGTTTCCGTGATGTTTCATAATCTTATTTTAAGATTTGCCAAAGATTCTATGGTAGCCGCGACTTTGGAGTTTACTCCTTGTATTACATTTATTACATTTATTATAATTACGCCCTTTCTGGGCTTATTTTTTTCCGATTTCTTTTTTTTTCCAGTCTGTGAAAGCCAAGTATGTCTTGGAATGGGCACTGATGGTTCTGCCCACAAATGACAGTTTATGAGGGTGTTTTGAATGTACGTTAGCAATTTGGCTGCAGAAAGCGAATCAGACCTCAGAGGTCCATTCCTTAATATCACCAGCAATTAGGAGTGATCACATCGAAACTGACGCCTGCCAAGAGGAGGGATTCTTGAATGTTGGTTGGTTTGGCGAGACCCTGAAACATCTTCTCGATTACAAAGCTTGCTGCCTCTGGTTTCAGAGGGCAGCTCCGGCCAGCCACGCAGAGTTCATGTGCACAGGGTTCCTTCTTGTGGTTCAGCGATATGATCTAATTTGGAATCCTTACGGTTTAAGTGAAGAGAGGAACAATTACATGTATGTTCCCTGTTGAACACAACACGTGGTATCCAGGCAACTCAAGTGGAACGTACGGGAGAGAGCAGCTCTCCCCACCTGCTTGGTAAACTTAGCGCAGGTGGCGGAAATAATACCTGGATAAATACCACCGATCACTTAGGACATTTTCTTTAGATCAACATTTGCCCTGGGAGGTTCTCAGGTCTTTTGGCTTTGGCCAAGCAAACAGTGTGTTTCAGACAAGAAGTGGAAATCAGAGGTTTGCCAGAAGTGGACGGGGGAGAATGGGCTTTAACAGCGGTGTAAGCAGCGGAGCTTCTCTTCCGAGGTCAACTTCGGGTCTTTGTGAGATGCAGCCTAGACTTAGGATACCTGCCCAATGGGCACGTGATATCCAGAAGTGCTGACTTTCCGTCTGTTCAAGAGGAGTGTCTTTTGTAATTTCTCACTCCTCCTTTTACATTCTACATCACGGAGCCTTTCAAAATGCACTGTTGGTACAGAAGTAAGATCTCCACTTCAGGTGCTGTATTTGGCCACCTGAAAATTCCAGTCCTTGTCCTTCATCATGACTTTAAATTCGTGGGGTGGGGGAGCAGAAGCCCCCCACGATATCCGTTGCCCAAAACCTGACTTTTCTCCCCTCTGTAGGGAAATTGCTGGATCTGTTGATGATCCTCTTAATGGGAATCTTTTTGTTGAATTTCACTTTTATTATACATTTTATTTATTTATTTATTTTTTCAGCTTAGCATACATCTGCAGAGAACTTTATTATTTACTAATTCTTACAAAATTTATTCTGAGGGTAACCCTTTCCTGACCAATCTCCAAATTCTTTATTTTATTTTATTTTATTTTATTTTATGTATGTATGTATTTATTTATTTATATTAGTTTCTGCTTTATAACAAAGTGAATCAGTTATACATATACATCTGTTCCCACATCCCTTCCCTCATGTATCTCCCTCCCTCCCACCCTCCCCATCCCACCCCTCCAGGCGGTCACAAAGCACCGAGCTGATCTCCCTGTGCTCTGCGGCTGCTTCCCACTATCTATCTACCTTACGTTTGGTAGTGTATATATGTCCATGCCTCTCTTTCGCTTTGTCACAGCTTACCCTTCCCCCTCCCCATATCCTCAAGTCCATTCTCAAGTAGGTCTGTGTCTTTATTCCTGTTTTACCCCTAGGTTCTTCATGACAGTTTAAAAAAAATTTCATATATATGTGTTAGCATACGGTATTTGTTTTTCTCTTTCTGACTTACTTCACTCTGTATGACAGACTCTAGGTCTATCCACCTCATTACAAATAGCTCAGTTTGTTTCTTTTTATGGCTGAGTAATATTCCATTGTATATATGTGCCACATCTTCTTTATCCATTCATCCGATGATGGACACTTAGGTTGTTTCCATCTCCGGGCTATCGTGAATAGAGCTGCAATGAACATTTTGGTACATGTCTCTTTTTGAATTATGGTTTTCTCAGGGTATATGCCTAGTAGTGGGATTGCTGGGTCATATGGTTGTTCTATTTTTAGTTTTTTAAGGAACCTCCATACTGTTATCCATAGTGGCTGTACCAATTCATATTATACATTTTAAATTATAATTTTAAGAATGATTTTTTTCCCCCAGAATGTTAGAGTGGAGTTTCAGATCGTTCTTTTTTTTTTTTTTTTTTTTTTTTTTTTTTTGCGGTACGTGGGCCTCTCACTGTTGTGGCCTCTCCCGTTGCGGAGCACAGGCTCCGGATGCGCAGGCTTAGCGGCCATGGCTCACGGGCCCAGCTGCTCCGTGGCATGTGGAATCTTCCCGGACCGGGGCATGAACCCGTGTCCCCTGCATTGGCAGGCGGACTCTCAACCACTGCGCCACCAGGGAAGCCCCGTTAGTTATTTTTAATGACTGTTGGTGAATGGGGAGGTGTGCTCTTGGGCCTGGAAGCCTCATGTACTAATCTTTGCAGGCAGATGCTGTTCTAACTCTTGGAGGCACCTCCTCTATACCCCACAGGGCCTGGCATTGTGCCTGCTTCGCTGTTGAAAACAGCGAACTGGATCGTACAGGTGTTAAGAGCTGGGCTTTGGAGAAGTGGTATCTGATTTTGAATCCTGCTTCTGCCACTTAGTCTTCTGAGTCCTTGGACAAACCACTTAACCTCCCTGAGCCTCAGTTTCCTCATATGTAAAATGGGGATAATAAGACCCACCACATAGAGTTGTGAAAATTAAATGAGATGGTGCTTAACCTGTTACATAGAGCCTATGGATCGCCTTTCTCCCTGTTAGATTGCAAGCCCCATGGGGTAAGGATATGTCTCATTCACTGCTATATCCCAATGCCTGGTACATAGTAGATGCTCAAGAAAATACTCATTAGATTAACAAAAATGTATTATAGATTTTTCTATGATATTACTGAGTAGAGAAAGAGAACAGTTTAAAGATCTGAGGAATGAAGACATGAGACAATTCTATTTGAAACATAAAATAATGGGAGGAAATTATTTTTACCAACATGAGTTATGTAGATGTATCTTAGTATTGGGCATTAATCCCACTTTTAAGTAAATTTATTATTTTAACTAAGAAGTCATCATTAATTTCTTAATAAAAACATTAATGATGTTTTTAGGATTCCTGAGAGAAACTGACTTATATGTTGAAAAATCTTCGACGAATATGCATGTTTTTAATAGAATTATGGTTTTTGGCACCAAATATGGCAGTGATGTCCCCTTTCTTTCATTTCTTCTCTTTCCCACTCCTTCTTTCTGGCTGTCTTTCTCTGCCTCCAAAACACAACGCTATCGTGCATTGAAAACATTTCTGAGAATTAAGGATGAGGGGAATGTTAGCTTCTCAGGGAAAGTTTAAAATAAAGTCAAAATAGTGTTTTTCCTTAGGAGTTACTCAAGCTTTGTAATTCCATAGGTAATCAGTATTTTTTCTGCTCTCCAGATTACCAAAATCTGGTATCAACCTGTAGCCAGTTTGGAGCATCAATTCTTGTCTGACTCAGTTGGGAATGAGGTGGGCACTCATTCAAACACCCATTGCAAAGTACCAAGTGGCTTTGCGTGTTTTAAGGACAGTTCTTCAACTCGCCACCAGGTGGCAGAGGTACTCCACTGAAGTTCACCAGGGCTGCGTTTTGCTGCGTTAAAACAGTTTTTGGCACTTTTCTCCTTTCTGGACTGGATGGTTAGCATTTTTCTGGATGCAGAAAAGAGAGCAGCTCATGAGGGCTTGTACTTAAACATTTAATGTAGAAATTAAAGTACATGTTAATACAGATTCTGGCACTTATTTGCCCACTTAAAATATCTAAAGGGTTATGTATTTTTAACCCTTAAGAGACTGGTGTTGACATGTAATTTTGATTATTATTATTTTTTTCTTAAGGTCAACTTTGATTTCCCATCTCCTTATTTCTAAGCCCCAGTCTGTCTCCCCCCTTTCTTTGTGGGATGATAACGAGGCTAAGAATTAAGAACAAGAGTGTTGGAAACGCTCAGCTCTGGATTCAAGTCTAAACTATTCCACTTGGGTGAGCCGCTTACCCCATCCATGCCTGAGGTTCCTACAGAGTGAAATGCTGGAGGGTGTGAATGAGGTGATCTAGCTGATGCCCCTGGGGCACCTATGGTGCTCACATGGTTGTGTTTACTGCTAGCTGTGAAAAGGCAGTGCAATATTTTGTATCTCTGTGTAATATATACATACATACATATATATATATATATTGCAGTACGCGGGCTTCTCACTGTTGTGGCCTCTCCCGTTGCGGAGCACAGGCTCCGGACGCGCAGGCTCAGTGGCCATGGCTCACGGGCCCAGCCGCTCCGCAGCATGTGGGATCTTCCCGGACCGGGGCACGAACCCGTGTCCCCTGCATCGGCCGGCGGACTCTCAACCACTGCGCCACCAGGGAAGCCCCCTCTGTGTCATATTTTCTATCTCTGTCCGGATGCTACATTATAACTTAGCGACGGCCCCTGTGCTTGCTCTTCCCATTCTCACCGCTACCCTCTGGGTAGGCTGCACCAGTGGTTCTCTTTGCTGTAGAAAGGGGAGTGGTATTGCCTCCTCAGGGCACAGCTGGCAATGTCCGGAGACGGTTTTGGTTGCCACAGTTGGAGAGTGGGTAGAGGCTAGGGATACTGCTAAACATCCTGTAGTGCACATCCTGCAGCGCCTCCCACCCTCCACCCAGCAAAGAATGATCCAGCCCCAAATGTTAATAGTGCCCAGGTTGAGAGACTCCGGGCTCACTGGTACTCAGTAGAAGAAAAGTTCCCGGTATTTGGTCTAGTCCATTCAACTTGATGAAATTCCAAACATATATTGTACTGATCAGGCCTGTAGTAGACTCTGGAGCCCCAAGGATGATAAGACACAGACTCAGTCTTGGATCTGGGAAGGGTCTGGGATTTTACTCACAAGCTAATGAGTTAGCCTCTTACTGGTTCACTGGATGCTGGCAGAAGACAGAGTCCTGGGTCAGAGACAAGGGACTTCATTATTCATGGCAGAGCAAACTGAATGAGTGTCATGATGACCTGGGTTCCCCTTGTCCTCCAAGCCCCACAGGGGCAATATGAGGGGTCCAGGTGGATGTTCGGTGTGCAGTGGGTTTGTATCATAGCCGAGGAATGCTGAGCTTGGGGAATCCACTGTTCTTATAGTAAGTGATAAGCAAGCCCGTGTTTTGTCTGGGGGGAAGACATTATCCCATCCCTCAAGGGTGTAAAGAATTATATACAAGGTGCAGAGGATACAGAGCAGGATATTTCAGATGGGTAGCGTTTGAGAAGGCTTCATGGAGGAGGAGATATCTGAACTGGGTTTCGAAGGGTGGATAGGGTTTCAACCCACAGGCAAGGGGAGAGAATATTTCTCTCTTCTTCCCAGAAATAAATTAACTTATCTCCTGAGCAGCTCAGCACAGGTTGTATGGGAACAGGGAGGACACTCTGGAAAAGTCCTGGCTGGGTTTGATTAACTAGTGAATCTGGGCGGGCTGTTGCCAGTTTTGTCATGCTATTGTCAACTTATGTCTCAAGGTAATTTACTATGAGCAGATAGGCTATGTTTTTTTTCAATATTTTTTAATTGAAGTATATTTGGTTTACAGTGTTGTGTTAATTTCTGCTATACAGCAGAGTGACTCAGTTATACATATACATTCTTTTTTTTTATATTCTTTTCCCTTATGGTTTATCATAGGCTATTTTATTTTTATTTATTTTTATTTTTTTTGCCGTATGCGGGCCTCTCACTGTTGTGGCCTCTCCCGTTGTGGAGCACAGGCTCCGGACGCGCAGGCTCAGTGGCCATGGCTCACGGGCCCAGCCGCTCCGCGGCATATGGGATCTTCCCAGACCGGGGCACGAACCTATGTCCCCTGCATCGGCAGGCAGACTCTCAACCACTGCGCCACCAGGGAAGCCCATATCATAGGTTATTGAATATAGTTCCCTGTGCTATACAGTAGGGCCTTGTTATTTGTCCATTCCATATATAAAAGCTTACATGTGCTAACCCAAGCTACATTTTTCTTATGTGATTTTTTTTTTCCCATGCTGTAGCTGGGAGCCTGTTCTGGCCCACGGGAACCGGACTTCTTTATCACCAATAGACCCTCCTTCAATACATGATAGCATGTTTGGCCAAGGTTGACGGGCTGGAAAGCAGGATCCAGTGGATCACCTACAGAAGGAGATGGAGAAGGAGGTAAGCGCAGCAATGTGGAGTCCAGTGAGTGAGCCTGAGAACTGTGTGGGTCAACACCGGGGCATGTCTCTTGTTGCCTGTGGTAGTATCCTCTGGGCACACTGGCTGCATTGAAAGTATCAAAGGTGGGCAGGCAGGAGATAAAATGCAGCCTAACTGTGGAGAATCCTATGTGGTACCGTCACAGCGTGGCCTGTTATACCACAGTGGAAAAGATGGTCCTAGGTTACATGCATCAACGTGGATAAATCCCAGTCTTTTAATCCTAAGCCCAGAAACCATTCTATATATTTCCAGTCGGAAGGGTTTAGTACAGGAATTCAGGTCCTACAAAATTGTTGGAAGGGATGGGAGGGGATGAAATCCAGAGATGGGGGTGCTCCTTGGAAACCGAAGCATTGCAGGAAGCCACTATGGCTACCACAGACACCATCGCTGCCTGAGGAAGAGTGAAATCCACCTTGTACCACCGTCCACCTGTCATTGGTCATAGAACAGAAACCCCGTTGGCAAGAGATTCTGGGGGTTGTGGTCCTCAGGCTTCTACTTCCTGTGACAGAGCTGAGAACAAGGGGACAGGATAGTGCTGAGTGTCCCTAGATAAGAGTAACATGATGGTGAGTGACAAAGCAACTCCCAGAAGATTACCTACAACATGGTAACATTTTTGTTTGTTTGTTTTTGGCTGCACCATGCAGCTTGAGGGATCTTAATTCCCCAACCAGGTGTTGAACCTGGGCCCTTGGCAGTAAAAGCATGGAGTCCTAACCACTGGATCGCTAGGGAATCTCAACATGGTACCATTTTTATAAAGCACAAAATTAAACAACATATTGTTGGGCCATTCACGCAATGGTATGCCAGAGCCGGCTTGAACTGACTTGTGAGATCCGATAGTTAAATTTTCAGGAATTTAGCAAGGCAGTTGTTAAACATAGCTGCTATTAAAAATTAAATTATATAAGCTTACAATAAAATAATTACAGCAAAGAGAATGGTAATAAATATTCTAACTCATCATCTCCTAATTATCTTACTTATTTTACTATTATCTATGCTTTTGAGGTTATTATATCTATTGCATCCGTATGGTAAAAATCCTATAAACTGGCATGCTACCATGATCTCTTTCCAATTCAGTGTTCAGTGACATCACCTTGGTAGCTTGAAATGAGCCACTATTTATATGAAAGAAATTGGCCAGTGCTACAAATCAGGGTGTAATTGCTTTGTTGATTGTCTGGATATAACAAAATGACGCACTAAATGTTAATAATGATTAACAGATTAAACTGAAATGTTTGTCATGTCTGCGGCTGTTACATTGTGAATAGCACAGAAATTGAGGAAATAGCCTTCCAGTATTTGAAAACTATTATCCGATTCCACAAAGAAGTTGCTCACATAATTGATAAAAAAGTGATTTTCTACCATTTGTCTTTGTCATTTTTCTTTCTTATTACTTGTTAATGTAAACAAAAATATCAACCAACCTTCATACTGAAACTACATTGCTTCATCTGTTGCAACCATAGGTTGGTCACAATTATGAAAGTTCGGCAAAAATAAAAAATATTCTGTGAGAATCAATTGAATGTTAGAGGTTTATAATAAGGATATTATGTATTTTATTATTTGTAAACTGTGTGCTATATATCCTTTCTATCAAACAATTTATAACAAACTTATTAGGATATGCGCACATATTTAATTTTTGGAGAGCTGATTTTTAAACATTTACCATCACATCACTACATATATATGATGAAGCAAGGGGATGATTAACAGCATTCCAGGTAGCTGTTACCTTTGGGAGAGATCCCACGTGGATATCCACTCACACCCCCTTCTGTTTTGTCTTCCTGCCCTCGTTTGCCATCTACCCAGTCCTCCAAGTTCAAAGTTGGGGAGTCGTGCAGGAATCCTCCCACCCCCTTCACATCTCATTGCCAGCTATTGTTTTTTCCTTCCCAACATGTCATGGTATTTATGGTTCCACCTGAAGGGAACCGTTTCCAGCTTGGAACCCAGTTGAGAAATGCCTCTTCCCACTGATTCCTCTCCTAGAACACACAGGGCGCTGACTGCAGTGGAGGTTATAGTTGTCTGACAGAAGACAGAGGATGGAGAGTGAGCCAGAGCTTTGGGTTTTACTCAGGTTTTCAGCCAAGTTGCTGTGGGCATTGATCAATCTACGGGAAGCCAACCTCTGCCAAAACAATTGGTGAAGGTCTATAATCGATACAGAAAGAAGACTTGGAGCAGCTCATAAGGAGAGACCAAGAGTCAGGTCCCTGCGAAGAAGAAAGCGACAGCCCAGTGTCAGTCCTGGGATGCAGGGTACACAGAAGTGGATGCGCAGGGTCCACGGGGACAGATCCAGACCAGAGGATGGGGCTGCTCTCCAGGTGGAGCAAGTGAAGTCTGGCACGGAGGTGGGGCTGAGCCAGTGTCGCCGGCGCGGTGCCCTGACCCCAGCCAGAGGCCTCCCTGCTGTGTCCAGAGACAGCACACAGGCACCAGGAGCTTCACCACCTCTCCACGATGGAGCTGCTTCCCAGTGAAGCTCTGGAGGAGGAAGGAAGGAGGGCCGAGTGTGGAGAGAAGCTGGGAAGGGGTCTCTGCGGGAACTGACTGCTGCTTCTCCTCGGCTGCCTTCAGCATCTGTGTCCGTAGGATGTTCATCACCTGTGCCCAAGGCAGGCGCCCTCTCTGCTGGGCTGTGCTTTTCTGTGCCACGAACAAAGCCCCCGTCTGCCTCCCTCTCTTCCTCCCCCTCCAGTCTCTCCAGATTCTGCCCTGCTTAGGCCGACTCCTCTCCTCTCTTCAGAGGAGACATCAGAGGAGACAGGAGGGAGTTCCTTATCGCTCCGGCCTCACCCCTTGTTGGTATCAGTATCTTGCTAAACACGAGTCTTAGTTGTGGAAATCACTAATGCCTAAGTCACCTCCCAAGGGAATCAATATACACAGAATTTAGCTTTCTGTTTACACGGAGGGTTTACTAGCTCTGCTATTTTTATCAAGTCCTGTATTTATTTATTTGGGGGGACTTTTTTTTTTTTTTTTTTTTTGCGATACGCGGGCCTCTCCCGTTGTGGAGCACAGGCTCCGGACGCGCAGGCTCAGCGTCCATGGCTCCCAGCCGCTCCATGGCATGTGGGATCTTCCCAGACCGGGGCATGAACCCGCGTCCCCTGCATTGGCAGGCGGACTCTCAACCACTGTGCCACCAGGGAAGCCCCCATGGGGGGACTTTTTTTTTTATTAACATCTTTTTTTTTAACATCTTTATTGGAGTATAATTGCTTACAAGAGTGTGTTAGTTTCTGCTGTATAACAAAGTGAGTCAGCTATACATATACATATATCCCCATATCTCCTCCCTCTTAAGCCTCCCTCCCACCCTCCCTATCCCACCCCTCTAGGTGGTCACAAAGCACCGAGTTGATCTCCCTGTGCTATGCAGCTGCTTCCCACTATCCGTCTATTTTACATTTGGTAGTGTATATACGTCCACGCCACTCTCTCACTTCGTCCCAGCTTACCCTTCTCCCCCCTACCCCGTGTCCTCAAGTCCATTGTCTACATCTTTGTCTTTATTCCTGTCCTGCCCCTAAGTTCTTCAGAACCATTTTTTTTTTTAGATTCCATATATATGTGTTCTCATACGGTATTTGTTTTTCTCTTTATGACTTACTTTACTCTGTATGACAGACTCTAGGTCCATCCACCTCACTACAAATAACTCAATTCCGTTCCTTTTTATGGCTGAGTACTATTCCATTGTATATATGTGCCACATCTTCTTTATCCATTCATCTATTGATGGACACTTAGGTTGCTTCCATGTCCTGTTTATTGTAAAGAGTGCTGCAGTGAACACTGTGGTGCATGTCTCTTTTTGAATTATGGTTTTCTCAGGGTATATGCCCAGTAGTGGGATTGCTGGGTCATATGGTAGTTCTATTTGTAGTTTTTTAAGGAACCTCCATACTGTTCTCCATAGTGGCTGTATCAATTTATATTCCCACCAAGAGTTCAAGAGGGTTCTCTTTTCTCCACACCCTCTCCATCATTTATTTGTAGATTTTTTGATGATGGCCATTCTGACCGGGGTGAGGTGATACCTCATTGTAGTTCTGATTTGCATTTCTCTAATGATTAGTGATGTGGAGCATCCTTTCATGTGTTTGTTGGCAATCTGTATATCTTCTTTGGAGAAATGTCTGTTTAGGTCTTCTGCCCATTTTTGGATTGGGTTGTTTGTTTTGTTGATATTGAGCTACATGAGCTACTTGTATATTTTGGAGATTAATCCTTTGTCAGTTGCTTTGTTTGCAAATATTTTCTCCCATTCTGAGGGTTGTCTTTTGGTCTTGTTTATGGTTTCCTTTGCTGTGCAAAAGCTTTGAAGTTTCATTAGGTCCCATTTGTTTATTTTTGTTTTTATTTCCATTACTCTAGGAGGTGGATCAAAAAAGATCTTGCTGTGATTTATGTCAAAGAGTGTTCTGCCTATGTTTTCCTCTAAGAGTTTTATAGTGTCTGGCTTTACCTTTAGGTCTTTAATCCATTTTGAGTTTATTTTTATGTATGGTGTTAGGAAGTGTTCTAATTTCATTCTTTTACATGTAGCTGTCCAGTTTTCCCAGCATCACTTATTGAAGAGGCTGTCTTTTCTCCATTGTACATTTTTGCCTCCTTTATCAAAGATAAAGTGACCATATGTGCGTGGGTTCATCTCTGGGCTTTCTATCCTGTTCCATTGCTCTATATTTCTGTTTTTGTGCCTGTACCATACTGTCTTAATTACTGTAGCTTTGTAGTATAGTCTGAACTCTGGGAGCCTGATTCCTCCAGCTTCATTTTTCTTACTCAAGATTGCTTTGGCTATTTGGGGTCTTTTGTGTTTCCATGCAAATTGTGAGATTTTTTGTTCTAGTTCTGTGAAAAATGCCATTGGTAGTTTGATAGGGATTGCATTGAATCTACAGATTGCTTTGGGTAGTATAGTCATTTTCACAATGTTGATTCTTCCATTCCAGGAACATGGTATATCTCTCTATCTGTTTGTATCATCTTTAATTTCTTTCATCAGTGTCTTATAGTTTTCTGCATACAGGTCTTTTGTCTCCTTAGGTAGGTTTATTCCTAGGTATTTTATTCTTTTTGTTGCAGTGGTAAATAAGAGTGTTTCCTTAATTTCTCTTTCAGATTATTCATCATTAGTGTGTAGGAATGCAGGAGATTTCTGTGCATTAATTTTGTATCCTGCTACTTTACCAGATTCATTGATTAGCTCCAGTAGTTTTCTGGTAGCATCTTTAGGATTCTCTACATGTAGTATCATGCCATCTGCAAACAGTGACAGTTTTACTTTTTCTTTTCTGATTTGGATTCCTCTTATTTCTTTTCCTTCTCTGGTTGCATGGCTAAAACTTCCAAAACTATGTTGAATAACAGTGGTGAGAGTGGGCAACCTTGTCTTGTTCCTGATTTTAGAGGAAATGGTTTCAGGTTTTCACCATTGAGAATGATGTTGGCTGTGGGTTTGTCATATATGGCCTTTATTATGTTCAGTAAGTTCCCTCTATGCCTACTTTCTGGAGAGTTTTTATCATAAATGTTGTTGAATTTTGTCGAAAGCTTTTTCTGCATCTATTGAGATGATCATATGGTTTTTATCCTGCAGTTTATTAATATGGTGTATAACATTGATTGATTTGTGTATATTGAAGAATCGTTGCATTCCTGGAATAAACCCCACTTGATCATGGTGAATTATCCTTTTAATGTGCTGTTGGATTCTGTTTGCTAGTATTTTATTAAGGATTTTTGCGTCTATGTTCAGCAGTCATATTGGCCTGTAGTTTTCTTTTTTTGTGTCATGTTAGTCTGGTTTTGGTGTCCGGGTGTCCAGGTGGCCTCGTAGAATGAGTTTGGGAGTGTTCCTTCCTCTGCTGTATTTTGGAAGAGTTTGAGAAGGATAGGTGTTAGCTCTTATCTAAATGTTTGGTAGAGTTTGCCTGTGGAGCCACCTGGTTCTGGGCTTTTGTTTGTTGGAAGATTTTTTATCACAGTTTCAATTTCAGTGCTTGTGATTGGTCTGTTCGTATTTTCTATTTCTTCCTGGTTCAGTCTGGGAAGGTTGTGCTTTTCTAAGAATTTGTCTGTTTTTTCCAGGTTGTCCGTTTTATTGGCATAAAGTTGCTTGTAGTAATCTCTCATGATCCTTTGTATTTCTGCAGTGTCAGTTGTTACTTCTCCTTTTTCATTTCTAATTCTATTGATTTGTCTTCTCCATTTTTTTCTTGATGAGTCTGGCTAGTGGTTTATCAATATGTTTACCTTCTGAAAGAACCAGCTTTTAGTTTTATTGATCTTTGCTATTGTTTCCTTCATTTCTTTTTCATTTATTTCTGATCTGATCTTTATGATTTCTTTCCTTCTGCTAACTTTGGCGGTTTTTTGTTTTTCTTTGCCTGATTGCTTTAGGTGTAAGGTTAGATTGTTTATTTGAGATTTTTCTTGTTTCTTGAGGTAGGATTGTACTTCTATAAACTTCCCTCACCATGTCCTGTATTTAAAAGCCTCTGGTCAATGTTCAGCAGTAAGACCTGGCCCGGGTAGACCCAACTTTAGTAATGCGGTCAGGGTTCTGTAGCCTGAGCTCGGCACAACCTGGGAAAAATAATGATTTTACAGCATGAGGCTCAGCTTCCTTTGAGTGTGTTCCAGGCTGTGTAAAGACAGATGGCAAATAAATGAAAGTGTGTTTGTAGCTGGTAATTTGGAATTTGGAATGTAAAGACACTACCCCATCAAGGCAACCACACTATCCACAGATGTAAAAGGGCTTGACTCCACTTAATGAGAAAATGCAAATTAAAGACAAGGCTTCATACTTTCTCCCACAAAGCAAGAAGCCAAGCAGTCCTGCCCCCAAGGAGACAGGCTTCAAGTTCATTGTGGCCTCCTCTGGGAGGCTGACCATGCCCAGAGTCAGACCTCAGGTGGCCTTGGCCTTGAAGACACTGTAATCTCCTATCCCTTCCTTCTGCTGCAGCATCCCCTGGTGCTTTGAGCTGGAAATAGTCCTCCCAGAGCCAGCCCCAAGGAGCCTCTCTATTTAGCAAAAGCCCCTGGCCAGCCCTCTTCCCCTAGAACACGAGGAGGCTGCAACACTTCTCAAACCTACATCTCCCCACCCCCGACACTAGAACATTACTTAAGGGAAGAATGCCAACTGGTTATTATTCAACAGTCTGCAGTCTCACAGGAGTCATTCATTCCTTTTTTTGTTTGTTTTTTTCCACCCCATCTCATCCTGCCTCAGCAATTAGATAATGTGAGTGGGCATATACCCTGTTAAACAGCTGCTGGGAATTCTCCTTAGGAGCAAGAGGCGATGTGCGCTTTTGTGGGTGCTGACTTGTGCGTTTCCTGTGCTTAAGATTGCAAAGTATGGAAGGCCTGATCACTGGGCACAGACAGGCAGAGCGGGCCAGGCAGGGTGCGCAGTGAAGGCTGCGGAGAAATGAGGACTCCAGGGAGAAGCATTTCATGCCGGCCCCTTGCCAGGGGGCCAGCTGTGCGGCTATTTCCTGCTGCAGTGGTGCTGCCCGGGCTCCGTCTGGTCCTAGTCCTGGAAGGGAAACACTGGCTGATTCTCTAGTACATTTATCATTTTCAGGCTTTGTGACTAACCACAAAGCTGGATGGAACATTCTTGTAAGAAATGGAAGCATCCACCGTTGATCAAAAGGAATCACTCCGCAGCTATTTGTAATTTGGCTGCCGTGCCAGGAGCTGCTTGGCCTTGGCTGAGGGTGTGGTGGCTCTCATCACAGGGCACCGAAATTCTCTGCACTGTTTGCTCAGCTGCTGTCTGTTTAGAGAGCTATTTAGATTCTCCCGTAGAAAGGAAAGCTTTCCATTCTTGGAGAAACCACAGTGATTAAGTACATATAAGAGAAAAGCATTATGATGACTAATCAGAACAAAATCAATGATTCCCTTTCTGCATTATACATGATGAGATTTAGAGTCCACAGCTTTCAGCAAGAGTGAGGGTGTGACTTTGGGGTGGGAGAGGAGAGGGCAGAGCCGCACAAAGGCCAGTGAGCACAGGACTTGCCAGTTGGGAAGAGGACTGAACTTTAATGACCCGATTAAATGCCCCTTTAAAATCTGACCCGGGAAATTCTTAACCTTTGTAATGAGGGAAAATAATATCTGAGGAAGCAAGAATTTTTGGTTAGCTTCTATGCAGTCATTTGAGGCCACCCAACCTAAACTCTCTGTCCTAACAGATGCTTTCTACAAAACCTGCCTTGAAAGTTGAAGAATCTCATGTTCCTCTAAATTTTCATGCAGCCAAAAACGTGGGAAGACACCTTTGTAGGAAAGCGTCAGTGCAAGGAGGCCCACCACCTCCTGAGACTGTTCCAGTTTTTGAACAGCCTTCATTGTTGGAAAGGTCTCCTTCACATTTGGCTAAAAATTGTCTCCCTCTCAATTTTGTCTTTTGGTCTCAGTTGCCCTTTGAAACTACATGAAAAAAATCCAGCTCTCTTCATACTGAGGTCCTTGCAGTGTTTCAAGATGACACTGGTGTTTACGTTGCCTTATCGTCTCCTGTCTGAATGTCCTCACTGCTCTCTGATGCGAAGGGAGAACACTCTCACCTCCTGCAGGAGTTGTCCAGTAGCAATATAGACCCCGCACATTGTTCATGTACAGAGATCCGTCACCTCCTTTGCTTATGACACTATACTTCTATTAATTTATCCATCCTGAGATCTCATTTGTTTTTTTGGTAGCTGTGTCACACTGTTGGCCTGTGTTTACCTTAAAGTCTAAGGAACAATCAACCTGTTATTCCCTTACATTTCCATGTCCCCAGAGGGCTCTGAAAAGAAGCAGAAGTGAACATTTTAACCTAGTCACTATTCATTTGTTTTGGTTTTATGCTGGCCTTTGAATATGCCACTTGATGTGAGAGTCTTCAGCTAGTGGATGTAAAATGCAACTTTGCATTTTTTTGCATACTTAATACGATCGGATCACACTAAAATTCATGTTTTCCTTTGGGAGTGGTGGCTGGAGCTTTGTTAGATTTTTTTCCCCCAGTTTTATTGAGAAACTATTGACACACATTGCTCTATAAGTTTAAGGTGTACAGTGTGATGGTTTGATTTATATATATTGTAAATGACGACCACAGTAGGTTTAGTTAACATTTATTGTCTTGTATAGACACAATAAAAAAAAGAAAAAAGCACGTTTTAAATTTATCAGTGTTATAAGAGATGAAGGTTTAATACCTCTACCTCTCCTTCCTCATTCTTTCCCCCAAATTAACATACTTTTAATTATGCCAGTAATTAGTGTTTGCAACATTCTAATTATGTAAATATTGTTCACTGCAGACAGAACCTAGAATACTGTGATGACATCCTTTCTTTTCTCTCTTTCTTTAAAAAATTTGAAGTATAATTGACCTACAACGCTATGTTGGTCCCAGGTTCACACAGTAGTGATTTGAGATTTCTATACATTTACTAAATGATCCCCACCTTTGTGAGTTTTTTTTTTTTTTTTTTTTTTTTTGCGGTACGCGGGCCTCTCACTGTTGTGAGAGGACAGGCTCCGGACCCGCAGGCTCAGCGGCCATGGCTCACGGGCCCAGCCGCTCCGTGGCATGTGGGATCCTCCCGGACTGGGGCACGAACCCGTGTCCCCTGCATCGGCAGGCGGACTCTCAACCACTGCGCCACCAGGGAAGCCCCTTTGTGAGATTTTTGAAAGGAACTGTACGTCCCGGCTAAAGCACACGTGCAGCTGAGTAAGCTGACAGTGTCATTCCAATCAGGAGCTGACCCCGCCTATCTAGAAGTTTGAGGGCATTTGTAGGCATGTTTGCAGAGCCATGGGAACCTCCTGTGATAGTCTGTAAATAACCTCTGGTTGCCTGGTGCTGGTGTTAGGTTATGGCTCGGCAAGGTTACCCGGCATAGTCCCCGCCTTTGATATAAAGAATAGCCTTTGGAGTGACCACCCTTGTACCTTACACAGAGGGGACCCTCTAAAGTCTTTTGTAGGGTGGGCACATCCATTCAAAAGTTTATTTGTTATACCCTCCCGAATCAGTAGGTAGTACCCAGAGGTGTATCTGCTGTGAGTGGACAGAGCCTGTCCGAAAATGTCTCTCCAGCTCTGTCATCATTGGGACAGCTATCAATCTGAAGCCCGTCTTGAACTAGAGTGGATGCTGACCCAGAGATGGGAGACCCGGCCTTTGGGAAAGCAGGAGCTGCTGCTTTATCCCCGTCTCCCTGCGTTGAATCCTTAGCCTCAATCCCAGGAGCCTAAGCATGTCTCTCCTTTCTCTGGATTTCTTTAGCGCTTATGGCTTATATTAAACCTCGGGTATTTCCACATCTAATTAATAATTAACCTGTTAACTTTTCCCTATGAGTACCTCTGGCCTCCTCAGCTACATTGTCTGATCATTTGTATCCTCCACAGACCTAAGAGTGCAGTTTTGCCCATCAAAAGGCTGACATAGATAGATGTAGGATTAAGCCATGGAGATCTGAGGGGAGTCGGTTTCTCCCTCAGGAGAAAGGGCAAAGGAAACAGACTTTTAGGAAATTCATATTCTGCGCCAGGCACTGTGCTGGGAACGTTACATTTGTTTTTTCCTATAACCCCCGTAAGACTCTCAAGTAAGTATCATTATCCTCGTTTTGCAGAATAGGAAATGAAATCTAAGAGAAGTTAAGAAACTCTCAAACTGCATACAAAGAGGAAGGAGACTGGGCTGGATTTGAACTTGGGTTGCTGTGCCTGCAGCAGCAGTGGTAGGGAGGCTGTCCCCCCTCTTGGAGGTGCGGCGGGGCTGGAGGTTAGGACCTCGCTTGTGGCCGTAGCTGCCACGTGGCCACCCTTGATTTATCAGCCAGCACCATCTCACTGCTGAAGAAAGATAGGAAAAAGGCCAGGGATGAAAGAACAAGGGGACATAAGAAAGAAAGGTACGACCATGAAGCAGGGGAGAGGGAGTGGAAAACTGCAGATCACTTAACATTCTCTGTGCAGGGAGCATCTCACGCCTGCTCAGTAGAGCAAAGTGTTCATCAACGGAGTAGCTTGTAAACCCCCGAGAAGGCATAGCGACGGCCTTGCTGATATTAGTCCTTTTCTCCCCCAAAGAGGAAGGAGTATTCTCAGCTTCTGAAGACAAGGACTCGCAGTGGTGTTGGGGAGCTCTGAGAAGCTGGATCCCCTGTCATCAGATTGTATTTGGAGACTTTCTTAGTCAGGTTAGCACCAGACTGTACTGTAGTGATAAAGAAACCTTAGAACTCCATGGCTTACACAATAAAGAGTTCTTTCTTGCTCATGAAAATTCTGGTGTGGGTCAGGTGGGCACTGTCCTCCACTCAGGGACCTGGTGATCCAGGCCACTTCCATATAAGGAAGCTAAGATCTCTGTATGTGGCTTCCAGGTTGCTGGGGCAACCAGGGTGGGAGGGTCAGCTTTTAAATACTTTGGCATGGAAATGCTGTCAATCACTTCCACTCACAGCCCATTGGCCAGCGCTGGTCAATGGTTCTGCCCCCTGTGACAGTGCTGCAGTTCACTGGGAAAAGAGGGGATGCTTGGGCACTCAGTGACTGTTCAATGACTCTGACTCATTTCCTTTACTCTCTTCTGTCCAACCATTTTTTAAGGCAGCTCATTGCTCTTGGGAAAGAACACAGATGTCTTCATGGAGCTTGTTAGGCCCCTGGTCGTGGCCGCCATGTTCTAGTCACATTGGACATTTCAGGTCTTGTGGCTCAATGTGCCTTCTCTTCCTCACTGCCCTGCTCTTCTGTCTTCCCGAAATACTCTCCTCTGTCTGTTTTTCCTGTCCAACTCCTAATATTATTTATGTCAATGTTTAGATATCACCTATTATGGAATCTTTTCTGACATGAAATCTGGGTTAGGTGACCTTCTTTGGACATCCACGTCATCCTTTATTTCCCCCACTGCGGTGGAAATGTATTATTTATTAGTCTATGTCATCTTAGATTGAGGCTCTCTGATGCTTGGAACCATTGCAAGAGTGGTCCCTACATACGATGGCCAACACACAAAAGAGGCCTAGTTAGTGTACTTTGGATGCAGGAAGAGAGGAAATCTTCCAAGGCAGAAAGTATATGATTGTACTATCGCAGATTTGATTGTAAAGTTAATCTGGAAAAGCAAATGTTCTAGAAGAGTCAAGAAACTTTTCAAAAAGAAGCATGAAGGAGTCTGGATGTGAAAATGAACTATAAAGTTACAGTAATTAAAAGAGTGAGATGCTAGCCCAGGAGTAGACCAAGAGATGAACAGGATACTGAGAGCTGATGTTACTGTCCTGAGTCCAGACTCCGCAGGGCAGACCAGGCAGGCTGGAGACTCAGCCAGGGTTTCCGTGTTGCAGTCTTGGGCAGAATTGCTTCTTCTCCTGAAAACCTTAGTCTTTGCTCGTAAAGCCTTCAACTGTACATGGAGAATTGGTATATGATAAAGGAGGCATTTTACATCAGTGAAGAAAGGATAAATTATTGAACGAATTATGTTTACACATCTGGCTGTAATTTGGTAAAATTAAAAAATAAGCTAAGATTTAAGAAATAAAACATTTAAAAAGAAAGTTATATCTTTAACTTATATCACATACAAAAGTGAATCTGAAATAGTTATAGATCTAAACATTAAGAAAAATCTTTAAAATACTAGTAAGAGCATAGGAAATATTTTCATTATGTTGGAGTGAACAAAGCAGTTAAAAAAAATGACGTATGGCCCAGAAGTCAAATGGTTTAGAATGACATATTTGATAACAGTGAAACAAAACTCTTCTATATAACTAAAAGCTATATAACCCAATTTAAAAAAAGCATATCAAGCTGGGAAAAATATTCACCATATGTAATTAGAAAGGTTAATATAAGAAGTGTCTAAGTGCCTACAAATCAGTAAGCAAGCGATTAACAATCCAATTTAAAATGGACGAAGGTTATGAAAAAGCAATTCATAGAAGAAAAAGTATACATAGTTTATAAGCAGAAGAGATGCTTATCCTTACTGATAATCAAATCAATACAAATTAAAACAATGAAATAGCATTTTCTCCATGAGATTACACGTATTAAGAAGGCTAACAGGGCTTCCCTGGTGGCGCAGTGGTTGAGAGTCCGCCTGCCGATGTAGGGGACACGGGTTCGTGCCCCGCGGAGTGGCTGGGCCCGTGAACCATGGCGGCTGAGCTTGTGCGTCCGGAGCCTGTGCTCCGCAACGGGAGAGGCCACAGCAGTGAGAGGCCTGCGTACCGCAAAAAAAAAAAAAAAGAAGGCTTATAGTACTCAGTATTGATGATGGTGGTATAATTTTTTAGAGACAGATTTGACAATACCTATTTTTAAAAAGTGCCTATATTTTTGACCTTACAATTATACTTCATCGATAGGGGGTAAGTTAAGTGACTTATGGAATATTATTTAGCATTTAAAGAAATGAGATGTAGTTACTATATATTCTGACATGTAAAATGTCTGTAATAGAGACTTAGATTTAAAAAGTGACTTACAGGGAATTCCCTGGGGGTCCAGTGGTTAGTACTTGGTGCTTTCACTGCCATGGCCTGGGTTCAATCCCTGGTGGGTGAACTAAGATCCTGAAAGCTGTGTGGTGTGGCCAAAAAAAAAATGTGACTTACAGAATAGTATGCAGTTTAGGACCCCATTTGTTAAAAATATGTACATATAGGGCTTCCCTGGTGGCGCAGTGGTTGGGAGTCCGCCTGCCGATGCAGGGGATGCGGGTTCGTGCCCCGGTCCGGGAAGATCCCACATGCCGCAGAGCAGCTGGGCCCGTGAGCCATGGCCGATGAGCCTGCACTTCCGGAGCCTGTGCTGTGCACCGGGAGAGGCCACAGCAGTGAGAGGCCCGCGTACTGCAAAAAAAAAAAAAAAAAAAAAAAGTACGTATATTCTATATATGCATGGGAAAAAAACCTGGAAGAATATGCAGCAAACTGTTAAGGGAGATATCCTCTAAGGAATAGGACTTTGGGAACTTCCATTTCTTATTTTCCATATTTTAGTATTATTATTTTTAAAATAAGTGTGATAGCTGTTTATTGTATTTTAGAAAGAGATTAAAAAGACATTGCTGGGACTTCCCTGGTGGCTCAGTGGTTAAGAATCCGCCTGCCAATGCAGAGGACGTGGGTTCGAGTTCTGGTCCGGGAAGATCCCACATGCTGTGGAGCAACTAAGCCCATGCGCCACAACTAATGAGCCTGCGTGCCACAACTACTGAAGCCCACTCACCTAGAACACATGCTCCACAACGAGAAGCCACCGCAATGAGAAGCCTGCACACTGCAACGAAGAGTAGCCCCCGCTCGCCGCAACTAGGGAAAGCATGCACACAGCAACGAAGACCCAACACAGCCAAAAAAAAAAAAAAAAAAAAAAAAGGACATTGCTTAGTTTAACTGACCAAAGCTTTGACTGGTTACATAGGATCTGAGGTTCAAAAAAATGTTTGTTGTGCCATGTCCTGCTCAGATACGTTCATTGACTCATTCATTCACCAAGCATTTAGTAGATACCTTTGTTGTGTGAGGTCTTTTTTCCTACATGGCTCTTAACTGCATAATTTTCATCCTCATTTTACTCCAGAAAGTGAATAAATTGAAAAATAGTTGAGTCTAAAGCAAAGTATGCTTGTGGGGGACCCTCTTCGATACGCAGCAGAGGGCGCTGTGGCTGGGAACCAAGGGTAGCTGTTGTTTGCTTGGATGTTTAAGGGAGTCCCTTTCTGATCCTGTCTAAAAGATTCATGTTGATAGACGGTATTCTTATTGGGGAAAAAAACCCCAAACCACTCCATATTCCTATTGCTGGTTAACTTTGTGTGGGCTGTCTCTACTTCAGAGCTATCAATTTCGTTCCTTCGTGGGCCTGTGTCCATGCAGGGAGGGAGTGGACGTTTGGAAGTCGAGCAGTCCAAAGATAGCTGCATATGCGTCACATCTCATGAGGATGGAAGATTAAAATGAAAGATTATGCTCTAAACTTTGCCCTGTCTCGGCATCCAAATGCCACGTGACTGCTGGTTTACTGAACGCAAAACCAGAATGATATGGTGACAGCACGTTGGGTAGGCTGTAACAGGAGACGTTGCAGCCACGACAAATTTGCCCTCATGCCATCGAATGCATTTTTGTTTTTGCTCCTGATTTTGGTCTGTATTGCTTTGTATTGCATTGTAGTATTCATTTAATACAAAAGTGAAGCATGTTTTGGATACTATGCCCTAAGTTCGATGTGAAATACCGGGATATTGTCCTGAAAGATTTTTGGATAGATTTGAATGCAAAAAACAGATAAAATAAGTTGTGATTCTTCATATCACAAAATGACACTTAGCAATAAAAAATTTGCTGCAGTATCTTTTTTTTAATTGAAGTATAATTGATTTACAATGTTGTGTTAGTTTCAGGTGTCTGCATAGTGATTCTTTGTTTTTGTTCAGATTATATTCCACTATAGGTTATTACAAGATATTGGGTATAGTTCCCTGTGCTATACAGTAAATCCTCGTTGCTTATCTATTTTATGTATAGTAGTTTGTTAACCCCATATTCCTCATCACTGCAGTATCTTTAATGAACAATTTTCCTAATCCAGATAAAATATGATGTCACTTTAAGAGCAGAATCTGTAATGAAGTCAGATATAGTACATTTTACAATTAAAATACACAAATCCCTCAAATTCACTTTGGCTCACGGTTAGTACAAATGGGAGACTTAAAAAAAGATCCTTTCCTTTCTCTCTAGCCCTTTGTCTTGTATTTTACCAAATTGTAGTTTTGGACAAGTCAACCCTTCCCCCCCAGCACACAGGTAGAGTTGCCCTGCAGTCAGAGACGTCCTTCAGCTGGAGAATTGGTGAGGCTATAAGAAGCTGAAGGAGCTTTGGCTACAAAGTACAAATAGAAGTGGAGAATTTATGCAATTTGACTAGTTAGAGAAAAAATCCATCTGACAGAATAGCAGTAGTGAGCTGTTAGACTGTGCCCAGTGGCATAGAATTTATAATTTAAAACATTTCTGGCTTCTTACATTAACTTTCTTGGTTAAACAGGTAGAATTCCCTGAAAATCTGTTTCTCAAGTTCAATGAATGTATTAAGGAAATGTCAACATCTTAGCTGCTATACAGCTTTCTTTCTTAAAAAAATAAAAAAATCTAAGGACATGAATTTGAAAAGGATAAGAAAAGACTTCGCATGTTATTGTATCTTGTGTCTGTGCTGAAATGACCTCCTTTAGATCCAACTCATTGACGTTATTTAATCCAAATGCAAGGGTAGTGTTCAGGGCTTGTGCCAGACTCAGCTTCTGTACCCGCCCAGATCTGCACCTCCCTCTTGCCTACTGGCTGGAGCTGCACCAGCAATGACTTGCTCTGTTCCTGTGGTCACGATGTCAGATTACTGCCTCTGCCACTCTCCAGGCAGCCTGACCAGCAAGAAGAGGCCACCACCCCGGAGGAGGCTGGGACATCTTGGAAATGTGGAGAGATGAAAACCCCATGGGGCCAACTTCACCCAGTGGGAGGCGGCAGATAGGAAGGGCTGGTCAATGAGTTATTTTTCCTTTATCCTCAGAAACTGTTCTGAGATGCAACAGTTCTTACAACCTTCCTGAAGACATCACGTGAGGCTGCACAATCAGCCAGGCTGTCACAAAGCTTTGGCCAACTCAGTACCCTGCCCTCGTGCACTTGGGCTCCCTCTCCCCTGCCTCTCTGCTCTATCGCTCCCCCACCCCATTCTCTAGGATCACACCTTTGAATGAAGTATTAGCAAATAAACATATGCCCCAGGGTCTATTGTCTAGAGAACCTGGGCCAAGAGAGTGGGAACCTAGGTTGGCTCTAGAAAGCAGACCCTCTGGTGCACTTTGGCAGTGGTGAGCGCGTGGTGACAACCCTCCACATATGGTAGCATTACGATTACTAAAGCCTTTATCTGAAGTTAAAGAGGATGAGGACGAGGTGGAGGTGAAGTGTGGGGATATCATTTCACTTTGGCACTCAATCCGTTTTGAGGCAATAAATATTAGGACGGTGATGTGGGGTAATCACTTTTGAAGACTCTCGAAGCCTTTCAAAGAAATGATAGGTGCTATCTTGAGCCTCTCTTTGAAAGCCAGGGTATTCCTGTGGTAGCTGTAAAGGGGGTTCTCATCTCCTCAAGCTTCAAGGCAGAAGACTTTTAAAGCAGGATCTGATGATAAGATGTTCGAAACGTAAAGAATAAATGTACAGCCTTAGTGGCTCCTCTATGTCAAAGGAAATTCCCTGATGAGGAAAAAGTGGGACCCTTGGATGGTGACATTTGCCTGGTTGAGGCTGAGAATATTGGATCCCAAATGGCCTGAAGCTTCCCGGCTGGCAGAAGCTGTCCCAATGACTTGAAGAGATCAGCCTCCCCTTCCCAGGGGATCACACCATGACCTCCCAGAGGAGATGCTTCACAGCTGACCATTGTTTTTCTCACTATCGGTCCCTATCATCCCTTGTTGTCTCCTGGGTAATAGCCAGAGTCAGGTCTGATCACAGCTCTCCGCTCCAAGGAAAACAATCTATGTGTCAAAGGACATACAGGAACTGTCAAATGTGCACCAGAAAAGATGGGTAGGAGCTGGTCTTGAGGGTGTTAGATTGTCATGGTCACCTGGAGCTGGTCTGTAGGGGTGGTTCCTTGACATTTAGGCAGGATGATGGCCTACAGTTGATAAAGTGGAGGTGCAGGAGTGTGAAGAAAGGGTAAGGCTCAAAGAGTTGGGAATATTAGAATGGATTTACTATGTAAAACCTAAGAACCCTCCACTTAACTCTGTTTCTTGAAAGAGACTGGAGGACACTTCCTCTGAAGGCAATACAAAGTCACAAATTAAGGGCTCACTGACATCTTTGAGAGGTTGGTGTCTGTCTTCTGTAGGCTGAGCTTAATGGTGATAAACATTGCCATAGACTCCTTAATGTCAATGGGGGTAATGAGATTCCACAATAAAAAGACTAGGTGGCAGCTCTTAACCACCAGAGGCAAAGGTAGCCATGCTTATTATAACCGGAAGCACCACAGAGTAGCAGTTAGGGTGCCTTAACCTTCAGAGATTTGTGGCAATGACTAACAGATTGTGGTGTTTCTAGACAGGAGACAGATGGACAGCCGACTAGGGCGTTGTTAAAATTGTATAATAATAACAAAAACGAAAGCTGGAGAGCAGGATGTTATCATCAGTCACTGCAGTGGAAAATTATGGCTTCTTGCTTGGTTTTTAAATGTAAATCAGTTTACATATCTAGAATCTGTAGATTCTAAGGGAGGCTGAGGTCCTCTTGAAGAAGAACATTACTATTCCTCACTAGTATACATGAAAATTTATTCCTCTAATCCTCCCCTTCAAGGGATCTGTAGATATTTCCCCAAGTAACTAGTGCTAGGGAATGGGGACTAGCCAGACTTTTTGAGAACTATTGTATATAAGGTCTAAGCTGAGAATAGTACCAGGGTATCTGAAATGCCACATACTGGTCCCATAGTTAGATTAGCAGCTTTAGGAGGCCAGGTGACAAATTAAGTCTTCCCCAAAGTCCATTTTATAATGGCGCTTTGGGTCCACAAAACTACCCTGTGGTTATCTCTCAGATTCCCAAATAGGATAGATATATTTAATGGTTGGCAGAACTCCCAATAGGTTTTCTGACTTGTGGAGTGTGGGACATTATTATAGGAAGGGCCAAATAAAACTATCTGAAACTGTTCTTCCCCCATTATCCAAGATAGGTCATCAGAAATAATATTGTGTCCTAGGGAAGAATTACAGATATTCGCCGTCAAAGACATAAGGGATGCAAAGTGGTGGTTCCTAGAATATCTCCATTCAGTTTACCCATTGTATCCCTGTAATGACCAGCTGAATTATGGCTGGTGTTATTAGTCCACCTTAAACTTATTCAGGTGATAATCCCTTTTGAAGCTGCTGTACCAGATGTGTGGAATGTGTTGAATGTTGAAGATCAACACACATTCCCAAACTTGGTTATGGGAGTACTGATCTAGCAGATGCTTTCTTCTCAGTCCCCATCAACGGGGAGAATCTAGAGTGGTTGGCCTTCACATGGCAAGGGCAGCAGTATACATTCGCTGTCTACATGTCTGCTGGGACCTTGCTCATCCTGACATTCTACCGAACATCATTCTGCCCACCTATTAATGACATCAGGCTACTTGGACTTTCTGATCAGGGTGCTGCAAGTATCATAGATGCCCTAACACAGGGGTTCTTGATCAAGGGATTTTAACTCCCAGGGTACACCTGAGAATGTCTGGAGACATTTTTGGTTGTTAAAAATGGGGGATTGTGAGTAACTAGTATTTAGTGGGTAGAGTCCAGGGCTGTACATTCTACAATGCTTGAGACAACCCTCACCCTTCGACAAAGAATTGTCTGTCCCCGAATTTTAATAGTGCCATGTTGAGAAATACTGCCTTAGTAAGACACCTGTGTAGCAGAGCTGGGAGATTTACCCTATGAAAATTCAGGGATCTGTTGCACCAATGAAGCTTCTGGGGGTCCAGTAGTCTGAGGCATGCCAGACATCTCTTTTTTTTTTTAATTAAAGGATAAATGTCACATGTTAGCCACTCAGAAATATTTGCTGAATGAATAAATGAATGAAAAACATACAGGAAGAGTTCCTTGTGCAAAGAGAAATCTGTTTGGGTGAGATAGGTTCCCAGAGGAAGGCAGAAGTTTGCTGTAGCCAGAGGCCAGGAGAGGGGCTGGAGGTGAAGCTGAGAGAAGGCTGTGGTTCATACGGTTTACATGCTGTTTATTTAGACACCTGCCCCCAGAAGGTGGAGGACAACAAGTGGCTTTCATCCAGGGAGAAACAAGACCTGGTTAGTGTTCTAGAATGATCACTTTACAACTGGTTAGCGAGATTGTCCTAAAAGGCCCTGAGACCAGAGTCAGAAAATCTAGCCTGGTCCCTTTTGTAATAGTCCAGGTGGGAAGCTATGAACAGCTAAAATGGGACAGATGGAAAGAGAATAAAGGAAGAAACAGATTCCAGAAAGATTTGGGAAGAAGAATGACCAGGATTTGATGACTGGATTGGAACTGTGGGTAGAGGGAGAAAGAGCAGAAGAAAGCCCTCAGGTCTCTGTGTCTGTGGATGACTGGAGAATGCAGGAATAGAATCCAGTTTAAGTGACAGATCGTGAGTTTTGTTTTAAATATTTGCAACTTAAGGATGTGGGGCATACAGGAGGAGGTATCCAGCTGGCAACTGGATAAGTGAGGAGAGTCTCAGCTGCAGATGGAGGTTTGGGAATTGTTTGAAGCCACAAAACTGAGGCTCAGAGAGGTTATCTAACCCATGCTAACAGTTGATAAATAATAGAGTGAAGATTCAAACCCAGACATTTCTGGCTCTAAGGCTTACCCCACTATCTCCTAACTTACCTTTTTTCGAAGTTATAGGTTTCTAAAATGAGACTTTAAAATGCATATAGATGGAAATCTAGCAAAATTACCAGTGTATTTACACTTTGACCCAGCTATCCTACTTCTGTAGGAGTTGACTTTACAGTCAGACCTGGACACATACAAAATGACACATGCACAGTGTTATTCATGGCAGTCTTGTTTGAAGGAGCAAATAAAAAAGAGAGGAGGGGAAGGGTTAAATAAACAGACTACCACCCACCTGTACAGAAGAGTAAGAAGCTCTCGGTAAACTGACAGTGTGTATGGTATGCTCTCTTTTGTGTAAGAAAAAGTGAAACTAAGAACATGTATTTGCTTGTATCTGCGTGAAGATACAAGGATATAAGATACTAGTAGAAGTAGGGTGCCTTATAGGGGTGGTGAAGAATGGAATAGAATGATACAGGGTAGGAACAAATCTTCTCAATGGATATCTTTTAGATTTGAAGCATGTAAATGTATTACCTATTCAAAACAATTAAAACATTGAAAATGTGGTATATTTACCCATTAGCATTTATCTACATTGGAAATTTATTTCCACCCCTGGAAAGATGTATTTGGTTTATGCATTTATAATATTTTTGTACTTATCCATCCATCCATCCAACACAATTATTCACCTCTGTGCCAGGTGCTGGGCTAGCCACAAGGGAAATAATTGAGAAAACAGACATGGTTCCTGGCCTCACTCTAGATATACAGACAGAGATTAGTCACATCATCCCATAAATACACTGAAATGGCAATCATACTACAAAAAGTGTGAAAAGGACCTCAGTTATTCTGGGACAGGATAGTTAAGGATGTGGCAGGGAAGGCTTTCTTGAGGAAAATCCTTCTGAACTCCATGAAATGCAGGAGGGAAGAGGTGAGGAGATGGGGGTAGAGAGAACAGTATTTGCAAAGGCTCTGAGGCAACAAAGAGCACAGTATTTGAAGAACCGGAAGAAGGACATGTTGATGCTATGTAGGGACTGAGCAGATGGGGTGGATGTATTAGCAAGGGGGGCCACACACATGAAGATCTTGTCGGGCGTGTTGAGGATGAGGGTCTTTGTAATTAAAGCAGAATTGGAAGCCACCAGAGAGGTTGAGACTACAGTGGAACAATATGAGCCATTTATGTTTTGGGAAGGTCACTGGCTGTTCTTTGGAGAAGGACGCGGGGTGTGGAGAAAGAGTTGAATCAAGGGGACCAGTTGGATGGCTGTCTCTGGAGAGTAGGAAAAAAGTGACCTTTGTTTAGACCAGGGTGGAGGTTATGGTTACAAGAAGCAGATGGAGTCAAGAGAAAGTGAAACCGAGAGGTCTTGACGATGGGTTGTATAAGGCTGGAGAAGAGAAGTTTTCCAACATGGATAGGTTTCCAGAATAGACAGGGCTGCCATTTCCTGAAAGAAAACATGAGGGCAGGCTGTTTGTTGGGGGTCAGGATGGATTTGAGGATGTTTGAATGTCCTAGTAGAAGACACATCACCTGGAAAGGCAACACACAGATCATGTCACAATTCCATTTTTAGAACACACAGTGTAACCACACACTTGGTTAACAATATCAGTAAAATGTGGCTCACACCCAAGTCTCACATTTTTATTCTTCTATACCCCATGTTAGTTTTTTTTCTGTTAAGATTTTTCAACTTCATTGAAACATAACTTATATCAATAAAATGTACATGTATTAAGTTTACACTTAGATGATTTTTCTTTAATCTATACCTTCATATAACTGCCATTCCCCTTTTTATTCAGTCGTCTGCTTGCTCCCTGGTAATCACCCCATGTTAGTTCTTGACAAAGTATTTCTCTACTCATCTCTTCCCCAAAATGCATGCCATGTTATTTTAGGGGCATTGGATCCTTTAGAGAAAAGATCTTGAAGAAGAAGACCATCATTTCCCCCTGATAGGCCCCTTGCACTCCGCTTTCTAAGGTGGCATTTTGGACATGTCAACAACAAAGTTTCCTTTTTTTTTTGGTTCCCCCCTGTGAAGGCTTAGCTGTTAATCTTCCTCCGTGTTTCATATTTCATTTGTGTTTTTAAAAGGATGCCCTTTTGTTGTTGTTCTCTTCACTGGTTCTGTATTTACAGGGAGCTTTCTTCTTTATTTTCTTTCAGCCTTCAGCCGAATAATTTTGCTAACTTGAGGCCCCCTTGGGGAATACAGCCATGATACTTTCAGCCCTGCTGTGTGGCAACACTGCTGCTAATATTTTTGCAGGCCCTGGGTCTGGTAGTGCTCAGGGTTTTGTCTTCTCAACTTTTTAAATGTAACACTGATGCTATTTCTGTATCCATGGGAGGAACTGTGGGATCATTGGAACTTGCCCGAGGGGAACACTTTTCTGTATAAAAGAAGAGGATGAGAGATTCCTTTATGTTTCAAAAACTGGTATAAAATTAATTGGTTAAAAAAATGCTGTTTGTTCCTACATAACTTATCTGGCTCTGGAACCACATTCAGCAAAGGGCACTGTGACCTCTGTGGGGACATGGAACAATCTGACACCTGATCCAGATTTTCTGGCCTGAAGGCAACTTCAGTGACTGACTTCCAACAGATCTATAAGGACAGCTGGTTTTGAAAATGTTTCTCCTAGCAGTGCAAGTCCTGTTTTTCAACTGATGAATCCTTTCAATGTCTCTGAACTGGATGACTAAACTCTCCTTGTGTCTGAAGAGATGTATAGACACAGAAAGACAACAGTGGTTCATCAAGGGAGAGATGTCGAGAGAATGAAGAAAATAACTGTAATCTGGGCCCAGGAAGAGTCTCAAACTGCTGCTCTGCAGATGTATTTTGTGGGCACCCTGAGGACCCTGAGAATGATGGCATATCTCCAGTGGTTCTCAGAAGCCCCATCTTCTGAGCTTTGAAATCCATCACTGGTTGGTACTGAGGCCATGCCTTCCAAGGCTGAGTGAGGCAGGAAACTGAAGCAGGTCCATTTCTGGGAGAGATGGGACGCCTCTGACTGTGGCTTTAGGCCTCCCCCAGTGGCCTTGGCGAACTTTCTGTAGAGCTCCAGACAGCCCAGGAGGCATCCATGCAAACTCCCTTCCTTCCCTCTCTCCTTCCCTCACGTCAGACCTGCATCACGGTTCATCACCTCTTGGAGACTGGCTCCTTTCCCATGTTCTTTCATAGGTATTTCTCTTAATAAATTACTCATACATTTAATCCTCTCTTGGTTTTTGCTTTTCAGAAGACCCAGACTAACACAGGCCCCCTTCAAAACAAAACAAAACGAAATGAAACACCTCTTTATAAGGGACACATGAAGTTCTTCCTGTCCCATCTCCTCTGTTATCTTGTATCTAATCTGAGTCACACATTTGTGTTATGTGTCTGGCCCCTACAGGTGTTTGATTTTACTGCTCAGGTATTTCATCTTCTTTGACAGCATCCTGGAAATAGAGACATAGGGAAGGGCTGGCTATTAGAAAAATATTAGTCATTTGGGAATATGAGGTTAAACTATTTTATTTCTTGCAAGTTACCAAATTTGGGTGTCATGATCATTTAATTTATGAATGACCCATCTAACTTTTTTTTTTTTTTTTTTTGCGGTACGCTGGCCTCTCACTGCTGTGGCCCCTCCTGTTGCGGAGCACAGGCTCCGGACGCGCAGGCTCAGTGGCCATGGCTCACAGGCCCAGCCACTCTGCGGCACGTGGGGTCTTCCCGGACCGGGGCACGAACCCATGTCCCTTGCATCGGCAGGCGGACTCTCAACCACTGCACCACCAGGGAAGCCCCGACCCATCTAACTTTTATTTTTTAGCAGCTCGTTTAATTTTTTTCTTATTTTAATTGAACCTGTGAGTTCATAGAGTTTTCTCAAACTTAGGAAGTTGTGAAAATAAAGATGCGCATTGCCTTTTATTAATTTGCGTCATTGTCGAATGGCCAAATTCTCTCCAGTATTTGAGATGCCTTGGGTAATGTCACTAATCTCTACTCTCCCCAGGAAGAGGTGGATTAAACCATTTTCTTTTCATACATGGTGTAGTTGTAGTAGATATAGTCATATGATTTCAATAAATAACTTTTTGAAAAGTTCTCAGACAACAAAGTTTCCAAGCTACTGTTGTTAACATTTTCAGTAATTATTTTTATAACAGAATTTTCTTTATTTTTTTCTTTCTTTCCAAAGTCAACTCATTGCCTCAAATGCTATCCTTAATTTCTACTTTAATTGAACCTAAGCTTGGTGATGGGGGTCATTGCCAGCCAAAAAGATGACCATGTTGCTTTCAAGCTGGGAGAACAGACCACATAGGACAGAATGGATTAACTCTACCTTAGAAAGTTTTTGTTGCTCTCCAGAAATAACATGGATACAACCAGGACCGACTACATAATTTTGGGACCCAGTGCAAAGTGAAAATGGGGCTGCTTGTTGAAAGTTAGGAAAAGTGCCGTTAAAGGTACTAAAATATGAAGGTTTTTCCTTTATTTCATGACTCTCCTCTGCTCATACGCATCTTCCATTGTCCCACTGAATTTCACTTATAAAAGACAAATTGGAAGGTAAAATTATTAAGAATTTCAAGGTATGGACAGCAGAGCATTAAACCAAACATAGGGTCCCTTCCGAGTGCAGAGCCTTGTGGGATGCTGCAGGCTGCATTCCCGTGAAGTCGGTCCTGCATACAACTCACCAGTGAGTTGACAAGCAAGCTGGAAACCAGAGGGAACATCTCCCCTCTTCCCTCTAGTCTCTCAGGTGGAGGTGTGCACAGGGATCAGGGCTCCAAGGTGAAAGGGAAGGCACAAGGCTTAGTATCCAATGTGCCAGGGCATGAGCAATGTTTCTCCTCCTATTTCATCCTCGGCTCTCTGGGCAATGGCTTCACCATACTGTCTGCCTTAGTGGAGAGAAGGTGGTTACTTGTTCGTGGCAGGCGATTTTCTTTTATTTTTATTTGGGGGTGAGCAAGTAATTTTTATTTTTATTTTTTAACAAATACACCAAAGAATCATGCAATGCTGCAAGCATTGGATGCAATCCTGGGCCACAGGTCTGCACATTTTTCTGCAGCCGGTCCTGTGAAAGGTGGAATCTTTCATCTTGCCTTATTATTTTCTACGACTCCGGCACTATCTTCAAAATAAAGAAACATACCATCTTTTCTCTGGTAGGACTTTCGTTGTCTAATTACCACTTCTTTCTGAGCTCTGGTTTGCCTTTCTTGATTGCGGCCATCACCATGTCACCCACACCAGCAGCAGGAAGTCTATTCAGTTGTCCCTTGATCCCCTTCACAGGATGATATGCAGACTTTTGGCTCCTGTGTTGTCAGCACAATTGATCATGGCTCCAACCAGAACACCCAAGGGAATCCGGAATTTCACACCAGAGGACCCACTATGTCCTTGCTTTGACATCTTGAATGCCGGAGAGCGACAAAAAGCTGGGCGATTTTATTTTGACTTTCCATTTTAAACATCTTATATCCTTATATTTACGGAGTGTCTGCTCTATGATGATTTCTGTTTAGGGGTTGTTGTTATCTCCTGGTCCTCACAGAGCATCCCTTCTCGTGAGGGGAGACATGCAATAAGCAGAATAAAGGACTAGACAAAATGTAGAGAATCTCAGATATAGAAGCGCTTATAAAGGAAAGTTGAGTGGAGAAAGCAGGTGGGCATGGTAGGGCAGAGGCTTTACAATTGTCAACAGGTGGTTAGGGAAGGCCTTGCCTAGAAGATGGCATTTGGATGAAGACCTGCAGAAGAGAAAGGAAGCAGCTGAGCTGCCCTCTGGGGAGGATTGTCTGGGAGGGCCACGTCACGGCAAGGAGTCTGTGATGGGAGCAGAAAACTTTGTTATTCATTGACCTTGCATGAGCTTTTGGTGTACGTTTAGCTCGCGTAGATCTACATGAAAGCATTCCTTTCTCCCCCCCCCTTTTTTTGGTAGAAAAATAGTACTTCTCTGTCAATTCAGTTAAAAATGACTAAGAGTTTCTACGCTTCCATTGGATGTGGCCACATTTCCTCGGAAAGTAGCACAGCTGGGTTCTGGTGTGGAGTCACTTCTATAGACTTCTCTTCTTAAAAGAGCCTCTTATTGGGCCTCCCTGGTGGCGCAGTGGTTGAGAGTCCGCCTGCCGATGCAGGGGATACGGGTTCGTGCCCCGGTCTGGGAGGATCCCATATGCCGCGGAGCGGCTGGGCCCGTGAGCCATGGCCGCTGGGCCTGCGCGTCCGGAGCCTGTGCTCCGCAACGGGAGAGGCCACAACAGTGAGAGGCCCGCATACCGCAAAAAGAAAAAAAAAAAAAAAAAAAAAAGAGCCTCTTATTAATGGCTGAGTTCAAAGCAAACTTTAGAAATCCAATCGATTTCTCATTTCTTACATTTTGTTTGGTAAAAGATTTTATGTCAGTGATTGCAGAATGAAGGTGCCAATAGGAAAATAATCGGTTTATAAATGGGAAGGCAATCAGGCATCCCCCTTTCCATCGTCCTCTCCAAGGTCAGGGCATGACTGAAATGCAAAGAAAATGCACTTGTACAGTAAGTAAATGATAGTCTTCTGTGGAGGGTCATTAACCTCAAGACTCCCTCCCGGAGGGCAGTGTTGAAGGAAATGGCTTTGTGAGCTTCAGAAGAACGTGACATGATTGTACCTGGGAATAGAAGAATGGTGTCTGCAGTTCCATTAATTGGGATAACAATTATGAAAGCTTGGGAAGAATCAAGTTTCAGAGCCCACACTAATCCCCAGGAAGACTTTTCCCCTGGTGGATATAATATTGCTGTTTTTCAGGTGCATTCCTAAGATGTATTACATTTCTCAGACTCACTTTGTATAGGCTGCTGTCAGGGGCAGGATTTAGGGGTTGCCAGAAGATTCTTTGGTTTCATCCAGGCAACTCTCTGCTTTCCTGAAGTGTCGGTGAACTTGGTGGAAGCAAGGGTCAAAGCAGAGTTGACTTTTGTCTGGAAGCATGAGTTCCGTGTCCTGGTTTCGATGAAACACAAGGCAGGAATGCAAAGGCTGTCTTCCTAAAACTGCTCATGTTTACACGTTGATAATGTATTTCTTCATGATGTTGACCCAGATGTAGCCATATCTCACCTGGTGACAGGGTATGCTTCCTTGACTGAGCTTCTGTTGATCATGGACTATGTTTTCCTTGGAAATGGAATATGAAAATAATTGACAAATTTCCCATAAGCCGAGCTGAATTCAAAGAACATGTAGGTAATCCTACCTGATTCACTTTCAGAGCTTTACTTTGAATTTCTGTTGGTGTCAACAAAGCTGTCATAAAGAACAGCATACTTCCCCTTCAAAAAAGAAAACTTCCATTAAAAAGACAGCTTAAAAAAAGTTGTCACTTAAGGCTCTTGTCTGATTGTTACCTGAGAGTGAAAAACTCTTCAATGTAGCAAAAATATCTACTATAAACTAGTCGTTGGTTTACATGACATATTCCAAAATCCTTGTAGGAAACTTAGCATTTGGAGTGTCAGTGTGATAGAATATTGTAAATAACCAATATAAACACAGTCCTCAACCAAGGAGGTTTCTTTATTCATGTTGGGGTTGACTTTTGAAGCCTTTAGATAAGTAGGAATTGGCATGTGTTAGAAGCTGCAGTTTTTTTTTCTTTCTTTTTTTTTTAGAAGCTGCAGTTTTTGCAAGCTGAGTATGTCATTTCCCCCCTTTTCTCTATGCCTTTACAGGAAATACTAAGCCATGAAGATCATTGATATTTCCTGAAATTACATTGCTATTTCCTGTCTGAAGAGCTGTGAGGGTATGTCTCTAGAACACTGCTCCTAAAAGTAAGCACTTAATGATTCCACTGCTTATCTTTTGCAGAATGTTTCACTCTTTCTTTTTTTTTTTAACTTTTTATTTTATATTGGAGTATAGTTGATTAACAGTGCTATAACTAACAATGTGATAATTTCAGGTGTACAGCCAAGTGATTCAGTTATACATATACATGTATCTATTCTTTTTCAAATTCTTTTCCCATTTAGGTTGTCGCATAATACTGAGCAGAGTTCCCTGTGTTATACAGTAGGGACTTATGGTTATCCATTTAAAATATAGCAGTGTGTACATGTCAGTTCCAAACTCCCTAACTATCCCTTCCCCCCACCCTTCCCCCTGCCCGGTAACCATAAATTCGTTCTCTAAGTCTGTGAGTCTTTCACTATTTCTTTTCTATTAGGCAGAGACTGAGGGGAAGGTTAGGTCTGAAATGAAATTCAAAACATGCACAGCCCTCTCCCTGGCCCCTTCATACTAGTAAGCCATTTTCTTGCCTCCGGAAACCACTGTCCCTTTTGACAGCCTCTCATCCATGTCTGGGGACACAGGTAGGTACTGGGAGGAAACTGGGCAGGAACGTGCTGGAACTGCTCGCCTCTGCATTTCCACTTGGTTGGCCAAAATTGATGGGGGACCGAGAAGGCACAGCATTTAGGCTGAGTTTTGGCACAGAAAATGGAGGGAAGCCAGGCAGGACACTCAGTATAGGCCCATGTACCTCACACGTAAAGAAGAACGTAAATTTAAGTTAAATGAACTTCAGAAGGCATAATCCAGGATCGCTTCAGTTAGAGCCACTAAGCTCCTTGCTGCTAGCTCTGTCTCTCAGGTCCCCCAAACCTGCCCTTACCTCCATCCTTTCACATCAGGTCCTTCTTCCCTGTTTCAGTGTCTGTGGTCTGGTCATGAGCACGTGCTCCGTGAGGGAATTTCTACAGTTGCCAGAAGCTCAGAGATAAAAGCATCCAGAAGATTTTTATCTCTCAGCAGAAATGTTTTTCTGAGGACACACACATAGTGTCACCGTGACATTTAAGATCTTAGTTTATCATCTTTTTCCTCTCATGGAGAATAGTTCTAATCACTGGAAAACTACCAGCTTCTCCAAGAAGCCAGATCCGTTGGAAATCATGCAGAAATACCCACAGCAATAATAAAACCAGCAACACACAATAGGTTAAGAAGTCTCTGTGTACTACTATAGATAAAATAGATAAACAACAAGGACCTACTGCATAGCACAGAGAGCTATATTCAATATCTTGTAATAACCCATAATGGAAAAGAATCTGAAAAAGTATAAGTATATATATAACTGAATCACTTTGCTGTCCACCTGAAACATTGTAAATCAACTATACTTCAGTTAAAAAAAAAGACTCTATGTAGATCTGTTTCTACTGACTTTTTAGATAGTAGCTAAGGGAGAGCTTTGAAAGTATGATTTCAGCTGGCATATGGCATCACCTGCTCCAGGAGGCGAGGTTGCATGTCAAATTCCACTTCAGGAGGTATGTGCTTCTTAGACATGGCTTCCTGGCTGCTTGTGTTTGGACAGTGGGCATTGCTCACTGAGATGGTTCATTAGGGCTCAGGATGGTCTTCAAGGTTCTTCACTACCTCTTCTGCCATCTTGACTGGCCCCACTCCTTATCTTCCAGAAGACTGACTCAAAGGGCCAAACCACTGGTCAGCACAAAACTGGGTGGAAAGACCTGGATGGCCTACTGGCTCCCCGAGGAGCTCTGGTCCTCTCTGCTTCTATGTCCTCCCTTGGCCAGGCATAAGGGAAGGTCATCTGTGGAATGGCCAGCAGACAGTCTCTCTAGGGGCCTCCCTAGATGGCTCACCTTAGGAAAATTACCTTAATTTCCCAGGCTTCAATTGGGCTCCAGGTCTGCAGGCTCAGGAATAGTATTGGGCTGACCCATTAAGAGGTGGACTCTTCTCTCTCTAGCACAGATACACAATTATTTCACTCAAGTGAAATTATGCCCTTGAGTCCATTATGAGACTCAAGTGTGTAACCAGAATTCCAATCCATTGATTTTCCACAAGAAATATAACTGCAGAGAGGCTGAAGTCTCAAAAACTCCAGAGAGGTCATGCTCCCTGGGAATGAAACAACAATTGGAAAGCAGTGTGATCAGCCAGGATTCAGAACTGGGGTGTTAGTGAGAAGGTTTCAATCAGAGTGAGGCATGCTGTCTGTAGTAGGTTGGATGGTGGTCCCCCAAAAGGTGCGTTCCCCTGGAACTAGTGAATGTGACCTTATTTGGAAAAAGGGTCTTTGCAGATGTACTTAAATTGAGTGTCTCAAGATGAAATCATCTTGGATTTGGGTGGGCCCTCAATCCAACCATCTTATTTCCCCCAAGTTCTTGGGGATAGTGATGATAGTGAAAGACACACTTGTGTGGAAAAAATATCCTGCAAGGGCAGAAAATATCCAAGTGTATTTTTTGTTTCCATGAGCATTTTCCTGTGAGATCTTGCCAGCTCTGAGTGGTTCCATGACTTGTTTGTTTTCCTAGGGCTTTAGTAGTAAAAATCAATGTGATTTTCATCCTGGTGCACCGAGTCCGCTTCTTCATTAGTTACGGGAACTGGATGAAAGAAAAAGCACAGATGCAGGTTATCTGAGGTTGAGTGTAACTTTCTCTCCAAGGTCAAGACCACTCTCCTGTCTCCTCCAGAGAAGGTACTGACTCAAATGTCTTTCCTTATTAAAAGCTGAGTGTTTCTAAGAAACACATTTCATGGAGGATGGAATGCTTGTGCTGGCCCTTGGGGGATGAGTAGGAGTTTCTCTGCTGGCGATGAGGTGGGGTGAAGGTGGTCCAGGTGGGGAGAGTGCACATGCAGAGGCTTGGATGGGGCTGAAATGCTGGCCCCAGCAGGAGGGAAGCAGCCAGAAGGGGCAGCCAGGAAGACACACTGAGTAGTTCCAACTGTTCTTGGTTGGTGACATAGAGCCATTGGGCAGGATTAGATTGGAGAATATCATGATCGGATTTGCATTTCTGAAAAAGCCCTTTGGTGCCATAACAGAAAATGGGTGGGAATGGGACAAGGCTGGAGAAGGCAAGGAGAAAGCTAGCAGCCTATGGAACTAAGTAGTATCAAAGTGGAAACTGGTGTTAAGTTGCCAGGTTTTAGAACATTCTATGTCTCAACTTATGTTTCTTTTCCCATCCATCTTTCAAAGATGTTGTAAAGCACAAATGAGATAGAAGTAGCCAGGGGTGTGCAAAAGCAACACACATTGTTAGGAGCAACTCACTAAGAATGACGTGCTATTAGCCTGAATAGACTAGAATCACTGACCTCAGTGAGGCAGCATGAAGTAGGAGTGGGGGAGATGGATAATGATGGGAAAGGCAGTGCTCCATGGGCTGTATCGTGCAGGCCTTAACTTCAATCTCTGCAGAAATCCATAATCCAGATGTCTCTTTGTTGAAGCCAAAACAAGCGTTATACACAATTAAACCAATGGGACTTAGCAGGTATTGTCTGGAAGGGGAGTTAAGCCTCTATAACATGTAGTAAAACCCAAAATAGTCAGAGAACATGGTCAACAAGTGAGAAAGAAGTGGCCAGACTCTTCCTAGGGTTTAGGGCCACAGTCAGTTGTCACGGCATCTATGCTCCTAGTGCTGTGCTGGGCACATAGTAGGTGCCCATTAAATTAAAAAGAAATACACACACACACACACACACACACGGAGCCCACATAGCACATCAAGGGTCTCTTCATCATCTGGCAGTGTACAGTTTTCTTTTCTCTCTAATACCATGCAACTGAAATGATTCAAGCTGAATCAAACCAATCAAGCATTTGCCTTTACAAATACAAGGAACTTCTAGCCCCTATCCTCTCTGGTTGTGCCTGCTTCCATCTTTCTTTTTCCTGGTCATTTGCAAACACAAGCTGAACTCTGAGCTTGGGAACCTTTTGCCCTTTTCTTCTTCTTTTGTTAGCTGAGTTTGGGAGGTAGACTGCTGAATAAATAGAAATTCATTCTGGGCCTCAGGGCTCTTTACAAAGGTAATTCTGACCTCCAGCCACACACAGAATATTGGTAATTTGACCTCAGTTTGATTTTCACATAAGCTGTCATTTTATACACCTAAAAAAAGCAAGGGAGGACGTAGATAAAGAGGATATATTTCTTGTGGCAAGTGGAAACAGAATCAGTTACCAAAAACTAAACTCGCTCAAGTGATAACAACCTATATATTTTATTTAATTGCTATTTACAGGTGTGTATAGTGTGCGTCTATGGGGTTCGATACACAACTCATAATGACTTTTGTGTTTGGCTATAAAATTTTACCTAATGGGCTAATATTGCTTACATGCAAAAAGTAATCAGGTATTCATATACTTTATAAAGTATGTGTATTCTTAATAAACAGAATAAAATACAACATTTTTCTCTGATTAAAAAGTAATCCAGGACTTCCCTGGTGACACAGTGGTTAAGAATCCACCTGCCAATGCAGGGGACACGGGTTTGAGCCCTGGTCCCAGAAGATCCCACATGCCGCAGAGCAACGAAGCCAGTGAGCCACAACTACTGAACCTGCGTGCCACAACTACTGAAACCCGCGCATCTAAAGCCCGTGCTCCACAACAAAACAAGCCACCACAATGAGAAGCCCGCACACCGCAGGGAAGAGTAACCCCTGCTTGCTGCAACTAGAGTAAGCCTGCACGCAGCAATGAAGACCCAACACAACCAAAAATAAGTAAATAAATTTTAAAAAAGTAAAAAAAAAAAGTAATCCAAACTTATTTTAGTAAATCTGGAAAATACACAAAGGTGCAGAAAGCACCTGGTATCTATCACCCAGCTATAATTACCATTATTTGAAGCATTTCCTTTTTTTCATTTTCTATACATGTATATAATTATTGTGTGATTATATATATATATATATATATATATATATAACAAATATATAATCCTGAATTCTGCTTTTTTTCCTTTAACATTGATGTACAAATAATTCCTCCATGTTATTGAATATTCTGTGACTACAGTAGGAATGGTTAAGGCTTTATTTGGTTAATTTTAGGTTATTTGATCCTTGACATGGCTAGATGTTTGGTATTTCCAAGAAAATATTGCATAAAGGATCCTTTCCCCCTTTGTTTATTAAAAATAAAGGTATCTATATTTCATCTACAGGGCAAAAGATGTTTGAAGGGAATTAGGACCTATATGATTTATATTAGGAAAAATGCAGTCAGATATCTGGCACTGCCTATTCTGTTTCTTATTTATATTCTGTACGTTGTATTTTTTTCTGGTAGACCAAAATCACAGAAGTAATTAAATTTCAGTAAGAGAAGTGATTTCTCCAAATCTGGAGGGTTCAGCTCAAGATGATGTTGAATGTAAATGCAATATTTTACAGAGATCAAACCATCCCTGCTACACTTGTGCCTCCGTTCCATGGCACCAGCCCGGGAATTGTAATCACTGAGGGTGCGGAGGAGTTAGGATTTTAAAGGGTAGAGTGACGTGTTCATCAGACAAGTGATCAGAGGCAGCACAGAGGCGTTGGAGTACACAGGCCAGGAGGTTACTTGTTAGGCAAGGCTTGAGGTCAAGGACAGAGGTAAGAGTATATGGGGAAAGACTTCTGCTTTTACGGGGTAACACTCCCAGTTTCAACTGGCTTCATTGGCTACACCTCTGTACCAACTAGGTGAGGGTTAATTTAAGTAGAGAGGAAGCCACATTGACATATGCCTGCCCCATCTTCTAGGAGCTGAGGCTGTCCCTCTTCATAGTCAAGTAGGCATCAAGAGACCCACAGCCCAGTCGAGAGGACTCTCAACATGAAGGAGACAGAGGTCTGACCTGGAGAGCTTAGACATGGAGAGATTAGACATGTCTGCTCTTGGCTGGAATGGCCAGGGGCACTGAGCTGGATGGGGACAGTAAAGACTGCTCCTGGCTCCCCTGGGCAGGTCACCCTCAGTGTTCAGAGCATGTGGACCACCCCCTACCTCCTCCAATCGAGGCCAAGGAAGAGAGTCTTCTGGTCTCACCTGGGGGTGTGCCCCGTCTGCCCACTGTCTAACTCACATCAGCTCACTGTGTGTCTCAGGGGTGCCCCTCCGTTCTTTGCCAGTTAGGTTTCTGAGTTTAAGCCACTCCACTCCTGATACCAAAGTCTGTATTAACTTCCTATGGCTGCTGTAACAAAGTGCCACAAGCTGGGAGGCTTAAACAATAGAAATGTATTCTCTCCCACTTTTGGAGGCTGGAAGTCCAAGATCAAGGTATCAGCAGGGTTGGTTACTTCTGAGTGCTGTGAGGAAATCTTCCATACCAGATCTCTCTCCTTGGCTTGTAGCTGGTTGTCTTCTCGTTGTCTCTCTTCACATCATCTTCTCTCGGAGTTTGCCTGTTTCTGTGTCCAAATTTCCCCTTCTTTTATAAGGACACGGTCATACTGCATTGGGGCCCACCCTAATGACCTCATTTTAACTTGATGACCTCTGTAAAGACCTTGCTTCCAAATCAAGTCACACTCTGAGGTACTAAGGGTTAGGACTCCACTGTATCTTTTTGGGGGGACACAGTCCAACATCACAGGTCCTGTCCCTCACCTACTGGTGAGCTCAGGAGGTCCTGCTAGCCCTCAGTAAATCCTGTTTTTTGACTGAATGTATCTCTGATGTAAAGTTTGAGTTATGTGTCTTTTCTAAAATGAAAGCAGCAGAGCCCTTCAAAACACTTCCATTTTGAAGGATTAATTTGACATTGGTTCTTTACCTGGAGAACCTGTGCTGTTGGATGTGGATTCCGTGTTGATTCAGATCAATGCAAGGAGAAAACAGAAGTCTTTTAAAAAAATGTAATAGAAGTTGATGCAGGACGCATCTGGGTTTAAGCTAGAGTTATCTGGCTACTGATTATCTCAGTGGGTCACCATCCTGGTGTGTCATGGTGACAGTAAGTGTCCTTGTGTCCAAGTCTGTATACCAGACGCTACTGTGGAGCTCCTACCTCAGCTCCACTGATCAGCTGGCCTCAGTGGGTCCTAATGATACCATCTGTGCTCTCAACCAGTGTGGAAAACTAGCAGAGCTGCCTAGCATACCGGTGAAGAGATTAGTGTCTAGAGCCAGTCTGACTGGGTGGTAACCAACCGTGGGACCCCAGGCAGGGGACCTAAACTTTCTCTGTCTCAGTTTTTACCTGTAAAATGGGGATAGTACTAACATTTACTATCTATATCATGGGGTTGTTATGAGGATTAAATGAATTCGTATTTGCAAAGTGCTCAGAACAGGGTGTGACACTTAATAAGCACAGTGTGCATTTGTTAGATAAAAATAATGACTGAAAGCTTATTAGATGCCAGGCACTGTATCAAACACTTTAAGTGCGGTATTGTTTTCTAAATTAAAAACATTTTTATACATTTTAAACATTACTTTCTGTTTACAGTTACGTATTACAAAATACTGGCTATGTTCTCTCTCACCCCTAAATTGCCCCTGCCCACCACCCTCCCCACTGGTAAACACTAGTTTGTTCTCTGTGAGTCTGCTGCTTTTTGTTATATGCACTCATTTGTTGTACTTTTTAGATTACACACATAAGTGATATCATACAGTATTTGCCTTTCTTTGTCTGACTTGTTTCACTTAGCGTCATGCCCTCCAAGTCCATCCATGTTGCTGCAAATGGCAAAATTTCGTTCTTTTTTATGGCTGAGTGGTATTCCGTTGTATACCACAATCCTCTTTATTCATTCATTTGTTAGGTGCAGTAGTATAACAATGCTAGGGGGTTGGTGACTCTTATCCTTACTTCAGGGAGTAGGAAACAGCCTCAGAGAGGTTCAGAGACTCTTCAAAGTAGAAGAGGACTAGGAGGGTAGAGCCAGGCTGCAGAGAGAGGTATGTCTGACCATCTGTCCCAGCTCTTCTCCCCTGCAATGCTGCCTGCAAATGTGGCCTGAGCAGTGGTTCCCCTTCTGTTAACAAATGAATCAACAAGTACTCCTTGGGTGTCTACCAAGTGGTGGTAGGTACATGTCCACAGTTGGAAAGAATAATGATGACATTTATAAATTAAAGACACTTGAATGTAACTCTCATTAGTAACTTGAAGGAGGTCTGTGACTTTCTTTGGAGTCACCAACGATTATGAGCAAATCATGATGTTTGTGAATTTTATCCTATTTAAATTTTGAATGAAGCCTCTGTAAAAGGTTTCACAGATGATGACTTACAACTGAGTATCATCCCTAACTTACATTATCTTATCTTATTTTTACATTATCTTATTTTCTAATACAGATCAATCAACAGGACCCCATATGTTAGAGTTTGACCCTGATGAATATCCATGCACAAGTGTATCTGATGTGATTAGAGTTCAACCTGTTGGAAAGGGGAAAGTAGAGAACACGTGTGATCAGTCTATCTTGGACCAGTAGATGGTCTAGAAGCGGCCAACGTCAGCCTTGGGGAACCATGGATGGGCCCAGGGCATATAATCATGGGAATACACAAGTGCAAAAGTCCCATTTTTCAGCCAACTGTACAGTTGCACAGATAGGAAAGGTGTGTTGGTGGGGAGAATGTTCCCCAAAGGTGAGTTACCATGAAATTTATTATCCAAACCAGGACTCTTTTCAGAATAAAAGAAGGTGCTAATAATCATTATGACAGGTTAACCGGTGTAAACTGGGACTGTCCTGGGCTAATGGGGCGATGGCCACCCTGAAGCAGGCTGCAGGGCTGAGAGAGACCTGGGTGCAGCCCTGGGGGGAGGGGCAGCATGACGGTCCCTACTAGGGGCTTCAACAAGAGCACAAGTCAGGGCTGCCTGAACGCAGGTGTCGCTGGGCCGCTGGACGGTCCCGATACGGACCTGCAAGTGCTGTCGTGAACGGAGGCACGAGAGAAAGCCTGTTTGAAAGTATCTGCCAATGTGATTAATTACCATACCTCTCTCAGTAATTTCTCCGGGTATTTTTCATTTGGAAGCACGTGGTTCTTTCTTCTGACCTAGCGGTGTTGACCAGTTATCTCAGAAAATTACCATTATCAAAGATTGTGTGTGTGTGTGTGCGTGCACACACTGTGTATATGCAGCACTCATGGGGTCAAACAGGTGTGACTCAAGCCCTATCTCAGTTCCTCCCCAGGCGGGCTCAGCCTGGTGTGGTGCTGGAATTCAAAGCCAGGTGGAAGATACCTGTTGAGAAGGAGATGGTGGCAGGGGTTCAGCTGTGACAGGTAGGAAATGTAGTGTGCTCTCCACCCTGGCTTTTCTGCAGGCAGGTACCGTGCAAGGGGTCTGCACTTACTGCAATGCAGGTCTGGAAAGAAATGTCACAGGCTGCTGGGATAGAGAAGCAGGGCTGTAAAACAGATCACAGAGGCTCATCCAGGATGCCCTGTTGTAGGCTGCAGGGGTTTGGGAGGGCTGCATGCCATGGGACTCTGGTGATTTGGGAAGGAAATGAAGAGGGACAAAAATATACCAAATGGCAACAGTTAAACACATTTTTAATTAAAAAATTTTGGCGAGATTTATTCATCCTTTTAATCTAAGGGGTTGAGATTTTTCCCAAAGAAAGCCATCCTGCCTTCAGGGCACATGGCAAATGGTAAGACCCAGACTGGTCTCATAATCTGTCTTTTTTCCAGACTCCCCCATCCCCAACATTATGTCTTTTCCTGAAATGTGCATAACGTAGAAGGGAAGCTTATTTTCACTTACTGCATTTACAGAATAATTTTATGTTTCTTGGTCTTTGCTTTTAAAATGAATGTCATATCCTGTATTTCTTATTCATCAAAACCGCTAAGTAGGATAAGCTCTAAGTTGAGTTGCTTTTACTTATGTGGGTCTTACGAGATCTGGTGATTTGGACTGCCTTTGGCCCTCCCTGGAAGAAAGGTGCCAACATTTCTTATGATTGCTCACAAACCTCTCTAGTGCTCAAGGTACAGTGTACTGAACTGTTTTCCTTCTCTTACAAGGAAAAGAAAGGTATGATGGAGTGATTTGCAATGTACCATTTTATATATGCAATACATTATGATACAATTGAAGATAAAATACAGCTTAGAATTTCCACATATTGATATTTCTTAGTGATGGGAGGTATTCAGAGATTAAACACACACACACACACATGCACACACACACACACACAGAGATACCTTTCCACTCTTAGTATAGAAAAGTTTCCGTGTACAAACTGTTGATAGTATTAAGGAGACCTGAATTCAGAACGTTAGTTTTTTTGTTTTTGCTGTACGCGGGCATCTCACTGTTGTGGCCCCTCCCGTTGCTGAGCACAGGCTCCGGACGCGCAGGCTCAGTGGCCATGGCTCACGGGCCCAGCCGCTCTGCGGCATGTGGGATCTTCCCGGACCGGGGCACGAACCCGTGTCCCCTGCATCGGCAGGTGGACTCCCAACCACTGCGCCACCAGGGAAGCCCTGAATGTTAGTTTTATATTTACTTTTGGTTAGTTTGTGAGCCTGATGCTTGAACTGATTAAAGTAAAGAATGTTACGAAATTAATTTCTAAACTTATCAGAACAAAATTTATATAAACTCACTTTAAAAGCACTATTTCTGTTCTGCTCAGCCCTCTGGGTTGGGAGAGGGAATATGGGGAAAGTGTTATAAACATCAAAGAAAAAACCCAGCCTTTTGCAAGGGTTGCAAATTTGGAATTACTGACAGAATATTCTTTTAATCCTAGAGCTTTTGGAAAATCATCGTCTTACCATGGGAAAGCAAATAATTTGGCTTTCCTTTGAGAGATGCCCTGTTTTGAATGTGGGACTTTGTTTTGTGTTTCATAAATAGAGACAGCAGAAGAAAGACATTTTCTAATGAGAGATGTTTACAAATTATGGAAAATTCTGATACAAATGTGATACAAATGATGGAAAATTCTTCTTTTGTTTGTCTTTTTCTTCGGATTCCCACAAACTTAGCTTGGTGCCTAGCACATTAGATGTTTAATAACAGTTTATTGAATAAAGTACAATTGCAGGTGGATGGCACATTGCTTCCTCTCTGTGGTCTGTATGTTGTCCTGTTTTTCACCCAACTTGTCACTAGATGTCTCTCGGTGTCCGTGCTAGGTCAGCGGTAATTTGCATATGCATTAATGCCTGCAGATAACGCCTGCAGTCCGGGCTAGGGAATCCTGTTGAAAGAAGGGCTCCATTCTCCTTTTTCGCTGGGCACCAGTTTCAAGTTCTCTAGACGACTTGTGTACACAGACAAAGCTGGTGATGTTCGTGTTAAGTTGTTGGAAGAAGGAACAGAAGGGGCTATTCTCCTTGAGTCGGGATTAGAGTTCTTAGTTCTTCGTTCTTCCCTATCCTGGAAATGTTAGGAAAATTTTAGAGTCAGCGAATTTTTAAATTAGCCAGGCACAGCCTTGAGTCATTGGTGTGAACACTCCCTCCCTTTGTTCCCTCCCCTCCCCCTTCTCCTTCCCTTCTCCCTCCCCTCCCCTTCTCCTTCCCCTCTCTTTCTCCCTCCCCCTTCTCCTCTCCCTCGCCTTCTCTCTTGCCCACAGGCTCCTGCGCGCGCGCACACACACTTTGATGGCACTTTCTGTGTCAGCACACGTGTGCTAGAGCCTTGTAAGTGTTGTTTAGGAGGAGAGTACATTTGTTGAACTGCTTATCTGTGATTATTGGGGGCAGGATGGTCTGCTGTTGAATAGACAGGACCCGCTCTACTAATGCTGCCTTGTGGTCAAACTTTGAATTATCAAAGTAACCGAGATCGTTGGGCAGGTTCCCCGGACTGTCTGTAGTGTTTCCCCTGGGGGTGCAGACGCAGTCTTAGATGGGGGATGCTGAGGCCTGGGGAGAAACAGCCCACAGGGTTGTGGTCATTGCAGCCTTCATTGTAGCCACTTTTCACATCCATGTGCTGGGCTATTGTAAAAACAGTAGAATTAAACAGTAGAATAAAAAAAACAGAAGCATTAAAAAGGGAGAGTTTTCTGGGATAAATCAATTTCTTTGAATAATATATACTCCCCACCCCCCGATTATGGAAGTGATACATTTCCAGTGTAGAAAACTTGGAAAAAACAGGAAAGTATCATGAAAGTAATAATCCTTACCATTTTAGAAACACAATTGAAATCAGATGGTGTTTATAATTTTATATCCTCCTTTTCATATTACATTATATCATGAACATACCCCTGTATTATTACTCTTCAAAAACCCAACTTTTAACGGTAACGTATTATTCCATCTTTTGCCCGTGCTTCACTTTGTTTGATTATTTTCCTATTGGTGGACACTTAGGTTGCTCCAAGTTTACTTCAGAAATGATGCTGAAATAAATATTGTTATATATACATTTTTCACATCTCTGATTAATTCCTTAGAATAAATATCTGTAATTGGAATTAAAGGGAGGACACCTGTATTCTTGATATGAAAGCAGAATGCAAGCTTTCTCAGGAAGAATTCTCCATCCTTTTCATTATATGTTTTATTGGTTATATGCTGGTAGTTTTTTTTGTTATAAACTCGGGACTGGATCAGGGGATTCTGATACTAGGATTGTACCTGAAGTCTGGAAAGTGTTTCTCATGTAGCATCTCTTCACATAAGACAACATTAGGGGTAGGAAACCTGGATTGTCCTGTTGTGCAAATAAACTATTTTCCTCCTGGTCTTACACCAGTAGCATGTATTTCCTGCAAACTTAACTCTGAAGGTTTCTATCAGAAAAGGTTGCTTTTCATAACCCTATTATATGGGCTCAGTTACCCAGCTTTATAGGGTTGAGAGGGTCTTCTGTCACTTGGAGGGACCTGTGAGTGGTCACCTATGAATTATTAAGGATGCCCATCACTCAAGGAAACACTTTATTCCAATCACTGTGGTGGCGGCTTAATGTAGATGACAGACGCAAGGCTCATCCTGATCTAGAATTTGGAGTCTAAAGGGCAGAGTTTTGGGGTTGGTCCTTGTAACACTCCACGTGTCTTCACCAGATAGAACACATTTTATTTTCATTTTCCAAAAATATCCAAAATGTAGGGGTTTGAAATGTGACAATTACTATTGAGAAGAGCTCTTTTTTTAATTTTTAAAAGATTGACATTGAATTAAAAGGATATTTACTCTTTAAAGCCTTTTTAAAGTAAAGATAAATTCATTTCTAAAAGTCAGCTTTTGGTATACAAGAGCATCTCTTAATGTTTTTCAAATGGCATTCCTTTAAAAAAAATAAATTAAATTAAATATGTATTTCCTTCCTGAAATCTGGAATGCTTCTGATTTTGGTATTTTGGGAAAAGGGCAGAAAGTGTTTTAAACCTATGTATGCACAAGTCTTTTAACATTCTTTTTCTGCTTTGGATTTCACAAATTATGGAAGTTGTGGCTTAGAAACAACACAAAAGAGGAAACAGGAGTTCTGTTCGCTGTTCCTTTCCTGGCCGTCCTGTTAGTATCCTGACTGTCAGATTTCCCACACTATTCAATGTCCATTAGAGCATCTAACTGCCTCAAATGACACAATGCCCTGGAATCTGGCCTGGCATGAGCCTCGGGCACTGTTGGACAGGGCTGGTCTGGGCAGCGTGCCCGGGGAAGTTGGCCGTCAGGGTCTTCCTCCTCCATGGTGGATTCTTGGTCACCCCCAGTCCTCTGATGCTGAGGCCTCTGTGGGATCCTGGGCTGCTCGTTGCTGGATTCCACCCAACTCCACCCTCTCTGAGCCCAAGGCTTACATACCCTTCTCCATCAAATTTCACCGTGTTCTGTTAACTCAACAATCTGCTTCTGTATGAAAGCTGGTGATGTATGGAAAATGACCTTGATGCTGTGGCAGCCTCTAAGACCCTACCAGGCAGGCTATCACAGAACAGAAAGGCTCACAGACCACATAAGATGCTCAAATCACATGGTTTATTCAACCAATTCAAGACATGCAGTGAAAAGCAAGGAGAAATTGATGGGGTGATGAACGCACTTAGGATCCAGTGCCTGCAGGGTGGAAAGACCATAATTCCAGGATTCTGGAACCCTGGGCTATGTTCTGACTGTCTGCTGCATCAGCCTTGTCTGTCCATGGTGTGCTTACAAGGACTAGAGCTGAGGTTAAACAAGGTGTTCAGTAGATGAAAGGTGCCTGTAACCAGCACATCCTTGCTCTATTGGAAAGATGTCCAGCCAGTAGCTGTAGGTCCCCAAGCAACCTGCTGACTGGTTGTGTTAGGCAGAATAATGGCACCCAAGGATGCCCACGTCTTAGTCCCTAGAGCTGTGAATATGTAACTTTACATGGCAAAGGGATTTTGCAGATGTGATACAGGGGCTTGCGATGGGGAGGTTATCCTGGATTATCTGGTGGGTCCAATGTAATCACAAGAGTCCTTTTAGGAAAGTGGGAGGCTGGGGAATCAGAGTTAGAGAAGAAGATGTGATGATGGAAGCAGAGGTCAGAGAGATAGATGTCTATTTCTTAAAATAATTAATTAATTAATTAATTAATTTTTACTGTGTTGGGTCTTGGTTTCTGTGCGAGGGCTTTCTCTAGTTGCGCGAACGGGGGTCACTCTTCATCGTGGTGCACGGGCCTCTCACTGTCGCGGCCTCTCTTGTTGTGGAGCACAGGCTCCAGATGCGCAGGCTCAGTAGTTGTGACTCACAGGCCTAGTTGCTCCGCAGCATGTGAGATCTTCCCAGACCAGGGCTTGAACCCGTGTCCCCTTCATTGGCAGGCAGATTCTCAACCACTGCGCCACCAGGGAAGCCCTAGATGTCTATTTGAAGATGCTATACTGCTGGCTTTGAAGACGAAGGAGGCGACCATGAGCCAAGGAATGCAGGTGGCTTCTAGACGTTGGAAAAGTCAAGTGTTATGGACTGAATTGTGTCCCCCATCCCAGTTGAATTCATATGTTGAAAGCCTAACCATCAGTGCCTCATGGTGTGACCGTGTTTGGAGATAGGGTCTTTGCAGAGGTAATTAAATTAAAGTGAGGTCGGGACTTCCCTGGAGGTTCAGTGGTTAAGACTCCATCCATACTTCCACTGCAGGGGGTGTGGGTTCAATCCCTCATCGGGGAGCTAAGATCCCGCTTGCCTCAAGGTATGGCCAAAAAAAAAAAAATGAGGTCACTAGGGTGGGCCCTAATCTAAAATGATTGATATGCTTATAAGAAGAGGAATATTTGGATACATCCTATATGACTATGCTATTTCAAGATATACATATCTTCTGGATTATACTATATGCTTACTCACTACCTATGGCTAACACATTGTTTACTGAACACATCAATGAATTTCACCTGCCTTGCACAAGCCACTAGCTTACTTACCATCTAAGTAATGTACCCTTTGGGTTTCAGCCACCCCATTTATTTTTCTTGTCCTCTATAATTGTACCGAATATTTAAAAATACAGCAAACACGTTATAGCTGCTGTATTCCCAGGGTGCTAATACATAAACAATATTTACATTTGGAAATGAAGGTCTCTGTAGACAGTGCTACCCTCACCATCATCCTGGCAATGAAATGGGGGAATTCTGTGGTGTATGGAAGTTATCAATCTCTTCTACTCTGTCTTCTTCTTCTTCCCCAGCTAATCTCTTCTTTGAGCCTCTGGCCACACTTTTAAGTGTTGTCTGTGGCTACTTTCAAACTACATTGGCAGAGTTTAATAGCTGTGACGCAGACCATCTGACCCACAAAACCTAACATATTTCTTATCTTAGGAAGAAAGTTTGATGATCCCTCCTCTAGAGGCCCATAAAAGAAATATAACTATTTCAATTTCAAACTTGAAGAAACCAAGACTCTGGAAGGTTGTTTACTTTCCTAAGGTCCCCAACCAACTGGAGACGGCAGTGCCAGGATTCAACTTCAGAACTCAGGCTGTTTCCAATATACCATTTTGCTTTTAGGGGACCTTGTATTTAGTTTGTCTGGTCCACTTTTTCCGCCTTAGAAAGGTGATTTTTGACCTGTCTAACTGAGCTAGTCTTGTTTCTGATCTCTTTTCCAACTTGGCAAACTCACATCCAGTACATTGTATTTCTGGGTTTCAGCTATCCTCTAATTTATTATGAAGCCAATAAATAGTTCTTTATTCTGGCATTTAAGGTTGTTGAAAGAACTAAGGTTGTGTCAGGTAAAGTTATGCTCTTCTGTGAAATGATACTAGTTATGTATCCAGAGTGAATCATTTAAAGAAAAAATTTTTATGTTGAAATAACCAGATTTATAGAAGAGTTGGAAAGATAGTACAGAGATTTCCTGTATGCTCTCTACCCCGTTTCCCTTAACGTCAGCATCTCATCTAACAAGGTATCTTATCAAAACTAAGACATTAACATTGGTACAGTACTGTTACTCAGACTACAGGCTTTATTCTGATCTCACTAGCTTTTCCACTAATGCCCTCTCTCTATAAAGAATCTAATCCAGGATACCACGTTACATTTGGTCATTGTGTCTCCTTAATCTTCTCCAGTCTCTGGCAATTTCTCAGTCTTTCCTCATCTGTCAAGACCTTGACATTTCTGAAGGAACTGGTCAAGTATTTCTTAGAATGTCCCTCAACTTGAGTTTGTCAGATGTTTTCTCATGGTGAGACCGGGGTTATGGATCTTGGGGAAGAAGACCATGGAGATGAAGTGCTTTTCTTACTGTTTCATATCAGGGAGACATGATATCAATATGACATTACTGATGATGTGAACCACGATCACTTGGTTGGATGAATAATTTTAAATGATTAATCAGCACTATTATGTCACGTTCATTTTGCACTCAGCACAATGCTAGGCACTTATTGGGTAAGAGAATTGAGAAATAGCATAGAAAATAACTCAGAAAAAATGGGTAAGAAAGTATTCTTTTTTTCCAGCTTCATTGAGATATGATTTACATAAACTGTATAAGTTTAAGGTGTACAGCGTAATGATTGGATGTATGTATATGTGGTGAACAAATCACCACAATAAGCTTGTTCACATATCCATCACATCCGTCATCTCACATAGTTACAATTCTTTTTGGTTAAAATTTTAAAAATCTAATGTCTCAACAATTTTCAGAAAGTATTCTTTATAAAATGTACAAGAAAATTATTAAGACCTCAACTAGGTAAGTAGGGAAAGAATAACTAATTCACAAAGGGAAAAAGTACACATTAAGAAAACCTTGAAAAAACGTTTAGCTTCATGGATAAACAGACAATAATGATAATATCCTAACATTTATTATAAATATGGGACACAAACTTAAAATCTTAATTAGAAAGTTGGTATAACCATTTTTTAGATGTAGTATGACCACAACTATTTAAAAATGTGTAGAATAAAAAAGACCAAGTCATAGAATAAATGTTAATAGTGATTGTCTTTGGATGAAGAGTTTGTGGGTGATTGTTTTTCTGTTTTTGGCTTTTCTATATTTTTGGAAAAATGAACAGTGAGCTACATTACCTCAGAAGCAATGTGGGCTAGTGGAAGGAACACAGAAGTTAGAGTCAAACCTGGTTTGAATCCTGATTTTGCTACTTAAAGGCCTTGAGAATGTGGGTACGTCGGCACCTCAGTTACCTTGTATGCCAAATCGGAATAGTGAACTAATTTTGTAGATGTTTGGGAGACAATTAAGTGATACAATAAATCACTTTGGAAGCACCTGGCACCAGTTATATTTAACATTATCTTTCTTAGAAGATGTGGCGCCTGCCCTTGGAATTTTTATAATCTCCTTAGAGAGACAAGATTAAAATATATTAATGGAACAAAGTACTGAGAGTAGTGGGACCTCATTGTAGCTATTGTAGGAGTTCAGAGGAGGTGAATAAAGGTGGAAGAAAGCCGAGGAAAGTTCTAAGAGGCAGGTGGGACTTTTGCATTCATTCAACAATGAATACGTTGAATGGGTAGACACTATTCTAGTCATTTTGGATGCACATTCATCAAAATATTTCTTAAGCATCCACCACATGCCAGGTATTATTCTGGGAATTGGTGGTAGAGGGGAGAACAGAATAGACCAAAATATCTGCTTTCATGGAGCTCTTATTCTAGTGGAGGGAGCCAGATCATAAATAAACAGGCAAAGTGTGTATACATTAGTGCTATGGTGAAAACACAGCAGGATGTGTGTATATGTATGTTGCAGTGTTAGGTAAGGTGACTAAGGTGCTTACTGCTCACACACAAAGATGAATAAGAGATCTCCATGCCTTCTAACCGCTCACTGGGGAAGAGAGTCTCAAAAACACAATGGTTAGCAGTCAGCAGGGCACGTGCTATTCTATAAACCCAAGAGGATGAAAGACAGACTGACAGACTTTGCCTGGGGACTTAGGGAGGTCTTCACAGAAGAGGTGATGCTTCAGCAGAACCTTGACGTGACGCAGCAGTTCCCGAGGCAAAGGAGAGTAGGAGGGCGCCCCCAATGAAGGGAGTGTGTCCAAGGGCACTGGAACGTGATCGGGCGTGGAGTCTCGCAGGACACTTGGGTGAACTGGGAGCATAGGGTAGGGAGGGTTTGGAAGGTAGATGGGGACCTGGACGTGAAAGGCTCTTCTCAATGGAGATGGAAAAGTTTGGATTTTATCCTATAGGTGAGGGAGGTTGCAGAGTGATTTAGTCAGGGATGTGCCTGAATATTCCTAGCATTGGAAATCAGATGGGTAGTGACCTCATTAATGGAGATGCAGAAGACAGTGGCAGAGAAGGTTGAGAGGAGAAGGGAGATGAAAGTGAAAGAGGAAAGAGGGTGAGAGAAGGGAAGGTACTGAGTTCATTGAGGGTCTGCAGGGTCTCCTGGTGGAGTGCCCAGTGCGGCTGGATGGTGATGCTGAGCTGAGTCAAGTCAGGAGGAAGGGTCTAGATCTGAGTGCACCTCAAGTCTGTAACTGGATCCGCCTTCCTAGGGTAGTTGACTCCACCCCCTAAACCCCAATATCTTGATTAGATTAAATCAAAATCTTGAAAAAATTAAAACACGGCACCCGTTTACCCTTCTGTAATGTGGAGCCCGTGGCTTCTCTTACAGGGAAGTTAGATAACTAGGAGAATACAGTAAGTCCCCTACATACGAACAAGTTCTATTCTGAGAGCACCTTCGTTAAGTCCAATTTGTTCGTAAGTCCAACAAAATTAGTCTAGGTACCCAACTAACACAATTGGCTGTGTAGTACTGCACTGTAATAGGTTTATAATACTTTTCACACAAATAATACATGAAAAACAAACACAAAAAATAAAACATTTTTAATCTTACAGTACAGTACCTTGAAAAGTACAGTAGTACCGTACAACAGCTGGCATCCAGGGGCTGGCATCCAGTGAACAGGCAAGAAGAGTTACTGACTGGAGGAGGGAGAGGAGGTAGGAGATGGTAGAGCTGAAGGGTTGCCAGCAGTAGGAGACAGAGGACAAGCTGCAATGTCACTCACGCCTGACGCTGATGGCACAGCTTCTGGTTCCTTGCTGGATTCAATTCTACCTTCCCTCTTGAAAGAACAATCCAGTGATGTCTGGGTAGTAGCTCTTTTTTTCTCATCAAAGATGACACGGTAGCACTGGGTTGCATTCTGAACGGCTGCTGCAACCTTTGCGTACCGTTCTACATTTGGGTCCTGTGCCTCAAAGACTAACACCGCCTCCTTCTTTTTAAAAAATTAATTAATTAGTTAGTTAATTAATTTTTGGCTGCGTTGGGTCTTTGTTGCTGTGCGCGGATTTTCTTTAGTTGCGGCGAGTGGGTTTCTCATTTCAGTGGCTTCTCTTGTTGCGGAGCATGGGCTCTAGGTGCGCAGGCTTCAGTAGTCGTGACACAAAGGCTCAGTAGTTGTGGCTCACAGGCTCTAGAGTGCAGTCTCAGTAGTTGTGGCGCATGGGCTTAGTTGCTCCACAGCATGTGGGATCTTCCCAGACCGGGGATCAAACCCATGTCTCCTGCGTTGGCAGGTGGATTCTTAACCATTGCCCCACGAGGGAAGTCCCAACAGTGCCTCCTCATATAAAGAAAATCCCCTTGCCATTTCCTGCATCGTGAATCTCTTCAGTTCTTCAGTTACTTCTTCTTCCTCTAGTCTCTCTTCGTCCTTTCTCTGGGCCTCCAATTCCATCAGGTCTTCATCAGTAAGCTACACAAAGTAAGTACACAAAAGCACAGCCGCTTGTAGAGGATGCACATGCGTGACAATGTACGCCAGGCACGTGAACTGACTTACGTGATTGGCCATGTGAATGCACATTCTCATCTTTGAAAGTTTGCAATGTGAAGGTTCGTATGTAGGGGTCTTACTGTATCTATGCTCTGCCAGCTCACACTGATTATTTCCCAGCTAGGTTTTCTACTTACGGGTTTTAAAAGTATCATTACACAAACTTTTTTTTTTTTAGTGAAGGAAATTAAAAGTAGGTGCATAGACTCATAGAAGCCAAGGTCATCCCTTTCTCCCACTTCACAGCCCTCCTTTTTTAGATGCTTGTGTTTTCTGTACATTTTCCTAGCTTTCAGAAGTAACTTTTGGCCATTTTCTTCAAGTTGCAAATCCCCAAGGCCTGAACATTTACAGTGTGTTATTCCTGGGGGCCCCCATTCCCTTTCATTCCAAGTCTGTTCTGGCTTCCTTACTGGAATTGCCTGCTGATGACATTTAGGCTTTTGTCTCAGGACCCCTGAATCCAGAAAACTGGTCAACCCTCTCCCAACAAGATTTTGACCTAAGTTATCCATTAACTATTTTTCTTTTTCTTTTAAAAAATTGTAAGTTTATTTGAGCAAAAATCTGTTCCAGCTGGGCAGCGCAAAACCAGAAGTGCCTAGGACTGCCCCCAACACCTCCACCTTCAGCTCTTTTTCGTGATCCCTTTCCTTCTTGAAGGATATCTTTTGGCTGCTGTGGTCCTGAAGGGGTTGGTGTAGCCCCTCTCTCTTTCACAGTCTCTGGCTGGCTGTTGTCTCTCTGTGTGCGCGCGCGCGCGCGCGCGTGTGTGTGTGTGTGTGTTTCCATGACTCTTTCTCCAGAGGCTGCTGGTTGGAGTGAGCTGGTCCAGCCCCCCACTGGGAGGAGGGCGGTTTCCTCCCCACTGGGGCACTTAGTGAGGTTAACTGCCTTGTCAGATGCTGATGTTTTTGCTCTCCTTCCTGTTTCAATTGGAATGAATCACATTTGAAAATATGTCCATCCTTTTAGTGACTACCTTGAATAACACATATTTTTCATTAATATTTACCGTAACCAACATTAACCTTGCTCTTTTTCTTTTCTTTTTAAAATTAGCACAGTTATTTCTGTTATTATCTAGTTTCCCTTAGTCTCCAGACTTAGTTTCATTAAAATGGATTACTGCCCAGGTAAATTGAGAAATAGTCTTTCTAATTTCTGGAGACTCAGAATTCATTGGTGGACATAGAAAACAAACTTATGGTTACCAAAGGGGAAAGGGGGGAGGGGTAAGTTAGGAGTATGGGGTTAACAGATACCACTATATATAAAATAAACAAGGATTTGCTGTATAGCACAGGGAACTATATTCAGTATCTTGTAATAACCTATAATGGAAAAGAATCTGAAAAAGAATATATATATATATATATATATATATATATATATATATATATGACTAAATCACTTTGCTGTACACCAGAAACTAACACAATATTATAAATCAACTATAGTTCAATTAAAAAGGAAGTTATAAAAAAAAAACTTCCAGTCTGGAAGGTTTCCAGACTAAATATAGAAACTTGAGACAAAAAAAGAACTCATTAGGGGAAAAATGAAAATTATGGTGGAAAAGTGTAGAGAGTTGCCTAATAGATTACTCCAAACTATTTTCAATGGACTTCCTCCTCAACTCTCCTCCTCCAAACCATGCTAATTACAGAGGGGTCTCCAACACTGAGCTTTTAGTTAGTTAGAGTATTTTATAACAATTATTTGAAATGGGAGAAAAGAACCAGTGTCTCCATGATATATTGAGTTTTGTAATTCCAAGAGACTATTGTCTACTAAAAATCGACCTTCTCTGCCCTCCCTCTCATGCCCTTTTAATGGATTAAGGGAGAATCATTACAAAACAGTGGAATTTCAAGACAGCTGCGTTCACATGCCTGCCTTCTGAGTGGTTGGTGGCCACCTGCTGCTGAGAAGCTGTTTCAAAGGGGAACTGGACTAACTTCCCTTTTGAGCAAGAGTTGCAGCATGAAAGTGGCATCAGTCAAAATTCCTCACACAGTTGCATCCTCTTTATGAGTGCGCTTCCTCAAAGACCTCTGGGCATACACTGAAGGTGCTATGCAGAGCCCTTTCAAAATCCAGACGTGTTTTCCAAACAAATGCCAGATTTCCTGGGACTGTTGGTTACAGTCGCCTAGTCCACAAATATAGTGCATCTAAGGTCGTCTGACTGGATAATCTTCCCTTTTCAGTGTTTATTTAAAGTGGAAGTGATGTTATCCAGACCCTGCATGTGAATGAGATCATGTCATGAAGTTTCGTTCTGATGTTGTTTTCTCCCAGTCCTGCGGTGACATCAGGATCTGAACACAGATGGATGGCTTCGATGACATTTGAAGGTCCCTGCCATTTCTAACCTTCCATGATTGTTGGGAAATCACTGGGGAGAAGAGGATGTCATGTAAGGTGGCAGGTCAACCCGTCTAGTCATTTGCAGTCATGGCAAGATACCATGGAACCATTATTAGTGTGCTCTGAAAAGACTTCTCTTTTGCTTTTTTCAGAAATAGATTTTATTTTTTTAGAGAAGTTTTACTGCACAGCAAAATTGAGCAGAATGTACAGGGATTTCCCATATACCCCCTCACGTCCACATGCATGGACTCCCCCGCCATCAACATCTCCCACCAAAGTTCTACACTTGTTACAATTAATGAACCTCCACTGACACATCAAAATCACCCAAAGTCCATAGTTTACCTTGCAGTTCACTCCTGGTGTTGTATATTTTATGGGTTTGGCCAAATGTTTAATGGCATGTATCCACCATTATGATGTCAAACAGAGTAGTTTTGCTGTGTGTTGTTGCTTTTAAAAATATATATATTTTGCTGTGTATAGAATGATTTCTTTAAGGTCCTACCTGAGAAGATGAATGGTTGAATTCTATTTTTCTGCTAAGATTTTGGGCAGGATTAATTATCTAATTAAACCTAAATTTCACTTCTGAGAGAGTGATGAAGAAATGAACCATGGACATCCTAGCAATCTGTCCTCATATCTGTTTTTAAATTAGCATTCCCTTAAGGATTTCATCCACTCATTTGTTTATTTAACAATTTTCTATTTTGTGCCTTCCCTGTGCCAGTACTTAGGGACACACTGCACCTTAACAAAAGGGAGAGCGTGGCAGAGGTGGCCAGTCACTGCCCTCCTTCTTTAGTACTGTGGAGCGATCGGCAGCCCAGGACAAAGACTTTCGCATATTCTCTTGCGTGAGGAGTGCCGCGAAACTAAGTTCTGGCCAGTGGGATCTGACCTTGAGGGGCTGTGGACAGGGGTTGTTATTTGGCCTCTGTGGACTGGCCTAGGTGTACACGTATCAGTAACTGGCAAAATGGAAGCCATGTATTTTGAATGACAGAGGAGGAAGTCAGAGATGGGACTTTGATGATTTGGGGTGACATAGCACTCTTTAAATACTTCTGATTAGACCATTATGTGAAAGAAATAAACTTCTCTCAGTTTAAGACACTGTTACTTTGGACGTTGTTACAGCAGCCAAATCAGTAACCTAACTGATCTAGAAAGGATTTCCAGTGATCAGGCCTTGTCATAAGATTGGGTAGATGAGACACCCATCTTATAGAGAGGTAAGAGACTTATAGGAGGTAAGTCAAACTGTGTCTAATGGCTGTCTCAGTTTATGTATGTAAAAGGTCTGAATATTGAAAGGGAACATTTAGTCACTTAAACTGCTCATCCCCACATATTGAAGGAGGAAAAGACCCAAGGAACTGAAGTTCCTTTGAATGGTAGTGGAGAGAAGGCACAGATTCTTCTCACTATTTTTGCCAGCATTCATAGAGAAATAAGGCCAGCTTTTGGTACGACAGCTGAATTTTCCCAGTAAGCCCAGGTGTATGGGCAGTTGACATGGATTTAGAGGTTTTAAAATAATCAACATCTATTTTCCTAATTCCTCCTATACATCTTTGTAAAACACATTCTGGTATTGTAAACATTCTTTTATCAGCTCGCTACCTCTATCCACAGCATAGTGGGCATAGGGAAACACACAAGTATATATTTAGATGTGGGTTAGGCATAAAAGAGCTTTTTTTCTTCAACAAGGAAAAAAACCTCCTCTATTTATTACTAAATGCGACATTTTAGATCTGAGTAGACAGCAAGGACCTTGTGAAAATGTGCTAAGCTTCCACATAGTTAACAAGATGTCACTTTGTGAGAGAATTTTCATAATTAATGAACCAGTTCAATTTGCTCTGCCATTTGACTTTGATTAATATGTCGTGGAGCATTCTCACGGGGACTCTTTCCAGCTGGTTTGGGGAGCTCTTGTGTCTATATCCTGTGTGTGTGCGTGGATCAAAGCTCTGGCATCCAATATCTGCCTCGTTATGTCAGGGAATAGCCATGCAAACTCAGTGACAATCCTGAGATCCCGCAGCAGGCCAGCACGTGACCCACACGGACAAACCCAAACCCAACAAGCATAAAATCCAAACCAAAGCTATTTGGAAAAGGGATTGCACCACTCACTGCCTATTTTATGGAGTCTTAGAAGGAGAATTTATATAATTACACTTTTATTCCTAATTCTGCCATGGACTTGGCAGACTGAATGGAATGACTTTTAGCATCATCTTTAAACATCTGGTTAAAATTTGCTTCATTGCAAATGCAGTTTACGGGGATAAATGTTTTGTATGACAAGGTGAACCGATCGGTTTCCAATCAGTGCAATTTTCTGTTAGAAACCACTGTAGGTATCTCAGAGAAGGAATTTGATACAGGCGTATCTTGGAGATATTGTGGGTTTGGTTTCAGACCACTGCAATAAAGTGAATATTGCAATAAAGTGAGTCACACGAATTTTTTGGTTTCCCAGTGCATATATAAAAGGTTTGTTTACATTATTTTCTAGTCTTTTAGGTGTGCAATAGCATTATACCCCCCAAAACAATGTATATACCTTAATTAAAAAATACTTTGTTGCTAAAAAATGCTAATCATCATCTGAGCCTTCAGTGAGTCATAAGAGTAACATTGAAGATTACTGATCTCAGAGCACCATAACGAATATAATAGTAATGGGAAAATTTGAAATATGGCAAGAACTGCCAAAATGTGCCACAAAGACGTGGAGTGAGCAAATGCTATTGGGAAAATGGCACCGATAGACTTGCTCAACACGTGGTTGCCGTGAACCTGCAATTTGTAAAGCAGGCAATATTTGCAAAGTGCAATAAAATGAGGTGTGCTTCCTACAGAGAATATGCAGTACATGATTTGAGAGGGATGAAGGAGGAAAAATGAGGAGGCAGGGTTACCTAAAGATTAGTAACTGCGGGAAGCCACTATCCCCTTAGGCTTTTCAAAAGAAATTAATTAATTAATCATTTTTATCGGAGTATAGTTGCTCTACAATGTTGTGTTAGTTTCTGCTGTACAATGAAGTAAGCCAGCTATACATACACATGTATCCCCTCCCTCTTGGAACTCCCTCCCACCCACCACCCCCATCCCACCCACCCATCTAGGTCATCACAGAGCACCGAGCTGAGCTCCCTGTGCTATACAGCAAGTTCCCACTAGCTAGCTATTTTACACATGGTAGTGTATTAGGCTTGAAGAAGCCACAAGGAACATGGCGGGACTCTCAGCTTTGGTTTTCTTGGCCACGAAACTGTTGTTGCTAAAACTGAGCTGACTTAGCAGAAACCCAGAAGCCACAGCACTGCCTTTGCTGCTGCCGTCGCCGTTGCCAGAAGCACCGCAAGAAGGTGGAAAAATAGCATCTCCCTTCCGCTCACCTTCTGGTTTGCTGCTGGTGCCTCCCATTGGTAGAACCCAACAGGGGGCTGGTTGGCCAGGGAACCTGGGAAATGTAGTTTTCAGGCTTTCTGCCCCAAGGCCAGATGGGAGAATAAAGAAGGGAGAGAGTGGAGCTGAGGGACAAAAGACTCTAGTCAGCACCCATTTCCAAGGACATATCGTACGTAAATTTAAAGTAGATGCACATTACTTGATTAAATTAATGAATGAGATACATTTTGTTACTAGTTAAGATATCACTTCTTTAAACCCGTCTCTGTGGAATCATATAACATTATAATCTAGCATATACATACAACTCTGAAGTTGTATAGATGCTAATGGATAATATATTTGAAAGGTTCATGTTAATGTTTATTCAGACTAACTATCCAATTGACTTTATTGGTAAGAAACAAGACCAAAACAATCATTTACATCCTAGGTCTTGTCCATGCCAATCCCGTCTTTCTACAATAACAAAAAAGGATCAAATTTAAACAGAAAAGGTAGAGAAGGAATGAGATGAAACATCTTCCACTTTGGATAAGAACCCAGGTGGCCCCTTGCCTGCGCAGGTATCCTCCCAAAGGCATCCCCAGCCCAACAATACCTTGGAGAGATGTGAAATGCTCAAGGACTTATTGCTTCTCGGTGGATTTCTGGTGGTCAAAGCAAGTCAAGGACATGGACACTTGAGGGAACAGACATAAAACCTTTGCCCCACTTTGTGGCCCAGCAGTGTTTAATATCCCTATTAACAAAAAGAAAAAAAAGCTTCCTGGTCTTAGTGGCATTGTATAAACAGGACTGGATAATTTTCTTTTATTGAATTCATTCCTATCTCTTCATGTGGGCCTGAGAAGTGTGTCTGGAGGGCATTTTCCTTCTTGGTTGGAGGTAACTTGACAGACTAGCAATTACTGTCATTACAAGCCCAGTGGTATAGCTGGAAGATCTAGGTGGCTGCTAACTCTGGAGCAGCCCCGGATGAGGGGGAGCAGTTGAGACCACACTGAGAAGCCAGGGAACTATAGACAAGTAATCTGCAGGGGCAAGAGGCCCCTTTGATCTTTGCACCAGACAGCAATTTCAGCAGAAGCAGAGTCGACTTGGTATTTTTTTACTGCAGGGGAATAGGCAAGACTGGCTTGTATGTGTAGGGGTTGCCAAGAGGAAGTAAAGATGAGCTTTAGCTTACCTGCATCTTAAGCTGTGCAAAGAAAAAACGTTCACATTTTTGTTAAATAGAAATGATCTAAATATTTAATAAAGGCAAATCATTTGTTATTTAATGTTTTTAATCACGTGGCTAATTTCAGCTCATGTAAGATCGGATGCTTGCTGGTAATGGCTATTTTCTTTTTGATCCTTGGGGTGGGCTCCAAAAATTCAATTACTTTTGTTAAATTCAGTACAGTGCTTACCCTCAGATTTCCCTGGAAGCATCTGCTGTCAGGCTCCAGGGAGACAATGGAGTTGTACATGTGCCTTTGGAAATGCTTCTGGTTTATTGTTATGCCAATTTGAAAGATCATAAAGGCTGTTTATGTAGAGAGCGGTCCAAGGAAGAAAGTGGATCTGGCTGAAGGGCATCTGCTCATGTCCTTTGTCTTGGTTACAAGACAGGCATCTCATCACAAGCCATTCTGACTTGGTTAGGAGCAGCAGACGCCTTGGTGCCTTTGGAAAAGTTAATGGAAGCTGCCAGAAGGCCTGTCTGTGAGTCTTCTTGGTTAAGCACCTAATTCAGCTCATCAGAATTTACTTTCAGAATCACAGTCAATTCTTGAACTAAATAAGTTATGGACCCTCTAATTGGATGGGATGTAGGGCGTTTATGATAGCCACTGAAATTTGATTTTTCAGCCTATACCAAAGGGCTGTCAATCAATAAATAAAGAAGGAATGAACAAAATAAATTCTCTGCTTATGGCCATTGATTTCCTGGTAGAATTCCCCTTTTTCTAGTGTCTCCAGGAAATGTCTCCCTTGCTTGTGTGTGTGTCAGCCAGGCCTGCCAGTTCTTGGTCAGCTGTGGGAGAGGCTGTGTTCAGAAGCACACACCATGTGACATGTCAGGCAGATCAAAGCAGGGGTTTCAGGGCTGACTACAAGGGGAAATGGTTAGTGATTAATAAAAGGATGTGGAATTGGTCATGTTGACTGAAAGAGCTCAGAACCTTGGCGAAAGTCTCCCAGAGGCTGCCAAGATAAAAAGAGTGGCCACAATGAGTTATTTCGGGTGAAGCTTGCATGTGTTAATGCCTCTGGGTGAGGGGAGCTGAGTAAGACATTGACTCTCTCACCCAGGCCATGGACTCACCTATTATAAGAGCCTCTTCAGCTCCAGCCATAGTTTTGGTTTGTTTTGAAATGGAGCTTTTAGGGGCCATCGGGGACCTACAACAACTTGATAATGATGTTTAATTCTGAGAGTCAAGCTGTGGTTTCTCATTTGCCATTTCTGGCTTTTCATTGTTTCATGTCAATATGTTTTGTTTCCAGACTGAAGATCAAAGAAACTTTTCCCTTGCACTTGCTCACTTTTCTCCCCTGTGTGTGTTCTAATGCACTGATGAAGCCAAATAAATCCCCTGGGAACATATGTGTCTCCTGGCTTCTCCACCATGGCTGTAGCCACTGCACACTTTTTGGTAGCTTAGTGGTGAGGAGTAGAATGTGGGAAGGGAGGTGACACAGAAAATGGATCTTGGGAAGAAACATATTAGAGGCAAGTCCCATCTCATCAAGGGGACTTAGCAAGTCTCACCTAACCAGGTTAAGATCTGGAGCTGTAGAAGTCTGGATGCTGCTGTGTGTGAGTGCATGTGTGTGTGTGGTGTGTGTATTCTTGGGAGTTGGCAAACAAATCATGGAAACTCCAAATAAATTTTCCACTGATTGCTTGGGAGACTTGTGAGCTTATCAATTGCCTCATTTAGTTTTTCTTTTTTTTTTTAAAGGGCTTCAAATGCTTGGCTTTTTATTTATCTATTTATTTATTTATATATATTTATTTATTTATTTATTTATTTATTCGTTCGTTTGTTCATTCATTCTTGGCTGTGTTGGGTGTTCGTTGCTGCGTGCGGGCTTTCTCTAGTTGTGTCGAGCAGGGGCTACTCTTCGTTGTGGTGCACGGGCTTCTCATTGCAGTGGTTCCTCTTGTTGTGGAGCACGGGCTCTAGATGTGTGGGCTTCAGCAGTTGTGGCTCACGGACTCAGTAGTTGTGGCTCGTGGGCTTAGTTGCTCTGCCGTATGTGGGATCTTCCCGGACCAGGGCTCCATCCTGTGTCCCCTGCATTGGCAGGCGGATTCTTAACCACTGCGCCACCAGGGAAGTCCCTGTGATTATATTTTTGATTCACTGGTCCCTGGCAAGTCCCCACTAGCTTCCTGGGTCACCAGCTTCCATCCTCTTAGGTTGAGCTGGAGGAGACAAGACTGCATTTAAGCCAGGGAGGAGAGTCTTTCACAGAAACTCTTAGCAGTAAGGACATATTGTTTATGGACAGGGAATAGTACTACATCTGGGTCAGCCGTGTCTGTCCGCACCTCCTCCTTGAGACCCGCCCAGCAGTGATGGAGCTGCCTGGGTCTCTCCTTCCCTAGATGCCCACCTGGTAGCACGCCACAAGGAGGCCACTGGTGCCCCATGAAAACAGCGTGTGGCAGCCAGCTGGTCTGACTTCCTCTGTATCAACTGGGCAGCATCCTGGTAATGTAGGCAGACACCTCACTTTGGCAGTTTGTTGGCTCTCGGGAAATATTACAGAATGCGCTGGGAAAACTTTAATGTGGAAGGAGAGGGACAAAGAACTACTACACACGAGGAGAACTGGGGTGCAGTGATGGAAGGGGGACATGCTGGTGTGACACCAAGAGCGAGCTATTTCAGGTGGATGAGGGAGGGAGGAGAGGAGGGGCAGCTTCTCCGAGGAGATGACATTTCAACTGAGTTCAGTGTAACAGGGAGGAATCAGTCATGCAAAGACCTGGGGGAAGAGATGTCAGGGTCGGGAGACCATCAGGTGTAAACATCTCAAGGGAGTAACAATCTACCCTAAAATCTCCCACTTCCAAAGGTAACCTCCGATATACCCATACTTTCTTGTGTTTCAAAAGGAAGCATTCTTTCAGAGCCCATGAGTGCACTAAGGAAGACCTTCTTCCAACAGGATTGGTTATTAATTTTTTTAAATAGACTTTACCTTTTAGAGCCGTTTTAGGTTCACAGCAAAATTGAGTAGAAGGTTCAGAGATTTCCCATATACCCCCTGCCCTGACACACGCATGGCTTCCCCACTACCGATAGCCCTGGCCAGAGGGTACATTTGTTACAGTTGATGAACCTACCTTGATATGTCATCATCACCCAGAGTTCATACTTTACATCAGGGTTCACTCTTGGTGCTGAACCTTCTATGGGTTTGGACCAATGTATCATGACATGTAGCCACCATTATAGTGGATACAGAGTAGTTTCACTGCCCTAAAAATCCTCTGATTGGTTATTTTCAAATACAGTGAAACTTCACAAATGTCATTTACATAGCAAAAGAGAGCAGCCAAGTACAGCTTTTTTCATTTTTCCTCTTTCTTTAAGATTGTAAAGGTCTTTGACGTGTGAAAGCCGGGCTTTTTATTAACCCGGCATTTGTATCATAAACATAATTCCCAGACAAGCAGGAAAGTCCCAGAATTCTGAGTCATTGATGTTTGAATAGATGTTTTGTAAGGCCAGGCATTTGCTTTCACAAATAAAGCATTGATGAGCTCAACAGTTGCTTGAAATGAACCGGGAAAGTTTTATAATAAGCACTTGGCCTTCAGAAGACAGTGCTGTGATTTATAACAATTTTCCCCTCTTTAATCTGTATTCAAATTACAAGAAAATTCCTCCTTTTGGCCACCTGTCTTGGTCAATGCTCAGTGTGAGGGAGACCCATATCTGAAGATAGAAAAACAATGAAGCAAGTTCATGTGGAAAAATAAGATATTCACCTGACATATGCTAGATATCTGCTCTTGGTATGTGGGCTGCAGGGCTGCAGTGGTGTCTTCTTTCATGATGGGAGGTTTAAGAAAATGAAGAAGGATTCTGTTTGTGAAATACCAGTTTGGCAGGTGTATGATCTGCCAAAAGAAATGGTTCTTTCTTTTTTTTTTTTAATAAAGTGAATGGTGTTTTTAAAAAAATTATTTCGTTTATTTTTAGTTTTGGCTGCATTGGGTCTTTGTTGCTGCATGCGGGCTTTTCTCTAGTTGTGGCAAGCGGGGGCTACTCTTTGTTGCAGTGCACGGGCTTCTCATTGCGGTGGCTTCTTTTGTTGCTGATCACGGGCTCAGTAGTTGTGGCTCACGAGCTTAGTTGCTCCGCGGCATGTGGGATCTTCCCTGGCCAGGGCTTGAACCCGTGTCCCCTGCATTGGCAGGTGGATTCTCAACCACTGCGCCACCAGGGAAGCCCCAAAATTGTTATTTCTTTTTCCGGGCTGCTGGTAACACAGCTGGAATGTTTTAATCCACTAGTGCACTTCATTAATAGAAAGGTCTAAAAATAGAACTGGAGAGCTCAGAAGGGGGCGGAGACTAGGTAGTTCAGGCTCCAGTCTCTGACTTTTGAGAATGAAATACCTCATGAGGACTTTGCCAACAGCAAATTGTGGGCAACACTAGCTATCCGCATTGAAGAGAATGCGATTCAAAAAAAGAGAACAGTTCAGCTTGATATAAAGAGCTGGAGTTGGGTTGGGGACTCAATGGGCAGAAATTGAGGAGATAAGAGAGCCTCTGTGGAAATAAGGTCATAGAATTTCAAATACGCATGTCATGGGCTTAAGTACCTCCTTTCCTCTCTCTCTCTCTCTCTCTTTCTCTGTCCCCTAAACTTTCCATTTTCTTAACCATTCCAAACAGGTTATTCCCTGACTCAAACTGTCCATTTGGGCAGGGAAGTCCATGCTGAGAGATCCCCGTTACAGAGGGGAGCGAATAAAGCTATCTGTTCCAGGAGGTTAGAGAGGAAAAAACCACGGCCCGAACATGCGGGCACAGCTCCCTTGGCAGTGAGGAATCTCTGAGTCCTCTGTTGTCTGATGAGATCAAATCATCTCCACCCTTGAATTGTTGGGTCCTGGAGTGGGTCTCAAGGCTCATTTGCTCCATCACTTGGTGCAGGATCTCTCCGTAATCACAATACTGACTCTTGTTTGAACCCCTCTGGTGATGGGTAAGTCAGTTCTTTGTGAGTTGGCTCACTCAGCTAGGTCAATCCAACATACACCATCATGGCAGTATGATGTAACCTCCTGGTAAACTTAACAAAATCCTTACTGCCTGGGGCTCACTCTCAGTGACTCTGATAGAATTGTTCTGGGGAGGGTGCTGGTGTCAGTATTATTTAAAACTCTGCCCATGATGCCAATAAACATCCAGGGTTGAGAGCAATGGCTCTGGTGTTTTTTGTACTGATGGAGGTCAGCTTTCCAGGAGCTACCACCCATCTAAGCTAATTCTGTCCTCTGGAGTCAAGTCTATCTCTTCTTTTACGTGACAGCCTTTCAGATATATGAGGTTGCTAACCTGCCCCTAAGTTTGTATCACTTCCCTGAGCTTTTTTCTTCTCCAGACGAAGCCACTCATTTTCTCAAGAGTTACTCCTATTATGTGGTTTGACTTCCCTCACCATCCTGATCTTAAGCTACACTTACAGTGTGTGTCTCTTCATGCTTTTGTTTCATTGTGAGCTCGCTGTCACCTAAATCCCCTCAATTTTCTCCCACAAAAGGCTTACAGCTTAGTCGGGGAGACAGACATGCCAACAAACTAAAGCTTCCCCATCCTGTAATTATGAAATTGATTTTTAAAGTCTAAATGCAGGACTTTTATTTACCCTTATTATATTTTATCTTCTGTTTACCTGTTTAATTCTATCCTGCAAAAATACTGTAAGAGTTGCCTGCTTGGTAAGGCGTCTTTATATCTTTATCCATGTTATTAATAAAAGTAACAATAAGAGACTCTATTTACTTACTTATTTATTTATTTTTGCTGGGGGTAGGAGTTTATTAATTAATTTATTTATTTTTGCTGTATTGGGTCTTTGTTTCTGTGCAAGGGCTTTCTCTAGTTGTGGCAAGCGGGGGCCACTCTTCATCGCGGTGCGCGGGCGTCTCACTATCGCGGCCTCTCTTGTTGCGGAGCACAGGCTCCAGACGCGCAGGCTCAGTAGTTGTGGCTCACGGGCCTAGTTGCTCCGCAGCATGTGGGATCCTCCCAGACCAGGGCTCGAATCCGTGTCCCTTGCATTAGCAGGCAGATTCTCAACCACTGCACCACCAGGGAAGCCCCCAGAGACTCTATTTATTGACTGTAAACACTTATTGACTGGAAGCACCAGCAGATTGGATTGAAAGAGACAGAAATAGAGCCCCAACTTCTATGGGTAGGAAGTAGGTTGAGAAGGCTACAGAATCACCACTTAAGTGTTCTTACAAAAAATGAAGGATGCTCGGAGAAAAAGACAAGAGTCCAGAGGGTGCAGCCAAGAGCCACTTGAGAGTCCTGGGCCCTAGAAAGAAACTTGCACCATCTATGCAGCTGGAGCACAGAATTGCTTTGGACCAGTGCTGACTGTAGCCTCCTGTTTCTCCCCTTTTTGAATGGGAGTGTCTATTGTGGTTTTTTTTGTTTTGCTTGTCCCACCATTGTGTGTGGAGTATGTGTCTGTATGTAGGGGTGAAGATAATTGGTCTCTATAGTTCATAGTATTCTGATGGTGATGAACAACCCTCAGTGAGTTGTTCAAGAAGAGCCACACTCAGAGAGCTTCAGTTATACTTGGACATGACTTACAAGGATAAGACTTTTGGCCGGTCTTGGGAGGAGTGAGTGTATTTTGCATGTAATACATGTCCAGAGGCAGATTGAATCTGGGCGCTGTAGCTGCTTGACCAGTAGAATATGGGGAAGTGACATTGTGCCAGTTTTCAGGCCTAGGCCTGAAGAAACTGGCAGCTTCTGCCTCCTATCTCTTGAGATGCTTATTCTTGGAATCCAACCACCATGTTGAGAGGAAACTCAAGCTGCCCTATAGAGAAGCTTTCATAGGGGAGGAACCAATAGCCAGAACAATTGCCAGCCAAGTGAGAGAGTCACATTGGAAGTGATGAGTCAGCCCCAGTAGAGGTGCCCCAGCTTATTCCAGGTAGGGCAGAGATGAGTTGTCCCTACTGAGCCCTGCTCAAGATCAGATTCATGTACACAGTAAATTGTTGTTGTTGAGTTAAACCACTAAGTTTGGAGCAATTTGATTCACAGTGGTAAGAACAGTGCCAGGCACTGTGCTTCTAACTTTTCATATATCTTCTTACTTAATCCTCCTAAGAGTGCTGTGACATAGGCATTATTTCTCCTGATAGATGAGAAAATTGGGGCTCAATGATTTAGGTACATGCCAAAGGTCATACAAGTAGTAAATGGCAATACTGGGATTGAAACTGAGCAATATTGGATTGTATCGTCCTTTTAACCTCTAAAATGCTGAGTAGGACAGGGCTGAGGTAAGAGAGCCAGGCAGCCATTTAACAGATACTTACAGAGTGCTTTCTGAGGAGAGAAAAATAAATAAAACATAGTGCAAGAAAATGATAGCTTAGGGAGGAGACAGACATGAAAACAAATACAGTTGAATATGATGTGCCATGATAGCCAAAGTGGAGGGATACAACCACGCTTCCAGTTCTTTCTCTGTAGATTTTCTACCCTCATAGATATATACATGTTTTAATAAAAAAAGTGATAGTGCTCTAAAAATATTCTAGGACATTTTTTTTCACATCTTTCTCTATCGTGTATACAAGTCCACTATTTTTAACTGATGATCATGATTTATTAAACTGTCTCCCCCAAAGATGTTTCTAATTTTTTTTGCTAGTGCATGCAATATTGCATCAGATATCTTTATATATATAACACACATGTGAGTATTTCTTTAGGAATTGTTGGATCAAAGGTAATCATTGTGATTTCTGAAAATTATTACCAGAAGAACGTTATCAGTTTGTACTTTTTTTTAACATCTTTATTGGAGTATAATTGCTTTATAATGTTGTGTTAGTTTCTGCTGTATAACAAAGTGAATCAGCTATACGTATTATCAGTTTGTACTTTTACCAAGAATGTATGAAAAGGCCAGATTTCCCCATATTTCATTCTTATGAACACTGCTTTCATCAGTCTGTTAAGTTTCTGCCATGCTGATGGGAGAATAAAGTGTTATTCTTGTTTTAATTTGTGGTTTCCAGATTATGAGAGCATTTCGTTTGCTTTTGGACACTTGTACATATATTTTTTTGGAATTTCTGGTTTACATCCTTTCCTGTTTTCTTTTTTTTTAATCCTTTTTTTCTTACGGATTTGTATGAGTTCTTTAAATAGTCTAGACATTACTCTCATTAATTGTTGCAAAGATTTTCTCCAAGTCTGTTTCTTGTATTTTAATTTTGCTTAAGGAGTCTTTTCTTATGAAAGCATTAAATGTTCATGATAGCAGATCTTTTTCTTTTTATAAATTTATTTATTTTATTTTTGGCTGCATTGGGTCTTCATTGCTGCGCACGGGCTTTCTCTAGTTGTGTCGAGTGGGGGCTACTCTTTGTTGTGGTGTGCGGGCTTCTCATTGCGGTGGTTTCTCTTGTTGTGGAGCATGGGCTCTAGGTGCGTGGGCTTCAGTAGTTGTGGCACTCGGGCTCAGTAGTTGTGGTTCACAGGCTCTAGAGTGCAGGCTCAGTAGTTGTGGTGCACAGGCTTAGTTGCTCCGCAGCATGTGGGATCTTCCCGGACCAGGGCTCAAACCCATGTCCCCTGCATTGGCAGGCAGTTTCTTAACCACTGTGCCACCAGGGAAGCCCTGATAGCAGATCTTTTAATTTTCGTTTTTGGAAATTCCGGTTTTGTCTTGGTTAAGAATGACTTTCTCCAAGGTTATAAATTCTCTGTATTTTCTCCTAATGTTTATAGTTTTTTTTTTTTTTTAATGCTTAGCCCTTCAACCCCTCTGGACTTTGTTTTGGAGTATTCTACACAGAAGGGAAGTCTAGCTTAATTTTTCTTAATAAATATCGAATTGTCCCAACACCATTTATTTGTTTATCCATCTTTTTCCCATTGAATTGAAACTTTATAAAAATGTTGTATATCTGGGACTGTTTCTGGACTCTGTTATTTTATTGATTTATTTTTCTGTTCCTGTACCAATAGCACACTCTTTTCATTAACTCAGATTTGAAGTATGTTTTGGTATTTAATAGTAGTTCCCTTTAATCTTTTCAAAACAAAGTTCTTATATTTTCTTCTCATGATGAACTTTGAAATCAACTTGCCAGTTCCATAAAAAATTCCATTGGATGCTGATTCAGATTGCCTTGAATTTATAGATTAATTTGGGGAGAACTGACATCTTTACAATTTTTTATCTTCCTATCCATAATGACTGCATTTGCTTTATTAAAAATCCAATATCATTACATTTTGTAATAGAGGCTCTTTACCCTGGGTCTCAACCCTACAAACTCTGACTTAATTAGCCTTGTTGTGATTCCAATATGCACCCAGGGGACGAAACCATTCTTGTAGCTTTTTAAAAAAATGTTAGTTCCTATACATATTTCACTAGGTTTATTTCTAGGTCTATTACATATCTGTTTGTTGCTATTATTCATGGTATTTCTAAAAAGTTCAAGTTAGACTACTACTTTATACCTTATGCCAGAATGAATTGTAGATGGCTTAAATAACTAAATATAAAAACTAAACTATGAAAGTATTAGAAGAAAATATCAGAGGCATTCAATTTGTTATTACTTGTGTATAAGAAAGGTATTGGTTTTGTATTTGATATTATTTTTTAATAGTATTTCCTTCAATTCTCTTGGAACAGCAATTTGTCTACATGTAGGAAAATTTTTATTTTTTTGTCCACATTTATACCTCTTATTTCTTTTACTTTTCTCTCTTTTTATTTATTTATTTATTTTTTTTTTAAAATTTTATTTTATTTTATTTTTTTGCTTTATAACAAATTTAATCAGTTATACATATACATATGTTTCCATATCCCCTCCCTTTTGCGTCTCCCTCCCACCCTCCCTATCCCACCCCTCCAGGCGGTCACAAAGTACCAAGCTGATCTCCCTGTGCTATGCGGCTGCTTCCCACTAGCTATTTACCTCACGTTTGGTAGTGTATATATGTCCATGCCGCTCTTTCACTTTGTCACAGCTTACCCTTCCCCCTCCCCATATCCTCAAGTCCATTCTCTAGTAGGTCTGTGTCTTTATTCCTGTCTTACCCCTATGTTCTTCATGACATTTTTTTTTCTTAAATTCCATATATATGTGTTAGCATACAGTATTTGTCTTTCTCTTTCTGACTTACTTCACTCTGTATGACAGACTCTAGGTCTATCCACCTCATTACAAATAGCTCAATTTCATTTCTTTTTATGGCTGAGTAATATTCCATTGTATATATGTGCCACATCTTCTTTATCCATTCATCCGATGATGGACACTTAGGTTGTTTCCATCTCCGGGCTATTGTAAATAGGGCTGCTATGAACATTTTGGTACATGTCTCTTTTTGAATTATGGTTTTCTCAGGGTATATGCCCAGTAGTGGGATTGCTGGGTCATATGGTAGTTCTATTTGTAGTTTTTTAAGGAACCTCCATACCGTTCTCCATAGCGGCTGTACCAATTCACATTCCCACCAGCAGTGCAAGAGTGTTCCCTTTTCTCCACACCCTCTCCAGCATTTATTGTTTCTAGATTTTTTGATGATGGCCATTCTGACTGGTGTGAGGTGATATCTCATTGTAGTTTTGATTTGCATTTCTCTAATGAGTAAAGATGTTGAGCATCCTTTCATGTGTTTGTTGGCAGTCTGTATATCTTCTGTGGAGAAATGTCTATTTAGGTCTTCTGCCCATTTTTGGATTGGGTTGTTTGTTTTTTTGTTATTGAGCTGCATGAGCTGCTTATAAATTTTGGAGATTAATCCTTTGTCAGTTGCTTCATTTGCAAATATTTTCTCCCATTCTGAGGGTTGTCTTTTGGTCTTGTTTATGGTTTCCTTTGCTGTGCAAAAGCTTTTAAGTTTCATTAGGTCCCATGTGTTTATTTTTGTCTTTATTTCCATTTCTCTAGGAGGTGGGTCAAAAAGGATCTTGCTGTGATTTATGTCATAGAGTGTTCTGCCTATGTTTTCCTCTAAGAGTTTGATAGTGTCTGGCCTTACATGTAGGTCTTTAATCCATTTTGAGCTTATTTTTGTGTATGGTGTTAGAGAATGATCTAATCTCATACTTTTACATATCCCTATCCAGTTTTCCCAGCACCACTTATTGAAGAGACTGTCCTTTCTCCACTGTACATTCCTGCCTCCTTTATCAAAGATAAGGTGACCATATGTCCGTGGGTTTAACTCTGGGCTTTCTATCCTGTTCCATTGATCTATCTTTCTGTTTTTGTGCCAGTACCATACTGTCTTGATTACTGTAGCTTTGTAGTATAGTCTGAAGTCAGGGAGCCTGATTCCTCCAGCTCCATTTTTCGTTCTCAAGATTGCTTTGGCTATTCGGGGTCTTTTGTGTTTCCATACAAATTGTGAAATTTTTTGTTCTAGTTCTGTGAAAAATGCCAGTGGTAGTTTGATAGGGATTGCATTGAACCTGTAGATTGCTTTGGGTAGTAGAGTCATTTTCACAATGTTGATTCTTCCAATCCAAGAACATGGTACATCTCTCCATCTATTTGTATCATCTTTAATTTCTTTCATCAGTGTCTTATAATTTTCTGCATACAGGTCTTTTGTCTCCTTAGGTAGGTTTATTCCTAGATATTTTATTCTTTTTGTTGCAATGGTAAATGGGAGTGTTTCCTTGATTTCACTTTCAGATTTTTCATCATCAGTATATAGGAATGCCAGAGATTTCTGTGCATTAATTTTGTATCCTGCAACTTGACCAAATTCATTGATTAACTCTAGTAGTTTTCTAGTAGCATCTTTAGGATTCTCTATGTATAGTATCATGTCATCTGCAAACAGTGACAGCTTTACTTCTTCTTTTCCAATTTGGATTCCTTTTATTTCCTTTTCTTCTCTGATTGCTGTGGCTAAAACTTCCAAAACTAGGTTGAATAAGAGTGGTGACAGTGGGCAACCTTGTCTAGTTCCTGATCTTAGTGGAAATGGTTTCAGTTTTTCACCATTGAGGACGATGCTGGCTGTGGGTTTGTCATATATGGCCTTTATTATGTTGAGGAAAGTTCCCTCTATGCCTACTTTCTGCAGGGTTTTTATCATAAATGGGTGTTGAATTTTGTCGAAAGCTTTCTCTGCATCTATTGAGATGATCATATGGTTTTTCTCCTTCAGTTTGTTAATATGGTGTATCACGTTGATTGATTTGCGTATATTGAAGAATCCTTGCATTCCTGGAATAAACCCCACTTGATCATGGTGTATGATCCTTTTAATGTGCTGTTGGATTCTGTTTGCTAGTATTTTGTTGAGGATTTTTGCATCTATGTTCATCAGTGATATTGGCCTGTAGTTTTCTTTCTTTGTGACATCCTTGCCTGGTTTTGGTATCAAGGTGATGGTGGCCTCGTAGAATGAGTTTGGGAGTGTTCCTCCCTCTGCTATATTTTGGAAGAGTTTCAGAAGGACAGGTGTTAGCTCTTCTCTAAATGCTTGATAGAATTCGCCTGTGAAGCCATCTGGTCCTGAGCTTTTGTTTGTTGGAAGATTTTTTATCACAGTTTCAATGTCAGTGCTTGTGATTGGTCTGTTCATATTTTCTATTTCTTCCTGATTCAGTCTCGGCAGGTTGTGCATTTCTAAGAATTTGTCCATTTCTTCCAGGTTGTCCATTTTATTGGCATAGAGTTGCTTATAGTAATCTCTCATGATCTTTTTTATTTCTGTAGTGTCAGTTGTTACTTCTCCTTTTTCATTTCTAATTCTATTGATTTGAGTCTTCTCCCTTTTTTTCTTGATGAGTCTGGCTAATGGTTTATCAATTTTGTTTATCTTCTCAAAGAACCAGCTTTTAGTTTTATTGATCTTTGCTATCATTTCCTTCATTTCTTTTTCATTTATTTCTGATCTGATTTTTATGATTTCTTTCCTTCTGCTAACTTTGGGATGTTTTTGTTCTTCTTTCTCTAATTGCTTTAGGTGCAAGGTTAGGTTGTTTATTCGAGATGTTTCCTGTTTCTTAAGGTGGGATTGTATTGTTATAAACTTCCCTCTTAGAACTGCTTTTGCTGCATCCCATAGGTTTTGGGTCGTCGTGTCTCCATTGTCATTTGTTTCTAGGTATTTTTTAATTTCCTCTTTGATTTCTTCAGTGATCACTTCGTTATTAAGTAGTGTATTGTTTAGCCTCCATGTGTTTGTATTTTTTACAGCTCTTTTCCTGTAATTGATATCTAGTCTCATAGCATTGTGGTCGGAAAAGATACTTGATACAATTTCAATTTTCTTAAATTTACCAAGGCTTGATTTGTGACCCAAGATATGATCTATCCTGGAGAATGTTCCATGAGCACTTGAGAAAAATGTGTATTCTGTTGTTTTTGGATGGAATGTCCTATAAATATCAATTAAGTCCATCTTGTTTAATGTATCATTTAAAGCTTGTGTTTCCTTATTTATTTTCATTTTGGATGATCTGTCCATTGGTGAAAGTGGGGTGTTAAAGTCCCCTACTATGAGTGTGTTACTGTCGATTTCTCCTTTTATGGCTGTTAGTATTTGCCTTATGTATTGAGGTGCTCCTATGTTGGGTGCATAAATATTTACAATTGTTATATCTTCTTCTTGGATCGATCCCTTGATCATTATGTAGTGTCCTTCTTTGTCTCTTCTAGTAGTCCTTATTTTAAAGTCTATTTTGTCTGATATGAGAATTGCTACTCCAGCTTTCTTTTGGTTTCCGTTTGCATGGAATATCTTTTTCCATCCCCTTACTTTCAGTCTGTATGTGTCTCTAGGTCTGAAGTGGGTCTCTTGTAGACAGCATATAGATGGGTCTTGTTTTTGTATCCATTCAGCCACTCTGTGTCTTTTGGTGGGAGCATTTAGTCCATTTACATTTAAGGTAATTATCGATATGTATGTTCCTATTCCCATTTTCTTAATTGTTTTGGGTTCATTATTGTAGGTCTTTTCCTTCTGTTGTGTTTCTTGCCTAGAGAAGTTCCTTTAGCATTTGTTGTAAAGCTGGTTTGGTGGTGCTGAACTCTCTCAGCTTTTGCTTGTCTGTAAACGTTTTAATTTCTCCATCAAATCTGAATGAGATCCTTGCTGGGTAGAGTAATCTTGGTTGCAGGTTTTTCTCCTTCATCACTTTAAGTATGTCCTGCCACTCCCTTCTGGCTTGTAGAGTTTCTGCTGAGAGATCAGCTGTTATCCTGATGGGGATTCCCTTGTGTGTTATTTGTTGTTTTTGCCTTGCTGCTTTTAATATGATTTCTTTGTGTTTAATTTTTGACAGTTTGATTAATATGTGTCTTGGCGTATTTCTCCTTGGATTTATTCTGTATGGGACTCTCTGTGCCTCCTGGACTTGATTAACTATTTCCTTTCCCATATTAGGGAAGTTTTCAACTATAATCTCTTCAAATATTTTCTCAGTCCCTTTCTTTTTCTCTTCTTCTTCTGGAACCCCTATAATTCGAATGTTGGTGCGTTTAATGTTGTCCCAGAGGTCTCTGAGACTGTCCTCTATTCTTTCCATTCTTTTTTCTTTATTTTGCTCTGCAGCAGTTATTTCCACTATTTTATCTTCCACCTCACTTATCCGTTCTTCTGCCTCAGTTATTCTGCTATTGATCCCATCTAGAGTATTTTTTATTTCATGTATTGTGTTTTTAATCGATGCTTGATTCATCTTTAGTTCTTCTAGGTCCTTGTTAACTGTTTCTTGCATTTTGTCTATTCTATTTCCGAGATTTTGTATCTGGGAAATAGAATCTTGGATCATCTTTACCATCATTATTCTGAATTCTTTTTCAGGTAGAGTGCCTATTACCTCTTCATTTGTTAGGTCTGGTGGGTTTTTATCTTGCTCCTTCTCCTGCTGTGTGTTTTTCTGTCTTCTCATTTTGCTTATGTTACTGTGTTTGGGGTCTCCTTTTTGCAGGCTGCAGGTTCGTAGTTCCTGTTGTTTTTGGTGTCTGTCCCCAGTGGCTAAGGTTGGTTTAGTGGGTTGTGTAGGCTTCCTGGTGGAGGGGACTAGTGCCTGTGTTCTGGTGGATGAGGCTGGATCTTGTCTTTCTGGTGGGCAGGTCCACGTCTGGTGGTGTGTTTTGGGGTGTCTGTGGCCTTTTTATGATTTTAGGCCACCTCTCTGCTAATGGGTGGCGTTGTGTTCCTGTCTTGCTAGTTGTTTGGCTTAGGGTGTCCAGCACTGTAGCCTGCTGGTCGTTGAGTGAAGCTGGGTGCTGGTGTTGAGATGGAGATCTCTGGAAGATTTTCGCCGTTTGATATTATGTGGAGCTGGGAGGTCTCTTGTGGACCAGTGTCCTGAAGTTGGCTCTCCCACCTCAGAGGCACAGCACTGACTCCTGGCTCCTCAATTTGGGATGATGTGTTGTCTATTCATGTATTCCACAGATGCAGGGTACATCAAGTTGATTGTGGAGCTTTAATCCGCTGCTTCTGAGGCTGCTGGGAGAGGTTTCCCTTTCTCTTCTTTGTTCTCACAGCTCCTAGGTCTCAGCTTTGGATTTGGCCCCGCCTCTGCGTGTAGGTCGCCGGAGGGCGTCTGTTCTTCGCTCAGATAGGACAGGGTTAAAGGAGCAGCCTCTTCGGGGACTCTGGCTCACTCAGGCCAGGAGGGAGGGATGGGCATGGAGTGCGGGGCGAGCCTGCAGCGGCAGAGGTCGGCGTGACGTTGCACCAGCCCGAGGCGCACCGTGCGTTCTCCCAGGGAAGCCGCCCCTGGATCCCGGGACTCCGGCAGTGGCGGGCTGCACAGGCTCCCGGAAGGGCGGTGTGGGCAGTGACCTGCGCTCGCACACAGGCTTCTTGGCGGCGGCAGCAGCAGCCCCAGCGTCCCACGCCTGTCACTGGGCTCCGCGCTTTCAGTCGCGACTCGCGCCCGTCCGTGGAGCCCCTTTAAGCAGCGCTCTTAATCCCCTCTCCTCGCGCACCAGGAAACCAAGAGGGAAGAAAAAGTCTCTTGCCTCTTCGGCAGCTCTAGAGTTTTCCCGGACTCCCTCCCGGCTAGCTGTGGCACATTAGCCCCCTTCGGGCTGAGTTCTCGCCACCAGCCCCAGTCCTCTCCCTGCGCTCTGACCGAAGCCCGAGCCTCAGCTTCCAGCACTGCGTGCCCCGGCGGGCGAGCAGACAAGCCTCTCGGGCTGGTGAGTGCCGCTCGGCACCGATCCTCTGTGCGGGAATCTCTCCGCTTTGCCCTACCCAGGTATGTGGGGAGTTTCTTGCCTTTTGGGAGGTCTGGGGTCTTCTGCCAGCGTTCAGTAGGTGTTCTGTAGGAGTTGTTCCACGTGTAGCTGTATTTCTGGTGTATCCGTGGGGAGGAAGGTGATCTCCGCGTCTTACTCTTCCGCCATCTTACCCGGAAGTCCTTTTTCTCTCTTTTTAAATAGGACCTATTATATGGAACAATGAAGGATGGTAGCTGTGATGGTTGTCTTGTTTTCAATCTTAATAGAAACTTTCTAATCTTTCATTATTAAATATGATAGTTTCTGTGATAGGCTGCATGATTTTACATCCTTTTTTGCCGTAATAAGAGGTTTTTTTTTTTTGGTCTTGTGCTAACCTTGTCATCTGGTTTTGGAATCAAATTGATGTTAGCTGTGTAGAATGAGTCTGGATTCTCTTTACTTTTGTATGCTTCCAGATAGATGTATAATTTAAGAATTATCAGTTTCTTCATGGAACAGAAATTCATATAAAAGCATTTGGTCTTGATGCCTTTTTTTGTTTTAAGGATTCAAGCTTTGAATACCTATTAATTTTTTTTTTTTTTTTTTTTTTTTTTTTTGCTGTATGTGGGCCTCTCACTGTTGTGGCCTCTCCCATTGTGGAGCACAGGCTCTGGACGCGCAGGCTCAACAACCATGGCTCACGGGCCCAGCTGCTCCACGGCATGTGGGATCTTCCCGGACTTGGGCACGAACCCGTGTCCCCTGCATCAGCAGGTGGACTCTCAACCACTGCGCCACCAGGGAAGCCCCAACTACCTATTAAATTTTTATAAAGGTATTCATCTATTCACATTTTCAGCTTCTTCTTGGATCAATTTTGATTAATCCATATTTTTATAGAAAATCATGCCCTTGAGATTTTCAAAAAATTTTATATAGTATTATTTGCTTTTGTTTAATAAAGTCTCATATCTAGAGTTAGACCCCTTTTTCCATTGTTAGGTTAATTAATATTTGAAATATGGATTCCAAATTAATTATTTGGAATCAACTAATCTATTTCTCTTTCACACTTCAAAAAACACTAGAACTTTAGCCTTGTTTTCACTAATTTCTCTCTACTCTCCAACCCTGCTGCCTCCCATGTTGAGATCTTCTGGGATTTTTAAGTTGTAGATTATTATTAAAAAATTTTAAAAGGTATTTCTAAGCGAACTCTGTTTTATTAGTTTTTCTGTTTACTGTTGATCCATGGATCCCACCACATTTTCCTTTTTTTGAATTAATTTCTCTTTCTTGCTTGATTAAATCTATTAAAGAAGGCCTGTGTGTGAATCTTTGAATGTCTGTGAAAAATGCCTTTATTTTGTTTTTCCTTTTCAATGTTAATTTGGGTAGGAATCAGATTCTAGGTTCAAAGTAATTGCCCCTCAGAACGTTTAAGGTATTACTCAATTGTCTTTTAGCATCATGTCTTGTCAAGGAGAAATTTGATGCTGCTCAGAAACTCATTCACTTTAAGTAGCTTGTTTTATTCTTTCATGAAGCACTTAGGATTTTCTTTTTATCTTTGAACTTCTGAATTTTACAACAGTGGGGTTAAAAAAAAATCAAAGAGTAGGTCTTTTGGAAAGTGATGAAGAGTTTTAATTGATGTTTCTTCAGCCTGGGAAATTTTCTTTTTGTTTCTTTATTACTTGTTCTTTTCCATTTCTAGAATTTTTTCTGTTCTCTATTTCTAGAATTTTCATTAGATGGATATTGGCACTTCATACCTTGTAAAAATATATATTTTCCATTTTTACCTTTTGATGATATATTCTTAAATAATCCCTTGGCTCAATTATCCAGGTCAACAAGTTACTATTTAACTGTGAACTTTCTCTGACTCCATATATTCACTGAGTGTTTTATTTTCTGAATCAATTCGTACAATTTCTAAGATTTCTCAGATTGTCTTGTGTAGTAGCTGATTCTTAATCTATAGATCTGATAGCCACTTGTATCTTTTCACAACATGAAATCTATTAATCCTTCTTCTATTTGCACTATAAACTCTGTTGTCTTCAGTATTATTTCTTCTTCATAATGACTTCTGTGCTGCTCTTTCCTTAAGTCTTTGATTCTTTGTTATTTTGTCATCTCATCTTCATTTAGTTTGTCCCTCTGGGCATGCCATTTCTGATTACAGGTGCTCATCTCTGGTTGGGCTGCCGGGGGTTGGGCAGGATGGGCTGCTGAGAGGGTGTTCAGGCAGGATGGGCTGCTGAGAGGGTGTTTGGGCTTTTCTCAGTGTGTCTTGCACATCCACGCTCTGTCCCAATCAGCCTTGCTCTGGGCCCCCAGGAGGCTGACCTTTGCATCACTGGGCTCCCTTGCCCACTGCCTTCCAGTTGGCTCAGCCAAAGGGACACTCCAGCTGAATCTAGAGGACAGGAGGAAAGACTGGAGTATTGATCTCCCCTTCTCTCCTGTCCTCCCTCTGTCATCCTGGTTTTGGCAGAGGTGGTGTTTTCTATCTATAGTCAGAAGTCCTGGAGGGACACTTCTCCCCAGTAGCTACAGCTCTTCATTGTTTCTGGTAACTGCTCCATCCCTCCCCTTTTAGGACTGGGGAAGGCCATGGTTCTCCACTGGTGCTGACCCTTGGGAGCTTCATCATCTTTGGATGATTCCCTCAGCCCTGTCCTTACCTCTTGAAATAGTCCATTTTCGAGGATCTCTTTGATCAACTTTTTTTTTTTTTTTTGCGGTACGCAGGCCTCTCACTGTTGTGGCCTCTCCCGTTGCGGAGCACAGGCTCCAGACGCGCAGGCTCAGTGGCCATGGCTCACGGGCCTAGCCGCTCTGCGGCATGTGGGATCTTCCCAGACCGGGGCACGAACCCGTGTCCCCTGCATCGGCAGGCGGACTCTCAACCATTGCGCCACCAGGGAAGCCCTGATCAACTTTTTGAGTGTGCCATCCATTTCCTGGACAGAGATGCTCGTGCAATGTTTTTTGTTGTGGCTCCTCCATGTCCTCTCAGGGTTTCCTTGGCTATGGGATTAGTTGGAGAACTCATGTCAGCTATGAGAAATAACCCCCAAACCCTAGTAACTCAATAAAGATTTGTTTTTCTCTCTACTGATTTCGGGATCCTGGCTCTTTCCATCTTGGAGCACGGTCATCTTCCAGGGGCCCCTCACAGATCTTCATTGGATCCTTTACTTTCAGAGAAGAAAGAATGAGGATGATTGTACAGGGCTTTCATAAGCAGGCTTGGAAGGGGTACATTTCATTGCCACTAGATACTAGATACTGGCTAGATACTAGTTACATGATCTAGTTATCATGATACTAGTTACATGATACTAGTTACTAGTTACATGATCTAGTTACATGATACTAGTTACATGATCTCAACCTAAGTACAAAGGAAGCTGGCAAATATAGCTTTCCTGTGCCCAGGAAGAGGCAGGTGGGTTTGGTGAGTGTCAAGCCACTTCCTGCCATAGCTTCAGGTGAATGATGCCTTTCTGGCCTGAGCGCCCCAGTCTATCACTTTAACCAGTGCTATATGCTGTTGTTGGTCACCACTCAGTTCAAGGGGGGAGGAGGGAGAAGCCAAAAGATGTAGCTGCTGCAAATGCAGTGATCCAGTATTGTTTTTGCCAGATTTGCCCCTCTTGCTTCTTGGGTCCATTGCCTTGGAGCTTGGAGGACAGTGTAACGACCCCTCTCTGTAGCAGACTTCTTCTGCACAAGTGTTGGTTGTATTTTTCTCCAACAAGTTGATCCTGTCTGATTTTTGTCTCTCTGCTTTTTGTCTCAAAATTTCTAGATAATGTTGGGTACTGTTTCTTGTTTTTCATCGCTCTTATGGCTTCACTATTTAAAAAACCATCTCTTCTGTCTTTTTTTGTGTGTGTGTGGTATGTGGGCCTCTCACTGCTGTGGCCTCTCCCGTTGCAGAGCACAGGCTCCGGACGCACAGGCTCAGCGGCCATGGCTCACGGGCCCAGCTGCTCCGTGGCATGTGGGATCCTCCCCGACCGGGGCATGAACCCGTGTCCCCTGCATCAGCAGGCGGACTCTCAACCACTGTGCCACCAGGGAAGCCCCATCTCTTCTATGTTTTATAAGGATGTGGAGCAGTGGGGGAACTAGGTGAATGTACAAAGTTTGTCACTTAGTCCAAATCTCCATCTTTTTGTGAAATTTGAAGAGTGTGGAGTGATTGGCTTAGGAGCAGTTCCAATGTGCAGTATGAAGAGGCCGCTAAAAGAGAAATGAAATCACGAGCTACTTTGATAGACATATATTGATACGAAAAGGGTGATTGATGATTCTGTATTCTCATAATTTCTGGGATACTATTTTTAGCTCTGGATATTGCAATTTATAATACACATACACAAGTTAGGGTTTGTCAAGTGGAGGACATCTATGATGGTGATTGTTCTAGAAAACATGTCATAAGGTAATTGTGGAGGTGGCTGTGGATATCCTGCATGGAAAGTGAGATATAAGGTGGGATAGGGCATATGTGTGTTAAAATATGCAGATTTTATGATAGCTGTTAATCTGCTGTGGATTTTTAAGGGGATCGATGTTAAGTATTGATTTATATATTCTATAAATCCTCTTCCCTTTAAAAGTATTGAGGCATTTTTTTTTGCCTAACTCTGTTTCTAAACACTTCTCCTTATCCTCTAAGGTGACCAATGGTGGCCTCCTATCTGGCATGTTTGGACCATTTTGTAATATTTTCTTCTTCTTGGGAGTTTTGGAAGTTGCGGTTCTCAAAATGGTGATATTTACCCTTTTAAAAATGTCCTTTTGGTTATGCACTGCCAGGGGAAAGAATGTGTACAGTTCTGCTCAGGAGAACAGGTTGCAAAGTGGAAGGGGTGAATGCCTCCTTCCACAAAAAGAGTAGCATGATCTTGTCTTGCCCCTTGTGTCTTCTTTCTCTCAATGGTAATGTCTGCATGAAGGAATGCGTCCATGAGCTTCTTTCTGATGCATGATCTTATGGGAAAGGGAATGGTAAATTCACCTTCCTTTGCACATGCATCCATTTATTCCATCTAGCCATCCATTTATTCACTCGTTCAAGAAATGTATTGTTCCTATTGTGAGCCAGGTATTATTTTAGGTACTAGGAATATAGCGTAAATATAAGCCTCATGGAGCCTTACATTCAGTTGGGGAAATAAAATAAATGAACTCATAAGCATAGTGATAAGTGTGGTGAAGGAAAGTAAACCTGGGTCACTCAGTCCGGGGGCAAAAACCCAGCCAGAGCATCTGATTGGCCACGAGAAGTCATGTGACCAGCCTTCCTCACCAGATGTAGGAGCAGGCAGGGTGGAGGCATTTTCAGCTTCAGTGGTGATATTGATAGGCTATGAAGGTAAACTGTGTGTAGGTAGAAGTTCCCAAACATGGAGAAAGGGTTAAGAGGCTGACAGCCAAATCCATGGCAAGACTATCCATGACAGTCTCCAAAGATTATATAATCCTTCATGTAAATTGGTGCCAGTCCAACCTAGTTGAGGGGTCCAGGCTTACAGCCCAGTTACTGGAACTGCTTTTTTCCATCAACTTCTATTTGTGAGAGGAAACCCTTTATACAGGTTTGTTCTTAACAATGTTCTAGCTTTAGAATAAAAATTTTTTGTTGGGGTGTGTTCTATGATCAAAGCTCCCATTTTTCACCACACATGCAATCTATGAGATATTTGAGAAATTTACAACATGCATATTTTGGAGAAGAAGTGTAGCCTGAGCGAGGTGTCAGACACTGGGGGGCATTTTGGAAAACCATCTAGAAGATAAAGACACCATCTGTGTGCTCTTAGGTAACCACATTATGGCTGAAGGCCCGGTGTTGGTGATGCCAGTAGATGGGCAAGGCAGTGATTCAGTAAATGAGCAAGAAGACCATTTTTATTTCTACTATGAAGTGTTGTCTTTGTTAAAATAAATAAGATCATATTTCTTTGATTTTAGGTAGCATTATACTAAAGCATTGAATGGGCCTGTGTCCTTGCTCTGAAAGGCAAAACAGAAGAAAATCCCAGTGCTTGGCACTGTTAACTTTAATAGGGTCAAAGTATATTAGGACAAAAATGATTCTGTTGAAAAATGTAAGTAGGACAATTATGAATGAATCTGTTAATTCTTGAGAAAAATAGGGCTGAATGGTTTGGAGTTCAGGCTTAGGACCCAGAGGGCTTGGGTTTGAATCTTTGTTTGTTTTGCTATAAGATTTTGAACAAGGAATCTAACTTCTGTGTTCCTCAGTTATCTAGGAGGCAAAATAATAATAACTCACCTGATTGTTGAGAATTAAATGAATTAATACATTTAAGATCAATGCAGGGCAGAAAATAGGTGCTCAATAAATATGAGCCATTTTTATTTGTAATCATCCTCATCTTTCCTCATGGATGAATGTCAGAAAGATAGCCAGGATAATAGCAGGCCTTCTTCAGCACTGAGAGAGATACTTATTAATTACTTCCATCCAACATGTCAATCCATTTTGTTTCCTAGGGGAACATAAGTCCCTGTTTATCTTGGGAGCACATCAGGACTCATCAAGTCAGAGATTCTCAAGGGGCCCTATGAAGCAGCTTTGTAGCAGAGGCTGGTGGCCACCTCCATTTGCCTTCAAAAATCTTCTAATTTAAGATCTCGTCTTCCTGCGTCTTCAGAGCATAGTCCTGGGCATTGCATCGGAGTTGATCATGGGCGCTTGAGTGAATTCAAAGTGCCTGCTGTGTCTGTACTGTGTACTCCAGTGCACGCCCATGGGAGCAACAGAGCAGGTGGTCAGGTTCTTAAATTCATATCATCAAACATAACTTTAAGAGTTAAGTTTACACCTGTGTTTGGGGAGTTCAAAGCACATGGATCTAGTTTCATTTAGGCAACGGGACAGCTTGCCCTTCTGCCACTCTTTAGGGCTCTTAATCCTGACAGAGGACCAGTCAAGAGTTGGATTGGGACTGTGAATGCTGATTTAAGACACATGCTGCTCATTCTGTGTACCGGATTCTCTAGCTGTGTCTCAGATCAGAGCGCCAGACCCACCTCAGCCTGCTTCAGCCCAGGAAAAACTATGTTCCTGCCATTCTGGCATGAAATTATGCCTTGAGCATTTATTAATTCATAGGCAAATGAAGGATGTTTCCCAGCGTGATGATGGATGATGCCCATTAAGCCAGATTTCTCAATTTGTGGCTCTTGGGTTTCTAGTTTAAATGCTGATCTGAGTTGAAAAATACCCTTAAGATTCTCATGATATTTATTTATTTATTTATATTGAGATGTAATTGACATATAAAGTTATATTAGTTTCAGCATAGCATAATGATTCGATACATGCATGTATTGTGAGATGACCACCAAAAGAAGTCTGGGTAACATCCATCACATGGTGATGATTTTAAATGGTCCCTACATATTATATTTACTAAAGAAGAGTTGGCTGTTACCTCCAATGCTGCTAGCCTTTGAAAGTTGATGACATACCACAAATATCCCTAGCTTTCCTTCACAGACCTTTCGGATGAGTCATCTGTGGCTTTATTTGAACTCACTTGGGAACGAGTTTTCACTATTTAGGCCATGAATTTCCTTAGTCCCCTCCCCCTGCTTCTGCTGCCTCTCCCTCCTTCTTGCCATGGCAGCTCCCATGTGTCGAGAACATACTACAGATCATACTGTGGTTGGCAGAATAATGGGCCCCAGAGATGTCCACATCCTAATCCATAGAACTTGTGAACATGTCCCTTTGCATGGCACAGTGGACTTTGTGGATGTGAGTGATTTAAAGATTTTGAGGTAGGGAGATTTTCCTGGGTTAGCCAAGTGGGTGCAAGGTGATCACAAATGTGCTTATGAAAAATGTGGGAAGAGCAGAGTCAGAGGGAGATCTGAAGATGCTACACTGCTGGCTTTGAAGACGGAGGAAGGGGCCACCTGCCAAGGAATGCAGGCTGCCTTCAGAACCTGTGAAAAGCAAGGAAGTAGGTTCTTACCCAGAACCTCTAGAAGGAAGGCAACCCTGATGACACCTTGATTTTAGCCTAGTGAGACCCACTTTGGACTTTTTAAAATCTCTATTTATTTACTTATTGAAGTATAGTTGATTTACAGTGTTGTGTTAATTTCTGCTGTACAGCAAAGTGACTCAGTTATACACATATATACATTCTTTTTTATATTCATTTCCATTATGGTTTATCCCAGGATATTGAATACAGTTCCCTGTGCTCTACAACAGGACCTTGTTGTTTATCCATCCTATGTGTAACGGTTTGCATCTACTAACCCTAAGCTCCCAGTCTTCCCCTCTCCCACCCCCCTCCCCCTTGGCAACCAGAAATCTGTCCTCTATGTCTGTGACTTTGGACTTTGATCTTCAGAATCATAAGATAATACATCTGTGTTGTTTAAGCCACTAAGTTTGTGGTAATTTATTCCAGCAGCCATAGAAAACTAATACTCAGGCATTGTGTTAAGTTTTTTACACACATTATCTGAAGTTAATCCTCTCTACAGTCTTTTGAGTTACATACTGTTATCTTCATTTTGCAGAAGAAGAAAGAGTTGTGGGGAGATCCAAGAGGGCAGGGAACATTCCAATATATCCAGACTTGATGCAAATGTCCTTGTGTTCACTCCGTGCCCAGGCTTTGTAGATTTGGTAGCATCTAAACATGTCTCTCCTTGTGCCTTTCCAGGTAGGAAATTATGTTTCCCTTCATTTCCTCATGGAAACCTCTTCATCCTCTTGAGCACTTTTCTTATTCTTCTTTGAACATTCTGTAAGATACTATAACTCACTGTGTATTTCTTGGAGGACAAGAACTACGTCAAGGTCTTTTCAAATTATTCCTTTTATGTTCATTTAGTGTAAGTTTATAAGTAAACTGAGGAGAAAAGAAGGGAGGGAACATAGGTTCACAGAGCACCCCCTTATGTCAGGGGATTTCCCATATATGATCTTATTTTATCTTCATGGGAACCCTAAGCTGTAGGTATCATAAGCCCATTTTATAGACAAGAAACTTGAGGCTCAGAATTTGGATAGCTGACTCAGGGTCAGAGTTTTTCTTTTTTTTTCCTTTAGGATCGCTAGAATGATTTAGTATTTATGGATCCTTAGAACTGTAACAGGTATACAGTAACATAGGGGTTAGCAAGCTACAACTCTTGGACCAGATCCAGCATGTGACCTCTTTTTGTACTGCCTGTGAACTGAGAATTGTCATTACATTTTTTTAAATGTTACATGTATTTTATTTATTTAGTTATTTTTAACCTCTTTATTGGAGTATAATTGCTTTACAATGCTGTGTTAGTTTCTGCTATATAGCAAAGTGAATCAGCTATACATACACCTATATCCCCATATCCCCTCCCTCTTGCGTCTCCCTACCACCCTCGCTATCCCACAGTTTTTCCATGTTGGAGTTAGGATTCGAGCCCAGGGCTACCTCATTACAAGGCCCATGATGCTGCCAGGACCACTGGAGTGGAGATTCCTGTGGAGGCAACCAGAAGAAGGGACTGTGGAAACAGACAGGAGGAAGAGGGAAATCAGACTATGTACTATGTGGTGGAGTAAACCCATGCCGGTGAAGCCAGAGCAGCTGTGGCTTGCCGCGTCCTTTCCCTGCTAACTGTCATCTGCCCTCTGGACTTTTGGGCAGGTGATATTGTGCAAGGTGATGTAGGCAAGGGGAGGAGAGAATTTCCAGTCTATATCAGTGTGTGGGTTATAAACCATGGAAACAGACAATTTTCTTTCTGTAAGTGTTTTGAAATTGCCTGTCAATGAGATTTATCAAGAACTCACATATTCCCAGTAGCTAAATCATGTTTTCAAAACATCATCTGTATTGATTTAAGAAATATGAGTACCTTATTATCTCCTATGTTTTGGATGCCTGTGTGTCTTGTTCGAGCCCATGTAAAGAAATACATTTACTGAGTAAAAAAAAAAAGAGTCTACATTCAGGCATCTCATACATGATACTGAGGGGAAAAAAGAGAGGATGCAAACAAAAATACGTGTACCGAAGTCCCAGGAACTTCATGTTTGAATTGTTTTTACTGGAATTTGCAAATGACCCATGCTCTATGTTTTACTGGATTTGAAAATAAACCACAGTTGGGAACCAATCTTGTCCTCACTTATCCCTGCCACATTCCTGACACATGGGCCAGAGATTTTTTGGGTCAAGGTGTCCTCCTCATTTCTTTACTGAGAACTTTTATTAAGGTCAGTCTGATTACCTGGGAAGGTATGATTTAATCTCTTGAAAGAAACGGGAGACTGCCAGGTGCTAGTTCCGCGTCCTCTGAAAGTTCTGTCTGGATTATTCCTCAGCAATCCCCAGCTTCCTGGACTCAGCAGCTGAGGTGTCACAATGTTTTATTCTTTTGGTTAAGATATTAATGTAAAGGTGCAGATCCTTCCTTGGAAGCTGACAAAAGCAAATCCAAAATATTCTCCCCTTAAAGGAAAACCAAACATACAGTTTTAAAAATTTGAAGTATAGTTGATTTATAATGATTCAGGTTATATACATATATATGTATATATATAAAACTTTTCAGATTCTTTTTCATTATAGGTTATTACAAGATATTGAATATAGTTCCCTGTGCTATATAGTAGGTGCTTGTTGTTCATCTATTTTATGAATGAAATAAATGAGTGATTTATTTATTAATGAGTGAATCTGTTAATCCCAAATTCCCAATTTATCCCTCCCCCCTTTCCCCTTTGGTAACCATAAGTTTATTTTCTATGTCTGTGAGTCTATTTCTGTTTTGTAAATAAGTTCATTTGTATCTTTTTTTAGATTCCACATTTAAGTGATAGCATATGATATTTGTCTTTGTCTGACTTACTTCATTTATCAAGCATACAATTTTTAAGGGGACAACCTGAAGTCAGAAAGTTTTAAAGAGTTGTTAGTACTTAAGAGTTTGGGTTCATTTAAAAAGTTTAAAATAGGAACTGATGATTTGGAAGCCTTTGTTTGGCTAGGAAGAGATCTCCCTTTTCAGTCATCTCACTGAAAGGCACCTTAGCTATTATCCTGAACTAGAAAAGTTGCGGAACTGAAACTAGCCGCTGGGAGGAGCTGGCAAGCTCGGAGAAGGAACGGGGTTACCTTGTCCTGTGTGAAGTTCTCAAACTCACTTCTTGGCCCTCAGTTAGAACCATGAAAGGATCTCAGCATAGGTGAGGGGGCCCTGAGAACAGAAGAGGTGAGGGGGCCCTGAGAAAAACTAATTTCTGCAGAAGGAGCCCTCATAACCTCTTATGGGGACTCGTGTGGTTATTTATCGGTCTTTACAATCTAGAGATGATTCCTTGGACCTCACACAGCAGATCAGACTCCAATCTGGTGTGATTCCAGGGTGCACCGTGTTTGATGAATGATTGTTCTATGATATCTCTGGGTCCGTGACTGGTTAAGCCTGGGGGGAGCAAGGGCACACATTCTTTGGGAATTTGATTCCTTCCCATATCTTCCTTGATCTCCTCCCCATAAAATGCTCTTCACGACTATCTCTAGACTCTCCCTTACCTTCTTCCTTTTCTGGTTCTGGTTCTAAGATGAGGCCCACTATACCTTAAAGCATCCCTTCTCTGGCCCCTGCCTGATTCTCATCCTTGGTGGCCCTCTTCTGCTAAGATCTTTTGGATGAAATGGGGCTCTCCTGAGCCTCAGGTCTAGGCCCTTTCTGCCCTGCTAGGGGAAGGAGCCAAGGGGCTTTTGGCTCATCCCTCTGGGCTGCAACCGGTCCCTCTGTCTGCCCTTCCAGGTCTGCTTTACATCCAGGTCTGCCACTGGCTTCCACGCAGCGACGGAGCCCCGATCCCTCCCTTAGGAATCTGCCCAGTACTCAATCCCCCGACTCCTGTTTGGATGGGCCCCTTCTGTTTGCCCTCGCCCATCCTCCCCAGGGACTGGTGTCTTGCCCCTGAGTCATGGCCCACTGGCGGGATGCCGTCTATCTGTCCCGATTCCCGATGCTGTTTGGCTGTCTTTCTCCCCGCCTCCTTGAGTAGCTCCTCCTCCGGCTTCCTTCCTGCTCCTGGTTTAGTTTATTTGTTGGGAAACTTTACAGTTCACCACGTGGACAGATTGCACCCTTCCTTCACCTGCCCCCACACTGTCTGCCCCGCTGGATGTCTCGTGGTTGGCTGTCGCCAACCCCTTTGGACGCTGCGCCCTGCTTGCGGAACTGGATTCGGAGGCTGGGTCGGCCTGCCCCCAAGTCCCTTCTACCCTATCCCCACCCCAGTGACTCCTTGAAGTTCTAGGTTGGGTCCCTTCAAATCTCTTCCATCCCATTGCAATTAACCAGCCTTTGTCCATACAGTTCATACCCCCATATCTCACATTTGTTTGGATTGAAGATTTCCCTACCATATCGTCTCCTAGTTTTGCTCATCTGCCTTCTCAAGTCGGGTCTTTCTTTACTTGTGTATGCTTAGGTGTTGCTTAGGCAACATAAGGTGGAATTATCAGTGACTGTCCCACCTACTAGTTGCTCCTGTCCCCACCACTCTATTACAAATATGCCACCAAGGAATCCTAATGGCTACCTTATTGACAAAGCTATTGGCTGTATCTCAGTCCTCTCTCTCTCTTCCCTAATTTCTTTCCAGCATCTGGCACGGTGACCACCTGTTCTTGTAGAAAGCGCCCTCTTACCTTGCCTTTGATGGGAATTTGTTCTTTCCATCCTCTTCTTGGCGCCCATAGTTGTGACTACCTTTGCTGAGTTTTCCTGAGCCTTCCCCGTCTCCCTCCTATCCTGGGGGCCCTCACTGTGTCTTCTAGGGCCTTTGCCTTTACTCTCTTGGTGAAGTCACATGCAGCTTGAAGCGTGTAACTCACAAACCTACAGTCCCTGCCTCAGTGGCACTCCAGTTTTTTATTTCCAATTTTAGAATTGGAGTGGAATATGAGAGTCTCTTGGAGCCAACAGTAATTTTATTATTATTATTATTGTTATTACTTTTTACTATTACATTCCCCTTGTTATTCCTCTATTCCCGCAGACAGGGAAACTGGGACTCTTTCATTTGATTCCTTTTTCTCCTTTAAACAACAGCATTCTAACGATACATCCCCTCCATCTTCTTCATTCTTTCCTAGGAAAACCAAAAAACCCTACGCATTGGAGTTTTTGCTCTGCAGCAAGAGGTCAGCCCGCTGGACTCTGAGTAGCTGGTGATTCAGTTTGCTTGAGACAATCTGGGAGAACCCACGCACACACGCACGCGCACGTACACAGGGAAATATACCAAATGAGAAGAGAGAGGTGGGTTCCTCATTCTTCTGGAGTTTTCTCTATACTTTCTGTTGTCCATTTCGGTGCTTATTCCTGGGCCTCAAGCTGTCATTTACTGTGGTGAGCTATCACCCGAGGTATCCCACACATGAACATGCCCAGATGTGCTGGAGCTAGTGATGATGTGGCTGGAAGGCCGCACGGTGGTTGGAACACACTCCTAAAGAAAATATTTACCTTTAAAAAGAAATGATCTGGTTGTAATCTCTCATACTAAACAAAATAATAGTACTTTTGGAATTTTTTTTTCTTGATTAGTTTGCTTTTTACAATGAAAGTTACTCTGAAACTTTGAATGCTGTCTCATATTAATCAATCATATAAACCCTTTTACCTAAAGCATTAGAACAAAGCAGGTAAGTGGAAAACACAAATGATAGTGTGTTTAACGTGTCTGGCATCTCATTCGATCCACACGACACACCTGTGCAGAGATTAGTACTCCCTATTCCCTCCTTTTGCAGATAAAGAGGTTGAAACGTGAAAAGACTTCATAACACTCATGAACAACAGTGCTGGTTCTGGAACACAGGACTTCTTTCCTAAGCCAGCGCTCTTTCTACTGTGCTATTTTCACCATTATTGTTTGTTGTGCTGAGTCTATATATTTAGTCTGTTAGAGACAGTTGAACTGTGAGATGCATCCATCATCTTGGCAAAGAAGCTTAAATAAAATGACCAGAAATGCCAAGTCTTGTTGGTTGAACAGATCTGCAAAGGCTCGAGACATCAACGTTATTATTAAAAAGCATCGACCTGGAGAACAGGCCCAGTAACAGGAAACCTTTTCACAGTGTCTCAGTTCTGTCACACTGGACAGCTAGATTAAGGACACAGAATCTGTGAATAGATTGTTCTAGAATTATTTCCCTAAAGAGATATTTTTTGGTAAAGAACTTGGCCATTTGGTGAATGTGAAAGAAAGATATTCTTTTTGATATTCATCTCTAGGTCAGTGAAAAGCTGCATGACCTCTAATGGGCAGGGAGTAGAGACCAGGAATGAGGAGGGTGACCTCTGACAAAAAACCCTTTGGGGTGGCTGCTAATGCCGTTGGACAGACACTTAACCTGGGGCTCCAGAGGTTGGTGAAGGTTGCAGACACTTAACTGGAACTGCAGGTTGAAAATAGAAGTTGGATGTATTCCTCTGAGGATCATGGTCTACTGCAATGGTTTCACACCTTTGAGCAGCATTACTCCCATACGTACAGGGCTTATTTTGGTCTGCCTCTTTGGTTTTTCCCTTGTCCCATGGCAGCCCCTGAGGTGCCTCCCACGGGGCACATCCTGGCTCATGAGAGCTGATGGTGCTACAGCTCTTCCCACCTCTGCATTCACTGATCTCACATGGGTAGCTTGAAATTAACCAGGGTGAGAGTAGTTACACCATGGAACTCGACAAATACCGCACATCAGGTCTCCTCTCACGTCGTCCTGAGACCCACTTATTAAACATTTACCAGCACATCACTGTCTGCCAGGGTTCCTGGGGTCCTACGTAGCAGAACTTGAAAATGACTAGTATGATGGCTTTTTCTATGGGAAGTTGCTGTTTTAGTTTACTAGGGCTGCCTAGCAAAGTATCAAAAATGGATTGGCTTAAGACATAGAAACAACGTAATTGTCCAGGGACAGACAAATGGATAAAGAAGATGTGGTACATATATACAATGGAATACTACTCAGCCATAAAAAAGAATGAAATAATGCCTTTTGCAGCAACATGGTTGCAACTAGAGATTATCATACTAAGTGAAGTAAGTCAGAAAGAGAAAGACAAATATCATATGATATCACTTATATGTGGAATTTAAAATATGACACAAATAAACATACCGAAGAGATAGAAACAGACTCACAGACATAGAGAACAGACTTGTGGTTGCTAAGGGGGAGGGGGTGGGGGAGGGATGGAGTGGGAGGCTGGGGTGAGCAGATGTAAACTATTATATATAGAATGGATAAACAACAAGGTCCTATATAGCACAGAGAAATATATTCAGTATTCTATGATAAACCATGGAAAATAATATAAAAAAAAGAATGTATATATATGTATACCTGCATCACTTTGCTGTACAGCAGAAATGAACACAACATTGTAAATAAACTATACTACAATAAAAAAAACTGGTTGGCTTAAACAGTGGATATTATTGTCTCATAGGTCTGGAGGCTGGAAGTCTAAGACCAAGGTATTGGTAAGGCCATGCTCCCTCTGAAGGCTCTAGGAAAGTTCTCTTCCAGGCCTCTCTCTTAGCTTCTGGTAGTTTCCTGACTTGTGGTAGTATAACTCCAATCTTCATATGGGTTCTCCCTGTTCTATATCCAAATTTCCCCTTTTTCTAGGGACACCAGTTATATTGGATTAGAGTCCACCCTAATGACTTCATTTTAACTTGATTTCCTCTGTCAAGACCTGATCTCCAGATAAGGTCCCATTCAGAAGTACTGGGGTTAGGACTCCAACATGTCTTGTTTGGGGAATACAATTCAACCCACAACAGTAGCCAAGCATGAATTTTGGTTCTAGTCTGTCCCTCATTGACTGTGTGGCTTTAGTTTGACACTTAACAGCCCCAGTTCCATATGCAAAAAATAAGGAGGTTGGACCGTGTAATCTGGAGATTTTATCTCTCAAATTCCATGGCTTTATAAACACACTTACTGTTCCTGAACCTCCATCAGTGGGATCAGTCTCTAATTTGTTTTCATGCTTTTATTTATTTAATTGTTGTATTAGTTTCAGGTGTACAGCAAAGTGAGTCAGTTATACATATACATATATCCACTCTTTTTTAGATTCTTTTCCCATATAGGTCATTACAGAGTATTGAATAGAGTTACCTGTGCTATACAGTAGGTCCTTATTAGTTATCTATTTTATATATAGTAGTGTGTATACATCAGTCACAGTCTCCCAATTTATTCCCCCCCACCTTTCCCCCTGGTAATCATAAGTTTGTTTCTTTATGTATAAAGGATGTTGTTTAGAATTGGCTGATTAATAGTAATTGCTACTTTTTTTAAAAAAAAGCAACTCTGATATGCCAAGCATTCCATTAGGGGCTTTATATATTTTATTTAACCTTCAAAAATGTCCTGCAAGATATTTATTAGAATCCCCATTTGATAGTTGAGGTGTCCAAGGTGCAGAGAGGTCACCTAATTTGTTAAAATTTATAATATTCACAAGTGGCAGAGCTGGGACTTGAATCTACATCTTTATGGCCCCAGAGTCAAATACTCTCCTGTTTCCTTTGTGAAGTTGGCCATCCTCTGGACAGGTGGAACCCATGGGCCTAACGCCTTTGGCATTGGTTTCTCATGACAGCTAATGATCTCTGTTCTGCATCCCATTTACTCACCTGAGAGGTTTATCTTTCAGTTCCTTGAAGTTTCAGATTAAACCAGCCAAGTTGCCTAATCCTAAAAGGAGATCAGAGCAGAAGAGATTTCTGAGCTGCCCTTTGGAGGAACCCACAGCCTTTCAGTTTGTCTACAATGATTGCGTCCCAGAAAAGGTTTGAATTTGTTAAGTCCACACAACCTGTGGAGTTTAAAAGAGGTTTAATTTTGTATAGACCATATTTTTCTTGCTTTTTTATGGGAGCCTGACCCTCAGAAACCTTTCTCCCAATTACTCACAGGCTTAGTTACCATGTGACGGCTGCCATTTTATTCCTCTGAAGATGCGTAGTTGCCTACAGAGACTTCTCCAGTGCCACCTAAGTCTCCTGGAGAGAGACGCTACCCCCAGGAACAAGGGCCACCTCCCAGGTCCCCTCCCTTGGGTGCCATTTCTTCTGCTTATGCTGCTGATATATATGGTAGAGCCCTTAGGAGCCACATTGGTGTGGTCTTCTGTGGAGAGAATTCCTGTTTCACCCGGTCTTGGATTTCCTGAAGGGTAACTGAAGCAGAGCCTCCTTGCCTTAGATAGCTTCTGTGAAAGACAACTTCTGTTTTCAGTTACAACCTCTGTAGATGCCAGACTGGGCTGGGCTGAGTTGGGCTCAGACCAAGCATCAAGGTCTACTCAGAATCACTTCTGCTGGTGACCAAGAGTTAGTTATTGGGCCAACTTCTTCCAGGAAGCTTTTTGGCTGCTCATTAACCTAGGTTCCTGGTGACCCAGCATCTCTACCACCAGTACTTTAATCATAGCCAGATGTTCCTCTCTGTGCTGGTATCGAAGGACAGCAGAAAAGCTACTGTTCATTGTTTTCTGTGCAGAGGAAGAGGTGATGGCCATAGCAGTTGGTGATATTATTAGAGGTCTTCTTTGGCAATGTATGTAGCTGATTACCTAGATCACCCTGCCTCTGTTTAACTAAGCTCATCTGGTGCAAAAAACAATTACCTGCCTACACAGCAAAGAAAACTTTTGAGAAGGGGATCGTATGAACGTGGAGCTGCTAATCAGGTAAGCTAGGAGGAGATGTCCCAGGAAAGAACGTCCTGTTCCACTGTAAACAGAACCACAGTTTACCTGGAATCTCTGTGTGTGTTTATTCATGGTGCTAGCTCATAATTTGGGTCCCAGTTCAGTTTATTTCACTTCTTATAAGTTTGTTTGTCTTCCTCCTCTTGTCTGATGGCAAGAATTGTCTGGCTGGAGTGGTAAAGGTCTTGTGGGGCAGGCCAGCCCCAGTTTAATGAGTGTGGGAAGAAGCCAACATGTAGGTCAACCTTGAGAATCAAACTAACACGAAAATGTAATCTAGGAAGGTCTGAGGCTGAAAATGTGAGAGCCCTTAGCAAAGCAATATGTAGGAATTGATCTCTTCTACAAGTGTTTGATATTCAGCATGGCATCTACTGTCACAGCCCTATGTCTTGGATCATTATTATTTAGTGGAGAAAACAGTCTTTCCATGTGTGCTGGATATTCCCAGCCATAAAAGATCCTTGCATTGACCAGCTTGTTGCTGTCCCTTTATGCCTTTCTTTTTTTGTGTTAATAAAGTGATGGAGGAAAGTGAGGATTCTTACATTGATTAAGGAAAAGGTTCAAACCAGGATCTTTTCCTTTTAGGCAGTCTGGTGGGCTTTGTCCTCACACACGAGTCAGCCAACATATTTGAAATTCTATCATCTCAAATCTAAAGCCCACCTGCTAGTGTGCTCTGTAGCCAGGGATCTGGAGACTCTCCTGCACCCTTACCCTAAGTGCACTCAGGGTTTAGATGGGGGTGGATCTTATCCACTTCCTTCTCTGCTTCCTATCTTTCCTTCTCCAAAACCACATGGCGTTGCTCACTTATTTCATTGGTTACTTTTAGAAATATTTTGAAGGGTCATTTCTTTTCCCCAGTGAAAACCCTTTTGATGTTTGGAGGATGAATTTTAAAAGTTCTGACGACTGGTTTAACATCTTTTGTGAGAGTCCTCTTGGAGGAATGAAATGAATAGTTCATAAGGTTAAAAATGGCATGAAGTTGTTATCCATTTGGGTCCAGTCAGTCTCTGGGGATCTTATGGGTCGATGGACGTATAATCATTGGGTAATGGGATTGGAAGCCTTAAGCCATATGACTTTCTAGGTCTAATCCAAGACCTTCATTCTGTTGATGAGGAGGAACTTGAATCAAGTTTAGAATCCAGGTGTTATGACTCATGGTCCACATCACTGCCTGCTATGCCAGGGGTCCCCAAATGGCAGTGATCTTAATCATCTGGGTGCTTATTAACTGTGCAGATTCCTGGGCCACTTCTATGAGATTCTGATTTTAATAAATACTCTGAGTTAACACTGTACAGTCAAGATATAACGTGAGCCCTATGTGCAATGTAAATTTTTCTACTGGTTACATTAAAAAAGTAAAAAGAAACAAGCGACATTTTAGTAACATTTTATTTAATCCACTATAGACAATTTATCATTGTAACATATATAATCAATCTAAAAAGTTATTACAGCGGGGGAGGGATAAATTAGGAGTTTGGGATTAACATATACACACTACTATATAAAATAGAAAGCCAACAAGAACCTGCTGTATAACACAGGGAACTGTATTCAGTATCTTGTAATAGCCTATTCTGGAAAAGAATATAAAAAAGAATATATATTATATATATATATATATATACACACATATATATGTATGTATATATCACTGAATCACTTTGCTGTACACCTGAAACTAACACAACTATACTTCAATAAAAAATACCAAAAAAGTTATTAATGAGTTATTTGACTCTTTTTTGGTACTGAATCTTTGAAATTGGCATGCATTTAATACCTATAGCACATCTTAATTTGGACTAGCCATATTTCAAGTGTCAAAAGCCACAAGTGGCTAGTGGCTGTCACATAGGACAGTGCAGATCTATAAGTATTCCCTCCCAATCATTGGAGCTCTTCATTAAAAGGTATGAACTGCCAACAAAGTAAGTCCCCCCCATTGCGTGATGCATTCAAGCATCTAGTGTTGCTAAGTTCAAAATTCAAGTGCCCCACCAGGCAGACCTTGTTAAACTTTGTGGGCTACAGCACAATAATAGATAGGGATGTGTTTACATAGCAAATATGCAGGAAACCATTGGCTGTCGGATGACACAGACATCTTGAAGCCACACGCTACTCACGTACCTCTGATCATATGCATTTGCACGTGTAGACTATTGTGCAGGCGCTGGGAATTGTATGTGCTACAGGCACAGACAGTCAGTAAAGGGTTTCAGTGGAATTTTCAACCAGAAGCAGCTGAAAGTTTTTCCAATTTAATCTGTAAACGCAGTTGGGGGATTTTTGCACGTGAATCAACTTGTTTGGCTTGACAGACCTTCTCTGTGCTCTCTCCCTGCCTCAGTCTTGGGCTCACAAAGGTGCTCTGTGTGTAAATTTGCAGGGGGATAGAATGAAGTGCATAGAAGTTCAAGGGAAACTTTCTCCAAAAACGCAGCACCAGGAAGCCAGAGTGGGAACACAGGAAGGGTCCCTTCTCTGAGTCTCCACTCTCCCCACCAGAAGTGCTTTTCAAAGGGTTGAGGGTGGAAAAACATTGGAATTCCAACTAATAAGATAGACTCATACATAATGGGAATTACATTGCTCTGTGTTAACGTAATTAGAAATTAATCCAGTTGTTTAAACCTGAGTCTCACCGTTCTTTTTGCTTCATAAGAACTTCTTTAATTAAAAAAAGAAAGAAGAAAAGGAACCATTAGAAGGAAACTGGGTATTTGGTACACCCAGTGCTTGGATGGATGTCACATTGTGTTGTGTAGCCACTTCAGTGGCATCAGCCAGTATACACTTGGCTGGGTGTATACTTCAGTGGCATCTACGTATGGGGCTTCATGATGCTGGAGAGTGAAAGATGCTGAGATCTCAGAGTACCAGTAATAATAACAATTTCATAACAAGAACGACAACCAACATTTACCAAGCATTGTTTATGTCTCAGACACTTGATATGGATGAACTCATTTAATTCTTGCAGCAACCCTAGAAGTAGGTACTGGTATTTATTCCCACTTTATCTTGAAGGAAACTGGGGCACAGAGAAGTTTGCTACTTTGCCAAGTCACCCAGCTGCTAATGAGCAGAGCTGGGGTTAAACTCAGGTGGATCCTTAGTTCTAACCCAAAGACCACACCTGTTCTGCTTGGAAGACTCCTTAAGTGTCCTCCTGCCAACTTCCCACCAAAGCAAAAATCTCTCTGACCTTCCAGTTAGGTGGTCATCCAGCCCCCTGCTTGAATTCATCAAGCAATGGAGAGCTCATTGCTTTGTTGGCAGCTCATGACTTTTTTTTTTTTAACTTATCCTGCAGTTGTATTTATTTATTTATTTATTTATTTATTTAATTTATTTAGGCTGCATCGGGTCTTAGTTGTGGCATGCAGGCTCTTTGTTGCAGCGTGCAGGCTTTTTTCTAGTTGTGGCACGTGGGCTCCAGATGTGGGCTCTGTACTTGGGGCATGTGGGCTTTGGTGCCCCACAGCATGGTGGATCTTAATTCCCTGACCAGGGATCGAACCCACGTCCCCTGCATTGGAAGGCAGATTCTTAACCACTGGACCATCACAGAAGTCCTGGCAACTCATGCCTTTTATGAAGAACTCCAATGATTGGTAAATTCTTCTTTACCTTCTACAATCTACCTTCTATGATTAGCAAAACTTGATTCCCCCTCAATGTTTTGGGGTGGAGACTTCTTGAAGGTACAATAAGATAGAATTAACACATAATGGGACTTATATCTCTGTATATGTGTTAATGTAATGGGAGGGTAATTACTTTTGAAAAATAGTTACAAGGATACAATTGTTTAAATCGTTTTCATCTGCCTATGCTCCACTCCAAGGAACCACTTACTCTGTGACCTGTTATGTACCTCAGAAAGTTCCACCTCCATGCCTTTGTTTCTGCTGCCTGGAACAGCCTCCCTTCCACCTGTTCATAGTCAAATGCTGTTCCCTCTTTGAGCCTAGTTCGCTCTGCCATGAAGTCTTCTTTGGTAAGGAGAGAAGTTGTTACCAATGAGAGAACTAAATGCTTGTTTACCTAAGAGGAATTAATAAACAGTGATTTCCCTCCTTTAGACCTAGAGCAAAGGTCAGAGCTGTTTGAGCATCTGTGTCATGTTGGAGGCTTCCTTCATAGCCATGTGACTTTGGGCAAACCTTTTAATGTCATGGGCCTGGCTTTCTCACCAGCAAAATGAAGAGCTTGAATCAAAGGATCTCACCATCAAGATGTGCATACCCGAGCCCCTGGTCAGCTTTTTAAAAATGCCCATGATAGGAGTACTCTGTTAGACTGTGAATTGGTAACCCTGAGACAGGCTGGGACCTGGGACCCTTTGCAGCATGCTTGTACCTGGACAAACATCTTTTCAAGCAACAAAATACAAAGAAACTATAAGGGACTAAAAATAACTGCATCCATGTGCAGTTGGGGCAAATTATGGACAACAAGAAAGAAAAAGACCAAAAACCCAACTGCCACTTCTGAAGAGCTGGGAGCAAAAACAGAGTACCGGGAGCAAAAGCAGACTATTGTGCATACCCCTGTACACACCACCAAAGGGGTGGGCAAACCCCTAAGCCACTCCTCTGGCCCGACCCCTGGACCTGCCCTTATCCTCATCGTATATGAGGAACACTGAACCCGCTCTTACCCTCATCCCATATGAGGAACCAGCTTGTCCTCCCTTGGGAAGTGAGTAAGGGAACATGTTACTTGTTTTTGCTCCCCCTTGCTGCAGCAGCAGCCCCAATAAAGCCTTGTTTGTATTTCTTGTCTGGCCTCTAGTCAGTTTCTATTGATTAAGGAAGGCCAACAATATCACTGATGAACATAGATGCAAAAATCCTCAACAAAATACCAGCAAACAGAATCCAACAGCACATTCAAAGGATCATACACCATGATCAAGTGGGGTTTATCCCAGGAATGCAAGGATTCTTCAATATACGCAAATCAATCAATGTGGGAAACCATATTAACAAATTGAAGGAGAAAAACCATATGATCATCTCAATAGATGCAGAAAAAGCTTTTGACAAAATTCAACACCAATTTATGATAAAAACCCTCCAGAAAGTAGGCATAGAGGGAACTTACCTCAACATAATAAAGGCCATATGTGACAAACCCACAGCCAACATCGTTCTCAATCGTGAAAAGCTGAAACGATTTCCTCTAAGATCAGGAACAAGACAAGGTTGTCCACTCTCACCATTACCATTGAACATAGTTTTGCAAGTTTAGCCACGGAAATCAGAGAGGAAAAAGAAATAAAAGGAATCCAAATTGGAAAAGAAGCAGTAAAGCTGTCACTGTTTGCAGATGATGTGATACTATATGTAGAGAATCCTAAAGATGCTATGAGAAAACTATTAGAGCTAATCAATGAATTTGGTAAAGTTGCAGGATACAAAATTAATGCACAGAAATCTCTTGCATTCCTATACACTAATGGTGAAAAATCTGAAAGGGAAATTAAGGAAACACTCCCATTTACCATTGCAACAAAAAGAATAAAATACCTAGGAATAAACCTATCTAAGGAGACAAAAGACCTGTATGCAGAAAACTATAAGACACTGATGAAAGAAATTAAAGAGGATACAAACAGATGGAGAGATATACCATGTTCTTGGATTGAGAGAATCAACAATGTGAAAATGATGATACTACCCAAAGCAATCTACAGATTCAATGCAATCCCTATCAAACTATCAATGGCATTTTTCACAGAACTAGAACAAAAAATTTCACAATTTGTATGGAAACACAAAAGACCCCGAATAGTCAAAGCAATCTTGAGAAAGAAAAATGGAGCTGGAGGAATCAGGCTCCTGGATTTCAGACTATACTACAAAGCTACAGTAATCAAGATAGTATGGTACTGGCACAAAAACAGAAATATAGGTCGATGGAACAGAATAGAAAGCCCAGAGATAAACCCATGTACATATGGTCACCTTATTTTTGATAAAGGAGGCAAGAGTATACAATGGAGAAAAGACAGCCTTTTCAATAAGTGGTGCTGGGAAAACTGGACAGCTACATGTAAAAGAATGAAATTAGAACACTCCCTAACACCCCACAAAAATAAACTCAAAATGGATTAAAGACCTAAAAGTAAAGCCAGACACTATAAAACTCTTAGAGGAAAACATAGGCAGAACACTCTATGACATAAATCACAGCAAGATCCTTTTTGACCCACCTCCTAGAGAAATGGAAATAAAAATAAACAAATGGGACCTAATAAAACTTCAAAGCTTTTGCACAGCAAAGGAAACCATAAACAAGATGAAAAGACAGCCCTCAGAATGGGAGAAAATATTTGCAAATGAAGCAACTGATGAAGGATTAATCTCCAAAATTTATAAGCAGCTCAATATCAAAAAAACAAACAACCCAATCCAAAAATGGGCAGAAGACCTAAGCAGAGATTTCTCCAAAGAAGATGTACAGATGGCCAACAAACACATGAAAGGATGCTCAACATCATTAATCATTAGAGAAATGCAAATCAAAACTACAATGAGGTGTCACCTCACACCAGTCAGAATGGCCATCATCAAAAAATCTGCAAAGAGTAAATGCTGGAGAGGGTGTGGAGAAAAGGGAACCCTCTTGCACTGTTGGTGGGAATGTAAATTGATACAGCTACTATGGAGAACAGTATGGAGGTTACTTAAAAAACTAAATATAGAACTGCCATACTACACAGCAATCCCACTACTCGCATATACCCTGAGAAAACCGTAATTCAAACAGAGTCATGTACCACAATGTTCATTTCAGCTCTATTTACAATAGCCAGGATATGGAAGCAACCTAAGTGTCCATCATCGGATGAATGGATAAAGAAGATGTGGCACATATATACAATGGAATATTACTCAGCCATAAAAAGAAACAAAATTGAATTATTTGTAGCGAGGTGGATGGACCTAGATTCTGTCATACAGAGTGAAGTAAGTCAGAAAGAGAAAAAAAATACCATATGCTAACACATATATATGGAATCTAAAAAAAAAATTGTTCTGAAAAACCTAGGGGCAGGACAGGAATAAAGATGCGGACATAGAGAATGGACTTGAGAATACAGGGAGGGGGAAGGGTAAGCTGGGACGAAGTGAGAGAGTGACATGGACATATATACACTACCAAATGTAAAATAGATAACTTGTGGGAAGCAGCCATATAGCACAGGGAAATCAGCTCGGTGCTTTGTGACCACCTAGAGGGGTGGGATAGGGAGGGTGGGAGGGAGACACAAGAGGGAGGGGCTATGGGGATATACATATGCATATAGCTGATTCACTTTTTATACAGCAGAACTAACACACCATTGTAAAGCAATTATACTCCAATAAAGATGTTAAAAAAAAAAAAAAAGGAAGACCAAGAACCCTGGTCGGTAAACCGCACTGTGAATGGAACTCTCTGAGCCTGTGTGAGGAACACTGACGGCTTCTGCCCTGATGGTGAAAGCGTAAGAATATTTTTAAAATTTGAGAGGATTGAATCAGCCATAATGTTGATCTGAATGGGAGGTATTTTGGTGGATGGGTGGTAAAGGCATGTTTCCACCATTTGGATAAATTCAGAGTCTTGGATTTGGCAGAAGTTTGATTTTAAGAACTGGAACGTGAGTCATCTCTAACAATCCTTAAATGAGCTGCAGGCTGAGCAAAGAAGAAGGCAACAGCCAGCCTCTGTGGCTGGTGAGGCCAGAGACTCGTGGAAGTTCTTCTAAGAAATATGTTGATTGATTCCTGTTTTATTCCGGGTTCTTAAAATATAATATACCACTCCCCCCTTTTAAAGGAGGGTGAGATGGGCACCAAGGCTTAGGAATAAGGGATGTAACTGGGAGAAGAAGGTCCATGAGCTCTTTGGAATCCTGAAAGGAGCCTGGGGACGTCTGTGCACCATGGAGGAAAGTTCTCAGTGCCTGTGGCTTCTGCAGGCGCTAACAGTAAGAGCTGGGAGGTGGCAGAGAGTGCACGGATCAAGCGAGATGCTTGACCCAAGCCTCTGGGTCCTGTCAAGCTTCCTGCAGACAGGGTCAGAAACTACCAAGAAGTACTCTGGGCATTTCGGCTTTGCAGCTGCTTGGAGTGTTGTAATAGTAACATGGTGGCAGCACAGCATCCCGGGTCTCCCCATGTGGGAAATTACACTCTACCAAGTGGAGCACTGGGGTCTGAGCTGCCCCAAGCCCTGAAGTTTTTTCAAGCATCATCGTGTTGCTTCAGTTTTAACCTCACGGTACTTTAACATTCAGTAAGTTGTAGCAGAGCCTCTGCGCCAGTCTGATCTTGTCCCCCAGAATGAAACCTGCAGTAGAACAGCCTGGAGAAGAGACACCCATGGGAAGAACAGCAGCAGCAAGCTCTGGAGAGGCGCCCTTCCATATGGGGTGGGTCCTGCAGCCCAAGCCAAGCAGCTTAAATAACCCATCTCCCCTTCCCCCCTACTGTGCTTGTCCTCCTGGGCTCCACATGGTCCTGGCTAAGACAGAGAAAAATGGGTGCAGCAAGTAGCCTCTTTCAAGAGGGACAGTTTACATTTTCTCTGCCAGTGTCCTCTGTTTCCCTCCATGAACCTTTGAATGGCCCGAGTTCCAATCTCCTTTGGTGGAAGTGAGATGAAGATCACGGGCATGCTTTGGAAAATTAAGAGCATTATAGAAGCCCTGGGATTGTTTATTTTATTAAAATTTTTTTTATTATTATTAATTTTAGTTTTGGCTGCGTTGGGTCTTCGTTGGGTCTTCATTGCAGCGCATGGGCTTTTCTCTGGTTGCGGCAAGTGGGGGCTACTCTTTGTAGCGGTGCACGGGCTTCTCATTGCGGTGGCTTCTCTTGTTGCAGAGCACGGGCTCTAGGCACGCGGGCTTCAGCAGTTGTGGTACGTGGGCTCAGTAGTTGTGGCTCACAGGCTCTGGAGCGCAAGCTCAGTTGTTGTGGCGCATGGGCTCAGTTGCTCCGTGGCATGTAGGATCTTCCCAGACCAGGGCTCGAACCCGTGTCCCCTGCATTGCCAGGCAGATTCTTAACCACTGCACCACCAGGGAAGCCCAGCCCTGGGATTGTTATCTTGCCCGACTGGCATTTGTTTTTTTTGGGAATTCTTGACTTTTCTCCATTACTGCGAAAATGTTATTCAAGAATAAGTCAAAAGTTCTCATAACCACTTAGAACCTGCGGAGGACTGCCAGCTGCCTTGATGAACTGCTTGATAGAGGCAATGAGCAAGTGCTTACAACTGCTGGAGATGCTTCCTAGGTTATGACTCAGGAAAGAACAAGGAGGAAGAGGGACACTGTCCTCCTGAGGGGACTGTGCCTTCCCAGGATGGTTGTGTCATGTGGCAGGGAAGAGCCCACGTGCCACAGCCTGCCTGCTGGGGCTGGAGCCCAGCTTCACCATTAGCTGTGTAATCTTGAGCAAGTTACTTAACCTCTCTGGTCTCAGATTCCTGTTCTGTATAATGGGGAAAGTGATTGTACCAGAGTTTGTCAAGATTAAGTGGGTGGATCCCGTAGCACACTTAGAATAATTCAATAAATGCTGTACTTATTGTCATTTGTTTACAGTAATTGCATGTATGGGCGCTGAGCCCTGTGTAATGGGTACATTGCCCATTTGTTCCTCACTGCAAGGGCAGAGGCATTACCCCATTTTATACAGAAGAAAAATGGAGGCCCTGAGAGGTGACATCTCTTGGTATGCTAGTAAGTGGCAGAGCTGGAGTTTTTACTAACGCAAGACAATTTAGCACCCATAACCCATTCAGAGTTCACCTTAAAAGGTTATCAGTAATATTTTAAATAACTGATTAATACAGTCTGTGGTCCTTGACATTTGCAGTATTTTAAAAAAATTGAAGTATATAGTTGTTTTACAGTGTTGTGTTACTTTCAGGTGTACCGCACAGTGATTCAGTTGTGTATGTATAACTGATTCTTTTCCATTATAGGTTATTACAAAATAACCTTTTTTTCTCTTATAGGTTATTACAAAATATAACAAAATATTGAGTTCCCTGTCCTAGACAGTAGGTCCTTGTCTATTTTATACATAGACATTTGCAACATTTGAGGAAAGTACACAGGGAGGCTTCCTGGGTAGCATGGGCTGTTCTGGAAGCATCTGTGTGGCTCTACCAGGCTCCTGTGGTCCAGCTCCTTGCCTGTGTTCCTAACTGCCTGAAGGACAGCTCCACTGGGGACCCCGCAGATACCCCAATTTCTACAGGTCCCAAATCTCATTACCTTCCTCCAAAACCTTTTCCTCCTTCCATGGTAACTCAGATGAATGGCCTCTCAATATTCCCCTCCATTCTGGCTGGAAATGGTGGCTCCATCTTTGACTCTCACCTGCACTTAAAACTGGTAGCCACGTCTGGAGGACTAATGTCCCCAAGTCTCTTGACTTTTTCTGTCCCCATTTCTAGTTGGGGCCAATGTTAGGTAGGGTAGGCAGAGCTGGTATAACAAATAGGTCTCAAAGCATAAAATGACACACAATTAATAGATGGTTTGTTTCTGCTCATGTAACAGTATTGGGTGAGTAAGCTGGTCATGGTATGGCTCTGTGCACACAGCCATTCATTCAGGGATTCAGGCCGATGGAGTTTCAGTCATATTCACTGGGCTTCCAAGGATACTCTGAGCTTAGCATCATCACCACCAGCTGGAAAGGAAAAGGCAATGAAGAGGCACTCTGGCAGCTTGGATGGGAAGATCTGACACGTGAGTCCACCACTTCTGATCACATCCCACGTGATCACAGCCAACTGCAAGAGTGGGGGTATCTTGGACATCACCAACCCTGCAGGCTTGCTGCTGTCTTCAGAACAGTATCCTTAATGTGGCATTCAGAGGCCTCCACAACACGATCTAGTCTAACTTGCCTGCTTATCTTCTGCTCTAAGCCTCCAGTAGCCTCGGCCAACCCTGGCAGATCCCATGCTCCTTCTGGGTCAGGCCATGCTCACTGGCCAGCCTGTGCCCCTGCTCTGATCAGGGCACTGTTTCTCATCACTCATGGTCTGAGTCCTGCCCTCCTTTAAAATGTTGTTCAAAGACCACCTTCTTCCTGAAGTCCCTTCATGCTGTCCTCAACTGAAAAGGATTCTTCTCTGCTCTCTTCTCCCCCCTCATACACTTCTCTTACAGCCAGAGGAGAAATATATTGGTCATGCTTCCTATTACAGCTCCTTGTTCAATCCCTTGTCAGACTAAAAGCCCTCCTTGTGTTTTGCCTTCCTCTTAATGCAGAATAAAGCCAACACACCAAAGCTTTCATCACCCATTTTTCATAGATATTCCTAGGTTTCAGTTTTGTTTCTCTTCCCCACGGCTTGGTCTGGCCACCTAGGAACATCCCTATGTCCTTTCACATTTCTGTACCTTTGCCTCTGCTGGTTTCTCTACCTGGGAGGCCGTGATGCCATCTCCATCATCTGGTGAACTGGTGATTACATCATGTGATGCATTCCTCAGCCTTCCTTCTACCATTTGTGTCCACTCCTCTGGCAGAACCTGTGATCACCTCTATTCTAGTTCATCATCCCAACAGATGTGAATTCCTTGAGAACCAGAACATCCTGATAGGTTTTCTGGAGACATGATGCGAGCCTAATGTTTGGTGCATAGAAGGATTAAATCAGCATTTCTTGAGTGAGGGCACCCACCCAGCCGAGTTCATTCTTGTTGCTGGAGAACTGTGCAGATAGATTGCTTGAATCTAATGATAGTGCAATTAGGCCTTCTCGAATGAACAGTTTCTTTTGTCATTTGATGCCCCTACTAAGATGGCAGAGTGCAAGCACATTTTTCACTTATCAAAGAGGCCCAGCGTAGGTAAAAATCTGGGGAAAACCCAAATCACATAATGAAATACCAGAGAAAAAAGAAAAGAAGTCTAGGAAACTATATGTGAACAATGAACTTCACATTCTTGAACTGCTTCTTTTTTCAAAAAATTGAAACATCTCCAAAGAATACAGCCTTAAGAAACTTGGCCCAGGTGTATTTAATTTTCCAGAACAATATACTGATGATTATCATCTGGGAGCATGAATTCTTAACCCTTGGAGGCCGACACCTACTGTTTGTTAACTACTCTGAAAGCTTTAGGGTTTTTCCAAGGCAAGAAAATGTCAGGGGGTTAAAGTTCGAGGTTCAGTGAACTTAGAAGAAAAGATTTCTGGGTTGGCTTAGAGTTGGTTCAGGTAGGGGAGATGAAGCAATACAGGTGGGGTCTTCAGAAGTGAAGCAGTACAGGTGGGGTCTTCAGAAAGAGTAAAAGAGAGTTGGATGAGTGACAGCACCTGGCATATTTCATGGGATTAGGTTCTTGAACATGTTCTCAATCATCTGATCTGGGGCAGGAGAAGCCAGCAAGATACCCATTTTTCACTTTTATTTAAAGCTTGAATTTAGACTTCTGTTGTTCTGATTGCAATGCAAATTCAGAATATCATGTATATTCTTTCAAGTTGAAGTTTTTAAAGGAAATAAAGAAATAAACTTTGAGCTGGAAAGAACAGCCTGGTAGCTTTTGGGGAAGGTGCTAGTCTTTCTGCAGGAGGGTTCTATCCTTGCATTGTTAGATTTTTAGTTCTCTAAAGATGCATCATGAAAGCTTGATTTTAAATGTAGGCTCACATGTGAGATGGATGCTCTTTTTTTTTTTTCTTTTCAAATGAACGAGTAATTATCAAAACAGATAAAACACGTGACTGGAGTCCTCTTAGCATTTAGGCAAGCATCCTCTGGCAGCTCACAGCCGGGCCACAGATCTAGTGGCTGTTCTCAGCCGAGAAATTCTATGTGGTTGGGCAGGACACACCTCTTCCCATCTTCCTTCTGAAACATGACGTGGCTTTTGCCACATGTCAAAAAACCTGTGTCAAGTCTCACTTCCTCAGACATCTTGAGGAAAGGCTGAGGACTATATTTTTCCCAGTTAGTTGGAAATTTCCAACAGTGTTTAAGATGGTTGGAGGGGCTACATAATTTGTAAAAGATATGAAACGCATGGATATTTGTGAGATCTCCTTATTCATTTTGCGAAACTGTAGATAGGCCCAATTTCTATCTGATATTCTTTGGCACATTTGCATTTTGTCCTGAAAGCTCTAGAATGTTTTGGAATGACACTTTCCTTCGTTCTTTCTCTCATCACCACCCCCACCACTGACTGACTCTCCATTTGAAACTCAAGATTCTCAGGGTGGTGATATAAAAGGAAGATGCCCAAATATTTGTACCATCTCTTTCTACAGAATTTGCTAGAAATAACCAAGGCTAGGGTCTTTGTAGCATTGCTGTAGGACTCTGACCTGGGATGCAGAAGCCCTTTTGCCCTTCCCTAGCCATGCCCTGGAATTTTGTCCTATAGACTCTTTTTAAGGTTACACTTGAGGCTCTCATATCCTCCTATTAGATGTGTAATATACCTTTTCACATGCATCCACTTCATCATTCATTCAACAGCTATTTACCAAGTGCCTACTTTTCACTATACACTGGCCTTGGTAATCAGGGTATAACGGTGCACAAACCAGACACAGTCCCTGCTCTCATTGGGCTCACAGGCTAGTAGAGGAGCAATTACAACAGTCACAACAGTGAGGTGGGGGGGGTGTGATAAATGCAGACTGAAAGGAGAGCACTGAAGAAAGAGATATGGTTCCATGAACATATGGAGCCACGCTGAACCACATGGAATGTAAGAATCTGACCAAGACAATTTCTTAGGGAGCAATTTTTGAGCAGAGGTTTGAAGGGCAAGTAGGAATTCTCCAGATGGAGGTGGGGTTAGGCGAAAGAGGTTGTCTGGGAGGGGGAAGAGCATGAGCAAAGACCCTGTGACAGGAGTGGGCATGTATTTGAATGGAGACCCTGGCTGGAGCTCAGAGTAGGTAAAAGTCTGTGAGGTCAAATCATGGTGAGTGTTCTAGGCCATGCTCAATGTTTCCTCCTTGACCTGAACAATAGGAAGCCAAGGAGGAATTTAAGGTGGAATGTTGAGTTTTGAGAAGAACATTCTGGAAACCGTGGGGAAGAGATTAGGGCAGGTTCAGGGAGGATGCTGGGGAGTAGTTCATGCAAAAAATGTCAGTGTCTTGGGTTTGTACGTTGGTGGCCATGGAATTGGAGAGAAGTGAAGAGACCTAATTATTATTAGGAGGGAAAATGGACAGGAGTTGGTGATGGGTTGGCTGTGATGTGTGGGTGGGAGGTGGAGAAAATGGTGCCAAGGGTGGCCCCTCAGATTCTACTCAACAACACTGGATGTAGGAAGGACCATTCCCTCAGAGAGGAGACACAGGAGGAGGGAAGAAGAACTGGGACTGGGAGAGATGATCTTAAGATCAGATTTGGACAAGTGGCATTTAAGATGCCACATGGAATTTATGGTTCTGAAATCCATAGGTGAGATCTGGGCTGGAGATACACATTTTGAAGTCATCTGTAAATATCCAGTTGGATATTTAAAATTCTCCAGGTGGGCTCAGTTTGGTTGTATTTAAGTCAGGATACTGTACTAAATTTACAAGGTAGCGAAATTACTTCACACATCTAAATTCTCTGCTGATGAGAGGACAATTATAAGCCTCAGTGGTCTTCACCCACTGAGGGTGAAGTAACAAACATAATTTTTACTCTTAAATCAGTATCTCTGTAAGCCTTTCTGTGTCTTGGAGCAATTCCTTTCACAAATGATACTGCCTTATCCCAAGCCACACTCAAAGAGGAAATATTGGGTTGGCCAAAAAGTTCGTTTGGGTTTTTCTGTAACATCTTATGAAAAACCCGAATGAACTTTTTGGCCAACCCAATAAATGGTGGCAAGCATGGCGATGGGCTGAAGAAGCAGCCTGTATGGGTTTCATGTGGTGCATCTCTTGTTTCAGACATCCTTACTCAAACATCTTGGAAGAATCATGGCTCATGCTCGCATGCTACATCAGTAGTGCCCAGCTATTAACTGCAAAGGTTTAAAAAATCTTTAAAACAACAATCCCCAAATTGTTTTAAAAAATGCAAAATACTTCTTACCTCTCGATATTTTCAAGGATCCCCAAACCATTTAATATTTTGAAAAGACTTGGTTCTATAACATAATAAATTACATTCTAAAAGTTGAGTCATTGATATGGGGCATAATATTACCACTACCACCACAATTACTGACCACTAGGCTGGACATTAACTCACTTAAATCTATTTGGTAGGTGGTGTTATTTCTCCTATTTTCCAGTGAGAATATGGATGCTTTCAGAGGATACAGAGCTAGTTAATGGCAGGATAAGGACTTGAAATGAGTTGTGCCTGACTCCTAAGTCAGTGACCTTTAGCAGAGGGGAGTTCACTTTTGGGGACTTGACACTTATTTTATTACTTATTTTCTTTTGCCCCATAGATGGTTCACTCTCTCTGTAGAACTAGACCTTTTGAATGGGTCTTTGTTCCATTCCTGCTTTATTTAAACAGTCAAAATGTAGACTAGCCAGCTGAAAAATAGGGTTTTGAAGGTGGTCTGTTAACCCATTACCCCTTCCTCTTTCTAAAGTGTCTTGAAGACAAAAGCCACCATATGAATGCTGGCTATCATTGTCTTCATTCAGAACCATGAAAGAAGCTCCTGGTTGGAGATGAGTGAGCCTCTGTCTCTGAAAACTGAATTTTTGTTTCTTAGCTGACATATATGGAACCAGAACTCTTCCACGGTGGGAAAGATAAATCCCTTGACTCTGAAAAATGAATTTGAGGGGTGGTTGGTTGGAGAGCTCAGCTATTGTGTTGGGTCCTAGTTTGAGGGGTGGAGGAAAGAGAGAGAGAGAGGGAGAGAGAGAGAGAGGGAGAGAGAGAGAAGAGAAGAGGAGAGGAGACAAGAGTTACTCCTCAGATATTTGTTTCAGTTGGGAAATAGGGACATTTTATGTGTGGAATCTTATACTTACCATACATAGTGCTTTTTGCCCAGAGGCTCTCACAAGAATGCATTCTATTTTCTTTCTTGTCCACACCCATCAATGATAATCAACGCCACTTGGGTGATTCTGGAAGCTAGTCTAAACCAGCTACGCTACTTAATAGTTGTGGGAATGCGTAGAAGAAGTTTCTTCATTGAAAACTATTAGAGGAATTTATAGGCTGTCAGGGTGTAATTAGCTGTGAAAGATTTGGCAGGGACATGAAACTGACATTCTTCTCTCATCTTTTAACCCTGCCTCTTTCCATAACTGGCACATCTTCCCCATGTCCTGGCATTGTTGTCGTGTTGTTCTGCTCTTTGAATCTCTGCCCTGGCTTGGTTGTTCTGAAACCTATGTTGTCCTTCCCTCTGTGTTTCTATGAGCTGTGTTAATTGCCCCTCCACTTGATACTATATTTGTTTCTCTAGCCTTCCTTTACTAAGATATGGATCCACCTGAGCAATTATGTCAGACAGGCTTTCTGCCGTTTTGCATCTGTGCTTGCATGGATGTGTATGATTTAAGGCCTAAAAATATATTTTATCGGTTACTGGCTATAGAAAGTCAAGTTTGACTCAGAAGTTATCAGCACTACTTAAAAGAATAGGCTTATTTACCTATATACGTTTGTAATATGTATATTTGGGGGATAAAGACTACTTTGAAATTTGAGGTTCAATTGTTATGAGTTTGCTTAGGTACTCACTTTGAATAAAACTAACAGCCTGTGGAAAATTATGACTATTTGTTTCCATTTGGATTAATGTTGCTTATAGAAAATAAGTTCCCAGAGGGCAGGGGCTATAGCTCATGGATATTTACAGCATCCGCTGTGAAAGAATGCCCTGTTCTTAGTAGACACTGAAATGAATGTTTTAGAAATAATGATAGTTTTGCAGTTCCTCAAAAAATTAGACATAGAATTACCATATGATCCAACAATTTCACTCCTAGGTTTATATCCCAAAGAATTGAAAACAGGCACTTAAATACATGTACATGAATGTTCATGGCAGTGCTATTCATGACAGCCAAAAGGTGGAAACAACCCAGATGTCATCAACAGATGAACAGATAAACAAATTGTGGTATACACATACAACGGAATATTATTCAGCCTTAAAAAGGAATGAAGTATTGATACACACTATGATATGGATGAATCTTGAAAACATTATACTTAGTGAAAGAAGCCAGACACAGCAGGTCCCATATTGTATGATTCTGTTTATATGATACATCCAGGATGGGTAAAGCCATAGAGACAGAAAGCAGATTAGTGGTTGCTGGAGCAGGGGAGAAGGGAAATAGGGAGTTAATTGCTTAGTGAATACGGGGCTTTTTTGGGTAATGAAAATGTTTCAGATCTAGAGGGAAGTGGTTCACAGTACTGTGACCATACTAATTGCCACTGAATTGTGCACCTTAAAATGGAAAATTTTATGTTACGTGAATTTCACCTTAATAAAAGTAAGGAACCACAGCAAACACCCACTGAACACTTGCTGTGAAGCAGGCATCATATTAAGCATTTCACATAATTCTCTCATTGAGGTCACATGCCCCTCTGTGATGGGTGATGAATTCCTTCCATTTTACAGATGGAGACCGTGACAGAAGCCCAGAGAAATTAAGCAACATACTCTCCTTCTGACAAGCTTTCCAGAACCTCGAATTCCCAGAGTTAAGTATGGTGACTCGAAGAAACTTGGAGGTAGGTGGTTCTGAACTGCTTCAAGTTTGAAAGAACACCTCTTGGCTCTGAATTTGGACACTGGGTGGTCAGGGATTCAGAGGCTGTGGTTCTGTGTTTAAAAGGAATGTTTGCAGTTCTGGGTGGATGCAGGGGTGTGCTTTAGAATTCTTTGCGGATGATGAAATTTGAAAGGCCAGGGAAACTTCCTGGTGGGATTGCATGATTAGGGGTTTCCTGGAGGGGAGTGTAGGCAGGCTGGTGTTAGGATGGATACACAGGATCTTTCAAAGTGGCATTTGGTTCTGAATTCATACTTGACTGGTCGCTCCTCAAGTTTCCTTGTAAATTTTTCATTTATAAAATTTTAGCATATAATCTCAATGAATCAGTGGCTAGGGATTTAAGGATCTTCAGATACGCAGGCCATGAAATATCTGGGTTGACCGTATTTCCCATGTTCTGTTTTTTCCTTGTGGTTTGCTAAACATGATTTTATAAAGACTTTTCTATTAGGACCTGCCTACCATACTGGGGTACTTTTTTCTTTCTCCATTTATTTGCTCCCTCCCTCTCTCACTTACACATTCACTTATTCATTAAATCACTCACTTACTTATTCACTTGCTCACCCACTTTTTCCCATTAGCTCGCACATTCTTTAGTTCACTGACTCCTTGATTGATTGAGTCATTTAATCTATATAAACAATACATGAATTTACATTCCCACCAACAGTGCAAGGGGGTTCCCTTTTCTCTACACCCTCTCCAGAATTTGTTTGTAGATTTTTTGTTGATGGCCATTCTGACTGGTGTGAGGTGATACCTTATTGTAGTTTTGATTTGCATTTCTCTAATGATTAATGATGTTGAGCATCCTTTCATGTGTTTGTTGGCAATCTGCATATCTTCTTTGGAGAAATGTCTGTTTAGGTCTTCTGCCCATTTTTGGATTGGATTGTTTGTTTTTTTGATATTGAGCTGCATGAGCTGCTTGTAAATTTTGGAGATTAATCCTTTGTCAGTTGCTTCATTTGCAAATATTTTCTCCCATTCTGAGGGTTGTCTTTTGGTCTTGTTTATGGTTTCCTTTGCTGTGCAAAAGCTTTTAAGTTTCATTAGGTCCCATTACAGCCACTATGGAGAACAGTATGGAGATTCCATAAGAAAACTAAAAATAGAACTACCATAAAACCCAGCAATCCCACTACTGGGCATATAGCCTGAGAATACCATAATTCAAAAAGAGTCGTGTACCACAGTGTTCATTGCAGCTCTATTTACAATAGCCAGAATATGGAAGCAACCTAAATGTCCATTGAGAGATGAATGGATAAAGAAGATGTGGCACATATATACAATGGAATATTACTCAGCCATAAAAAGAAACAAAGTTGAGTTATTTGTAGTGAGGTGGATGGACCTAGAGACTGTCATACAGAGTGAAGTAAGTCATAAAGAGAAAAACAAATACCGTATGCTAACACATATATATGGACTCTAAAAAAAAAAAAAGGTTCTGAAGAACCTAGGGGCAGGACAGGAATAAAGATGCAGATGTAGAGAATGGACTTGAGGACATGGGGAGGGGGAAGGATAAGCTGGGATGAAGTGAGAGAGTGGCATGGACATATATACACTACCAAATGTAAAATAGATAGCTAGTGGGAAGCAGCCACATAGCATAGGGAGATCAGCCCGGTGCTTTGTGACCACCTAGAGGGGTGGGATAGGGAGGGTAGGAGGGAGACACAAGAGAGAGGAGATATCGGGATATATGTATATGTACAGCTGATTCACTTTGTTATAAAGCAGAAACTAACACACCATTGTAAAGCAGTTATACTCCAATAAAGATGTTAAAAAAAAAAGCAATACATGAAAAGTCACTTGTAAAAATGCAAATGGTATAAAAATACATCAAGCTAAATGTGAGAGTCCTCTTGGGCTGTCTCCTGGCTCTCTCTCCATCTCATTCTGGGCTGCATCAGGACCACCTCCCCTTCACAGTTCATAGTTCGGTGTGCAGGCTTCAAGACTTCTTCTAGACATTTATTTTATATGTAGATGTATACTGTAAGGGTTTCCCCACATTGTATATCATAATGATAATGGATCCCTGTTCTGGAAAGTCTTTTTAAAACAGCACCTATTAAGTTTTTGACTTTTAAATGTATTTTAAAGCAGTTTTATTGTAAAACTTTGTAGAACTTTGCAAGTCACCCTAGAAATTCCCTCACTCGCACCAAAAGTAATCACTTTTATGGATATTATGGCATTAAATTTGTTGCATCATTATGGTTTAATCCAAAGTATGCAGCCCTACACACTATAGGTTTTTCCCATTAAAAAATGTTTTTACATTTAAACCTGAACAACCTGGGCCCTCTGACCTGTGGAGTATCTGCCAGTCTGGAATTTGCTGACTGCACACTCATGGTGCAGATCAACATGCTTCTCTGTTCTCTGTCCTCCTATAAATAGGCATTTGGATCCAGAAGTCTTACCAGGTCCAGGTTTAGCTCCTGGACTAGAATATCGTAGGTTGTGCTGTTTTCTTCCATCACATACATGCTCATTTCTCCCTTGTTTTTTTATATGATGTACATTGTCTAGATCTACTCATTCTCTGAGCACTGCAGAATGCTGATGTTCTAATTACATCATTTAGTTTTTGTTTATCCCAGCTATATTAGCTGGGATAATTTTATAAGGAGATACCATCTTTCATCTACTATTTGGTTACCTGGTGGTATAGTTCATATAGGAAAGTAATATAAATATTTGGCACTCTCCTTTTACTTGCTTAGTTTTCAAGATAATGTATGGGTTCCTTGTCATCCTTGAAAGTTGACCAGTTAGGGTTTTAAAACATATCATTATGAGCTCATGGATTTAAACATATTTGATGAGTTTCAATCTATAGCAATTCTCCTCCTTATGGGGGTTCACATTGTCCCATCTTTGACCCAGAGAAGCTCTTCAAGTTAGGCCTCTATAACTAGTTGCTCGACATGAATCTAAAACTGAGTTCATCACCATTTCTAGGCTTTTCCGGTGGACAGAGCTAGGAAAACACATATGTATGTATATGTCTATATCTATGTCTGTTTATCTATCTATCTATCTATCATCTATCTGTCTATCTATCTATCTATCTACCTATCTACCTATTATCTAAGATAAACTGCCTTGTGAACTCATACTGATTTCTAATTCAAGTTAAAGACTACAGTGTTTGTACTTTACTTCCTCTGTACTGCATGTGTATCTCCTTTATTTCACACCAAAAACCTTTGTTCTCAAGCACACAGAATTAGAGTGGTAGAATTAGAACGTCCCATAATTACTCACTTGCTTTATTCCATAGTATATACACAACAGTCTCAGAATAACTACATAATGCTATTACCACCAATTATGATCCCTGAAAATGGTTAACTTCATTTTGTCACATATGCTACCTTCTTTCTCCCTCTATTTTTTATGGTTTTACTATCTACTTGTAGGCAGATCTATATTTATATAGTCATATAGACTATAAAGTCTCCCTTTATAAAGTCTCATTAAGTTTTAGTTTTTCAAGTAACCACATGTTAAAATGCTCACCACCTGCCTTGTGTGCTTGCTTCTCTAGTCATTTTGGTTGTCTGAAGCTTGTGCTCTAGTAAATTCCTCAGGAAGAACTCAAGGGAATATTTTCTGAGATTCTTCATGACAGCAACAGTTTCGCTGCTCTTTACACATGAAGGTGGTCGGTATTGCTGAACATATGTCAAATCAACGCTATGTGTGATGCGGGATTTTCCTTTGCTCTCAAGGTCACTATTTGGACAATTGGCCAAATTTGAATAAAGTCTGCATAATAGGTATTGGGCAATAGTATTGTTAATTTTCTTACTTGGATAATGATATTGTGGTTATGTAAGAGAATGTTCTTGTTTTTAGGAGACACAAACTTCAGTGATTAGGGATAAAAGTGCATCATGTCTGGAACTTATGTATCTAGCTACACACACAAGATAAATGGTAATATTTGGGGAATCTAGGTGAAAGTTACATGGGAATTTTAAATTCATTATACTATTCTTCAACTTTAATGTAAACCTAAAATTATGTTGAAATAAAAAGTTAATGTATAGATATGCATTTCTCAATAGACATATAAATATGTACATATGCCTATTTATGCTAGCATTCATAATTTTACTGGTACAATTTTACTGTATCTTTTGTTACATATTTTTTCAAAGATAAGTAATAGAGACTTTTTATGATGCTTAAGAACTTATTAATATATTTGGCACAATAAAATATGGCATCTCAGTGATGGATCCAGAAAACACACAGGGAAGAAAGCCATAAGTATCTTCTTTGTGAAGAAAAAGAATCCATTGACAATGCAGAGATACAGAGATTAATTCTTGATTCATTTTTCGTAGATGTTCATTTCCGCCATATTTTCTTAATCATTAGCTGAGACCTTGTTCTTTTCTTCTGCTACTTTTTTCCTTTAAAGCCAAATAAACATGACCAGACGTTTATTATTATTTTGCATTGAGTGTCCCAAGAAGATTTAGATTTGTGGTTTCAAAGTAAACAAACAAGGGACAGATGTGAGGGAAATGCATAACTAGATGGACTTTAGTGTGTATCAACTTTCTTAGGCAAATTCATAAAAAACCAAGTTTCTCCTCACTGTACTCTGTCCTTAGGGACTAATGTTCTAAAAAGGGGGAACAATTTCCCAGTAAAATTAACTCTGGGAAGATGTTATGGATTTTAGAACCATTTCACATCCTTGCTATTTTTTTAAGGCTTATGGAGACAGACCATTGTGTAGCTAGTGAGATATGTGTGTGGGTGCTCCCTGATGGGTTATGTTCTTGTTCTGATATCGTGGGCACAGGTGGATGTAAATGCCCTCATGCTTGGATATCCTGGTTCCTTTGTCCAAAATATGTTCATCTTTTCCACTAGATGTCAAATTCTTGAAAAGTGAAAGCACGCCTTAAAGATATGACACAAATCTTCGTCATCTGCAGCTCACAAATGGGCTGTCTTTGAAGCTTGTTTCTATGGCAACAGCTTGAAATTCAAAATTGCATTTTTCTATGGACACATGATAGTTAGGTTCCCAGGCCAGCTGACTGAAATTTGCCAAGGCCGCCATGTTAATTTCTGTAGTGTTGAAGCAACACTACAGACCCTAATCACCAGGTGTGCCTGTGGTCCAGAGAAGTGTCTCTCAATCGGGCCAGGGAAGGCAATTTCTTAAGGCCCTGCTGGCTGCATACCTAACACTATTCCTGCACTAATATCCTTGGAGCGTAGCTCTTTTCTTAACTCCTATGCTCAATGGTGTGCATGCTTCTTACTGACTACCAAACATAGGCACGCTCTTCAGGAAGTATTCAAGGCCTTCAACAGCATGCTCCATCTTTCCCGTCCCACTGTGTGCTATTTCCCCACCTGGACACATGCCATCTGAAGCCTTGCCTGAACATGCCCCAGGCTTCCTTGGTTTCCCACCTTCGCTTATGCTGTTCTTGGCACCCCAAATCAGTTCCCATTTGTGTCTTCCTAAGAGATGCCTCTTCTTTGCTGGCTCATCTCATATGCCACCTCCTTTCCTGATTTCTCCCAACTAGAATGCATCTTTCCCTTTTGTGTACATCCTCATCCTGTCTTATGACATATAATATGATTTTTATGGGATAATGTTTTTTAGACTATTATCAATTATACCTGGAGGGCGGGGATCCTTGTCTTACCCACTGCTGAGGATCCAGCAATGCCTAGCACTCTGCTTGAGGTATGGTGGCTACACAACAAATCCTAAGGGTGTTGAACAGCTTCCCTGCCTCCCTGCCACCTCCCACCCCCATCATCCTTATACTGAGAGGGGGTGGGCTGCATGTGCAAGTGCTGGTAGGAGGCCAGGGAGAGGAGCTGTCGTTGTTGCTTTCCAAACATTAATGTCCACAGACGGCTCTAAGTGCTGTCTACCTTTGGCTCTGAGTCAGATATAATAAAGCAAAATCAGCCATTACGAGTAATGCTCTCTAAGTTTTGTTGTAAGACTCACAAAAGGTGCTTGCTGTCCATGACTGGTGTCAGATACAATAAATATAATTAATTTCTGGAAACACATAGATGAAATTACTTAAATCATGGCTTAATTTGTTTCCAACCCTCTGAATTTCCTGGGCGGAGAGCAGACCATGTGGCCCTTTGCTGGGAAGAAGAAGCAAGCTCTTCTCCAAGGTTTGGCTGTAGGGACAGTGACTCTTTCTGGGCCTTTTAAACTTGAAAGTGGAAAACATTGGGCTCTCCATATCCATCTCTTGGGGACTCACTGAAAGAAAGTTTATTTGAGCAGGAGAGGTGACCTCTCTTTTCGTCTCTGATTATATTTTCACATCTAATAAAGTCAAGAGTGGACTTTGCACCTGCTTCCCTGAGTACAAATTCAATGAGACCACAGTCCTGGAAGTGAATGGCACTGGGTTCTTTCCTCCAAGCTAGTATTGCCAAGGAACTCCTTGTCATGGGCCATTATGGCTTTGGAGCTACTGCAATGTAAAAATCACTGATTTTATGAGTTCGAGACATCCTTAGTGTTCATCCAGTCCAAGAGCCCCATTTGACAAATAAGAAGGCAAGCCTTGGTGAGCTGGGGGTTACATGGCTGAGTGTCAGTGGCTGGGTGAGAACCAGCTCTGCTAGGATCTTTTCTACCTCTTGGACTTTTCTCAAATACTCCTCCAGGTGAGATTCTTTTTACTATTTCATAGATTCCATGATGGAAAGATTTGGTCAACCAGACCATGAAGTCCTTGCATCTATTTAACTAATATTTATGGAGGGCTTACTATAGGCCAGGCACTTTCTAGGTGCTAGGAATACGATGATGAACAGCACATATACAATGCCTGCCCTAGCGAATCTTCCACTTTACTTGGGCAGCCAGATACTAGAAAGGATAGTTTAATGAATTTTGATGAGTGTTGTAAAGATCAAGTCAAGGGTGCCTGGAATCTCTAACTGAAGGGGCAGGGTTTGGCTGGAGGAAACTGAACTTATTTTAAGTAAAAGGAACAGCATGTGCAAAGGCCCGGAGTTCAGTGAGAGCTTTCTCTCTGCTTACCCTCATGTCCATAGTTACTCTAGACTCCTTCATGGCCACACCCTGCTTCTCTCTCCAGCCTCATCTCTCCTGCCTGCACGCTAAGATACACCTCAGCATTGTTTTTCAATTCTTTGCCCAAGCTTTTCTTTATTTTCATGCCTTTGCACATTCTGTCACTCTACTGGAAATGTGAATTGCTTCCAGCTCCACTCATGCATTAGGATTCAGCTTTCAGTCTGACCCTCCTGGACTGTTTTAGCTAATTCTCCTATAAGATATCATAACACCCTATGTATACTTCCACAGACATCAATGTACTTGTGTATTTGCTTATCTGTGTCCCTTGCTGGCCTGTGAGCCTTCTGTGGGGGTCAGAGGTGTGTCTTATTTGTCTCACTGTGCCTCACACAGTGTGGAACTTGATAGTTACTCCCAATACATGTTTGTTTTATCAATAGATAAAGAAATATAGGTCTCTTGACTCCAGCCCAATTCTCCTTTCTGCCTCCTTTTCCTTTATGTTGTCTGTTGCTCCATACATCTACCCTTCCTTCTATCCATCCAACAGGTATTTTTGAGAATCTGCTATGAGCTTGGCCTTAGAGCTGCTCATGGTCCAGCCTAAGAGTTGGATGGGCAATTAGATAAAAGATAACTTAGCAGGGTATTTGATGTCATAGGAGTTTAAACAAAGGGCTCCAGAGCATCAAAGGTGGATCCATATGTCTGTCTGGGATAATCTGGGAAGGCTTCACCAAGGTAGTGTTGTCTGAGCTGGGTCTTGAGAGATGAGGGAGATTTGCCCAGTGAGGAGCTATGGAAAGTAAGAAGTTCAATGTTCACGGAATGGAGGGTGTGTACCTGTTGGGGGTATGGGGAGTGAGGATAGGGAAGGGTGGGTGGCAAGAAGAGAGAGGAGTGAAAGCCCCATGGAAAACACTCTTGCTTGCCTCTATAAGCAATAGGAGTTTTATTGTGTAAGCCCTGGGAACCCTACTGAGGTTTTTCAGCAGGGGAAATCTCCTCTGTTTTGTAGGAATCTGATGGTACCTCCCTGGGGCCATCCTAAGAGAAATCCGGGAGATAACAAAGGCAGACCCTGCAAGTGGGTTTTCAGTGCTGGTCTGCCATGTGGTCCCGTTCTTCAGCTGCCTTCTCTTTCAGCATCCCCTCGTCTGGGGATCACCACGGGAGGAAAGAAGAAAAGGTTAGAGGGGTAACTGGCTCATTTGCAAGTATTTGTCTGTCTCTTTTACCTCTGGAGGAATGGCAGTTTTGAAATACTAGTGATTGCCAGCCCTTTATGTTACTTATTAGGCATCCCATATTGTTTGGCATTGACTTAAAAATATGCATACCAAGTCTTCCTATTTCAGAGATGATGAAAGGACTCATTCTTCCTGGACTCCTCTTGTTATAACAACAATGGTAAATCTCTGCTGACTGATTGGAGGAGGCCATTGAACTTGACAGTAACAATTACTGAACAGAATGTTTACATCAGGGTACCCGTGAACCATCCAAGTGCTTCAACTGCACAATTAACAGGACCAGCTAAAATTCTACATCATTGTCATAATATTTACTCTGAAAACTCACAGTTGGACTGAAGTTTCTATCGCAGGCTCTGCTGACATCAAGGAATCTTAAACTTCCTTTTTGACAGGGAGGTTTATGGGGACCATACATCGGCAACCAAAACACAATTCCTCTTGCAGATGCTCATTGAATTCATGGACTATTAACGATTGATGTTGGATTAGAGATCATCTATTCAGTTGTTTCTAAACTTGGCTGAACCACAGAATCTAGCAGGGAGACTTTAGAAATTTCTGGATTCCTGAGCTCCACCTCTGGGAACGAGGACGTTGTCGATATATTTTCTTAAGTGCAAAAGTTATTCTTCCAGTTATGAGAACTGCTGATCTCATTTTGAGGATGCTGAAGGCTGCAAGATTTAAGTCACTTGGAAGGTCAAACCAACCCAGAAGGCTTGGCCTCTCTGAGTGGAAGAGATGGATACTAGTGACCCCTGGGGAACACTTTTGTTAATAAAATGCTTTTGTTAAAAAAGTCTCAATTTTGACTTCAAGGGAGGCACCTTCACAGTGTTCCTAAGAGTGGATTCTTTGACTGCCCTCATAGAAAATGTCTCGGGTGCTTGTTAAGAATTCAGATCCCTGGGATCTCCTGTAGACCCACTGTATCAAAAGCTCTGAGGGTAGGGCCCCAGGAATCTGTATTTAAACCCACCCTTCATGTGTTTCTGATGCACATTAAAGTTGGAGAGCCATTGGGTTTTCTCTCCTTTTGTATCAATTGGCACCTCCCTGTTTGTGGCTGATTGGTCAGTGCCAGCTGACCTCACGGGAACTGAAATGTGCCAAACAGGAACACGTCCAGTGCTCATTCCTTGTGCCATTTGATGCTGAGGACTGCACTCTCTTGAAATGCTCTATCCGGTGATTTCCATGTCCACCCCCCTTTCTCTATGTCATCCTCTGTCTCGCTATATCATCCTTGGACTTACCTCGTTCTTGGACTCCTCTTCTTCCCCCGCCCCTCCTGAGCAATCACACATCTCTCTTGACTCCTTTACAATAGCAGTGATGATTTCTGACTGCCTTTCACCAGCCCAGACTCATTCCCTGAGCTTCAGCCCCACCTGTACAACAACTTGTCCAGTACCTGCATTTGGATGTCCCACGGTCCCCTCAAACCCACCTGGCTGAATGGAGCTCATGAACCTCCCTGAACACCTGTTCTCTCTCCACTACTTGAGTTGATGGTGTTGCCGTTCATCCACTTACAACCCAGACTCTTTCCTTTCATTTTACCTCCATCCATGAGCAAACCCTGCTGATTCGGGCTGTTAAATATACCTGAGTCAATTATATCTCAATAAAACTGGAAAAAATATACCTGAAATCTATTGTCTCTTTTCTCTCCTTTATGCCATTGACTTACCCCGGACCTCCGTCATCTCTCACCAGGGACTTATGATATCCTTTCTAAGCTAATCTGCCCACCAGTCTTGTTCTCCCTAATCTATCAACCACATTTTCTCCAGAGTGATGTTTTAAATATCTGGCCACACCACTCCTTGTGATTAAAACCCTTCAGAAACTCTGCATTGCCTTCAGGACTCCTTAGTGCGCTACTCAAGGTCTTCTAAGCTCTGCCTGTTCCTCCACTTAGCGCCTGTTCATCACTTCCCCTCTCTTTCCCTGGGACTTTACATTCTAGCCATTCTGCGTTACTCTGCTCCCTGGAGCCTTGAGGCATTTTCAGAGGAAATTCCCAGTACCTGGAACATCTTTCTATTACTCTTCCCTTCTCTCTCCCGTTCTATCTATCCATTGAGTCCCTAAGCATCCTTCTAGACACAACTCTGTCCCTCTGAAACCTTGGTTGACCCTCTGGCAGGGGTGTGACCTCCACACTGTCCACCATCCCATCCCGTCCCCACCTCCATCATAAATCTGTGTGTGCAGATTTGTTTGCACGCCTATTACCCCTCCTTGACTAGACCCATCTATTATGTCCAGTGCTGAGAATTGTGACTGGTTCTTAGTAGGTCCTTAATTAACACTTCTTGGGTGAATGAATGGATGAATTATTCATAGTGTCTGACTTTTAGAACCATATATCATATAAAAATCTATACTTTTATTTTAGCCGTTCTTCCCATTTATGAAACACATGTCATGAGTTCATGCGCTGGCAGTAGAGTTCATAAAAATAACTATGCATTCTGATTAATTGACTCATATTACCTAATTAATTTACCCATTAAGGGGTCAGCCAGAATCTGGGCATGAAGCAAATATACTGTGGCATGGATCAACATTACAACCAAGTCCCTTAAGAAGCTGATAGGAAGGGGTTTTAAAAAACAACCAAGGTTACTAGGCATTACTTCATCTTTTACAACACATTGAACACTTTTTTTTTTAAAACGAAAGGAAACCATATTTCATCACGGTAAGGAAGAATCATGCTAGTAATGGAAAACAAAACTATTCTAACATTTTAGCTAAAATCATAGTGTCATCTGTAAGTAAAAAGAAGTTTGAGATGCCCAAGTGGGTCTATATTTTCTTGGTCCTTTTGTCCACTGAAAGATGCCTTGAGTGGCTGGAGCCGAGTCCCATCAGCAGGCAGGTAAGTGTTGGGGTGAGACAGGGGTGTGGGATGAAGGAAGCAACACATCAGTGACGCATCCTGGGAAATAATTAGGTTTGAGCACAACACGCTTAGACTGCAAAGCCGTGAACATGTATTGACTTGTCCTCTAGGCCAGGCACGGGGTTTTGTCTTTTATATAACCTATGCCATTCAATCCACTCCACCGCCCCATGAAATTACGATGAATTTCTTAATTTTACAGATGTGGGAGCTGTTAGTTGATCCTTGGTAGTTCAAGAAGTAGCTGGGGAATTAGAAAACATGCACCTGATCCATTCCCTTGTTAAGATTCAGAAGGGATGGCAGTTAGCTTGCCTGAACTCAGTGGGAAGAGACACAGCTCACAATTCCTCTGTCTTCTTGTCCCCCAATGGACTGTCCCTTGATTCTCTCTGAACTCATGCCTCTTGGGTTCCCACCCCTTGCCCAGATGGCACAGGTGGCTGTATTGGGCTGCAGAACAGCCCAGACTGACACAGCTGCACTCTCTTTGCAGAAGGGCTTGTCAGCTGAAAACATCTCTGTCAAGCTCACAGTGGGAGAATGGAGTATGGTGTTTGACCTCAAAATGCCCCGTTCCCTCTGCTCCTGCTGGCTATGGACAGTTGTGACTTTCATGACATCAGAGACTGGTGTTAGAGTAGTAGGGGTGTTAGAATAGTAGGGGACCAGAGCGTTAATTCCTCTTAATTCCCAGATGAGAACACAAGGTCCCTGGGGGGGGGTGAACTTGCTTGTCCAAAGTCACAGCAGTGCGTGTGTGGAAGGTGAGAGTTCCCTAACATGCCAGGGCTCTTGTCCCTCCACTGCCAAGGCTCCACTACGTGCCAAGTTCACCAGCACTCTCCTTCCTCCCTGCCCAGTAGATATCATTTAAAAAATTTTTATTTTATTTACTTTTTTATACAGTAGGTTCTTATTAGTCATCAATTTTATACACATCAGTGTATACATGTCAATCCCAATCGCCCAATTCATCACACCACCATCCCCCCCCCTGCGGCTTTCCCCCCTTGGTGTCCATATGTTTGTTCTCTACATCTGTGTTTCAACTTCTGCCCTGCAAACCGGTTCATCTGTGCCATTTTTCTAGATTCCACATACACGTGTTAATATACGATATTTTTTTTCTCTTTCTGACTTACTTCACACTGTATGACAGTCTCTAGATCCATCCACGTCTCAACAAATGACCCAATTACGTTTCTTTTTATGGCTGAGTAATATTGCATTGTATATATGTACCACATCTTCCTCATCCATTCGTCTGTCGATGGGCATTTAGGTTGCTTCCATGACCTGGCTATTGTAAACAGTGCTACAATGAACACTGGGGTGCATGTGTCTTTTTGAATTACGGTTGTCTCTGGGTATATGCCCAGTAGTGCGATTGCTGAATCATATAGTAATTCTATTTTTAGTTTTTTAAGGAACCTCCATACTGTTCTCCATAGTGGCTGTATCAATTTACATTCCCACCAACAGTGCAAGAGGGTTCCCTTTTCTCAACACCCTCTCCAGCACTTATTGTTTGTAGATTTTCTGATGATGCCCATTCTAACCAGTGTGAGGTGATACCTCGTTGTAGTTCTGATTTGCATTTCTCTAATAACTAGTGATGTTGAGCAGCTTTTCATGTGCTTCTTGGCCATCTGTATGTCTTCTTTGGAAAAATGTCTATTTACGTCTTCTGCCCATTTTCTGATTGGGTTGTTTGTTTTTTTAATATTGAGCTGCATGAGCTGTTTATATATTTTGGAGATTAATCCTTTGTCTGTTGATTCGTTTGCAAATATTTTCTCCCATTCTGAGGGTTGTCTTTTCGTCTTGTTTATGGTTTCCTTTGCTGTGCAAAAGCTTTGAAGGTTCATTAGGTCCCATTTGTATATTTTTGTTTTTATTTCCATTACTCTAGGAGGTGGATCAAAAAAGATCTCGCTGTGATTTATGTCAAAGAATGTTCTTCCTATGTTTTCCTATAAGAGTTTTATAGTGTCTGGTCTTACAACAGTAGGTATCATTTTATTGATTGGTGCCTAATTCAGTGATGCTCTAGCAGCACCCCTGGTCTGCACTTTTGCCTTGAAGTTGAGTTGTTTCCTACACTCTCAGGATGAGGTTATCACAGTCAGGTTCTAAGCCTCTTTCCTATTCATTTCTCCCTCCTCCTAGGTCTTTTGGCCTTTTCCACAGCATACCTTCCACGCTGGTGCCCTTCAAACACAACTTGTAATTTTTCTCCCTTGCTGAAGCTATTTTCCCTGCCCAAACACCCTCCTCTCCTCTCCTCTCTCTGTGTTTTGATCATTAATAAGAATCATACTACTTTTAAAAAATACTTTATTTTTAATTTATTTTTAATTTCTAAATTTTTATTTGGTCATGCCACGTGGCTTGTGGGATCTTAGTTCCCTGACCAGGGATCAAACCTTGTCCCTGGCAGTGAAAACACAGAGTCCTAACCACTAGAAGGCCAGGAAATTCCCGGGAATCATACTACTTTTAAAATACCCTCTCCAACCACTTCAGACGACAGGGAATCCTTATGTCAATAGTCATGGCAACTCCATCCTTTGAAACTCAATATATCCTGGCTAGGCCAGTGTTTTCCAGAGTAATTCCTGGAAGATGTGTCTCTCAAAGGACACTTTTCTCCCTGTATTCTGCTCCCCCTGAAGAATGGGTCCATGACTAAGTCAGTCTGTGAAATGCCAAATGTTTTCTCTGCTTCACGGAGACTCACATTGCATGTCAGCACACTAAGGCTCTGAGAAGTTCTGCATTATAGAAACGGGCTTAGCTTTTTCAACCCTGTACTTCCCAAATTTACGTCCTTGGAACCTTTCATCTATGTGACTCTATTAGCATCCTATTGAATGCTTTTTGGGGTATGCTCTTCTAAGAAGTTTATGACACACAATTAGAAATTTATAGGACTTATCTTCCCAGTCACACTGTGTAAGTTCTGTGCTCTTTATCTCTCCCAAATGGCCAATAGAATGTTAATTTATTTCTTTCTTTTTGAGAAGTTTATGTTGTGGCAAACGCTAAGAAAAGTTTGTTTGTTTGCCAGTATGGAGTCCTGGTGCAGAAAAGAATTTTTTTCATGCTGGGATAGAGCAAAGATAAGGAGTTGTCAGCAGGAAAGGTAGAAATTGTCCAGAGATGAGAACAACTTAGACTCTAAAGTTTTCATGAACTGTAAATGAGATTGGGTTTAGAAAGGCCAAATCTAGGTTCAAGATGGTGGAGTAGAAGGACGTGTGCTCACTCCCTCTTGCGAGAGCACCGGAATCACAACTAAGTGCTGAACAGTCATTGACAGGAGGACACTGGAACTCACCAAGAAAGATGCCCCACATCCAAGGACAGGAGAGAAGCTGCAATGAGACAGTAGGAGGGGCGCAATCATAATAAAACCAAATCCCATGGCCACTGGGTGGGTGACTCACAAACTGGAGAACACTTACACCACAGAGGTCCACCCACTGGAGTGGCTTCCCATTCCCACGTCAGGCTTCCCAACCTGGGGGTCTGGCACGGGAGGAGGAATTCCTAGAGAATCAGACTTTGAAGCCTGGCAGGATTTGATTGCAGGATTCGACAGGACTGGGGTGAGTGGAGACTGCACTCTTGGAGGGCACACACAAAGTGCTGTGCACATTAAGACCCAGGGGAGAGAGCGGTGACCCCATGGGAGCCTGAACTGGACCTACCTTCTAGTGTTAGAGGGTCTAATGCAGAGGTGAGGGGTGGATGTGGCTTACCATGGGGACAAGGACACTGGCAGCAGAAGTTCTGGGAAGTACTGCTTGGCATGAGCCCTCCCAGAGTACTCCACTAACCCCACCAAAGAGCCAGGTAGGCTCCAGTGTTGGGTCACCTCAGGCCAAAAAACCAAGAGGGAGGGAACCCAGCCCCACCCATCAGCAGACAAGTGGATTAAAGTTTTACTGAGCTCTGCCCACCAGAGCAACACTCAGCTCTACCCACCACCAGTCCCTCCCATCAGGAAGCTTGCACAAGCCTCTTAGATAGCCTCATCCACCAGAGGGCAGACAGCAGAAGCAAGAAGAACTACAATCTTGCAGCCTGTGGAATGAAAACCACATTCACAGAAAGACAGACAAGATGAAAAGGCAGAGGGCTTTGTACCAGATGAAGGAACAAGATAAAACCCCAGAAAACAGCTAAATGAAGTGGAGACAGGCAACTTTCCAGAAAAAGAATTCAGAATAATGATAGTGAAGATGATCCAGGACCTCGGAAAAAGAATGGAGGCAAAGATTGAGAAGATGCAAGAAATGTTTAGCAAAGACCTAGAATTAAAGAACAAACAAACAGAGATGAACAATACAATAACTGAAATGAAAACTACACTAGAAGGACAATAGCAGAATAACTGAGGCAGAAGAACAGATAAGTGACCTGGAAGACAGAATGGTGAAATTCACTGCTGTGGAAAAGAATGAAGAAAAAAGAATGAAAAGAAATGAAGACAGCCTAAGAGACCTCTGGGACAACATTAAATGCAACAACATTCGTATTATAGGGGTCCCAGAAGGAGGAGAGAGAGAGAAAGGACCTGAGTAAATATTTGAAGAGATTATAGTCGAAAACTTCCATAACATTGGAAAGGAAATAGCCACCCAAGTCCAGGAAGCACAGAGAGTCCCAGGCAGGATAAACCCAAGGATAAACAAGCTGAGATACATAGTAAACAAACTGACAAAAATTATAGACAAAAATTATTAAAAGCAACAAGGGAAATATGACAAATAATATACAAAGGAACTCCCATAAGGTTAACAGCTGATTTCTCAGCAGAAACTCTACAAGCCAGAAGGGAGTGGCATGATATATTTAAAGTGATGAAAGGGAAGAACCTACAACCAAGATTACTCTACGCAGCACGGATCTCATTCATATTTGATGGAGAAATCAAAAGCTTTACAGACAAGCAAAAATGAAGAGAATTCAGCATCACCAAACCAGCTTTACAACAAATACTAAACAAACTTCTCTAGGCAGGAAACACAAGAGAAGAAAAGGACCTACAAAAATAAACGCAAAACCCTTAACAAAATGGTAATAGGAACATACGTATAGATAATCACCTTAAATGTGTATGGGTTAAATGCTTCAACCAAAAGACACAGACTAGCTGAATGGACACAAATACAAGACCCATATATATGCTGTCTACAAGAGATGCAATGCAGACCTAGGGACACATACAGACTGAAAGTGAGGGGATGGAAAAAGATATTCCATGCAAATGGAAATCAAAAGAAAGCTGGAGTAGCAATACTCATATCAGATAAAATAGACTTTAAAATTAAGAATATTACAAGAGACAGGGAAGGACACTACATAATGATCAAGGGATCAATCCAAGAAGAAGATATAACAATTATAAATATATATGCACCCAACATAGGACCTCAATACATAAGGCAAATGCTAACAGCTATAAAAGAGGAAATCAAGAGTATCACAATAGTAGTGGGAGACTTTAACACCTCACTTACACCAATGGACAGATCATCCAGACAGAAAATTAATAAGGAAACACAAGCTTTAAATGACACAATAGACCAGATAGATTTAACTGATATTTATAGGACATTCCATCCAAAAACAGCAGATTACATTTTCTTCTGAAGTGCACACGGAACATTCTCCCAGATAGATCACATCTTGGGTCACAAATCAAGCCTCAGAAAATTTAAGAAAACTGAAATCATATCAAGCATCTTTTCCAACCACAACACTATGACATTAGAAATAAATTACAGGGGAAAAAAACATAAAAAAACACAAACACATGGAGGCTAAACAATATGTTACTAAATAACCAAGAGATCACTGAAGAAATCAAAAAGGAAATCAAACAATACCTAGAGACAAATTACAATGAAAACACGACGATCCAAAACCTATGGGATGCAGCAAAAGCAGTTCTAAGAGGGAAGTTTATAGCAATACAATCCTCCCTCAAGAAAGAAGAAAAATCTCAAATAAACAACCTAACCTCACACCTAAAGGATGTAGAGAAAGAAGAACAAACAAAACCAACGTTAGTAGAAGGAAAGAAATTATAAAGATCAGAGCAGAAATAAATGAAATAGAAACAAAGAAAACAATAGCAAAGATCAATAAAACTAAAAGCTGGTTCTTTGAGAAGATAAACAAAATTGATAAATCTTTAGCCAGCCTCATCAAGAAAAAGAGAGAGAGGACTCAAGTCAATAAAATTAGAAATGAAAAAGGAGAAGTTACAATGGACACCACAGAAATACAAAGCATCCTAAGAGACTACTACAAGCAACTCTATGCCAATGGAATGGACAACCTGGAGGAAATGGACAAATTCATAGAAAGGTAGAACCTTCCAAGACTGAACCAAGAAGAAATAGAAAATACGAAAATACTACTACTACTACTTCCAACTGTAGTAGTATTGGAAGTATTCCAGTTGGAATACTACTTCCAATCAGAAGTAATGAAATTGAAGCTGTGATTAAAAGTCTTCCAACAGGGCCTCCCTGGTGGCGCAGTGGTTGAGAGTCTGCCTGCTGATGCAGGGGACACGGGTTCATGCCCCGGTCCGGGAAGATCCCACATGCCGTGGAGTGGCTGGGCCCGTGAGCCATGGCCGCTGAGCCTGCACGTCCGGAGCCTGTGCTCCGCAACAGGAGAGGCCACAAAAGTGAGAGGCCCATGTACCGCAAAAAAAAAAATCTTCCAACAAACAAAAATCCAGGACCAGATGGCTTGACCAGTGAATTCTATCAAATATTTAGAGAAGAGCTAACACCTATCCTTCTCAAACTCTTCCAGAAAACTGCAGAGGAAGGAAGACTCCCAAACTCATTCTACGAGGCCATCATCATCCTGATACCAAAACCAGACAAAGATACTACAAAAAAAGAAATTACAGACCAATATCACTGGTGAATGTAGATGCAAAAATCCTCAACAAAATACTAGCAAACAGAATCCAACAACACGTTAAAAGGATCACACACCATGATCAAGTGGGATTTATCCCAGGGATGCAAGGATTCTTCAATATATGCAAATCAATCAATGTGATACACCATATTAACACATTGAAGAATAAAAACCATACAATCATCTTAATAGGTGTAGAAAAAACTTTTGACAAAATTCAACACCGATTTATGATAAAAACTCTCCAGAAAGTGGCCATAGAGGGAACCTACCTCAACATCACAAAGGCCATATATGACAAACCCACAGCAAACATCATTCTCAATGGTGAAAAACTGAAACCATTTCCTCTAAGATCAGGAGTAAGACAGGATGTCCACCCTCGCCACTCTTTTTTTTTTTTTTTTTTTTTTTTTTTTTTTTTTTTGTGGTACGCGGGCCTCTCACTGTTTGGCCTCTCCCGTTGCGGAGCACAGGCTCCGGACGTACAGGCTCAGTGGCCATGGCTCATGGGCCCGGCCGCTCCGCGGCATGTAGGATCTTCCCGGACTGGGGCACGAACCCGTGTCCCCTGCATCGGCAGGCGGACTCTCAACCACTGCGCCACCAGGGAAGCCCTCGCCACTCTTATTCAACATAGTTTTGGAAGTCCTAGCCATGACAATCAGAGAAGAAAAGGAAATAAAAGGAATAGAAATTGGAAAAGAAGAAGGAAAACTGTCACTCTTTGCAGATGATATGATACTATACATAGAGAATCCCAAAGATGCCACAAGAAAACTACTAGAGCTAATCAGTGAATTTGGTAAAGTGGCAGGATACAAAATTAACGCACAAAAATCTCTTGCAGTCTTATACACTAACAATGAAAGATCAGAAAGAGAAATTAAGGAAACAATCCCATTCAGCATTTCAACAAAAAGAATAAAATACCTAGGAATAAACCTACCTGAGGAGATTAAATACCTGTACTCAGAAATCTATAAGACACTGATGAAAGAAATCAAAGATGACACAAACAGATGGACAGATATACCACGTTCTTGGATTGGAAGAATCAATATTGTGAAAATGATTTTACTACCCAAAGCAATCTACAGATTCAATGCAATCCCTATCAAATTACCAATGGCATTTTTTACAGCACTAGAACAAAAAATCTTAAAATCTGTATGGAGACACAAAAGACCCCGAATAGCCAAAGCAATCTTGAGGGAAAAAAATGGAGCTGGAGGAATCAAGACTCCCTGATTTCAGACTATACTACATTGCTACAGTAATCAAGACAATATGGTACTGGCACAAAAACAGAAATATAGATCAATGGAACAGGATAGAAAGACCAGAGATAAACCCATGCACCTATGGTCAACTAATCTATGACAAAGGAGACAAGGATATACAATGGAGAAAAGACAGTCTTCAATAAGTGGTGCTGGGCTACCAAAAGTAAAATAGATAGCTAGTGGGGAGAGCCGTATAGCACAGGGAGATCAGCTCCGTGCTTTGTGACCACCTAGAGGGGTGGGATAGGGAGGGTGGGAGGGAGGGAGATGCAAGAGGGAAGAGATATGGGGATATGTGTATATGTATAACTGATTCACTTTGTTATAAAGCAGAAACTAACACATCATTGTAATGCAATTATACTCCAATAAAGATGTAAAAAAAAAAGAAGTGGTGCCGGGAAAATTGGACAGCTACATGGGAAGAATGAAATTAGAACACTCCCTAACACCATACACAAAAACAAACTCAAAATGGATTAAAGACCTAAATTTAAGACTGGACACTATAAAACTCTTAGAGGAAAACATAGGAAGAACACTCTTTGACATAAATCACAGCGAGATCTTTTTTGATCCACCTCCTAGAGTAATGGAAATAAAAACAAAAATAAACAAATGGGACCTAATGAAACTTCAAGGCTTTTGCACAGCAAAGGAAACCATACACAAGATGAAAGACAACTCTCAGAATGGGAGAAAATATTTGCAAGCAAATCAACGGACAAAGGATTAATCTCCAAAATATATAAACAGCTCATGCAGCTCAATATTAAAGAAACAAACAACCCAATCAGAAAATGGGCAGAAGACGTAAATAGACATTTCTCCAAAGAAGACATACAGATGGCCAAGAAGCACATGAAAAGCTGCTCAACGTCATTAGTTAGTAGAGAAATGCAAATCAAAACTACCATGAGGTATCACCTCACACTGGTTGGAATGAGCATCATCAGAAAATCTACACACAACAAATGCTGGAGAGGGTGTTGAGAAAAGGGAACCCTCTTGCACTGTTGGTGGGAATGTAAATTGATACAGCTACTATGGAGAACAGTATGGAGGTTCCTTAAAAAACTAAAAATAGAATTACTATATGATTCAGCAATCGCACTACTGGGCATATACCCAGAGACAACCGTAATTCAAAAAGACACATGCACCCCAGTGTTCATTGTAGCACTGTTTACAATAGCCAGGTCATGGAAGCAACCTATATGCCCATCGACAGACGAATGGATAAGGAAGATGTGGCACATATATACAATGCAATGTTACTCAGTCATAAAAGGGAACGAATTTGGATCATTTGTAGAGATGTGGATGGACCTAGAGACTGTCATACAGAGTGAAGTAAGTCAGAAAGAGAAAAACAAATATCATATATTAACGTATATATGTGGAATCTAGAAAAATGGTTCAGATGAAACAGTTTGCAAGGCAGAAGTAGAGACACAGATGTAGAGAACCAATGTATGGGCACCAAGGGGGGAAGTGGAGGGGGTGGTGGTGGTGGGATGAATTGAGAGATTGGGATTGACCTATATACACTAATATGTATAATACAGATAATGAGAACCTGCTGTATAAAAATAAATAAATAAAATTCAGAGAATAAAAAAAAAAAAGGCCAAATCTACTGTCAGAAAATCTCAGTGGAAAAGTTGGAATTTGAGAAACCCTCATCCAAAGAAAGGCAAATAGATGTGATGTAAGGAAAACTCTCCAAGCCCCAGAGAGTGAAAAATAAATTTAAAGATGAAGAGAGAGAGAAAAATGGAACAGAATGCATGGTTATAAAACACTCATTTTATTTCAGTTTCAAAACTTTCCTGGGATGTGCTCCCAGATCCTCACTCTGCTACCAGGAGCTAGGGCTCTAGTTATTAAGGCTCCGTTGTTGCCAAAATTTCCTTCTTTTACACTTTTTTTTTTGCTTCATTTTTCAGTAATGACCTTGCATAACCCTATATCTTTATCTGTTCAGCTCAAATCGGTTCAACAGTTATTTATTGAGCACCTTCTGTGTGCCAGGCTATGCTGGGGCTACAAAAATAAATAAGACAGTCTTTTTGCTTGTGTCTATTTTAGCCAGGGGGTAGGGAGAGGGAATATTAGACACAATGACAGGTAATTTCAATATGATACCAAGACAGAGTAAGCACAGGGAGACACCTGACCGAGCCTGGGGTCTCCAGTGAATAGTTCCACAGGGCCGACCAGGACTACAGTGTTGAGTGCCCATGAGACTTTTAAGCTAAAAATGTTCTCATTTCTTCTAAAATTAGAAGGAAAAAAAGAACATGATCAGGCTGGATTTTATTTGTCTTTATACCAACACAGTTGCAAAGTACTTTTGAATACATTTTATGCAGGAGAGGCCCACAGGGCAAAAGTGCCCAGGGTACTGTATTGGTTTCCTAGGGCTTCTGGAGCAAAGGACCACAGACTGGGTGACTTAAACAGTAGAAATGTATTGTCTCACAGTTCTGGAGGCCAGAAGTTCAAGATCAAGGTGTTGGCAGGGTTGGTTCCTCCTAAGGGCTGTTCCAGTCCTCTCTGCCAGGCTCTGCTGCTCTTTTTTAATAAGGACACCAGTCATACTGGAATAGAGGCCCACCATATGTCAATATGACCACATTTTAACTGAACTAACTACATCTGCAACGACCCTACTTTCAAATAAGTTCACATTCTGAGGCCTTGGGGGTTGGGATTTCCATATATGAATTTGGTGTCTGTTGGGGGGGACATAGTTCAACCCATAATAGTGTGCTTGAGGTGGACAAAGGAGTCACATGGCTTACTGTGGTTACAGGTCCCCTCTCCTCCATCCCAAAGAAATAAAACAAATACGTTCATAAGTTCTTCCGGTAGGTCACGAGACCACTGTGGAAAATTAAGTTGCAGACTTGACTGGAACATTTTATTTACTGACCTAACTTGTAATTGAAGAGGGCCAGATTTAACAATCTTAAAAACAAATCTTTACCCTCGAAAGAGCTGACCATGAAATCTTTAGAAAGTTAAGCCTTCTGGTTGAACTCAACTCAAGTTTTCTGTAGAAAACTCCCCTGCATGTGCCATCCCCAGTGGGCCTGGCCTCAGTGGGTCCCAGGTTGTCCAGGGCAGAACTCTCCAGGTTTCACTGCTGGGAGATGTTTTTTTCCCCATTTCTTAGGGACAGGCGGTGAGCCAGAGAACTGATGCCAGGAAGTGGTGATGAGGATTTTGAGCAAATGTTACTCCTCTGGTTCCCACCCTCATGTCCTCAGGGTCGGGGTCTAAAAGGGGCCAGAGCATATTTCTCACAGGTTCTGCGTGCTATTTTGGGGAAAGGGCCAGGCAGTCACCCAGGCACGAATCTGGCACAATCCCCCCAGAGCCTGTTTTGAATCTGCGTTTCTAATTCTGCCTTTTGCCCAGCGAGTCCAGGCGACGTTTTCTCCCTCTGCCCTCGCTGTGCAGGCCTGCTTAGCCGGTGGTGGTTTGAGACAAGCGAAACCTACTTCTCACTCCTGCCCCGCCAACTCTGCAAATGCTTCTGGGTGTCTGGTCCTCATTAGGGCTGGCTGAGTTGACAGTTTATAGCTTCACCCTGCAGTGCCACCTCACCTGTGGTTGACCAGATGCCCCCATCTTCACTTTTGAAGAAAAGGCCACAGGGCACTGCTCAGGCAGTTGCCAGAGCTTGTCCTCTGGGCTCACAGGCCATACAGCTCAGCTGCAGCTGTCACCACCTTCCCGTCCGGGAGCCCAGCTCACCACAGCCTCTCCTTGCCCGGGGTTTTGCCAAATTCCCTGGACGGCAGCCATCCTGGGTTTTCTCCTGGAGCCCATGGACTGTCTGGGTTCTCTCACAGGTTGTAAGAGAAACAAACTGAAAATGTGCTAAGTCCTTCATCACATCCTTCTTTTTCCAGCCTCTCATTTGAAGCTCTGTGTGTATTCCCAGACTTGCACTTCTTAGTATTTTTCATAAAAATAACTCTGTTTGGCAGCTCCCAGTAAACATCTTAGCTTTAAAGCCTTTACAATTAGACCTCTTATTGCAACTGGAATGGAGCAGCTGTAATTAAGAAAAATACACCGAATAAAGGTTTGAAAGTGTGTCCTTTGTTTCTGGAGCATCTGAGCTGTTTTGCTGTTAACAGGAGGAAATATTTAGAAAAATCCAGGGCATTTCCAAACATCTGACTGCTCAGCTGGGTAAAAATATAATCTAAGTATTTCCTTTCAAATTTGCATCACTTTATGATTAGTCAGGGCTTTTGAAGTATGAATTTCCTTTTCTGAAATGTTTTCTATTACAGCTGTGTCTTTTTATATTTGGTGACCCAATTATACAACTCTTCAGCATGGAAAAATTCATGTTATTAGTTTAAATTCATGTTATTGAGTTGTGCCTCAATAACAGGTTTTGTAAGGTTATGTTTTATAAACTTTTATAAAGTTTATTTTTGTTGTTTTGTTCTAGGGTGTAAGAAAAGGAGGCTCTGGGGGTGGCGTTTAAGGAGTTTTTTGAGGTAGGACAGAGGTAGAAACCAGAAAGCTGGTGAAGATCCCTTTTGAACGTACCCTTTTTATACATACATTATTGTAAGGGAGAAAGTTGGCATTGGATTGAAACATTCCTGATTATTTGAACCAGAGCATGTCTGGCTGTGGGACTTCTTCATCTTGGATGATTTAGAGCTCTTCTCATTTTCCTTTACCCGAAGGTACAACCATGAGTCTACAATCATCTGTTTGCTCCTAGTATCTTTTAACAGTGAACTCTTAAAAAGATTGTTGAGTTTATTTCATTACTTAGACACGTTCCAAGAGTTCTGGAAAAACATGGCCTCAGAGAGAATATAATCTGGAGATTAACATTCTTTAGAATTTGCCTCTCAGGAGATACTTTAGCACACCGATTCTTTAAAAATGTGTTATTTATAGCTCCAATATTTTCTTTATAATTTGTTCCAACTAGTTCATCATCATTGAAACAGGATTATACTCCCCTTCGTAAAGCCAAGCTGTTTGCTTCCAAGTGAGAATTTAAAGAAAATTCAGTGTTTGATTTGTTTCCCCCTTATCTTTTCTGGGAGTAGATATATTGTGTGAGTGGTCCACACACCTGCCAAAGTCAACTTTTAAAATAGACATAACGTAAGCCCGGCACACAACTCAGCCTTGTTCTCTGGGTGGAGCTCTGTCTCTGAGGGTTCGGTTCTATAGGATTGGTTTGCCAGCCATGAATCCTGCAGAGAAAATGCAAGAAAGAAACATGATTGCCTTTCGTTTGGAGCCACCTCATCCATCAGTGGCATTATGTGGTGCAACTTGATAAAGCATCAGGACCTTTCCCCACTGCAAATGCCGTTCAAAAATGGCACTTGTCTGGTATGTGGTGGGGACACTCTGTGTGATGTCTAGGGCTACGGTGGTGTTGCTGGTCTCTTATGGCCCCTTGAGACTGATCTGCTTCTCTTGAAACAAGCCAGGGGCTCACTTAACACAGGGTCCTCCCTGTGATTCTTCCAAGGGTTCTTGCCATCATTGTCAGGGATTTTAAGGCACTGGGAAGTGAAAAGTCAGCTGCGACCAATACACACCCTCGAGATGGTGCTGTTGGGGACCTCTAGGCTGTGGATTGATAACCAGAAGCCAAAACAAATAATCTATACTGCAGAGGATCAGCATCTGAAATTTGGAGACTGACTCACTGCCTGTATTTTAAGAAATGAAAAGAAAAATTAAAAAAAATTCTCAACCTTCAAATGAAGAGTGGTTGAATGATCCACAATATGTATCTGCAGGCAATTTTTTAAAAAAGAAGGAAATATTTCAGCCTTCACTGGTCCTCGAATAACTAACAGAACTCAGCAGTGTTAGAGCTTGTAATGGGTAGAATTGTGTCCCCCCCTCCAAGAAACGTTTAAGCCTTATGCTGTGAATGGAGCCTTATCTGGAAATAGTCTTTGCAGATGTCAAGTTAAGGATGGTAGGATGAGACCATCCTGAATTTAGGGTGAGCCTTAAATTCAGTGGCTGTTGTCCTTATAAGAGAAAGGAGTAGGAGATTTGAGACACAGAGACACACAGAGGGATGAAGGCCATATGAAGTTGGAGGCAGAGATTAAAGTGATGCAGCTACAAGCGAAGGAACACCCAGGGGTGCTGGCAACCACCAGCATTTAGGAGAGAGGCATGGAAAAGATTCTTCCTCAGAGCCTCCAAGAAAGAGCCACATCTGCTGACATTTTGATTTTCAACTTCTGGCCTCTGGAATCGGGAGAGAATAGATTTCTGTTTTAAATTACCTAGTTTGGGGCAATTTGTGGCAGCTGCAGCCTTAGGAAACAAATACAGAACCATATGGGGTCTTGAGGCATCTGATCCAGAGAGCCTCATTTTATTTTGGGGAGACCCAGCGACTTGCCCCAGTTTGCATGGTAGATGTGCAGCTGAGCTTAGACGAGAATACTTGAGCACAGACCCTAAGTTGAGGGTTCCCCCATACCCACTCATGACCTTTTATAGCACACCCAGTATGTGCAGAGCACACGGTCGGGTTCCAGAGAGAGTCCAAAGGTAAGTCACATCAGCTTTGCTATTCGGGAGCTTCAAAGAAGTCACATCTTCAAAAGTCTATGATATGGGGTGCTCTGTGGTGTTGTTAGAAGTTATAAATCTAAAAATGCTGGACGACTATGTGTGATTGGTCAGAAAAGGCTCATTTTGGAATGGGACATTGTGGTTGGGCTTTAAAAGATGAGATTTCAGCATGGAGAGGTGGAGGAGAGAAGAGGGGCCAGGAGAAGAGATGGTGGTAGGATGGTGTATGCTCACTTTCAACTTTGTGAGTGCTCTCAAGATGGTGGAAGATGAGCCAATTGCTGTAGAGCTATGAGGGCAGCACCCAGGCACAGAGCTGCTGTGAGGTCATCCTGCTCAGCCATGGAGAGGACATTGCCACCCTAGTGAGCCTGGGGGTCAGAGCATTGAGCCAAAGAGGATCATTCTTGAGCTTTAAGGTTTAATGTTTCTCCACTAGGTTCTGGACTTTCCTGGGACCTGACACTCCTTCCTTCTTGCTTATTTCTTCTCTTGGAATGGGAATGTCTACCCCATGCCTTTCCCACTGTTGTATTTTGGAAGCACACAACTTGTCTGGTTTCACAGGTTCGCAGCTGAAGGAGAATTTGCCTCAGTGAGTTCTACCTCGAGTCTCACCCATATCTGATTTAGATGGTGTTTAGATGAGACTTTAGACTTTTGAGTTGATGCTGGAAGGAGTTAAGACTTTGGGGACTGTTGGGATGGAATGTATGTATTTTGCATGTGAGAAGAACATGAGTTTTGGGGGTCCAGGGGTAGAACGCAACAGATTAAATGTTTTTGCCTCCCCCACCCTCCAATTCATATGTTGAAATCCTAACTCCCAATATGATGGTATTAGGAGGTGGAGCCTTTGGGAGGTATTTAGGGTTAGATAAGGTCATGAAGGTGGAGCCCTCATGAATGGGATTAGTGTCCTTGTTGAAAGGATGCCAGAGACGCCCCCCCCACCCTTCCCACTGTGTGAGGACACAGCTAGAAGACAGTTGTCTGTGAACCAAGAAGTGGGCCCTCCCCAGACACCAAATCTGCCAGAGCCTTGATCTTGGACTTCTCACCTTTCAGAGCTGTGAGGAATAAAGTTCTGTATTTGTTTATAAGCCACCATGTCTGTGGTATTCTGTGATAGCAGCCTGAACGGGCTAAGACAGCTGCTAAAGGAACATAGAACTAAATGGGAAGAAGAGTAAACTCTGCTGACTGCCTTTGCTTCCTACTTCTTTCCAAATGGAATCTGGGTTCTGATCAGATGTCTGCTCTCTCTTCAGCACAGCTTCTGGGGAAGCTGGCCAGGTGTGAGAGGTGGTCCAACAGGCAATACCAGTAGTGACACTCCCCTCACCTGTGATTGGCTGAGTGATGGACATGTGGACTAATTCTGGCCAATGAAATGTAAGGGAGGTTCTCGTGGGGGGGGCAGGGAAGGAGGGGATGTTTCTGCAACAGTCCCTTCTCGCCTGAGAGAAAGCACGGGAAGAAAAACACCCTTTTCCTCTGGACTTTGGAGTGTCTGGATGTGGTGTCTAGAACTGTCTAGAACATCTTGTTACTGGCCTAAAGATGAAGCCAACGCTAGGGATGGCAAAGAAACAAGAAGGAAGAAACAGTGTGGTTGATGACAGCATGGCACCAATGAACCCATACCCTACCTTCATGTTTCCTGTTAAATGCTGTTAATACATTTCCTTACTGTTTCTGCCAGTGGGAATCAGTGTTCCTGCCATGTGTTGCTGAAAGCATGGCAGGCCTTCCTAGAGGAAGTGACATCTGAAAGATGCTTAGGAGTTAGATGGGAGAAAAGGGCAGAGAGAACAGCTTTCATGCAGGATTTAAGGGGAGAGACTATCACCCCTGTATTTGAGACACTGAAAAATGTAGCCTGTCTGGCACAGAGAATGGGAGTGGTGGTGAATTCTCACTGGAGAATGTGGTGGTAGAGATGAGAAAGAAGGAGGAGGAATAGAGAGGAATAGAGAAACAGGAGCCAGAGTAGAAACAGTACAGAAGTTTACAAGAATTCATGTGGGAGAGCCCAAGGGAGGTATTATTTAGGAGAATACTAAATTGTTTCTGTTGAGACAAGAGGAGATTCCTGCATCAGGCGGTGGCAATGGTAATGAAAACCATGGGCAGATGGAAAAGACACCAGGGAGGTAGAATCTGTGGTATTTGGCAGTAGATGAGCTCTGGGGGTGGCGGGGCGGCTGGGGGGTGGGTGGGAGATGGAGACAGCAGAGCCCATGCCAAGAATCTCATGTGAGTGACTCAGAAGATGCACTTATCATGAAAGGCCATTTGGGAAGGAGACTGGGTTGCAGAGGGCTGAGGTGGAGCGGAGGACGATTGCAGCCATCAGTTTTGGGTTTTCTGAGTGCAAAGTGCTTAGATGCACACCAGACACAGAGGTGGGAGGAGCATCTTGGCGGATGGCGATGGGCGAAGCGCAGCCGCTGTCAGCGGGGATCCTACCCTGGACAAGGTCCAGGGTTGGGAGGGTGGCCCTTGAGCTCAGAGCTCTTTGGAATAGCCACAGGACTGAGTGGGGCCTCTGTTGCCTCTCAGCTCCCTGACGGGGGCTGGTGACAGATGAGTCTGGGGTTCTGACTCTGGCGCTCTCTATAGCGTCTGGTCACTCTCAGTCCTGCTTCTGCCCTTGTCTAGCATCTGGGTGGCACACTGGGACCCTCCTTTGTTCTCGCAGGAGCAGTTTATACCAGGGACCAGGCTTAGCTTGTGAATTCCAAAGTACCCGAATCTTGTGCATCGAAAGACTTGGTTTTCAGGACTATTGTTCCTGCTCTGTTAAGATGTAGAGTTCTCTGCAAGTTGCATTCTTTTTGTCTCTACATTCTGCAGGACTGGTCTTCTCTGGTTGCCCAGTTTTTGTTTTTTCTTAGATTATTTTTTATGTTTTTTTTTTTAAAAATTATTTATTTAATTTTATTTTTGGCTGCGTTGGGTCTTCGTTGCTGCACGCAGGCTTTTCTCTAGTTGTGGTGAGCAGGGGCTACTCTTTATTGCGGTGTGTGGACTTCTCCTTGTGTGGCTTCTCTTGTTGCAGAACACGAGCTCTAGGCACGCGGGCTCAGTAGTTGTGGCCCGCGGGCTTCAGTAGTTGTGGCTTGCGGCTCTAGAGCGCAGGCTCAGTAGTTGCAGTGCATGGGCTTAGTTGTTCCATGTGGTTGCCCAGTTTTAATAGACAGAAAGCCAGAGTTAATATATCAAACTGTTACCTCAGCACAGGTAGTAGCCACAGAAAGAAGGAAAGAGTAGAAATGTGTCCTGCTAGGGTGAGACATAAGGAACAAACTGAGTTAATCAGAGCCTGCAATGCAGAGATCCACTCAGCCCACATGAAACCCACAGTGATGGAGACAGAACTCCTCCTGGCCCCTCATCTGACTATCCAAGCCTTCAGGTTCGGCTTGAAGGCAGGAAAAGGGTAGCACCCTAAGCTTCTTGGCTTCTTTTCTTGCCTCAGGGCATACAGGATGGACAAGTTGGGGGTGCAGGTGGTTTGGGGCCAACATCCCAAATGGAGTGCTGACTCCTGCTCCCTGGTTCTGGGACCATGCAGAGGAAACCCTCTGGCACCAAGCAGGCAAATACACACCCAAACAAAACAACACGAACAACCCCACACCGAAAACTTTCCACTTGTAAACATGTTTTTGTCACTGCCAAAGGTTTAGGATTGCAACATGCAGGCATCTTTGGCCCCAAACCCGAGGACTCTGAAGTCTTCCCAAAGCACCTAAAATAAAAAATTCCTTTTGGCAAAAACAGTATGTTTGTAAACCGAAAGTCTTTATTTTTGAGAAACTCAATTCCTCCTTAGATGTAGAATATTCAGAATAAAGCCCCTGTGGCTATTTTCCATCTGCTTTTCCTGCTCCAGATTGTCACTGGCAGGTAGAAAATATCTCTAGGTTGTGTGTGTTTGTGTGTGTGTGGTTTTCATTAACTGGGGGTGTGTTTGGAATTTGTGCTTGTTGGCCAGTCGCTGATTGCCTTCTGATGCTTCTTGAGAGAAAGCTTTGCCGATGAGGTGCTGGATTCCTCCAGGCTCCGGGTTTCTTGTGCCCTAGAAGCATGAAGCTGGGAACTCCCCAGAGACAAGAACCTCCTTGATTCTTGTCAGGAATTCTACCCCACCCATCTAAACATAGAACCTGTTACAAAGCGCGCAGATCTGCAGTGGGAGCAGCTTGTTTTCTTGCTTCTTTTTAGAACAACTTCACTGCTAAGAATGAGCTCTCTTTTCCCTTCCCAGGAGCCCAGGTGGCATCTTTTTTCTCGCCCTTCTCACTATTAAATCCTGTTCACACAGAAGGCTCTGATAACCTTCTCACTTTAAAGGGTGGCCTGAGGTCTCTAACTAAATCTTATAAACAACTCTCACCAAATATTCAAAATTTAAAATACCCTGGTCTAAAATCCTAAGACAAAAGATAAAACTTTTTATTTGTGGTATTTCTGGTATTGGCCACAGAAGGTAAAATTAACCATTTCAAAAATTCAGTGGCATTTAGTGCATTCACTATGTTGTGTAATGAGCCCTTCTATCGAGTTCCAGAACATTTTCATCACTCCAAAGTAAAATCCTTTACCCATTAAGCAGTTTTCCCCCCTTCCTCCCCACTCCCCATCTCCTGGAAACCACCAATTTGCTTGCTATCTCTGTGGAGTCCCCTATGCAGCATATGTCATAGCAATGGAAGCATACAATATATGCCCTTTGTGTCTGGCTTTTTTCAATTAACATCATATTTTCAAGGTTCACATTAGGAGAACATTTGTCCCTGAAGTGAATCCTGCTAAAGAGCTTTTTAAAGTTGAGTATGAGCATTAAAGAAGCTGTGGGATGAACCCTGATGCTTGCAGAATGCTGGAAAGAAAGCTTGTCAGAGGCTGGGTAGGCCAGACTCCGCCCACAGAGCTACTCCTCTGTCTTCCAACTGTTTTACACTGGTTCTGGACCTGGATGATGACTCCTGGGGCCCTGACATCATCTCCTGCTCATGGCCCTTCTTCCTGCTTCCCACATAGCGAACTGATTCCTATTGTGTAAGTTCAGTACCTTGCCGCCTTGCCTCTGCCTATCTGGGTTTAAGAGATCTTGGGAGAAAATCAATCCCATGGACATTAGGGAGAAGACAAGTCATGGGTTTCTAAACTTCCGTCACCTTTCATCCTGTTGGGTAGCCATGAAGTCTCATGCAGTAGAGGTGGGAGCACACGGTATCGTAATACCTGGACAGGAAAAGGATGCTGAACGAAGATAAGTCCTGGAAAAAGTGATTGGTCATGAAAAGTTTTTAGTGTGTGCATATAGTAAGTTCATTATAAGGATATAAAGTTAATAATGATTTGCCATATGGCTTTTTTCTTTTTATGTTTTATTACTATTGCATTTTCATTAAAAACAAAACAAAACCTGAGCTGACATCATTTCTGTGGCTATTGTTGACTTCACCCATTTTGATTAATTTTTCTCATCTTTATATCCTTACTATTTTTTAAAAACTTTTTCTGGAAGTTAAAGAATTCATCCTTCTGGAGCTGGAATTCATTCATTCTGGAACTGGAAACTTTCATCTACTAAATTTCAATGACAAGTTTTCTGTTCTCGGCTGATCTTGCTAACGCAGAGCAATTACTCATCAAGCAGACTTATCTAGCCACTAGATGGTGCGCACATGCTATTGTAAAGGGAGATTGACATCAAACTATTTGGAAAGGCAATATGTCTTCATTTAAGGTAAATACAAAATTAGCCCTACAAACTGTACGTGCTTGTGGATTACAGAATTTTCTTCCCCTTTCTCTTTCCTGGACTGCCTTTTCCACTAAGCATCATGATTAAGTATAAGGACTCTAGACTCAGACTAAGTTCAAATACTACCTCCATCCTTCACTTGCTATATGACCTTGAGTAAGTCATGTCATATAAGTGTTCTCACCTACCAAATGGGGTTATCATACCTCAGAGGGCAGTCGTGAGAATTAAAAAATTGACATATATTAAAGCATATAGTCTTACAAGTACTTGCTTTTTTAAAAAAATTGATTTCTTTTTCTTTTTTCCTCCTGCTTTATGAGATATAATTGACACATAACACTGTGTAAGTTTAAGGTGTACAGTGTGATGATTTGATACACATATATGTTGTGAAATGATTATCACAATAGGGTTAGTTGTGTGTTTGCATTAATTGTCAATATTTTTGTTCTTCATTGTGGCATTGCCAATTACTTAGACAAATGTTTCCCAAATACCAGTTCAAGGACTAGCAGTATTGGAATCACTGAAGGATCTTACATAAAATATAGATTTATTAGCACCATATCTGGGGCATTTATTTCAGTAATTTTGAGGTGGGCTTAGGCGTCTATATTCTTTAAAAACTTTACAGGTGGTTCTGATGCTCAACTAGATTTGGGGACCAGTGAGATAAACTACCCAGGGATGTTGCTGTCTACCTAAGTTCAGTCACTGTGTAAGAAGCTAATGGTATCTGTACACTGGCAATTTCCAATTCCCCTTTAACAAGAGTGTGTGCCATCTAAAGCTCTGACCATTGGGATGATTCCCTCTAACCACTGTCTGTCAAAGCTACCACTTGAATGAAGCTGTTTCTGTAGCCATTGGCTATGTTTGGCTTGTGCCTTCATATTCAGCTGACTCATGGATAAATCAAGCGTGGGCTTTTTCCTCCTCCAACAGTTGGTCATAATGGACTTTCCATGTGGCCATAGGTATGAGCTAAGGAGAGGCACTGATGGAAAAATGGCGAGTAACATGGGGGTCTGGGATACCTGCTAGTATGACTTGCTTATGCCCTGGATGTACCACTTGCATCTCACAATGGATTGCTGCTGGGCATGCCCAACCATGTGGGTTTATGGGTGTGATGGAACCCAGCTCAGCATGGATGATTGGTTACCTGGTGTCCCATGGTCAGGTACTCCCATCTCTTCCAGGGCCCAATGGCATGCTGGGAGCTGTTTATTCTAAAGTTATGTAGTTATTTATGTAGCCTTGCCCCAGAACTCCAAGTATCTGGGTTGTGATTTTTTCCAGTGCGGACTGCCAAAAACTCCATACAAGTGTCCTTTGCCATCACCAATATTTCTAACGCCATAGGGTCTGCTGGGCCACAAGGCTCAAGCCATAGGGCCACTTGCCTTGTAGCTGGGACCTTTTGCAGAGCCCTTCCCTCTCTTGGCTGTCATTTTGTCCCTTGTTATATGGATGTGAGCAATATTCCCAGCTGTGGAGCTAGTGTCTCCAAAAAGCCCACTGGATCTTGAGCTGCAGCATTTTTGTTTTTGTTTTTGGAGGGGTGGGATACAATAATTTGTTCTTTACTTTGGCTGAGATATCCTGACATGCCCCAGACCCCAGACCTTTAAAAAGTTTATTGATGTGGCCCCTGATGGTTATTTCCCACTTTCCTTATAGCATGAGTCTGACTTACAAAGGCCCTGAGCATTCTTGACACTTCTCACTCACCAGCCCTGGTTTACATGACGTCATCACCAGCGTGGTGTTCTGTGGATGACCAGCTGGTCCAGGTCTCCTCAAGCTATGTTATGGCAGAGAGGAGAGAGTTAACATAGCCCTGTGTCACCACTGTAAGTGAATATGGTTGTCTGTTCTGAGCAAATTCGAACTGTCTCTGATCCTCCTTTTTGATAAGGATGAAAAGGACAGAGTCCCCAGATCAAAGGCTGCATGCCATGTACCTGAGCCTGTGTTTATGTAAAGATACACTATCTGGCAAGGGAGCTTCAGTGCCAGCTGTGGGCTGCTGCTTGTTTAAGTCTGGGGGAGTCGGTCATCCTCCAGGACCCGTATGGTTTCTGCAGGGACCAGACTGATTAATTAAATGGCGATATGATAGGGACCACACTCTGCATTCTGTAGGTCTTTAAGGGTAGTTCTAAGCTTTAAAATCCAAACCTTCCCCTCTCCCCACCCCAGGACATGATATTGTTTTCTATTTACTAACTTGGCTTGGGTAGGAGGCAGTTTGAGAAGCTTCCTCTTAACCTTCCTTGCTATGATAGCTCTTGTCTGTTTAGACGTTTGCAACTATCAAGTATGTCTGTTCCCATTACACATTTGGGGACTGGGGTAGTGACTCTGGGATGGGTTCTCTCACCCAACATCCTGATTGTCCAGCATTGATTCTTCTGTTGGGAGAGAGTGAGCAGTATCCTGGGTGGCTGCTCTGTCTGGCCTCTAGGGGTGCTGTTCTCTAACAATCATCTCTTATCAATGCCTGGATGATCCCCAGAGGGTCACTCCCTCCTTGGCACCCAGTAGGATAATTGTCTATCTGGCATCTGATAGCTGAGCATAGCTGCCCGGTCTCTAATATTTTGGATCCTATCATCCCCAGGGTTACCAGTGAACCTACTTCTGTAATGGTGTCTCCTAACATCAGTCTTGCCCTACAGAGAATGGTACCCACTGAGATTTTCAGTGATGATACCAGTGTCCTTACCAGCACACTCCTTGTTGCTTTAGTTAATGGAATACCCTCTGGGCCTTTCCATGGAACAGCATCTGCTGGGTTTTCTGGACTTACATGATGTGTCGCTCTAGCTGCTTACTTCTTCCTTCACTGGAAGGAAGAAGCTGCTAGATTCTTCCTTCACTCTTCATTATGGCACTTCTGGCATTTCTACCTCATTTGTATGACCATCACTTGCTCCAAGCTGCCAAGAGTCACCTCAGCAGCATGCTAATACCGCCTCTTGAAATTCTTGTCAGGGTGTTGTTATGAGCTGAGCTGTGTTCCCCCATAAATTCATATGTCTTAACCCCCAGTACCCCTCAATGTGATTGTGTTTGCAGAGAGGGCTTTAAAGAGATAACTAAGTTTAAATGAGGTCATTATGGTGGGCCCTAATCCAATATGATGGGGGTCCTTAAAAAAAGAGAAGATTAAGACACAGAGACACACAGAGGGAAGACCATGTGAGGACACAGGGAGAAGATGGTCATCCACAAGCCAAGGAGAGAGGCTGCTGACACCTTGAGGTCAGTCTTCTGGCCTCTTAGGGCTGTGAGAATATACGTTTCTGTTTAAGTCACCCAGTCTGTGGTACATTGTTAGGGCAGCAGAAGCAAACTAATACAGGTGTTGCATCTCGTATGACAGGAGAATGTTCCCCTCTTGATAAAATGATATGGAGGCCTGAGGGTCCAGCACCATCATCCTTACCTGGTCGTGCCAGTACATGTTGCCTGGGCCCTGTAGCTCCTTCAGGGTCTATCTTTCTTCTTCCTTGAAGAGCCCAGCATTTCCCTGGCTCAGTGCTGATGCCTCCTTCTGGCGGATGGAGCCGAACATTGAAACTGCCACAGATTGGGAGCAGCCCTTGGATCAATTGTATTGTCATTAAAAGGTTTCTTCTTCTTATCTCCAGAATGTAAGTCTTTTCCATGAAGGGGGTGCTATCCTAGAAGTCTCAGGCCCTGCTCGGCCATTGCTATCTCTCAGACACCAATTCTCAGAGCCTCTACCTGCTGCTGGGCTGTCATCAAGCCAGAAGCGACACTGAGACAATCTAGCTGTCATCGGCACATTGGGAGCTGATGAAGGTGAATCAGGGGAGCTGCAGACACAGACACGACGGGCTCACGCAGTTTTTGAGCTGCACATCCCAGAGCCGACCACAACAAAAGCTCCAAAGAGGAAAGGTCAAACCCATGAAGTGCTATTTGTTTTCACTGAAACTTCATCCCTCCCACTTAACACCCGTCTAACCAGCAACGGAATCAATTACCACGTGTCAGCCCGAAATCTGACACAAGAAAGAAAAGAAGGACACAACCTCCCCTGGGGGGCGGCAGGCGGGCAGAGGGGACTGGAGAGCTAGAAACCTCAGGGCGGGAAGCCATGAATGAGCCACTCTCTCCTGTAATTAAGGGTGGAAGGCGGCCTGACATTCTGATCCCTTCCTTCTCTCCCTCTGCCAGCCTTCCAGCCAGATCAGTTTCACCGGTTGTACTATTGGGTGTTTCTATCTCGAAGGGTGGTCAGCAAGCCTGCGAGGTTATTCGACTTTGGTTACATAAGTTGCTCCATTTAATAATTGAAGACCCAGAGGTTCTAGACGTTTATTCTTTTATCAAGCTCCAGGAGGGAGAATTCTTGGCAGATCATGTTCGGCCGCCATGCCAATTTGAGCTGATTGAGTTGCCACATTTCTCAGGCTTCTGTGAAATGTGGTGTCAGCTCGTCCAAGAGCGTCCGTTTCAGGTGATGTCATTCACTTGCTACCTTTATGCAAGTCTTGAAAAGAGAACTGCTTGGGCTGCTCAGGCAAAACCCACAAAAGTTCCTTGGATGGATCCCATGCACTGTGGATGTCAGTTAACCCGGTGCTGATTTGCCAGCTCTATTAAATAAGATGCTTTTAGTTTCCCAGAGGTAAGTTTTTGTTAATCAAGGAGACCTAAATTCTTAAACTGTGATGAATAGGGTCCCACGGTGAAGAACTCTCTTGTCTTCAGGTAGAGCATTAGATGGACATTTCTTGTAATTGGCCTTGCCTCTCAGATTGCTGTACCATACTGGAATGTTCAAAGTGTGAGCACTGATTACAATGAAACATTGGGTACAAAAAGCAGGAAGCATGGCTCCAGATATCCTGGTGGTCATTAAAAGATATTTCCATTTATCAGCAGGGATTAATGAAAGGCAATTGTTTTTGCTCATCCAGATGATTAAAGCTGTCAGTGGAATGGTACGTAGCATGCTAATGAATGAATCACGAATCATCGTTTGCCGCAGCTGTTAGTTTTCTTTGGTCTTATAATACTGATATCTCCTTATGATACTACTTTAAGATGATTTCTTCTAATCTAAATGGTGCTCAGTTTGGGGGTCTTCCATCTGCAGAGAGAGATACGTGTGCTTTCCTCTTGGCTCTCTCAAAGTGACACCAACTACACGCATGGTTTTATTTACTGCCTACATCCTAATGTCCCTTACATCTTTTTTTTTTTTTTTTGGTTTTTATTTTATTTTTATTTATTTTTTTATTAGTTTCTGCTTTATAACAAAGTGAATCAGTCATACATATACATCTGTTCCCACATCCCTTCCCTCATGCATCTCCCTCCCTCCCACCCTCCCCATCCCACCCCTCCAGGCGGTCACAAAGCACCGAGCTGATCTCCCTGTGCTATGCGGCTGCTTCCCACTAGCTATCTACCTTACGTTTGGTAGTGTATATATGTCCATGCCGCTCTTTCGCTTTGTCACAGCTTACCCTTCCCCCTCCCCATATCCTCAAGTCCATTCTCAAGTAGGTCTGTGTCTTTATTCCTGTTTTACCCCTAGGTTCTTCATGACATTTTTTTTTTTAAATTCCGTATATATGTGTTAGCATACGGTATTTGTTTTTCTCTTTCTGAGTTACTTCACTCTGTATGACAGACTCTAGGTCTATCCACCTCATTACAAATAGCTCAGTTTCATTTCTTTTTATGGCTGAGTAATATTCCATTGTATATATGTGCCACATCTTCTTTATCCATTCATCCGATGATGGACACTTAGGTTGTTTCCAGCTCCGGGCTATTGTGAATAGAGCTGCGATGAACATTTTGGTACATGTCTCTTTTTGAATTATGGTTTTCTCAGGGTATATGCCCAGTAGTGGGATTGCTGGGTCATATGGTAGTTCTATTTTTAGTTTTTTAAGGAACCTCCATACCGTTCTCCATAGTGGCTGTACCAATTCACATTCCCACCAGCAGTGCAAGAGTGTTCCCTTTTCTCCACACCCTCTCCAGCTCCCTTACATCTTTATTATTATACCGGCTCTTTACTTCCCTAGGCTCAGCTCTGCACCTCCATCTCTGAGTGGAAGCTGTCCCCCTGGCTCCCAGACCCCTTGAATGCAGCTCTGGCCAAGTGACATCAATCATCTTTCCCCCGTTTGTTACCTCCTCCACATCTATTCTCCATTTCAAATGTGGGAGCGAAATCCCAGGGGTCACTTAAGCTTGAAAGCTGAGATACTTGCTTGCCTCCCTTGTCTCCTTTATCCCACACATCATCAGATGTTATTGATTTTGCCTCCTAAATATTTCTCACATTCGCCCCTCTCTGCCATTCCTGCTACTTGGTCCTATTTTACACCTCCATTCTTTCTTCCTTCCTATTTTGACAGCCTCTCAGAGTTCTCACCTCTGTGGCTTTGCTCATGTTTTCACCTCTGGCTAGAGTGTGTCTCTTTTTTTCTTCCTCTTTTTAACCAGTGAAACTTAAGACTTTAAGATTCCAATCAGACATCACTTAAAAAAAGGGGGGGGAACATCAATTACTTGTTTTCAAAAATCTACATTTTCTCTTGAGTTCTCTCTCTTCCTTAATTCTATCCCTGTCTCTCCACCTCTCCCAGGTAGAAAGTTTTGGATCATCTTTTGCCCCCGAGATGAGATCAGTTACCAAATGCTGATTTAATACTGACTTTTATCCTTTCTCTTTTCTGTCTCCACCCACCTGATTTTCATGTAAGCTGGTATCCCAGACCTCTAGCAAATCTTTCCACTCTATTCTTTGCAACTTTTGTCCTTCTGCTTACCATCAGATTCATCTTTCTAACCTCCTTCTTCGGTTAAAACCTTCTTGGGACCCATTTTCGGCAGAGAAGTTTTGTAACCCCTTAGCTGGCATTTGGAGACCTTCACAACCTGACCCTAATTTACCATTTTAGTGGCAGGTGATATCCCTGCCCCCTGACTTATAGTGTACATCCCCCTCCCAACTACCCGCTGCCTTAGAGCTGTGTCATCCTTCTCATGAGTTTGGCCTATGACCATGCTGTTCTTTCTGAGACATCATTTCTGGGTGTTGAGATCCTACTTACCTCTTAAAGCCTAATTTACGTGGAAATATCATTAGAAGGATTGCCGATTGCCTTTTCTTTGCAGTCTCAATGAGTGTATAGTTTGCTATTTATCACAGTCTGCCCAACATTAAGGGCACTTAGGTATCTATTTTCTTTTAAGCTTTGGACACCCCAGGGTGTATTTCATCACCATTTGTACTCCTCAGTACTTTCATTTAGCAGTTCCTCAATAAATCCATTGCAAGAAATGGAAAACTACATACTTTAAATATATATTTAAAAAAGAGATCTTTTTTTAAAAAAATTGAGGTATAATTATTATACAACATTATGTTAGTTCAGGTGTGCAACACAATGATTCCGATATTTGTGTACATTTTGAAATGATGACCACAATAAATCTAGTTAACATCCATCACCATCCATAGTTACAGAATATTATTTTCTTGTGATGAAAACTTCTAAGATCTATTAAAAAGAGAGCTCTTTATTTTTGATTGTGTTCATTTTTTAGCCTTCACTTTCACTTCTAAAATCGTTTTTAACACTAAACACACACTGAATATCTTTTGTCTTTCTAAAAACTGAGTCCAAATGCTTGCTTTGAAAACATAAGGTAGCATTCATATAAGTATGAAAGAAAAGCGTTTCTGAATTGTTGATTTAAAAACAATCATCTGATGGATTTCAACTTTATGTTTCCAACTGGAACCCATATAGACAAAGCTTAAATCAGGTGCCATGCTGTTTCTCTGGTTTTGGTCAGGCATGGCTCCCACCCTAAGGAATTTGCTTTGTTTTTCTTTTGCAGGGGCCTCTGATGTTCAGGGAATGGATCAGTGGAAATGAATAGCCTAAACTATATCTTGCTACATAATAAATTAATGTCGGATGAAATGCACACACCGTATATGTATGAATGTGAACATGTGGAAAACAGATGATTTTTAGACGTGACTAACATGCTCATTAGGCATTTTTAGCAAAATTCTCCACTAGGCTCACGGCCCTGAAGTTGAAATACAAGAAGTTGACTGTCTAGTATGCTCTTCAGAATCCTGAAGTTTAACTTGGATCCCTTTGAAGTCTTTTATTATGATGGATGATGAATCATTTCAACATTTTGCTACATTCAAAGGCCCTCAATAAAAGATAAAATCAAGTGCTTTACTAATCAAGGAGACCACAGATGATTGGAAATCAGGCGAAAATGTGACATGAGTGGTAATACTAAACTCAAAAACCTGTCTCAATCACTACAAATTTCAAAAGAGTTTGGAAACATTTAAAAATGTAAAAAAATGCACACGACTGGTTTCAGAAGCCATTTGGGAAATGTTTGGGTGCTATTTGTAATAGAAATAAACATTTGATACTTTTCTAAAGTGAATGTTTTATATAGAGTTTGGCAACACAAAGCAAGGATGGAGGACGGTCTGCTGTCCCTGCCTATTTGTGAGCAGAGGTTCCCGAGATAGGTCTGGGTTTGGTCCCCATGTCTGTGTCAGCCACTGATGGGACAAAACTCATTTTTTTAGGGAGGTGGGTCTTATGTTCAGGCGGGGAGGGTTTCACCCAAGGACTAAGATTTGAGGGTTCTTGGCAAAGACTGCTGAGGTCCCAACTTACCATTCATTCTACCCTCAACTCCCTGAGACAATGTCTATGAGATGACCAAGGCCTAAACCTGCACTGCAGAGGGCTCAAGATGAAAATGCCAGCACCCCCAAGAGGGGCACTAGAATAAGTTCACTGTGGGAAGCTACAGAGAAGAGCTGCCCAGCCCAGGGGCCAGTGAAAGCAGAGAGATCATGAACTGCTCCAGTGAACAAAGCAGACGAGGTATCAAGACTAACCAGGGCAAGGATCCAGATGGTGCCCTGAAAACAACAAATTCCAGAGAGGTTTTGCAAGTGAAGAGCAGCAACATACTGATGTCTTATCATCTAGTTTCCACACAGTTTAAAAAAATTTTTAAATAAATTTATTTATTTATTTTTGGCTGCATTGGGACTTTTTTTTTTTTTGGCAGTGATATTTTATTTTCTGCATCTCACTCTATTTATTTATTTAACATCTTTATTGGAGTATAAATGCTTTACAATGGTGTGTTAGTTTCTGCTTTATAACAAAGTGAATCAGCTATACATATACATATATCCCCATATCGCCTCCCTCTTGCGTTTCCCTCTCACGCTCCCTATCCCACCCCTCTAGGTGGACACAAAGCACCGAGCTGATGTCCCTGTGCTATGTGGCTGCTTCCCACTAGCTGTCTGTTTTAAATTTGCTAGTGTATATATGTCCATGCCACTCTCTCACTTCGACCCCAGCTTACACTTCCCCTTCCCCACATCCTCAAGTCCATTCTCTAAGTCTGCATCTTTATTCCTGTCCTGCCCCTAGGTTCTTCAGAACCATTGTTTTTTTTCTTTTTAGATTCCATATATATGTGTTAGCATACGGTATTTGCTTTTCTCTTTCTGACTTACTTCACTCTGTATGAAAGACTCTAGGTCCATCCACCTCACTACAAATAACTCAATTTCCTTTCCTTTTATGGCTGAGTAATATTCCATTGTATAGATGTGCCACATCTTCTTTATCCATTCATCCGATGATGGACACTTAGGTTGTTTCCATCTCCGGGCTATTGTGAATAGAGCTGCAGTGAACATTTTGGTACATGACTCTTTTTGAATTATGGTTCTCTCAGCGTATATGCCTAGTAGTGGGATTCCTGGGTGGTATGGTAGTTCTATTTTTAGTTTTTTAAAGAACCTCCATACTGTTCTCCATAGTGGCTGTATCAATTTATATTCCCACCAACAGTGCAAGAGGGTTCCCTTTTCTCCACACCCTCTCCAGCATTTATTGTTTGTAGAGTTTTTGATGATGGCCATTCTGACTGGGGTGAGGTGATACCTCATAGTAGTTTGGATTTGCATTTCTCTAATAATTAATGATGTTGAGCAGCTTTTCATGTGCTTCTTGGCCATCTGTATGTCTTCTTTAGAGAAACGTCTGTTTAGGTCTTCTGCCCAATTTTTGATTGGGTTGTTTGTTTTTTTGATATTGAGCTGCATGAGCTGTTTATATATTTTGGAGATTAATCCTTTGTCAGTTGCTTCATTTGCAAATATTTTCTCCCATTCTAAGGGTTGTCTTTTCATCTTGTTTATGGTTTCCTTTGCTGTGCAAAAGCTTTTAAGTTTCATTAGGTCGCATTTGTTTATTTTTATTTCCATTTCTCTAGGAGGCGGGTCAAAAAGGATCTTGCTGTGATTTATGTCATAGAGTGTTCTGCCTGTGTTTTCCTCTAAGAATTTTATAGTGTCTGGCCTTACTTTTAGGTCTTTCATCCACTTTGAGTTTGTTTTGTGTATGGTGTTAGGGAGTGTTCTAATTTCATTCTTTTACATGTAGCTGTCCAGTTTTCCCAGCACCACTTATTGAAGAGGCTGCCTTTTCTCCATTGTATATTCTTGCCTCCTTTATCAGAAATAAGGTGACCATATGTGTGTGAGTTTATCTCTGGTCTTTCTATCCTGTTCCACTGATCTATATTTCTGTTTTTGTGCCAGTACCATACTGTCTTGATTACTGTAGCTTTGTAGTATAGTCTGAAGTCATGGAGCCTGATTCCACAGCTTCGTTTTTCTTACTCAAGAGTTCTTTGGCTATTTGGGGTCTTTTGTGTTTCCGTACAAATTGTGAAATTTTTTTTTCTAGTTCTGTGGAAAATGCCATTGATAGTTTGATAAGGATTACATTGAATCTGTAGATTGCTTTGGGTAGTATAGTCATTTTCACAATGTTGATTCTTCCAATCCAAGAACCTGGTATATCTCTCCATCTGTTTGTATCATCTTTAATTTCTTTCTTCAGTATCTTATAGTTTTCTGCATACAGGTCTTTGGTCCCCTTAGGTAGGTTTATTCCTAGGTATTTTATTCTTTTTGTTGCAATGGTAAATGGGAGTGTTTCCTTAATTTCTCTTTCAGATTTTTCATCATTAGTGTATAGGAATGCAAGAGATTTCTGTGCATTAGTTTTGTATCCTGCTACTTTACCAAATTCATTGATTAGCTCTAGTAGTTTTCTGGTAGCGTCTTTAGGATTCTCGATGTATAGTATCATGTCATCTGCAAACAGTGACAGCTTTACTTCTTCTTTTCTGATTTGGATTCCTTTTATTTCTTTTTCTTATCTGACTGCTGTGGCTAAAACTTCCAAAACTATTTTGAATAACAGTAGTGAGAGCGGGCAACCTTGTCTTCTTCCTGATCTTTTTTTTTTTTTTTTTCTTTTTGCGGTATGCGGGCCTCTCACTGTCGCGGCCTCTCCCGTTGCGGAGCACAGGCTCCGGACGCGCAGGCCCAGCGGCCGTGGCTCACGGGCCCAGCCGCTCCGCGGCATATGGGATCCTCCCAGACCGGGGCACGAACCCGTATCCCCTGCATCGGCAGGCGGACTCCCAACCACTGCGCCACCAGGGAGGCCCTTCTTCCTGATCTTAATGGAAATGGTTTTAGTTTTTCACCACTGAGGACGATGTTGGCCGTGGGTTTGTTGTATACGGCCTTTATTATGTTGAGGTAAGTTCCCTCTATGCCTACTTTCTGGAGGATTTTTATCATAAATGGGTGTTGAATTTTGTCGAAAGCTTTTTCTTCCTCTGCTGAGATGATCATATGGTTTTACTCCTTCAATTTGTTAATATGGTTTATCACTTTAACTGTTTTGCATATATTGAAGAATCCTTGCATTCCTTGGATAAACCCCACTTGATTATGGTGTATGATCCTTTTAATGTGCTCCTGGATTCTGTTTGCTAGTATTTTGTTAAGGATTTTTGCATCTATGTTTAGCAGTGATATTGGCCTATAGTTTTCTTTCTTTGTGACATCTTTGTCTGGTTTCAGTATCAGGGTGATGGTGGCCTCATAGAATGAGTTTGGCAGTGTCCTCCCTCTGCTATATTTTGGAAGAGTTTGAGAAGGATGGGTGTTAGCTCTTCTCTAAATCTTTGATAGAATTCGCCTGTGAAGCCATCTGGTTCTGGGCTTTTGTTTGTTGAAAGATTTTTAATCACAGTTTCAATTTCAATGCTTGTGATTGGTCTGTTTATATTTTCTATTTCTTCCTCGTTCAGTCTCAGAAGGTTGTGCTTTTCTAAGAATCCGTGTGTTTCTTCCAGGTTGTCCATTTTATTGGCATATAGTTGCATGCAGTAATCTCTCATGATCCTTTGTATTTCTACAGTGTCAGTTGTTACTTCTTCTTTTTCATTTCTAATTCTATTGATTTGAGTCTTCTCCCTTTTTTTTCTTGATGAGTCTGGCTAATGGTTTGTCAATTTTGCTTATCTTCTCAAAGAACCAGCTTTTAGTTTTATTGATCTTTTCTACTCTTTCCTTCATTTCTTTTTCATTTCTTTCTGATCTGATCTTTATGATTTATTTCCTTCTGCTAACTTTGTTTTTTTTTTTTTTTTTTTTTTTTTTGCGGTATGCGGGCCTCTCACTCTTGTGGCCTCTCCCATTGCAGAGCACAGGCTTCAGACGCACAGGCTCTGTGGCCATGGCTCACGGGCTCAGCCACTGCACAGCATGTGGGATCTTCCCGGACTGTGGCACGAACCCGTGTCCCCTGCAATGGCAGGTGGACTCTCAACCATTGCACCACCAGGGAAGCCCTGGGGTTTTTTGTTCTTCTTTCTCTAATTGCTTTAGATGTAAGGTCAGGTTGTTTATTTGAGATGTTTCTTGTTTCTTGAGGTGGGATTGTATTGCTATAAACTTCCCTTCTAGAACTGCTTTTGCTGCATCCCATAGGTTTGAGTCATCGTGTTTTCATTTTCATTTGTTTCTAGGTATTTTTTGATTTCTTCTTTGAATTCTTCAGTGATCTCTTGGTTATTCAGTAGTGTATTGTTTAGCCTCCATGTCCTTTTTTTTTTTTTCTTTTGCGGTACACAGGTCTCTCACTGTTGTGGCCTCTCCCGTTGCAGAGCACAGGGTCTGGACACACAGGCTCAGCAGCCATGGCTCATGGGCCCAGCCACTCCGTGGCTTGTGGTATCTTCCTGGCCCGGGGCATGAACCCATGTCCCCTGCATGGGCAGGTGGACTCTCAACCACTGCGCCACAAGGGAAGCTCCTGTCTTTGAATTTTTTACAGATTTTTTCTGTAATTGATATCTAGTCTCATAGCGTTGTGGTCAGAAAAGATACTTGATATGATTTCAGTTTTCTTAAATTTACCAAGGCTTGATTTGTGACCCAAGATATGGTCTCTCCTGGAGAATGTTCCATGAGCACTTGAGAAGAAAGTGTATTCTGTTGTTTTTGGTTGGAATGTCCTATAAATATCAGTTAAGTCCATATTGTTTAATGTATCATTTAAAGGTTGAGTTTCCTTATTTATTTTCATTTTCAATGATCTGTCCAATGGTGAAAGTGGGGTCTTAAAGTCCCCTACTATGATTGTGTTACTGTCGATTTCCCCTTTTATGTCTGTTAGCATTTGCCTTATGTATTGAGGTGCTCCTATGTTGGGTGCATAAATATTTACAATTGTTATATCTTCTTCTTGGATTGATCCATTGACCATTATGTAGTGTCCTTCTTTGTCTCTTGTAAGAGTCTTTATTTTAAAGTCTATTTTGTCTGATATGAGAATTGCTACTCCAGCTTTCTTTTGATTCCAGTTGCATGGAATATCTTTTTCCATCCCCCCACCTTCAGTCTGTATGTGTCCCTAGGTCTGACATGTGTCTCTTGTAGACAGCATATATATGGGTTTTGTTTTTTTATCCATTCAGCCAGTCTATGTCTTTTGGTTGGAGCATTTAATCCATTTACATTTAAGGTAGTTATCAATATATATGTTCCTATTACATTTTCTTAATTGTTTTGGGTTTGTTATTGTAGGTCTTTTCCTTCTCTTCTGTTTCTCACCTAGAGAAGTTCCTTTAGCATTTGCTGTAAAGCTGGTTTGGTGGTGCTGAATTCTAGCTTTTGCTTGTCTGTAAAGGTTTTAATTTTTCCATCGAATCTGAATGAGATCCTTGCTGGGTAGAGTAATCTTGGTTGTTGGTTTTTCCCTTTCATCACTTTAAATATCTCCTGCCACTCCCTTCTGGCTTGCAGAATTTCTGCTGAAAGATCAACTGTTAACCTATGGGGATTCCCTTGTATGTTATTTGTTGTTTTTCCCTTGCTGCTTTTAATATTTTTTCTTTGTATTTTATTTTTCATAGTTTCATTAATATGTGTCTTGGCGTGTTTCTCCTTGGATTTATCCTGTATGGGACTCTCTGTGTTTCCTGGACTTGATTAACTATTTCCTTTCCCATATTAGAGGAGTTTTCAACTATAATCTCTTCAAATATTTTCTCAGTCCCTTTCTTTTTCTCTTCTTCTTCTGAGACCCCTATAATTCAAATGTTGGTGTATTTAATGTTGTCCCAGAGGTCTTTTAGACTGTCCTCAGTTCTTTTCATACTTTTTTGTTTATTCTGCTCTGTGGTAGTTACTTCCACTATTTTATCTTCCAGGTCACTTATCCGTTCTTCTGCTTCAGTTATTCTGCTATTGATTCATTCTAGAAAATTTTTAATTTCATTTTTTTGTGTTGTTCATCATTGTTTGTTTGCTCTTTAGTTCTTCTAGGTCCTTGTTAAACGTTTCTTGTATTTTCTCCATTCTACTTCCAAGATTTTGGATCATCTTTACTTTCATTACTCTGAATCCTTTTTCAGGTAGACTGCCTATTTCCTCTTCATTTGTTTGGTCTGGTCAGTTTTTGCCTTGCTACTTCATCTGCTATGTGTTTCTCTGTCTTCTCATTTTGCTTGATTTACTGTGTTTGGGGTCTCCTTTTTGCAGGCTGCAGGTTCATAGTTCCTTTTGTTTTTGGTGTCTGCCCCCAGTGGCTACGGTTGGTTCAGTGCCCCCAGTGGCTACGGTTGGTTCAGTGGGTTGTGTAGGCTTCCTGGTGTAGGGGACTGGTGCCTGTGTTCTGTTGGATTAAGCTGGATCTTGTCTTTCTGGTGGGCAGGACCATGTCCGGTTGTGTGTTTTGGGGTGTCTGTGACCTTATTATGATTTTAGGCGACCTCTCTGCTAACGGGTGGGGTTGTGTTCCTGTCTTGCTAGTTGTTTGGCATAGGGTGTTCAGCAGTGGAGCTTGCTGGTCGTTGGGTGGAGCTGGGTCTTAGCCTTGAGATGGAGATCTGTGGGAGAGCTTTTGCCATTTGATATTACGTGGAGCTGGTAGGTCTCTGGTGGACCAATGTCCTGAACTCGGCTCTCCCAACTCAGAGGCACAGGCCTGACACCCAGGCAGAGCACCAAGACCCTGTCAGCTGCATGGCTCAGAAGAAAAGGGAGAAAAAAAGAAAGAAAGAAAGAAAGAAAGAAATACAGTAAAATAAAATAAGTTATTAAAATAAAAAATAAAAAAATTATTTAAAATAAAAAAAAATAAAAGTAACAGAAAGAAAGAAATAATAGAGCAACCGAACCAAAAAAACACATCCACCAATGATAACAAGTGCTAAAAACTATAGTTTAAAAAAAAAAAACAACCAAAAAAACCAAAAAGCAAAACGGACAGAGAGAACCCTAGGAGAAATGGTGAAAACAAATCTATACAGACAAAATCACACAAAGAAGCATACATATACACACTCACAAAAAGAAAAAAGGAAAAAAAATCTGTCTGTATATAAAAACAAAGAGGAAGAGAGCAATCAAATCAATAAAGAAATCTACCAATGATAATTAACTCTAGATAGTAAACCAAGATAAACATAAAACCAGAATCAAATTATATGCAGAAAGCAAACTCGAAGTCTACAGTTGCTCCTAAAGTCCACCGCCTCAGTTTGGGATGATTCATTGTCTGTTCATTTGTTCAGGTATTCCACAGAGGCAGGGTACATCAAGTTGATTGTGGAGATTTAATCCGCTGCTCCTGAGGCTGCTGGGAGAGACTTCCATTTCTCTTCTTTGTCCGCACAGCCCCTGGGGTTCAGCTTTGGATTTGGCCCTGCCTCTGCGTGTAGGTCGCCTGAGGGCATCTGTTCCCGCTCAGACAGGACGGGGTTAAAGGAGCAGCTGATTAGGGGGCTCTGGCTCACTCAGGCCGGGGGGAGGGAGGGGTGTGGAACGTGGGGCGAGCCTGCGGCGGCAGAGGCCAGCATGATGTTGAACCAGCCTGAGGCGCACCGTGTGTTCTCCCGGGTAAGTTGTCCCTGGATCACGGGGCCCTGGCAGTGGCAGGCTGCACAGGCTCCCAGGAGGGGAGGTGTGGATAGTGACCTGTGCTTGCACACAGGCTTCTTGGTGGCTGCAGCAGCAGCCTTAGCATTTCATGTCCGTCTCTGGTGTCCACGCTGATAACCGCAGCTTGTGCCCATCTCTGGAGCTCGTTTAGGTGGTGTTCTGTATCCCCTCTCCTCGTGCACCCCGAAACAATGGTCTCTTGCCTCTTAGGCAGGTCCAGAGATTTTTTCTGGACTCCCTCCTGTCTAGCTGTGGCACACTAGCCCCTTTCAGGCTGTGTTCACGCAGCCAACCCCAGTCCTCTCCCTGGGATCTGACCTCCGAAGCTGGAGCCTCCCGGCGGGTGAGCAGACAAGCCTCTTGGGCTAGTTAGTGCTGGTCTGCACCAATCCTCTGTGCGGGAATGTCTCTGCTTTGCCCTCTGCACCGCTGTTGCTGCGCTCTCCTCTGTGGCTCGAAGCTTCCCCCCCACCACCCCCGTCTCTGCCCGTGAAGGTCTCCCTAGTATGTGGAAACTTTTCTTCCTTCCCAGCTCCCTCCTAGAGGTGCAGGTCCCCTCCGTATTCTTTTTTTTTTTTTTTTTTGCGGTACGTGGGCCTCTCACTGTTGTGGCTTCTCCTGTTGCGGAGCACAGGCTCCAGACGCGCAGGCTCAGCAGCCATGGCTCACGGGCCCAGCTGCTCCGCGGCATGTGGGATCTTCCTGGACCGGGGCACAAACCCGTGTCCCCTGCATTGGCAGGTGGACTCTCAACCACTGCACCACCAGGAAAGCCCCACCTCCCTATTCTTTTGTCTCTGTTTTTTTCTTTTTCCTTTTGCCCTCCCCAGGTACTTGGGGAGTTTCTTGCCTTTTGGGAAGTCTGAGATCTTCTGCCAGCATTCAGTAGGTGTTCCGTAGGGGTTGTTCCACATGTAGTTGTATTTCTGATGTATTTGTGGGGACAAAAGTGATCTCCATGTCTTACTCCTCCACCATCTTGAAGGTCTCTCTGCACTGGGTCTTCATTGCTGCGCACAGGCTTTCTTAATTGTAGCGAGCAGGGGCTACTCTTTGTTGTGGTGCGTGGGTTTCTCATTGTGGTGGCTTCTCTCGTTGCAGAGCATGGGCTCTAGGTGCATGGGCTTCCGTAGTTGTGCCACGCGAGCTCAGTAGCTGTGATGCGTGGGCTCTAGAGCTCAGGCTCAGTCATTGTGGCGCATGGGCTTAGTTGCTCTGTGGCATGTGGCATCTTCCCGGACCAGGGCTCGAACCCGTGTCCCCTGCATTGGCAGGTGGCTTCTTAACCACTGTGCCACCAGGGAAGCCCTTCCCCCCATTTTTTAAAACTAGGAATTGAATCCCCACTTGGTGTATCAGATAGGCCAGTTGTTTATGTAGCCCAATCCCGCTGTTGTCTTAGATTTGTTTCATTGTGTTAGTCCCTGAATCAGAAATCTTTACTGATCCTACGTTTCCTTTAAGGGGAAGCTGGTGCTCAAAAACGTCTAAAAGTGGCCCAAACTAACTCTTGCAGGCTTATGTCTTCTATTCCCCAATATTAACCCTTTACCAGAGTCACTAAATACATCTTCAGTCTGCTTGTCTCCGTACCTTTGCTAGGGCCATTTACTCACCCCTGGAATGATTTTCCTTCTTAGCTCTTGTCCTGTGGAAACTTTGCCTAGACTCAAGACCCTCTCACATCTCACCACCTCCAGAAAGGCTTCCCAGGTCACCCGAGATAGGTGAGATCGTTTCGTCGTTCATAACTCTAAGGAGTCCCCTGGCTTTGTCCCCTTCATGACACTCATGCCGTGCTGTCTACTGCTGTCACCCTGAGTGTACCTACTGAGAGTCTGGGCTTCTAGACAATGAGGGACACTTTTTGTTTTTCCTGTTCTGTCCATCAGCACCAGGTACAATGCCCAGTGTGCACAGCAGCTGCTCAGTATGTATTGTTGAGCTAACTGGGTGAATTATGTCTCTAGGTAATTCTTGGTACCTAAAGTGTTTACATATAAACCCATTCATTCATTCATTCATCCATTCATTTTTACACTGACTACTCACTCCCTCCAGCTCTGTGCTTGTCCCTGGAAATATAGCAATTTTAGTAAAGTCATGGTGCCTGTCTTCACAGAGTTTATAACCTCGTGGGGGAAAAGAAACAATCACACAATGAATAATCATAATACTCATGTGGCTTCCGCTTACTGAAGGCTTACTCTCTGCTAGTCACTATATTAAGTACTTCTTCATATTATCTTACTGAGTTCTCCTGACTACCCTTGGAGACAAGCATTATCATCCTCTTCTTACAGATCAGGGAATCGAAGCTTAGCATGTTTGTTAGGTTAACTGCCTAAAGCCACCTGGCTGGCGAGAAGAAGAGTGAGAGCTTGACCTTACCTGTATGACTCCAGAGCCTGTGATTTTTAACCACCACATAATTACTAATCTCACAGTGATGACAAATACCATAAATAGCATGTGTGTTAGTTTCCTATGGATGCTCTAACAAATTATCACAAATTTAGTGGCTTCGAAGAACACAAATTGATTATCTCAAAGTTGTGGAGGTCAGAAATCCAACATGCTCTCACAAGGGTAAAGCCAAGTTGTGGTCACGACTGCATTCCTCCTGGAGTCTCCAGGGGGGAATTCCACATCCTTGCCTTTTCCAGCTTCTAGAAGCTGCCCTCATTCCTTGACTCATGGCTCCCTCCTCCGTCTTCAAAGCCAGCAACATCGGGCTTCCCTCGTGGCGCAGTGGTTGAGAGTCCGCCTGCGATGCAGGGGACACGGGTTCGTGTCCCAGTCTGGGAAGATCCCACATGCTGCGGAGTGGCTGGGTCCGTGAGCCATGGCTGCTGAGCCTTGCGCGTCCGGAGCCTGTGCTCCGCAACGGGAGAGGCCACAACAGTGAGAGGCCCGCGTACCACACACACACACAAAAAGCCAGCAACATCACATCTCTCTGACCCACTTCTGTCTTCATGTCTCTCTCTGACTACAGATGAGAAAGGTTCTCTGCTTTTTAGGACTTATGTGATCACATCTGGCTCACCTGGTTTATCCAGAGCAATCTCCCCATCTCAAGATTCTTAATTACATCTGCATGGTCCTTTTTGCCCTGTAAGGTCACATATTCACAGATTCCAAAGTTTAAGGTGTAGACATCTTTGGGGTGCCGTTTTTCTACTGACCACACCAGGAGAGAGGTCGCAAGGGGAGCAGTCTGGAGGTACAGGCTACCCGGTAGGGACAGGAACCCCAGCCAAGGACTGAGAAGGTGTGAAGCCCCTGCCAAGTCACAGAGCTGGGGCCTTGGAAAGTCTGAGAGTGGCCTGATGTGTAGAGTGGGGGGAAATGGCCCCTGCTGAGGCTGGAGAATGTGGCAGGGGCCAGATCGTGAGGAACATGGCTGGCAGGTAGGGGAGGGATTCCATTATGGTTCTGGGAGAAAAGGGCAGTAAATAAAAAGGTCAAGAAGGGGATACAATTGATTTCATTTTCAGCTCATTCTGCTGCTGTGTGGAGAGCAGATTGGTAGGGAATGAGAGTGGACACAATTAGGAGGGTATTTCAATAGTTCAGGTGGGAGATGTTGGTGGCCTGGACCAAGATGCTGCAGAGCCAGAGGAGAGGTCTGCCTGGGCTCTTCCCCAGAGTGAATGGCAGGGCTGGGTGATTGCTTGGATGTGCTGTTAAGGGGGAGACTTCTAGGTTTCTTAGTGAAATCACTGGAGTTGGGGGGGCATGGTAGTTGGAGGAAGACCAGGCTTGGATGGGAGTGGGATGATCAGAGCCAGGTGTCTCTAGAAAGAGAAAAGGCAGTTAATATAAGAAAAAAATCATCTTGAGGACAAGAGGCCAGAACTGAGTGGGTATAATCAGGGCAATATCTTCTACCAAATCGCTCATTTTGGTTCTTTGGGCACAGTATAAAATCCTTGATTTTTAAAACGATTCATTTTGTTTTTCAGCTAATACATATAGAGGTGTACATTTTAACAGAATTAATATTTTGAAAAAAGGAGATTTCAGGAAACTATGTTTGATATAAGCCAATTATGGGATGAAACAAAAGGCAATCAACTCACCATGAAAGGTTGACTTAACAGAATTGCGCACATGCTCGTGTAACTTAGCAACTTAATTTGTACACCAGTCCTGGGATGAGACTCCACAATCATCTTGTTTAGACCTCACAACATGACTGCATCTACTGACACATGTTAGGTTGGGAAGCTTGGTACTAGAAAAGAATGGAGTGAATTCTCCTGGAGAGCAAGGATGCTTCAGAATTTCCCACTGGTCTCCCGTTCATCCCTGGGGACTGCGGTTGTCTGATGCATGGATGGTTGGATGCCCATACTTCCCTGGAAAGACTTTCCTTGTGTTCTTCCCTTTAGACAGTTTCAGTGGTTCTCAAACTGCAGTGAGCCTAAGAATTACTATATACGGCTGTATGGATAAAGGCATGTTTGATTTGCAATTTAAGACAATTCAAGGGTACTTTACACTTTAATTTTTGCCTTCTGTGCTGATTTTAGAACTTAACTCTCTATAAATTCTTGGAACTTACTGTGATCTGGGGCAATAATTCCAAGTCTGATTTTGGGAGGTATTTCATCACCCTGCCTTTGAACAGAAGAGGGGCTAAAGTTAGAGGCAGCCAGGAGATGCTCTATGTGAAACTGATTAAATAATTAGAAGGTGATAAGCACCTGGCCCTGTTTGTGGTAAAGAGATCCTGGCATGGCAAGAAAGTGGAGAACTTAATATTAATTGTCAGATGCCAATGTGAGAACAGGGTTGGGCCTAGGACATATACAATGAGATTCCTCATGAGGGACCAAGGCTGTCACCTAGTGCTGTACAAGCAAAGCCTTATTGTAGTTTGAGACAAGTGTTGGGAGAACCACACAGCTCATTTGCACCTAATAATGAATGCCACAGTCCAGACTCAGGCCACAGCTTCCTCAGCGGTCCCGTGTATAGTCACACCATGACCTGCCATATTACATGAATTTACTTTGAAATTTTGTGGCTTTTTATCATTTTGTTTATATTTATTTTAAATGTTAATTTATAGTTTCAGAAGTGTTCTAAGCAGAGGGAATCTATTCCCAGTTTTAGATGTGTTCATATTTAAGACACATTATAATTTAAACAACTGGGGATCTAATGCATTTGGTGTTGAATAGGAATCACTCCAGGAGTACATACTCCATCCTCAAACACTTACTGTGCATCTGGGGTATAAAGATGAATAGGTGGTAAAGAAGGGAAATTTTTTCCTATGAAAAGGGTCCATGTCTTGCTCAACTTAATGAAATAGTTCCTCGTGCTATTCCTAAGAATAATGGGAAAGCATGAAGTGTCCTTCACAGCTGCATTTGTGTACACGTCAACTATGTGAAAATGGCATCAAATGTTGAGTAGAAAAGTTCTTACTGATTCTGTAGTTCCAAAGTATTATAAAATATATCAGATCCTGAAACCTCGGCATGTCCTTAGCACACTCTGTATTACATACATTATGAAATCCAGTTAGTAAAACAAACAAACAAACAAACAAGCAAAAAACTCCATGTAGGGTGAATTTGACAGCTATGAAGATAAGTCTTGGTAAACAAAACAAAACAAAGAAAACATTGGGAAAGCTGTTGTCAATGTAAACTTTGACCCTCAAGCCAGGATTCCCTTGTTAAGTATAAAGAAGAGGATAATGTTTGGGGCTTAAACTTTCTGTGGTCCCTCTACAAGCTGCAGGGAGGGATGTCTTCACACTGACCACAGGCTCGTCTTCAGACTCCAGCATCTCTTCCACTCATGCTCAGAGAGTGCTCAAGGAATGAAAGGATTATGTACTTCGAGGTGATTTCTATTCCATGGCAAATGCATCACTTAACGTGTGACTCAGCTCACTGGCAGCTCTAGTAATTGAAGTGCTGCTTTCAGGCACGGGGGCTGCAAAACTTCTGCATTGATTATGAAGTGGATCGCACAAGTGCTTTCCCAGGCTGCTTCTATGTTTCTGATTCATCATGATGGTGTCCATCCCAGCCTGGACCAGATGTATGTGCTGAATCCCATCTGCTGCAGCCTTAGTCCTGCCCAGTCTTTGAGCCTGTTCTAACCAATGTACTGAACAGCCCATTTCCACTGGTGAAAGGGGCTTGGAATGACTTCCTTTTCCTTCTACCCTGAGTCTGGTGAGACCCAGGTGTCCTGCCTACCCCACCTGCAACCTGCAGCCTTATTTTATTTCACCCGCAAAAGCTTGGGTGAGCGGTCCATTGATGAGTCTTCTTCCTCAGCTCCTGGTCTGTGCACTAATTCCCCACTGAGATTCAAGTCCTGCCCTGCCCCTGGCTAGGCATGGATTTTGTCACCCCAAGCCTGCATCCTTCTTTCTCTGTGAGCTTTTGGACCCCCTGGCACTGGCACAGGTTGGATTCCTGGAGGAAGGAGTGCATAGTGAAAAGCTTTGGCTCTCTTTCCATCTAAGTCTTAGTCTAGATCTAGGTCTCAGTACCTGGCAGAGTTCCTTCCCCTCTGCATAACTGAGTTGACTTTTTTAGCTTTATGGGTTTTGCTCAAAGCAAAATAGTCCTAATTGCCCATCACTGAAACAAGAACTGTATGACTTCTAACTAAGAAAAAACTCAATACAACAGGTATATCATTCATGTGGCCTCAGAGGTGAAGTCCAAGCTGTAGGGTTGGCACACCTTTGGGGTATCTCTAAGCAATCTTACAAATGTGGTGATTCTAATTTTGACTTTTGGTGCAACTCTAAAAAAAATTAGAGTCTTTGAACTGGTTAAAAGTTTACAGTACCTCACCATGAAGGTTTTCATTAGTATCTTTCTTGAATTTTTGTTTTTGTTTTTGTTTTTAAGGTATTTTTCAGGAATGGTAGCTACTGAGCCAACCAATTCTCAGTCACTCATTCATTTGTCAGTCCAAGAGGGAGATACAGTTGCTCCTCCTATTAGCACCAAGCAAATGGGGAAGGGTGATGCTGGCCATTGCCTGGACTTCAGGAGAAAGGAGAGTCCAGGGTGGGCTGAGCCATGGAAGTTCATTTGGTTTCTCAAGTTGATGTGGGCAGTAAAAAGAAACTGAGATTAAAATGTTCTAGAAGTCTTAGGGGACAGTGAATTCTTGTTCTTTCTTCCCTCTGGTTATCTCCCCATTGTTCTTTGGAAGAAGATAAAGTTTCTCCTCCATTGAAAAAGATCAAGTTACTAGACGAAAGGCATGGATGGGAATGTCTTTTGGCAGAGATTAATCATTTGAAACCTACTTTGAAACTTGCCACACTACCAGCCCTCAGTCTTGCTCCTTTCTTTACTTTTCCATGCCATCTTTGTGAATTTCTCTGCTCTCAACTCCCCATTCCAGAACCTACCGTCCAGATGTACAGTTGGGTGTTCATCTTTAGATCAAACCCCATCCTTTTCACAAGCAAAGCTATCTTCCTGTGGGCTCCTTGGTGGGATTTTGGGATGCCTCAAGAACTGGGTGAGTGATGATGGTTTGTAATTGAAAGATGGATTTTTTATCAATACCACAGACAATGCTAGCCAAGAAAGTAGGTTCAGTGTTTGGTTGTTGGGGATAGTGGCTTGTAATAGCTTCCTTTCCAATTTTTTATAAGGAAGGTCAAATGCCGAAACATAGTAGGAGGAGTCTGAGCACAGGGAGAAGGCTGAGAGTTGGATGAGAATACAGGATCGAATAAGATTTGATGCTTTGAATACTTGTGATGTTCATAGGCTGTTCCAAAAATGTGAACTTTCCCAGCATCTTCATTCGTTAATGGAAAATTTGTGACATCTGCAATTGCATTTATCTTTTAAATTTCCTTTCTAACCATTGTGTTGCATAGTCTGGTACTTCATTAGTAATGATTTTACTGACAGTTCCCTTAAACATTCTCTGGATTCAGGTGGAGGAAGATGGATTTTTAACTAATCTTTTTTGGCATAAACATATATCATATAGGAGACTTAACTATTCTTTCTATTTTACATTTGTTTTCTTTGGTATTATCTGACATTAGGTTGTCAGAACAAATTAAGTGGTGACTGAGCAATAATTGCTTTGTGATATAAGAAGATGGGTAAAAATTGCTTTTTAACTCAGTAGATGCTCTACTTCCTACATCTAAAATATTTAGGTAGGCAACTGTGCATTGAGTAGACGGGACTGTGGATATATTTATGGACCTGGCCCATCTTTTGAAAATGGGAATTTGTACTGAATAATTTGGATTTGCCGACTTCATAGCTCAGGTTTCTGGAACCAGTGCCAACCTCCTCTTCCCGCTGTGCGATGCAAATGTGGTCCTGTTGTTAATGCTAGTCTTGTCTGTCTGCTGCATCCTTTCTTCCGACTATCCACTAGCATCCACCTAGGCTGCATCTGCCTCCCTTCCATCTAACTGAACTTTTAAGATTGTCTTGATTCTTTTTAAAAATCCATTTCAAAGCCCAATTAGAGATCAGAGTGACAAACTCTTTAGAATCCTAGACTCAAAATGCATCAAGGCACACAATAATGAATTTTCTGTTATCATATCAGCAGATATTTATTTCAGCCAATTCCGTGGTGGATTCTGGGGGTTTTATCTATAATTTTGGAGTTGGAAAAATGAAGCAGGACAGTCTTTTTTTCTCCCAATTAGTTCAATAGTTAGGATTCTTAGTCCTTAGAGTTGTTTCTATTCCCATGAAGACTGGCAAATTGGTTAATGGGTGGGACCTGGCCATGTTAGTATGGTCTTCATAAGTATAACTTGGTACAGGAAATGTAAAAAAATAGAAAGTTGCCTTTTTATAAGACAGGGATTTTTTTAAATCAAAGTATAGTTTATTTGCAATGTTTAAGGTGTACAGCAAAGTGATTCAGTTATATATATATATATATATATATATATATATATATATATATATATATATTCTTTTTCAGATTCTTTTCCATTACAGGTTATTACAAGATACTGAATATAGTTCTCTGTGCTATATGGTGGGTCCTTGTTGTTTAATACAGTAGTATGTATCTGTTAATCCCAAATTCCCAATTTATCCCTCCCCACGAAAGAGAGGGAAGTCTGTTTGGATTTGACCAAGGAGAGATGTTCAGGCCGTTAGCTGAGAAAACTAAATTCTCTGGGTTAGAGTTTCATTGGGAGATCACCCCTTCCCAACAGGTAATTGAAGTGGGAAACTTGGATTAGCTTAGCTGTGTTTTCTCATTGTCTACACAGATGAAACCAAACTCGGAAGAAAAATGACAGCAGACTGATTTTTAGCTTTTGTTCCCCAGATTCCTGTGGCAAATCTTAAAACTTCAAGTGCAAAGTTGGAATCAGGCCTTAAAACTTGCAAGGTGTGTATGTGTATGTATGAGTGCATGAGAGTTTTGGACCCATTTGTTGGAGGGAAATATGACTCAGTTATTAGTTTAGAATTGTTTTACTACACAGAACTCAATATAGATATGTACTTGAAAATTTTTGGATTGATTAATTGAATAAAGAATCAAAATGGATTGAGTGCTTACTCTGTGTTGTGTGGTTAGGTAGTGAAATTACATGGTGACACAACACAGGGCCCCAGGAGTCTGTGGTCTCAGAGGAGACAGACAGGAAATAATCAGGATGGAGAGTTCTGATAGAACTGGGGCCATGAGGGAAGAGGGTATTACCAGCAAGTTCCTGCAGGGGATGAAGAGGATGAAGAGGAGATGAAATACAAGTGTGTCTAGGGGTAGTGTAGCTGAGTCATGGAGGGAGATGGACAAGAAGTAGATGACCTACAAAGGGGCAAATGACTGTGTCAAGTGACAGCCAGCTTGAGGCTCTGGAGATCCTTCTTGTTTGGATTTGGGAGTTCCTACTGCTCATAATATTGAGGTAATGGCTTGTAGCATAATATTTCTCTTTCTCAAGGAATATTCTATTTGAATTAATGAATATTTAATCCCAGATAGCTGGATAGTTTGGACTTCGATCTTTTCCTTAAAGAATTATCTGGCTATCTGGAAATAACTTTTTACCCTTCAATATCTAGATAGTACGTGAACAGCTGACTTTAGAAACTCTTTGGATAGAGTTGAGAGTATCACACCATTTCCCAAATTGGCCCTGATGTGTCATATTATATTAATACAATGCCTAATATTAAATGGCCCATGGATTCCTTATGTAAATATTTTTAGGTGGGTCATTCTTCTAAAATAATGTGAAATTCTCTTGTGGTATTTGATTTAGAGTTTTTGTGTCTATGTTTATAAGATCAGTCTATAGGATTTTTCTTTCTTTCTTTCTTTTTTTTTTTTTTTGGTTTGTCTCTTTTCTCTCATTTCTGGTTTTGTTCAGAATTAGACCAGTTGTATAAATGGTGTTGGTGGTAAGCTTTCTATAACTTCTATGCTCTGACATGATTTATACATTATAAAAATAATCTATTCCTTATTTAAGAGTATATCTTAAAAGCCTGTTATGGGTTATAACCTCTTGGAAGTAAATTGTAACTTTCCCAGTGTTTCTATAGTTTTGGTTTATCTGAGTGAGTGAGATGTTTTTTGCTTTTATTTTCTTTTCTTAAAAGAATCTGCCATTTCTTGAAGATTTTCAAGGGGATTAGCACAGAACTATACAAACTATGCTTTTATATTTTTAAACTTTCTTTGCATTTGGGGTCATTACTATATTTTTTCATTTCTATAGGTATATTTTCATTTTCTGATTTTATTTTCTTGTTTTGAGTGACTAGAAATATGTGTGTATTTGTTTACTTTTTCCAAAAAATCTGTTCCAGGATTTACCTATTAATTCTATGGTTTAACAAAATAAGTATTAAACATTTTTTCTGCATCCTATAGATATGCCTAGTTTTTTCATTGAGGGCTAGTTCTTTTACTTTTTTTTTTAATACTAAGAAAATTTAAATGTGAACTTTCCTATGAGTACTATTTGATCCTACCTCAAAAGTTTTGATAGATTTAAAATATTACCCATTTAAAGAAACTCCACTTGTTGGTTTAATTTTTCATTCAAGGTTATTTAAGAGAGTGCTTATTAAGTTCTATGTAGTGGCTTCCTCTTTTACTTAAATATTATCACTCATTTCTTATTATTTTTGCTTCATATTATGATGTGATGGTAGTCAACAGATGTTTATTATGGTTGTGTATTCATTTTGGATTCCATCTTTATTGATATAAAATTCCAATCCTTGTACTGTTTAGTATTCTTCTTAATATTCAACTTTGTCATAAATAATTTCCATACTTTCCTACTTTTTAAAGTCTACATTAAAAATTTCTGTAATAAATCTTTCTGCTCTCTCTTTTTCTTTTAAATTTTCCTGTTCATTTTATTTCAGCATATCTCTTGAGAGCAGAATATGTTTGATTTTTTAAAATCCAACCAGATCATCCTTTAATGTTTTTATTTATTTTTGCCATGATATTTATGGGGTTTTTTTTGAAAAGTTTTTCCTTCTTTTTAATGTTTTCTGGGGTTTTTTTTGAATTCTTTTTCTGTTCTTATTTTTTACCTTTACATTCTCTGTGATTTTGAGTTAATGCACTCTAGTTTAAATTTTACTCATGGCTCTTTAAGTTAAAAAATTTAAAATATGTATTTCTATAATAATCAAAATTAAGAATGAGATAATATTTAAAAAAGCTTTCTATGTCAAGTAAGAGATTTAATGTGTTTTTATTCCCCTTTCTCATTTCTGAGACTTAAAAAATATAACCTTTGTTTTTAGATTCAGATTATTGATATTCAATGAGTATTTTTTTTTTTTTTACTATTCCTTATTTTTAAGAGGTATTTTACATTTATTTTTAGTTTGATCAGCACTTTTATAATCTTAATTTGGATCATCTTTAATGAATTTCAGTGTTCACCACCAGTCCTCTTAGGTCACAAAGTCTTAATTTTTTGAATCATTTCTTGATTATTTGGTGTATTTCTCTTAATCTTTTTGTCCAGTTTAAATTTAGACAAAACTGTAGCTGCATTTTCTTTTTGTTTTCAGTGTTATGGAAGGGATACCTGAAGGTGCTTTAATTTTTGTTCTGTTGTAGATTACTTCTTTTTCTTTCCTTCCCCCCATCCCCCGCCTGAATGCTTATATGCCCTTTTTCTCCATTTATATGATTTAAGAGTTGTCAGAACGTGTGTTGATGGGGGCTGCTCTCATCAATTTAGGTTGGAACGTGGTGAATGAACCCCTTTCCTCCACATACTCAGGTGTTTTTTGAACTCTAACATTTTTTTGTAAATTATTTTAAATCAAAACTTTCCTTTCAGCCTTTCTGGCTGAAATACCTCCTCAAGAATTCATGGTATTCAAGTTGACAGTGTCAGTTCTGGGGATCTGCCATCTTCTTGCTCTTCATTTTTATCTCCTTATCTCTTTGCTTTCATCCAGAACACCCAACTCTTCTCTTCATCACAGGTTCAGTTTTCTATGTGATCCAGCCTGCCTTTACCAGACATGAAGCAGATATTTGATTTCAGATGGCCAATGTTGTTTGTGTCTTAACATTCTTCTGGGTCTCACCAGCAACCCTTTGGATTTTGTCCACTTAATTTGCACTCCACATTTTGGTTCTTTCTCCCAGATCTCTGCTAAGTGGGATCCTCTCTTTACCATTTGCTTTCCTGACACTTTGAACTGGCAGAAGGTATGAAAAAGTATGATGCACACATCTCCTCCTACTGAAGTTCTTGACTCATCTCAGCAGTTGGCATTGCCCCTCCCAGCACGAAGGCACCCTCACTGGTCACCCCTTTTCTGCCATCCCCAAGTCATTTGCTTAGTGTCCTTCTTCAGAATAAAGTATAAAGTGAGGCTCTGAAGGGATTATAACTACCTAAAATCTTGCGTCCCCACAGCAGGGGGATGGCTGAGCTGTTTTCTGTTGCATACAGAACTCGGTTTCTGAGTGCAGAGGCAGAATGAGCATCTGAGTTCCAGTGGAGCAGCTGTTGGCTTTGCCTGTCATATTAGCACCACTGCTTCCATATTCTGGTAATAGTTTGCCTGCCAATCATAGTTTCACTCTTCTTGTGGGGTTCCCCCTTTTCTATATCTTCTTTTCCATATCTTGTTTTCTCCTTTGTGGAAACTGGGAAAGACTGCATTTTTAAACCAGAGGTCAATAGCCATGGACTTTTCATTTCAAAGGTGATTTTCCCCCTCTAGCCATTATTCGTTGGTGATGGATCCCAATTAGTCAGAATTCTCTTTAAAATGTTTATAAATGCCATAAGACACACAATGGCAAAGGTGAGATGATATTCCTGGAATGAACCAGGCTGAATAGTTTGTTTTCTGTGTACATCATATTGTAGAAAACTTGATATGATGAGGGTCATGACTTGTCTTAGTGGAAATACGTCTGGTTTGGGAATCAGAAATCTAGACTTGACCTTTACTGCCCTATGAGGCTATGGGCTTCTGTTTCCTCACTCATAAAAGGAAGAGGCTGGGCTAAAAGATTTCTACAGTTCTGTTGACGTGCATTCTACATATTTTGTAATTATCATAATACATAGTGCATGCTATTTCATTTCTCTGTTCAAAAGCCTGGGACACGAAGATGCTACTGCTTGGTGACAGGAACATGGAAAAGTATGTTTGTGGATAGGCAGGAAGTGACTTGCCTTTTGGTGCCAGATCTTAAAGTATATCTTTATTTCTTGCATTATTCCATTGGGTGGACAAGGGGAGGCGTTGCATGCCAAAGCAGGAGATTTTTCTTTAAGGAAATTAAGGCTGACCAAACAAGGGATTGGTTGCTATTATCAGACACTAATGGCCCCTGATAAGGGGTAATCAGATAGCCCGAAAGGCAGGGTTTAGAATTAAGTAACCAGGCTCCCTTTATGCAGGAGATATGGCATGACTGTGCTTGGAATGGATTCCTTTCTCTGTAAATTTTTAATCAGCTCAAAAATTTTCATGGAACAATTTATTCCTTTCCCCTCCTCCCTTTTACTTAGCTTAATTTGACCTTGATTTGGTGGAAATGTGAAAAAAAACACATATTTATGAAACAATTACTACTAGCCAAGGGTCTTTTTGCACAAATCACAAGGTTTTTTATATCTTTTCCCCCGACCATAACTGTAATAGCCTGAAGTGCCATTTGGATGAGCTTTTCTTAGCCAAGCATGTATGATTTTTGGAATTGATCTGTATGATTCGAAATATCAGGTTTCAATGTTCTTATTGCACATTCCTTTAAAAAATACATTTGTCTGGCCTTGGGGATTTGATGCCATAACCAGCAGAGGGCTACTTTCTGACTCCCCCTGGGGAGATGAACACTTAATTTTGATGTTATTTTATGGAGATTCCATCTCTTCATTTTAAGTCAATGGGACCTCAAATCTGTCCATGACCGGGGTGGAGATTTATTACATACACTTTAGCCCTGTATCCACAACTCATTGCATTTCCTCCTCTGGACTCAAGTCACAAGGACATGGATACCAGGATCTTTTCTTTCCCTGGATATTCTGTCAGCTTCATATCTGGGCCAGTATCACTTCTTGCCAGCCAAAGTTAAAGGCAAAGCATAGTGAGTTTTCTGGAAGCAGATTTGGAGGTGGGATTTAGTGTGTAGCATATTTTTAAGGAACAACAGGTAAAAAGAACAGTGGAGAAGTAGAACTGGGCAGGAGACACCCACCCGTGGTACAGGCCTGACAATACCGCCGTCAACCTGGAGGGGGAGCTCTAGAGTGAGTAGTGTGGTTACAGGAGCCGACTTTGGCCTGAAACGCTTGTTCCTCCATAGACTGCTCTGGAAGGTCGTGACCTCGGGTGGGGTCTTTCTGTAGCTCAGACAACTCTGAAGGAATTGACAGCTGGGGCAACAAGCCGGTCTTTGAAGGAGGATCTGTGTCAGCAGCACATCCCCATGCCCATCATATATCTCCTTTCCAATGACCTATCCTTTTAGTGGAATTAAATGATGTAGGACCTCAGGAGTCTATGGTTAACGTATGCCACTGAAGGTGCATGGAATGTGCTTTAGATTAGCATGGAACACTTAGATCACATTTTCCTATAGAAAAGGCTTTTACACAACTCTGACTACTTGATTCCTCTAGTGACATTGCTACAGACAGGGAACCCTGTCTTTAAGCAACTTAACCCTAAATGAGTTGGTGACATACAGTGTCCACTTCCTAGCTGTTCACCTTGGACAAGTTACTTAACCTCCTAAGGCTGTGGTTCCCTCATCTCTAAAGTGGGCGGGACTGATCAGTCCCCATATCGTATAGGGTTATTGTAAGAATTATAAATGAGAACATATGCTAAGTATCTGAATACAGCATAAAGTAAGGGTTCAATATGGGAACTGGACTTTGAAAAGAATATTTATTTCTTCAAGTTTTTGAACATCTATTACAGATCAGGCATTGAGCCATACACTTCCTTTCCATGATCTTATTGAATTCTAAATGTAGTAGTTTGCTATAGGTCTGCCTTAACAGAGCACTGCAAGCTGAGTGGTTCAGAACAACAGAAGTTTATTGTCTCTTGGTTCCAGGGGCCAGAAGTCCAAAACCAAGATGTGGGCAGGCTGTGCTCCCTCTGAAACCTCTAGGGGAGGATGCTTCCTGGCCTCTTCCAGCTTCCGGTAGCCCCAGACTTTCCTTGATTCGTGGCAACATAATTCCAATCTCTGTCTCCGTCCGCACATCATCTTCCCTCTATATATATCTATCTCTGTCCAAATTTTCCTTTTTCATAGGACACCAGTTATATTGGGTTAGGATTCACTCTAATGACCTCATCTTAACTCAGTTTCCTCTGTAAAGACCTGATCTCCAAATAAGGTCACATTACAAGTACTGGGACTTAAGAAGTCAATATATCTTTTTCGGGGACACACTTCAATTCATAACACTCACAAATCTCTATATGGTAGGTATCATTATTCACATTTCATAGGTGAGTGAACTGGAACTCAGAGAGGTCAAATAACTCCCCCAGAGTCATACAGCAGGCAAGTAATGAGAGAGGAGGACCTGAACCTAAATATCTTTGGCTCCGCAGAGCATACCCTTTCCACGAAAATGTTGTTGCCTCCACATTAGAAACTTCTAAGTGAACTAGGAGAGATTTGAAGTTAAGGGATGAATTAGTCTCAAATTTCTGCAGTAAAATTTGTTGTTATTAGGCAAAATAGCCTAAATCCACAAGAAACTTGTGTGCCATTTTGTTCAGAAACAAACAAAAAAAAAACTCTAATAGTTGGAAAGGCACCTACAACATGCCTGCCCTTGGCAAGGGCTTCCAAACCTGGTTATACCATTTCCTCCTCTTACCTCTAATTCCTGGCACCTGGGACTATTTCTGATCATCCAGGCCTCAGCTTTATATCCTGAAAAGAAAGTTGGCAATTTGTGATCCATAAACTATGACATGAGGTCAGTTAAAAAGTATCTTGTAGCTTGCTTTAGTAATGGTAGTTATAACAACTTCAGCAACTCACACTTTACTTATGTAGTTCTAATAATAATGATATTCAACTTTACTTGAACATCTCTTCTGTGCCAGGCACTTAGGACCTGTTAGTGATGTCACCAAGAGTTTCCATGTGGAATAGCGCTGTCTAGGGAAAACTGTTTTCCTTTACTCTCACACTTCACTTCTGGCCACTAAATTTGTGTGAGTGTGAGTGCTTTTTCCCACACTGACCAATCTCCACCACCAGCTGGGTGTCCTACAATTCAATTCAGATCCCACAAGACTTTCCCTCCCCACCCCAACTTAAGATGCCAATTGCAAGTCCAGGTTGTCACTTGTGCTTCGAACTAACCAGCTATAAATCAGAGGTTCCCATGACCCCCTTCTGAGTTTGATAATTTGCTAGAAAATCTCACAGAACTCTGGAAAATAGATTACTTGCTAGACTACTGATTCATTATAAAAGGATACAACTCAGGCACAGCCATGTGAAAGATGCTTAGGGCAAGGTATGTGGAAAAGTGTGTGAAACTTGCATGCCCTTTCCAGGCACATTAGCCTCCTGGCATGTGGACGTTCACCATCCTGGGGCTCTTGGAACCCCATAGTTCAGGGATTTTCATGAAGGCTTCATCACCTAGGCATGATCAGTTATTAACTCAGTCCTGGAGTGTGGGGAGCTAGGGCTGAAAGTTCCATGCTTCTCATCATGACTAGGTCTTTCTGGTGACCAGCCTTCATCTTGAAGCCATCCAGGGGCCCACCAAGAGTTGCCTCATTAGAACAAGAAATGCTTCTATCACTTAGTAAATTCCAAGGGATTTAGGAGCTCTACAGCAGGAATCAGAATCAGAGACCAAATATTAGAACAAAAGGTGCTCCTAGCCTCTACATTGCTCAGGAAATCACAAAGGTTTTAGGAGCTCTGACTAGGAGCCAGAGATAAAGACCAAAATATATATTTCTTATTGTATTATGACATCACAAGTGCTGAGAGGGGAGCTCTGATTCTGTTGTTGTTTTGTTGTTTTGGTTGACTATATCTTCCTTACAAAATGTTTCCCTGCAATTAATTTGACAATGATCAGGCATCTCGCAAATACATCATTTCACTCTGAATTTCTAATGTCAGGAAGTAAAACAGAATGGGCTGTTGGTATAGAGTAAGGGTCAGCTGGCCAAATTTAGCCCACCACCTAGTTTTGTAAGTTAAGTTTTATTGGAACACGGCCATGCTCCTTTATTTGTACCTTGTCTATGGCTGCTTTCATGTTACAGTGAAAAGTCGGAGGTGAGTATTTGCAACAGAGACCTTCTGGCCCACAAAACCTAAAACATTTATTCTATGGCTTTTTACAGAGAAAGTTTGCTGCTGCAGAAATAATGAAACTAAAATACAGAGGAGGAGGATGTTGGTTTTGTACAGTATGGCAAAAGCAGAAATCCAGTATTAACACTTTCCTGCTAAAAGGTGTTTAATTGCTAGGGTCATGTTAAAGCATTAACTGAATAAAGCAAATGAGGTGTCTGTAGACGCATGGATCACCTCACGTGGTAAGTCTCAATCCATTTCAGATGAACTAAAGTTGAAGTGGGATTTTTAAAAACTGGACTTAAAAATGCCTTTTAATTTTCATTTACCTAATGATGCTATACCTCTTTTCCTGTGATTCTTTGCCACCTGTATATATTTGTGAGTGAATTGTGTGTTCAAATCTTTTGATCATTTTTTAATTGAATAGTTTGTGTTCTAATTATTGAATGTTAAAAAAAAAGAGATATACTGTGATGATTAATATTATGTATGATCTTGGCTGGGCTAGGGAGCCCAGTTGTCTGGTAAGACACCAGTCTAGAAGTCACTATAAAGACACCAGTCTAGAAGTATGTTTTAGATGTGATTAACATTTAAATCAGTAGGCTTTGTGTAAAGCAGATTACCCTCCATAATGTGGGTGGACCTCATCCAATCAGTTGAAGGCCTTAAGAGCAAAGCCTGTGGTTTATTGAAGAAGAAGAAATTCTGTCTTTCTCCAGATTGCAACATAGAAATTCTGCTTGAGTTTCCAGGTTGTTTGCCTTCCTTGCAGATTTTGGACTTAAGACTGCAACATCAACTCTTACCTGAATCTTCAGCCTTACTGCCCGTTCTACTTGATTTTGGGCTTGCCAGCCCTCAAAATCACATCAGTCAATTCCTTAAAAAGCTGCTGATTTTCTCTCTTTCTATATATCCCATTGATTCTCTTCCTCTGGAGAACGCTGACTAGAAAGCAGACCATAAAATTCACTCATACCCTGGTGATAATCAGAAGAAATGGCTGTCAAACTTGGTGAAGACCAGAGGAGAGAAAATGCCAAGAACCAGTTGTGACAAGCTCCCGAGATACTCTGTGTAGGTTTTCTGAGAAAGATTGGCTCTGCTGTGGTTGTCCTGGGGTGGGTGGGGCTAAGTGGGAGAATGATAAGCTGTTAAATTGACCTCTCTAAGTGTGTGTTTCTAGGTAGACTGTAATTTGCTCTTCTTGGTTATTTTGTACCCAGCCAAATGCCTGGTTCTTCCTTGGTGCTCAGTAGCTTTGAATGAAAGAAAATATATTTGAATGAAAGAAAGAAGATGAGAATTCTAAGTCCTATCATCTATTAATGCCCTTGTAATGTAGCTGGAAGAATCTATGTTTTGACGATAACATATTAAAAAATTTTCCCTGGGATTCATCCATTATTCAGAAGGCACCAGCTTAATACAAATGTAGAATATCAGGGAAAAATGTTTTGAACATAACACAGTTTTTTGCCAAAGTAACTAACAGATGTTGGCTGACAGATTCAGTGGAATACACATGGATGCGTCTCCATTTGACAGAGGAATTGTAAGCGCTGATTTGTTCTATGCTCTCCACTCATTGTCTGAATCAGTCCAGAACTACATTCACACCACTTTAGCCTCAATCAATAAATGATGAAAAGTTACTATGTTTGAGTCCTGCAGATTGCACCTTTCTGAAGCTAGACTAGCACCAAGGTTGTATCAGAATGATTCCAGGGTGGTTTTATCATTCACTCTGTAGACAAGCCCTCATTCTGTGCAGTGTCAGATATAGTGGAGAAAATAAAAAGACAAGAATAAAAATTATAGTAATATTTTTTCATCATGTTCATAACAACCTTATTCACAATAGGCAATAGGTGAACGTAATCCAAATGTCCATCAATAGATAAATGGATGACCAAAATGTCGTCTATACATAAAATGGAACATTATTCAGTCTTACAAAGGAAAGGAATTCTGACACATGCTACAACATGGAGGAACCCAAGAGGACATTATGCTAAGTGAAATAAGGCAGACACAAAGGGACAGATACTGTATGATTCCATTTAAATGAGGTATCTAGAGTAGTCAATTTCATAGAAACAGAAAGTAGATTGGTGGTTGCCAGGGGCTGGAGGAGGAGTGATGGGAAACTGTTTTATGAGTACTGAGTTTCAGTCTTTTAAGATGAAAAGAGTTCTGGAGGTTGGTTATACTGAATACTACTGAACTGTACACTTGAAAGTGGTTAAGATGGTAAATTTGATGTTATGTGTATCCTACCACTCTACAAATTTTAAAAATTAACAAGGAAAAAATGGTAATATTTTAACAAGAGCTATCACTTTTTTTCTATATTAACTATATGCCCGACCTTTCATGAACATCTTTTAAACAATCATATGAGTTAAATACTCTCATGAGTCCAAGATTATGATGAGTAATGGAGGATCAAAGCATTTAAGTAACCTGACCAAGATCAAGATCTATGTAACCTGGAATACTGAACTGCTTTTGACCAGAAAAGGCAGGATTTCAAATAAACAGGACTGGGGCTTGGGTGAGGCAAGTGAGGCAATTGGTCCTGGCATGAAATTTAAGGGGGCGCCACAAAGCTCAGTAATCAAGACAAATGACATTGTGGTGCAATCTTTAAAAAAATAGAAGTTAGTATAAAAATCTATGATGAACAAAATATGAAAATGTAAAATAAAGACAGGATCTAATAGAATGAGGGAAGGTTGTTGAGTAAGTGCAGGGTCAATCCTGCAGAGAAGTCACTTATTACAGTCAGGATAGTTTCACATCACTGACTGAACATTAAAGGAGTGCCACCCAACCATTTAAACATGATCAGATATTTGTAAAACTTACAACAAAAACCGATGAAGAAGAGCCCTGTGAACCTGTGGAAAGAGAGAAGTTTAAGCACAACAGGGTGAAACACTGTTAGACGGAGCCGGAGCTTTGTAATAACTTGGCACTGCATTCAGAAGGCTTAATTTCAAAAGATATTTATCCCTATGATAGCTGGTAATACTGCTCTAATAAGTCCTGTATGCTGTGCTTAAGATGACATTAATCGGGGTTTTCTGAGTCTGTGTGATGTGCTGGAACCATGACACTGTTGGGACTCTGCCACTTACTAGCAGGGGGCTGTTTGGAGGGTAATTAACCTCTCTGGGTCCTAATTTCATAATTTTTTTTTTAAGGGCTTCAAATGCTTGGCTGTATTTATTTATTTATTTATTTGTTTATTTATTTATGGCGGTGTTGGGTCTTCATTTCTGTACGAGGGCTTTCTCTAGTTGTGGCAAGCGGGGGCCACTCTTCATCGCGGTGCACGGGCCTCTCACTATCGCGGCCTCTCTTGTTGCGGAGCACAGGCTCCAGACGCGCAGGCTCAGTAGTTGTGGCTCACAGGCCTCGTTGCTCTGCGGCATGTGGGATCTTCCCAGACCAGGGCTCGAACCTGTGTCCCCTGCATTAGCAGGCAGATTCTCAACCACTGCGCCACCAGCAAAGCCCACATTTCATAATCTTTAAAATAAGAATAATGCCTGCTTTGTCGACTTTATAGAGTTCTTGTGAGGATCAAGTGAGATAATGATTGCAATAGTGCTTTATAAACTTGCAGTGATCTGCAAAGTTGGCCATTGTTATTTCAAGGTGAATTTGTTTTTGAAGCTAGATTAGGGAGCCAAAACGAATATCTATCTTATAGACTGTATCACACAGGAGTTTTCTGTGGATAGTTATGTTTGGAGGGGTGGGGACCTGATTCGACTTATGGTCTCTCTGAATCCACATGTTATTGACAGATGAATCAACAAATTGATACAAAGTGGGCAAAGATTTTAACACTGAGAACTGGCAGGAGATTGTTTATTTTAGGTGTTTTACACAGGGCACTGTGTTAAAAGGTGGATAATGTCTTCAGATATGGCTAAAGGTTGAAATGAAGGACAAGAGTCAGGCTCACATGTTGGATGGCAGAGAGATAAAAGCATTCTTGGTTCAACCAAACTTTTTGTTGAGTGAGATTAATCTGGTTCTGGGTACCTGGGAACGGGTGGAGAACCTGGCCAGAGGTGGATGTACCAAAGAAATGGGTGGCCATTTGGTCATCATCTCAGTAGTTTGGTGATTCACTTGTAGGAGCAAAAATGTACCAGTGTATCATCTATCATGGACATTTAAAAAAGTATAGATAAAGTGTTTTGGAAAAACGCAGTATCTCTACTATGTCATAAATATATTTATGTCAAAATAAAATATCGAAGAACCTATTCACACATTTCAAGCCCTTGAAACTTTTTAAAAGCAGAAAGTATAAGAAAGCAAACCATTTGTTGAAGGAACAATATTGAAAGATCTTTAAGTAATACCTCTTTGACCTTAAGTCTAAGCCATCTATCTTGAACTAGTATTGGTATTTGGCTGCTGGAAATGCTTGGCAATGTAGAATATTCTGATTTCATTTGATCTCTCATCATACCAGGCATTTGATTGTTTTCCCCCTGAACAATAGAGCCTTGGATTTGGTGGGCTCCACCCAAATTTCAACACTGACAGAGCTTTTGTATTAAGCTAAGAGTGGGAGATTGTTTGGACAAATAATTCATACCCTTTGCTGGGAAGGAAAGATTTGTTTCAGGGAAGAGATTATCTGTGTGTGCGCCAGGCATGGGGGTCTTAGACCTCAATTTGCTGGTGCATTAGCCTGTGCATTAAAGGAATTGCATTTTTATTGGATCATGTCAAGCTGTTGATTGGAAAAATAAAAGTGACCTTTAAATTTTTCACCAGCTGTGACAAGATAGAGATGGCACATCCAAAGAATGGGTTGGAAATGGTGAACGATTAATGATACCATTGTTCTCCCAGCCCATCCTATGAGAAGAACCATCCATTTCCTCAATTGCTCTGACCAAGATTGGCCCTGTGCATTATGTAAGGTGAGCTGTGCCTCCTTGTTAGGATAGAAAGGTCTTAAAATGCCTCTCTTCCATCTCTTCATTCTACTATCCTTGCAAGTCTCTAAAACTAAAGGTACAACATAATGGTGGAGTGGGAAGGGAGGGCAGTAATGAATCTAGGAAGATGAAGGTGGTGTACCTTTAAAGTGATATGTCTGTGCACTTTATGGCAAAAGAAGACATCAGTTAGGTGGTTCTGTAAAAGGTGAGTCTCCATGGAGATGGAAAGGAGTTGGGAATTAAGACAAATATCATCTAGACCATGAAAATTAAGACAAATATCATCTAGACCATGACCTACATGTGATAAGGCCCTTTCCCATTTTTATACCAGAAGCATTGATGAACTCTCCAGAGTCATTGTATTCCTAGAATAAAGGGCTGGCAGGACCATGTAAGAAGTCAGTCTTTTCCTTAGTGCTTGGTGGGTTCTCAGCCCTCACATTTCTATGCCACCTTCATTAGGTTTATGCACAGCGTGCAATGTAATTTCTTATCTTTCTGTCTTCCTCAGTGCAGCAATTGGTACATGGAGTTGCTTGGAGGCAGATTTTGCAGTCATCATATCTAGAACCTTTTTATAAATAGAAGCACTCTATTATAAATATGGCTGCTTTCCAGTTTTCTTTTTTTTTTTTCACAATCGGTTCTTTTTCTGTTATATCAGTATAAAGTGTATTTTGACTGGAGGTAGGGGAAATATGATTCAGTGTTATCCTAACAAAACCCAAATAATTTACTACAAACATGTCTTAATCACAAGGATGAAGCTGATAGGCAAAATTATTCTCCTCTGTCACAATCGCCTTATTTTGATTTGTGGTGTATATAAGTGGAATGATTAAAATGAATCTGAGCTAGACATTGTGATTTAAATTCTGTCAACTTGGTCTGTCTATAAAGAAGTGGTTCTTATACAAAGTGAAATGTTCTTTAGATCTGAGAATGAAATAAACACAATTTAAAATTTCCATAAAATCCAACAATCAGCTGTTTGTTGATGAAGCTGATTGATTGATCTCCTTTTATTCTAGTTTCTTCTGTTACTAATGAAAAAGTTGGGGGCTTTTAACAAGCATCAAGTCACCAATTACATCATCTGTTACAAAGTAGGGAAAGGAACTTCTTCTCCTAAGTAGAATGCAGAAGGTCTTGGCCAATGCTTTTGCTGCAACAATTAGAAAGAAACAGATAATTTATAAATTTACAAAAAGCCTATTGTTATAGGCCTCAGAAAGCTAGAGAAGCAATGAGGACTAGCTAAACTAAACTTCCAAGGAGAGAATCCTTCTAGGGTGAGCTGGCAATCAGAAGCTATTCTTCATCCCTCTGTAATCATTTGCCAATTCTGGATATGGGGTGAGAAACAAAGACCCTTTCCCAGAAAAAGAAGACTTGCAGCAGACAATTGTCTAGTCTCCCCATTAAGACATTTTCAAATTTTGAGGCCTTATTGGATGGGAGGACAGAGAGCTAATTTGAAGACTTCTGAAGGGCAAAACTGAAACTCTCAGAATCTTTCAGGGCCAAGGAGACAAAGGCCTCATCAGGATCTCAGTAAAAATCTAGGATGTCCGTGCCCTAGAAGTTAAAGAAAAAGCAGGAGTATTATGAGTCCTACTAAAACTAAAACCTGGCCAATTTCCAGCTTAACCCATTATTGGATTGAATGATTAGTCCTTTACACTATCTACCTAATGGAGGAAAGAGAAATTCTCTTTGGTGAATGATAAAATCATCTGGAGTCTCTGCAGTTTTTAATGTCTGTTATACAATAAAAAATTACAAGACATGCAGAGGTAAGACTATATTATTGATAATCAAGAAAAAAGAGATAGTAGAAGATGGCCCACAGATGGTCAGATATTGGAATTAGCAGCCAAGGATTTAAAAATAACTATGATTAATATGGTCAAAAATAGAGAAAAAATGGATAAAAGAGATGGAGAATTTTACCAAAGAATTGGAATCTATAAAAATCAAATGGATATTCTAAAATGGGAAAATACAATATCTGAAATTAACAATATATGGAGCTTAGCAGTGGATCGGACCTAACAGAACACAAGAATAGTGAACTGGAAGGCAAGCCAATAGCATTCAAGTTCAGATTTAATAAAAGGTAGATATGTTAGACCCATATGGAATATGCTAAAGAGATCCAATATACATATAATTGAACTCCCTGACTTAATGGAGGAAGAAATTAGGGCAGAAGAAAGTTTCAAAGTGATAATGGCTGAGAATTTTATCCAGCTGAATCCATAGGTTCAAGAAATTCATGGAATCTTGAGTAATGGAAATACAAACAGAGGCACATCATACTGAAACTGCTGAAAACCAAAGTAAAATCTACAATCTTAAAAACAACTAGAGAAAAAAGACATATTACCTTTAAAAGATCCAGAGTTAAGACTGACAGTTGGATGTTTATGAGCAACCATGGAATCCAGAGGACAATTTAAAGTGATGAGAGACAATCACTGCTAACCTAGAATTAAGAATATTTTTCAACAATGAAAGTGAAGTAAAGATATTTTTAGACAAATAAAAATGGAGAGAATTTGCTGCTGGCACGTTTGTATTAAAAGAAAAACTTATTTTCTCCAGGCAGAAGGCAAATGATTCCACATGATAATATGGAGATGCAGGAGGAAATGAATAATACTAGGAGGGATAAACATGTGGCTAAGTCGAAATAATTCTTGATTGTGCAAAGCAATAATTGTAATGTCTTTGAAGTTTAAAATAGGTGCAGGAAAAATGTGTAATAGTAATAAAGTAAAAGTTGGAATGGAGATAAATGGAATTAAACAGTTCTAAAGTTCTAGAAGAATTGGGATGATAAAAATTATATTATATGTTAGACTGTGATATATCAAGAAAGCATGTTGTAATCATTAGGTTAACCATTAAAAGAATAGTAAAAGAATACATAGCTAGCATGCTAATAGAAAGAAAATAAATACAGTAATTAAAGTATATGACTACTAAAAGATGTGGAAAGTAAAACTAACATTCGATGGATGATTTTTGCCTGTATCCCAGCTACTGTTACCTAGTTGTCCCAGGTAATCCTCAGCATTTTTGTGATACCTACCTTATCATTTCCATTTGATAAATGGAGCAACTGAATTTGTTGGGATTCTTAGTTGGAAACAGAAGAACATACACCAGTGTGCATAAATAGAAGCAGAACTTAATATAGGATTTATTGGAAAGCTCACAGACCCTTGTAAGGGTAGACAGTCTTTGTGAAGACTCTACCACCTTCACAGGACACAGATACCACAGTTTTTAATCACTGATGCTGGAAGCCTCTTTTGCTTTATAAGCTGGAGGCTTCCATTGTCTCTCTCACAAAAGTCAAAAATTGTGGGGAGCTTTTGCTTCCCTAAGTTGCTTTCTACTGCACTAAAGTCTCTTGAGGGTGCATCTGATTCATCAAGCCTAGATCACATGCTACATTTCAATTGCAAGGACAGCTTGTAAAATGAGTTTCTAGCTTATTCATAGGGGAAGTAGGACTGCTAAGGGAGAAATTTCCATAAACACAAGCAGAGTGTTCAGAAATGTGTTGGGGTGTGTGTGTGTGTGCGTGTGTCTGTGTGTCTCTGTGTGTGTACAAAGATGACAGATATCCACTACAGGAAGTGAAGCTTATGGATGCTGAATGCCATCTAGGGGTCTCCAAACATTAAGTGATGGTCCAGAGGTTGGAGCCCAGGACTATTGGCCCCAGAGTATGAAACACTCTGAACTGTCATTCATTAGATCCCCTCTGGGTTTGTGAGACACACTATATATAAGGTATTGGGAGGATGCCAGTACTTCCTGAATGGCATATCAGGACTAACAGGCTAGGGTTGGAGATAGAGCATGGACCAGGAAGGTGTTTAGTTCTGTGCAGTAATGCCCTCAGCTCGTATTCCTGTTGGTACCTGATACCCCAGGAGCTGCACTTTTAGAAACCTCCACATCAATTGACTGACAGCTTCTCACATCTTAGGTACTGTCTATTTCTACTCAATTGTCTGTGTGAGAAAGAGAATCCAAAGACAAAAAGGGAAATTCTAGCTATCTAAGAATTAACAAGTGAACCACCAAGGGAAAATGGAATTTTTTCTGGTTCAGTAACAAAAACCATCTTATCCCAGATTAAAAAACCAAACCAAAACAAAGAAGTGTTGTGGGTAGTCAGCTATGGGATCTGAGTGTGTGTATGATTATTTTAACCCACAGCACATAATTAAAAACACTACTTTGATAAACTGATCTGTTAGATCCTGCAGATAATATGAAGGCATTTTGTGGGGAGAGATTTTTCAGACTAATAGATTTACTTCTGCTTTATTGATAATAATGCCTTGTGTTTGCGGAACACGTGGTTATTCTCAGGATGCTTTCCTATGGTGTCTCTGTCTCTGACTTGCTCCTCTCGGCACTGGCTGGTGGGCAGTATAATTCCATTTGATATAGGAGGAAACAGGTTGTAGGTGTGAAAGAATGTTTTGGCATTATGTATCAAGGGGACACTCTGTATTCTCATTCTAATACTTAGTGTATTATCTTTTTATTTCAGTTTCTATATTTTTTCTAGTAATAGGAAGGGGAATTAGAGGATATTATCAATAAGCCATTGGTTATTCATCAGCATCTCAACAAATATATTTATTATCATAATGATCAAATTTGCATTTTCTATGTCAGACATATATACTAGTGTTTTCTTATCCTTATCTGATTGCATAGTGGCCATACTGTGCTGCTTTTAATTGACATTGATGTCAAACCAATAGCAGATATCAATTAAAGAAACATACTGAGATTAAATCATAAAAGAAAACATTGGAGGTATAGTTAGTATAAGTTGATATTTTGGGTTTATTACATGGTTAGAGGGGCTCTAATCCATACTATACTGGACATATGTTCTTGCTGTCAAAGAACAGTCTCAAAAGGCTGTGTGAAAGACATTTTCTTTTTTTTTTTTTTTTAGAAAGATTTTTCTTTTTAATTAATTAACTTATTTTTGGCTGTGTTGGGGCTTCGTTTCTGTGCGAGGGCTTTCTCCAGTTGCGGCAAGCGGGGACCACTCTTCATTGCGGTGCGTGGGCCTCTCACTGTGGCGGCCTCTCTTGTTGCGGAGCACAGGCTCCAGACGCGCAGGCTCAGTAGCTGTGGTGCACGGGCTCAGCCGCTCCGCAGCATGTGGGATCCTCCCAGACCAGGGCTCGAACCCGTGTCCCCTGCATTGGCAGGCAGACTCTCAACCACTGCGCCACCAGGGAAGCCCCGAAAGACATTTTCTTAAATGCCCCCTTTTCAATAGATAAGTTTTGCTGCCCTCAACTTTTAAAAATTTGTTTACTTTTTGTTGGTTTGAAATAAGAGGAAAAGGGTCAGAAACATAAAACATGGATGGAAAAGAAGGGAAATGTGAGAACATGAGTGTGAATGAGGTTGATCAAAAACAGTAATGAGGGACTTCCCTGGCGGTTCAGTGGTAAAGACTCTGCACTGCCAATGCAGAGGGTGCAGGTTCGATCCCACATGCTGTGTGGTGCGACCAAAAAAAAAAAAAAAAACACCAAAACACAAACAAAACAGTGATGAGAAGGAACAGGAGATTCACTTACTACCCAGCTAAGCTTTGAATTAATTATTATTGTTGTACATTTCTAGGGCACCAAAAGTGTAACATTTTGCTATTTGATAAAGACGTTCTGCCAGTCCCTTACCTCCAGGGAAATAATAACCCAATGAAATAAGATATCTGATTCAAGAGGGAAAATTACATGGCTTAAAATAAATCAGGAGGCAGAGTCAAGATGGCAGTGTGGGAAGACACAGAGTTTGTGTCTCACCACAACTAGGGCGCCTGCTGGAAGCTGGTGGGGGATCCTGACACCCAAGGACATGGAAGAACCCCCAAGAAAACCGGTAGGACATTGGGGGACTGAAGGGGGAGGAGAAGTGGAGGCCGGACAGGACCAGTGCCCTTGAGGGGTGGCTGAGAGGGGGGAGGGGTTCCCAATCCTGGAGGGACCCTTGGGGGCTCAGATCAGGGCGGGAGTGCACCCAGCGTTTCCCCTGCCCAATCAGCTGGGGAAGTGTGCCTTGCTCTCAGGCCATGTCCTACGCCCTCAGAGGTCCCTTCTGGGCTGGGTTGGTCCTGGGGGCATAGGGGGGAAGCTGGGAGAGAACAGGAGAGGCAGGCAGGAGAGGCCTTCCAGGACTGGAGGAGTGGGAGAGGAGTGGAGGGTGTTTGCCCATCCACTCGAGCCCAGGAAGCCTGCTGGGCTCCCAGGTTGGGTCCCCCATGCTCTGAGACCAGAGGCAGGAGGCACACCTGGAACCCTTCTGTTGAACCTAAGCTCCACCCCGCACACCCCATGGGACCTTTTCCAGCCCGGTGGGTCCTAAGCATAGGCCCTGCCCACCACCCAAACCTCACCCCTGCTTACGCCCTGCCCTCCACAACCAAGGCCTTTTCCACCTTTTTTTTTTCTCCTCCTCTTTTTTTACTGTTGTGTTTCTGTTTTACCTTCCGGTTTTTGTTTCATCTATATTTTTATTTTTATATTTTTTCTAACATATCTGTTAGTTTCCTAGTCTAATTTTATTTTTTACTTTGTTATTCTTCTCATTTTTTTTTTTTTTTTTTGCTGCCCCACATGGCTTGGGGGATCTTGGTTCATGAGCCAAGGGTCAGGCCAAGGCTCCTGTGGTGGAAGCTCCAAGTCTGAACCACTGGACTAACAGAGAATCTGAGACCTGAGGGAATATTCATCAGACTGAGGTCTCATGGAGGTTCTTATCTCAGCACCAAGACCCACTCTACCCAACAGCCTACAAACTGCATTGTTGGAAGCCTCAGGCCAAACAACCAGTAATACAGGAACACAATCCCACTCATTAAAAAAAGGAAAAGGAAAAGAAAAAGATGAGATGGCAAAAAAATATGTCACAGATGAAGGAGCAAGGTAAAAACCTACAAGACCAAATAAATGAAGAGGAAATAGGCAATCTACCTGAAAAAGAATTCAGAATAATGATAGTAAAGATGATCCAGAATCTTGGAAATAGAATGGAGGCACAAACTGAGAAAATACAAGAAATGCTTAACAAAGATCTAGAAGAACTAAAGAACAAACAAACAGAGATGAACAACACAATAACTCAAATGAAAAATACACTAGTAGGAATCAATAACAGAATAACTGAGGCAGAAGAACGAGTAAGTGAGCTGGAAGACAAAATGGTGGAAATAACTGCAGAGGAGCAGAACAAAGAAAAAAGAATGAAAAGAATTGAAGACAATCTCAGAGACTCCTGCAACAACACTAAACGCACCAACATTCGAATTATAGTGGTCCCAGAAGACGAAGGGGAAAAGAAAGGGACTGAGAAAATATTTGAAGAGATTATAGTGGAAAACTTCCCTAACATGGGAAAGGAGGTAGTCACCCAAGTCCAGGAAGCACAAAGAGTCCCATATAGGATAACCCCTAGGAGAAACACGCCAAGACACATATTAATCAAACCAACAAATTCAAAGAAAAAATATTAAAAGCAGCAACAGGAAAACAAAAAATACATACAAAGGAATCCCCATAAGGTTATCAGCTGATTTTTCAGTAGAAACTCTACAGGCCAGAAGCGAGTGGCAGGATATACTTAAAGTGATGAAAGAGAAAAACCTATAACCAAGATTACTCTACCCAGCAAGGGTCTCATTCAGATTCGATGGAGAAATCAAAAGCTTTTCAGACAAGCAAAAGCTAAGATAATTCAGCACCACCAAACCAGCTTTACAACAAATGCTAAAGAAACTTCTCTAGGTGGGAAACACAAGAGAAGAAAAAGACCCACAAAAACCAGCCAAAAACAATTAAGCAAATGGTAATAGGAACATACATATTGATAATAACCTTGAATGTAAATGGATTAAATGCTTCAACCAAAAGACAATGGATACAAAAACAAGACCCATATATATGCTGTCTACAAGAGACCCTTTTCAGACCTAGGGACACATACAGACTGAAAGTGAAGGGATGGAGAAAGATATTCCAAGCAAATGGAAATGAAAAGAAAGCTGGAGTAGCAATACTTGTATCAGATAAAATAGACTTTAAAATAAAGACTGTTACAAGAGATAAGGAGGGACACTACATAATGATCAAGGGGTCAGTCCAAGAAGAAGAAATTATAAATGTTTATGCACCCTACATAGGAGCACCTCGATACATAAGGCAAATGCTAAGAGCCATGAAAGGGGAAATCAACAGTAACACATCAATAGTAGGGGACTTTAATACCCCACTTACACTAATGGACAGATCATCCAAACAGAAAATAAATAAGGAAACACAAGCTTTAAATGACACCATAGATGAGATAGATTTAATTGATATTTATAGAACATTCCACCCACAAGTGGCAGAATACACTTTCTTCTCAAGTGCACATGGAACATCCTCCAGGATAGATCACATCTTGGGTCACAAATCAAGCCTTGGAAAATTTAAGATAATTGAAATTTTATCAAGCATCTTTTCTGACCACAATGCTATGAGATTGGAAATCAATTACAGGAAAAAAACCCTGTAAAAACCACCAAATACATGGAGGCTAAAGAGTGCACTACTAAATAGTCAAGAGATCACTAAAGAAATCAAAGAAGAAATTTAAAAATTACATAGAAAGAAATGACAATGAAAACACAACGACCCAAAAGCTATGGGACACAGCAAAAGCAGTTCTAAGGGGGAAGCTTATAACAATTCAGTCTCACCTCAAGAAACAGAAAAGTCTCAAATAAACAATCTAACCCTACACCTAAAGCAACTAGAGAAAGAAGAACAGAGAAAACCCAAAGTCAGTAGAAGGAAAGAAGGCATAAATATCAGAGCAGAAATAAATGAAATAGAAATGAAGAAAACAATAGCAAAGATCAATAAAACTAAAAGCTGGTTCTTTGTGAAGATAAACAAAATTGATAAACCCTTTGCCAGACTCATCAAGAAAAACAGGGAGAGGACGCAAATCAATAAAATTAGAAATGAAAAAGGAGAAATCACAAATGACAATGCAGAAATATAAAGGATTATAAGAGACTACTACAAACAACTATATGCCAATAAAATGAACAACCACTAAGAAATGGACAACTCCTTGGAAAGGTACAATTTTCCAAGACTGAACCAGAAAGAATTAGAAAATATAAACAGATGCATCACAAGTAATGAAATTGAAACTCTAATTAAAAATTTTCCAACGAACAAAAGTCCAGGACCAGATGGCTTCACAGGTGAATTCTATCAAACATTTAGAGAAGAGCTAACACTGATCCTTCTCAAACTCTTCCAAAAAATTGCAAAGGGAGGAACATTCCCAAATTCATTCTACAAAGTCACCATCACCCTGATACCAAGACCAGAAAAAAATATCACAAGAAAAGAAAATTGTAGACCAGTATCACTGATGAACATAGAGGCAAAAATGCTGAACAAAATACTAGCAAACAGAATCCAACAACATATTAAAAGGATCATACACCATGATCAAGTGGGGCTTATCCCAGGAATGCAAGGATTCTTCAATATATGCAAATCAATGTGATACACCATATTAACAAATTAAGGAATAAAAACCATATCATATCAATAGATGCAGAAAAAGCTTTTGACAAAATTCAATACCCATTTATGATAAAAACTTTCCAGAAAACGGGCATAGAGGGAACCTACCCCAACATAATAAAGGCCATATATGACAAACCCACAGCCAACATCGTTCTCAATGGTGAAAAACTGAAAGCATTTCCATTAAGATCAGGAACAAGATAAGGATGTCCACTCTCGCCATTCTTATTCAACATAGTTTTGGAAGTCCTAGCCACAGCAATCAGAGAAGAAAAAGAAATAAAAGGAACACAACTTGGAAACGAACAAGTAAAATTGCCACTGTTTGCAGATGACATGATACTCTACATAGAGAATCCTAAAGATGCCATGAGAAAACTACTAGAGCTAATCAATGAATTTGGTACAGTGGCAGGATACAAAATTAATGCACAGAAATCTCCTGCATTCCTATACACTAACAATGAAAATCCGAAAGAGAAATTAAGGAAACAATCCCATTTACCATCACAACAAAAAGAATAAAATACCTAGGAATAAACCTACTTAAGGAGGTGAAAAACTTGCACTCAGAAAACTATAAAACACTGATGAAAGAAATCAAAGATGACATAAAATGATGGAGAAATATACCATGTTCTTGGATTGGAACAATCAATGTTGTGAAAATGACTATACTACCCAAAGCAATCTAAAGATTCAATGTAATCCCTATCAGACTACCAATGGCATTCTTCACAGAACTAGAACAAAAATTTTACAATTTGTATGGAAACACAAAAGACCCCAAATAGCCAAAGCAATCTTGAGAAAGAAAAACGGAGCTGGAGGGATCAGGCTCTCTGACTTCAAACTATAATACAAAGCTACAGTAATCAAGACAGTATGGTGCTGGCACAAAAACAGAAATATAGATCAATGGTACAGGATAGAAAGCCCAGAGATAAACCCATGCTCATATGGTCAACTAATTTATGACAAAGGAGGCAAGAACATACACTGGAGAAAAGACAGCCCCTTCAATAAGTGGTGCTGGGAAAACTGAACAGCTACATGTAAAAGAATGAAATTAGAACACTCCCTCACACCATACACACAAAAAAATTAAAAATGGGTTAGAGACCTAAATGTAAGACCAGACACTATAAAACTCTTAGAGGAAAACGTAGGAAAAACACTCTTTGACATAAACCACAGCAAGATCTTTTCTGACCCACCTCCTAGAGTAATGGAAATAAAACAAAAAATAAACAAATCAGACCTAATTAAACTTCAAAGCTTTTGCACAGCAAAGGAGACCATAAACAAGACAAAAAGACAATCCTCAGAATGGGAGAAAATATTTGCTAATGTAACAACAGACAAAGGATTAATCTCCAAAATATACAAACAGCTCGTGGAGCTTAATATCAAAAAAACAAACGATTCAATTAAAAAATGGGCAGAAGACCTAAACATTTCCCCAAAGAAGACATACAGATGGCCAAGAGGCACATGAAAATATGCTCAATATCACTAATTATTAGAGAAATGCCAATAAAAACTACAATGAGATATCACTTCACACCAGTCAGAATGGCCATTAAGAAAAAATCTGGAAAGGGTGTGGTGAAAAGTGAACTCTCCTGCACTGCTGGTGGGAATGTAAATTGATACAGCCACAGTGGAGAACAGTATAGATTTTCATTAAAGAACTAAAAATAGAACTACCATATGACTCAGCAATCCCACTATTGGGCATATACCCTGAGAAAACCATAATTCAAAAAGAGACACGTACCACAATGTTCATTGTAACACTATTTACAATAGCCAGGACATGGAAGCAACCTAAGTGTCCATCGACAGATGAATGGATAAAGAAGATGTGGCATATATATACAATGGAATGTTACTCAGCCATAAAAAGAAACGAAATTGATTTATTTGTAGTGAGTTGGGTGGACCTAGAGTCTGTCATACAGAGTAAAGTAAGTCAGAAAGAGGAAAACAGATACCGTATGCTAACACATATATATGGAATCTAAAAGAAAAAAAGGTACTGATGAATCTAGTGGCAGGGCAGGAATAAAGATGTAGACATAGAGAATGGACTTGAGGACACGGGGTGGCAGGGGGAAGCTGGGGTGAAGTGAGAGTAGCATCAACATATATACACTACCGAATGTAAAATAGTTAGCTAGTGGGAAGCAGCTGCATAGCACAGGGAGATCAGCTTGTTACTTTGTGATGACCTAGAGGGGTGGGATAGGGAGGGTGGGAGGGAGGCTCAAGAGGGAGGGGATATGGCGATATATGTATACATATAGCTGATTCACTTTGTTGTACAACAGAAGCTAACACAGCATTGTGAAGAAATTATACTCCAATAAAGATCTAAAAAAACAAAAACAAAACAAAAAAAAAACACAAAGAAATCAACCAGAAAGATTTCATTTATGAAACTGGTTGGAAGACATCTTTGTATTTTAAATCATTGAGACCATATTGCTTGGGACTCTCAGCTATACTTTCTGTTGTGTTGTGTGAAGGTCCAAGTGTCAAAATAATATTTTCTCTCTGGGGTGATATAATGTGATTTCAGGCTGATACATACCCGTTCCCAAGGCTGTAGGCTCAATGGGTGCCTGCCTTTAGGTGGACTCACTCTTCCTGCTCACTTGTGTGGGTACATTCAGGACTATTCAGGGACAGTGCCAATGCCAGTACCTTACAGAGACAGTTGATAGCAGTGCAAACCCGAAATGCTTTAAGAAGAACAATGGAACTTGATTTAATGCTGAGAATGACAGTCTAATTATCTGAGGTCAGAGACCAGCAACTAGTGCTTATGATTGATTTTGGATAGCTGAACATGGTTTTCTACCTTTGGAGTGAGTCTAGAGGCTGATCTCCTTTAAAAAGGAGTAATTTTCATGTCACCTTTAAGAGTATAGGTTGGCAAGTTATGGCCAGTAGGCCAAACGCAGCCCTCAGCCTGTTTTTGTAAACAGTTTTGTGAATGAAGGTAGGTCACAGGCACGCTCATTTATTTGATGTATTATCTATGATGACTTACATGCTACAGCAGTGGAGTTGAATAATTGTGGCTGAGCCTCTAAGGACTGTAACATCTAAAATATTTACTATTTGGTCCTTTACAGGAAAAGTTTGCCACCTCCATCCTAGTGTGTAGGCATTGAGAGACCATATATACCTGGGGACAGCCACATGAGGTTGGCTGTCACTGGGACTCTTAACATCCCTCTTCTGCATTTCTTGCCCTCCTACAGGCTGCAATTTATTTTATTTTATTTTATTTTATTTTATTTTTAAACCACCTTCAAATACCCACGTCCTCTTACTTTCTTAGGATTCAGTGGAAACATATATCTCTCCATATAAAATTGTTAGTGGGTTGCAATGCTAAAGAAATTTATATCAAAATATTAGAAGCTCAATGTGATATTCTTGCAGTTTTTCTATAGGTCTGGAATTTTTTTTTTTAACTGAAGAGGTTAACAAAAAATTGAGAAATAAGGAATTTATCCTCAGGTATACACACACATGTTTACAGACACATATGTAGAAAAATATCCATTGTAGCACTATTTTCAATAAGCAAAGATGAATAGACATAAATGTCTGTTAACGTGGTTAAATAGTGGCATGTTCATTCATTCATACAATGGATGACTGTGCAGCTATAAAAAAGGAGATGCCCCTTTTTAACTGTTGGAATATTTAAATGTTAAATGCAGAGCAGTTTGATATGCTTTCAATGGTATGGAAAAGAGGGAAGGATACGATGGAATATAGAGGTATAGCTATAGATTTTTTCCAATAAATATTCAGTCTCTGGAAAGTTACATAGGAAACTGGTAACATTGGTTGCCTCTAATCCTGGGAGATGAGTTAAGAAGGGAGGCATTTTTCCATATAACCCTTTGTAATTTTTGAGTTTCTAACCATGCAAGCAAATTACTTTTTCAAAAAATAAAAACTAAGATAGAGAACATTTTTTAAAAAAGGAAAAAAAGTGTAGGTGTGTTGTTCATATTGAGTTACCCAAGTGACATAATTGGCCAAGGTCAACATCCCTGTTAGTAAACATCAGGCTGAAGCCATGTCTAAACCAGAGCCCAGAAGCTACTCAAAAGAGAGTTTGAGGTGGAATGAAGCCTTTGCTGTGACGGAGATGTGAACATTCATTGTCTTTTTTAAAATCCACTGACTCTGCTGGCAAAATATTAAGAAACTTCAATCAGAAGCGAACATGAACTAATGTGTTTGACTGTTTCCACTTTTCTCCTTTGACGGCTGCTGCAACTACGACCACTGAAAATTCCTATGGTGTGAAGGGATGTAGAAATGTAGGGCTTACATTTTCCTTCTTAAAGCTTAGATTTACCAAGCTACACCCACTGCTGGGTTTCTACTGCCCAACCAGACCCCAGGGACTATTTTTAGCACCTAGATGCAGCCTTCCAGGGAAGATTTCATTGGTGTATGATCTTGCATCTTCCTCCCCACCCTGCTCCTGCTGCCATATGGATAAATTTTCCCCATAGTAGTATATTATTTTTGATGTTCTTCATTAGTCTTTAACATCCTAAACTTTTTCCAGTACAAATATATTACCTGAAGTAATTCTCACCTATGCAACTTGAAAGTAATTATTTTAATCAAGTTAAAAAAACCTTTGTGTATAGACACAGTAATGTACACATATTACAAGTCTACAATGAATATTACAAGCTGAATGAATTTTCATAAACTGAACAATCCTTGATCAAGAAACAGAACCTTAATTGCATCCAGAAGCCCTCCTCCACCCCCTGTCCAGTTTCTACCCACTGGTCTCTCCCAAGTATAACGATTATCCTGACTTACTTTTGTACTTTATATAAATGGAATCATACATGATGTATTGCTTTGTGTTGGTTTCTTTTATTCATCTAAATTGTTGCATGAAACTGTAGACTTCTCATCCTCACTGCTGTACGGATTTCTATGAAGTAACCATATCACAGTTTATTTATCCATTGTACCGATGCTGGGCGTTTAGCTAGTTTCCAGTTTAGGGTTATTATAAGTGGTGCTACTGGGAACATGCTTGTACGTATTTTTTGAGGAATATTTGTACACATTTCTGTTACCTCTATCTAAGAGTACAATTTCTGGGTTACAGGGTACACATAGGTTTAGCTTTAGCACAGTGGTTCTCATGAATTCACGTGAATCAGATTACCAGGAGGGCTTGTTCAACCACAGATCTCTGGGATTCGCCTGGAGTTTCTGATTCATTAGGTTGGGGGTGAGGCCCGAGAATTTGTACTTCTGAAAAGTTCCAGGTGATGCTGATGCTCCTGGTCCAGGGACCACACTTTGAAAACCTTTGCTTAGCAGATGCTGCCAAACAGTTTTACAAAATATTTGTACCAATTGACCCTCCTGTCAGCAGCATAGGAGAATGCCAGTTGCTCCATTTGGTATTAGCCTCCTTCTTTTAAATTTCAGCCATATGGATTGAAAAGGAAGGTTATCTTCTTGTGGTTTTAATTTACCTTTCCCTGGCGGCTAATGAAGTTGAGCTCCTTTCCATAAGTTTATTGGCCATTTGGATATCTTTTAATGTGAAGTCTGTGTTAAAGTCTTTTGCTCATTTTTCTATTGGGTTGTCTTTCTCTTTCTTATTAAGTTGTAGGAATTCTTTATTTATTCTGGGCATCCGTTGTTTGTTGGAGTTTTTTTTTTTTATGTTGTTCATACTGAATTTCAATTGTTGATTCTCCTTTTTTTTAACATCTTTATTGGAGTGTAATTGCTTTACAATGGTGTGTTAGTTTCTGCTTTATAACAAAGTGAGTCAGCTATACATATACATATATTCCCATATCTCTTTCCTCTCTCGTCTTCCTCCCTCCCACCCTCCCTATCCCACCCCTCTAGGGGGTCACAAAGCACCGAGCTGATCTCCCTGTGCTATGCGGCTGCTTCCCACTAGCTATCGGTTTTACATTTAGTAGTATATATATGTACATGCCACTCTCTCACTTTGTCCCAGCTTACCCTTCACCCTCCCCATGTCCTCAAGTCCATTCTGTAGTAGGTCTGTGTCTTTATTCCCGTCCTGCCCCTAGGTTCTTCATGACCCTTTTTTTTTCTTTCTTTTAGATTCCATATATATGTGTGAGCATATGGTGATTGTTTTTCTCTTTCTGACTTACTTCACTCTGTAAGACAGACTCTAGGTCCACCCACCTCACTACAAATAAATCAATTTCGTTTCTTTTTATGGCTGAGTAACATTCCATTGTATATATGTGGCACATCTTCTTTATCCATTCATCTGTCGATGGACACTTAGGTTGCTTCCATGTCCTGGCTCTTGTAAATAGTGTTGCAATGAACATTGTGGTACGTGTCTCTTTTTGAATTATGGTTTTCTCAGGGTATATGCCCAATAGTGGGATTGCTGAGTCATATGGTAGTTCCATCTATTTTTAGTTTTTTAAGGAACATCCATACTGTTCTCCACAGTGGCTGTATCAATTTACATTCCCACCAGCAGTGCAGGAGAGTTCACTTTTCACCACACCCTTTCCAGATTTTTTCTTAATGGCCATTCTGACTGGTGTGAAGTGATATCTCATTGTAGTTTTTATTGGCATTTCTCTAATAATTAGCGATGTTGAGCATATTTTCATGTGCCTCTTGGCCATCTGTATGTCTTTGGGGAAATGTCTATTTAGGTCTTCTGCCCATTTTTTAATTGAATCGTTTGTGTTTTTGATATTAAGCTCCACGAGCTGTTTGTATATTTTGGAGATTAATCCTTTGTCTGTTGTTACATTAGCAAATATTTTCTCCCATTCTGAGGATTTTTTTTGTCTTGTTTATGGTCTCCTTTGCTGTGCAAAAGCTTTGAAGTTTAATTAGGTCCGATTTGTTTATTTTTTGTTTTATTTCCATTACTCTAGGAGGTGGGTCAGAAAAGATCTTGCTGTGGTTTATGTCAAAGAGTGTTTTTCCTATGTTTTCCTCTAAGAGTTTTATAGTGTCTGGTCTTACATTTAGGTCTCTAACCCATTTTTAATTTATTTTTGTGTATGGTGTGAGGGAGTGTTCTAATTTCATTCTTTTACATGTAGCTGTTCAGTTTTCCCAGCACCACTTATTGAAGAGGCTGTCTTTTCTCCATTGTATATTCTTCCCTCCTTTATCAAAAATAAGGCGACCAGGGCTTCCCTGGTGGTGCAGTTGTTGAGAGTCTGCCTGCCAATGCAGAGGATATGGGTTCGTGCCCTGGTCTGGGAAGATCCCATATGCCGTGGAGCAGCTAGGCCTGTGAGCCATGGCCACTGAGCCTGTGCGTCTGGAGCCTGTGCTCCGCAACGGCAGAGGCCACAAGAGTGAGAGGCCCACGTACCGCAAAAAAAGATAATAATAATAAAAATAAGGTGACCATATGTGTGTGGGTTTATCTCTAGGCTTTCTATCCTGTTCCATTGACCTATATTTCTGTTTTTGTGCCAGTACCATACTGTCTTGATTACTGTGGCTTTGTAGTATACTCTGATGTCAGGGAGCCCAATTCCCTCTGCTCTGTTTTTCTTTCTCAAGATTGCTTTGGCTATTCAGGGTCTTTTGCGTTTCCATATAAATTGTGAAAGTTTTTGTTCTAGTTCTGTGAAAAATGCCATTGGTAGTTTGATATGGATTGCACTGAATCTGTAGATTGCTTTGGGTAGTAGAGTCATTTTCACAATGTTGATTCTTCCAATCCAAGAAGATGGTATATCTCTCCATCTGTTTGTATTATCTTTAATTTCTTTCATCATTGTCTTATAGTTTTCTGCATACAGGTCTTTGGTCTCCTTAGGTAGGTTTATTGCTAGGTATTTTATTCTTTTTGTTGCAATGGTAAATGGGAGTGTTTCCTTAATTTCTCTGTCAGATTTTTCATCATTAGTGTATAGGATTGCAAGAGATTTCTGTGCACTTATTGTGTATCCTGCTACTTTACCAAATTCATTGATTAGCTCTAGTAGTTTTCTGGTAGTGTCTTTAGGATTCTCTATGTATAGTATCATGTCATCTGCAAACAGTGACAGCTTTACTTCTTCTTTTCTGATTGGGATTCCTTTTATTTCTTTTTCTTCTCTGATTTCTATGACTAAAACTTCCAAAACTAAGTTGAATAATAGTGGTGAGAGTGGGCAACCTTGTCTTGTTCCTGATCTTAGAGGAAATGGTTTCAGTTTTCACCATTGAGAATGATGTTGTCTGTGGGTCTCTCATATATGGCCTTTATTATGTTGAGGTAAGTTTCCATTACACCTACCTTTTGGAGGGTATTTATCATAAATGGGTGTTGAATTTTGTCAAAAGCTTTTTTTTGCATCTGTTGAGATGATCATTTGGTTTTTATCCTTCAATTTGTTAATATGGTTTACCACATTGATTGATTTGCATATACTGAAGAATCCTTGCATTCCTGGGATAAACTCCACTTGATCATAGTGTATGATTCTTTGAATGTGCTGTTGGATTCTGTTTGCTAGTATTTTGTTGAGGATTTTTGCATCTATGTTCATCAGTGATATTGGCCTAAGAAAGTTTTCTTTCTTTGTGACATCTTTGTCTGGTTTTGGTATCAGGGTGATGGTGGCCTCATAGAGTGAGTTTGGGAGTTTTCCTCCCTCTGCTATATTTGGAAGAGTTTGAGAAGGATAGGTGTTAGCTCTTCTCTAAGTGTTTGATAGAATTCGCCTGTGAAGCCATCTGGTCCTGGGCTTTTGTTTGTTGGAAGATTTTTAATCACAGTCTCAATTTCAGTGTTTGTGATTGGTCATTTTTTATTTTCTGTTTCTTCCTGGTTCAGTCTTGGAAGGTTGTACTTTTCTAAGAATTTGTTCATTTCTTCTAGTTTGTCCATTTTATTGGCATATTGTTGCTTGTAGTAATCTCTCATGATCGTTTGTATTTCTGCAGTGTCAGTTGTTATTTCTCATTTTTCATTTCTAATTCTATTGATTTGAGTGTTCTCCCTCTTTTTCTTGATGAGTCTGGCTAATGTTTTATCAATTTTGTTTATCTTCTCAAAGAATCAGCTTTTAGTTTTATTGATCTTTGCTATTGTTTCCTTCATTTCTTTTTCATTTTTTTCTGATCTGATCTTTATGATTTCTTTCCTTCTGCTAACTTGGAGGTTTTTTGTTGTTCTTTCTCTAACTGCTTTAGATGTAAGGTTAGGTGTGAATTTGAGATGTTTCTTGTTTCTTGAGGTAGGATTTTATTGCTATAAACTTCCCTCTTAGAATTGCTTTTGCTGCATCCCATAGGTTTTTGGTCGTCGTGTTTTCATTGCCTTTTGTTTCTAGGTATTTTTTGATTTCCACTTTGATTTCTTCAGTGATCTCTTGATTCTTTAGTAGTGTATTGTTTAGCTTCCATGTGTTTGTATTTTTTACAGATTTTTTTCCTGTAATTGATATCTAGTCTCATAGCATTGTGGTTGGAAAAGATACTTGATAACATTTCAATTTTCTTACATTTACCAAGGCTTGATTTGTGACCCAAGATATGATCTATCCTGGAGAATGTTCCATGAGCACTTGAGAAGAAAGTGTATTCTGTTGTTTTTGGATGGAACTTTCTATAAATATCAGTTAAGTCCATCTTGTTTAATGCATCATTTAAAGCTTGTGTTTCCTTATTGATTTTCATTTTGGATGATCTGTCCATTGGTGAAAGTGGGGTGTTAAAGTCCCCTACTATGATTGTGTTACTGTCAATTTCCCCTTTTATGGCTCTTAGCATTTGCCTTATGTATTTAGGTGCTCCTGTGTTGGGTGCATGAATATTTACAATTGTTATATCTTCTTCTTGGATTGATCCCTTCATCTTTATGTAGTGTCCCTCTTGGTCTCTTGTAAGAGTCTTTATTTTACAGTCTATTTTGTCTGATATGAGATTTGCTTCTCCAGCTTTCTTTTGATTTCATTTTGCATGGCATATCTTTTTCCATCCCCTCACTTTCAGTCTGTACGTGTCTCTAGGTCTGAAGTGGGTCTCTTGTAGACAGCATATATACGGGTCTTGTTTTTGTATCCATTCAGCCAGTCTATGTCTTTTGGTTGGAGCATTTAATCCATTTACATTCAAGGTTATTATCGATATGTATATTCCTATTACAATTTTCTTAACTGTTTTGGGTTTGTTATTGTAGGTCTTTTCCTTTTCTTGTGTTTCCTGCCTAGAGAAGTTCCTTTAGCATTTATTGTAAAGCTGGTTTGGTGGTGCTGAATTCTCTTAGCTTTTGCTTCTCTGTAAAGTTTTTAATTTCTTCATCAAATCTGAATGAGATCCTTGCTGGATAGAGTAATCTTAGTTGTAGTTCTTTCCCTTTCATCACTTTAAATATGTCCTGCCACTCCCTTCTGGCTTGCAAAGTTTCTGCTGAAAGATCCACGGTTAACCTTATGGGGATTCCCTTGTATGTTATTTGCTGTTTTTTCCCTTGCTGCTTTTAATATTTTTTCTTTGAATTTAATTTTTGATAGTTTGATTAAGATGTGTCTTGGCATGTTTCTGCTTGGATTTATCCTGTATGGAACTCTCTGTACTTCCTGGATTTTTGACTGTTTCCTTTCCCATATTAGGGAAGTGTTGAACTATAATCTCTTCAAATATTTTCTCTGTCCCTTTCTTTTTCTCTTCTTCTTTTGGGACTCCTATAATTCAAATGTTGGTCCATTTAATGTTGTCCCAGAAGTCTGTGAGAGTGTCCTCAATTCTTTATTTTCTTTTTTCTTAATTATGCTCTGTGGTAGTTATTTCCACTCTTTTATCTTCCAGTTCACTTATCTGTTCTTCTGCCTCAGTTATTCTGGTATTGACTCCTTGTAGAGAATTTTTAATTTCATTTTTTGTGGTGTTCATCAGTGTTTGTTTGCTATTTAGTTCTTCTAGGTGCTTGTTAATCATTTCTTGTATTTCCTCCATTCTCTTTCCAAGATTTTGGATCATCTTTACTCTCATTACTCTGAATTCTTTTTCAGGTAGACTGCCTATTTCCTCTTCATTTGTTTGGTCTGGTGGATTGTTACCTTGCTCCTTCATCTGCTGTGTGTTTCTCTATCTTCTCATTTTGCTCAACTTACTGTGTTTGTGGTCTCCTTTTCACAGGCTGCAGGTTCGTAGTTCCTGTTGCTTTTGGTGTCTGCCCCTAGTGGCTGAGGTTGGCTCAGTGGGTTATGTAGGCTTCCTGGTGGGGGAGACTGGTGCCTGTGTTCTGGTGGGTGGGGCTGGATCTTGTTCTTCTTGTGTGAAGGACCACGTATGATGCTGTGTTTTGGGGTGTCTGTGAACTTAGTATGATTTTATGCAGCCTCTCTGCTAATGGGTGGGGTTGCGTTCCTGTCTTGCTAGTTGTTTGGCATAGGGTGTTCAGCACTGGAGCTTGCTGGTCATTGAGTGGAGCTGGGCCTTAGTGTTGAGATGGAGACCTGTGGGAGATCTTTTGCCATTTGATATTACATGGAGCCAGTAGGTCTCTGGTGGACTAATGTCCTGAACTCAGCTCTTCCACCCCAGAGGCACAGGCCTGACACCCGGCCAGAGCACCAAGACCCTGTCAGCCACATGGCTCAGAAGAAAAGGGAGAAAAAAGGAAAGAAAGAAAGAAAGAAAAAATAAAATGAAGTTATTAAAATCAAAAAATCAAAAAATTATTAAAAATTAAAAAATTAAAAAGTAATAAAAAAAGAAAAAGTAAGAAAGAAAGAAAGAAGGGAGTAACGAAACCAAAAAACAAATCCACCAATGATAAGAAGCACTAAAGCTATCCCCCCCAAAAAAAAACCCCATAAAACAAACAAACAAAAAAAAAAACGGACAGACAGAACCCTAGGACAAATGGTAAAAGGAGACGTACACAGACAAAATCACAGAAAGAAGCATACACATATACACTCACCAAAGGAGAAAGAAGCATACACATATACACTCACCAAAGGAGAAAAAGGAAAAAAAATTATATATCTATATGTAAAAAAAAAAGGAGGAAGAGGGCTTCCCTGGTGGCGCAGTCGTTGAGAGTCCGCCTGCCGATGCAGGGGACGCGGGTTCATGCTCCAGTCTGGGAGGATCCCACATGCCGCGGAGCGGCTGGGCCCGTGAGCCATGGCCGCTGAGCCTGCGCGTCCGGAGCCTGTGCTCTGTAATGGGAGAGGCCACAACAGTGAGAGGCCCGCGGGGCCCAAAAAAAAAAAAAAAAAAAAAGAGGAAGAGAGCTACCAAATCAATAAACAAATCTACCAATGATAATAGACTCTAAATACTAAACTTAGATAAACATAAAACCAGAAACAAATTAGATGCAGAAAGCAAAGCCCAAGTCTACAGTTGCTCTCAAAGTCCACTACCTCAATTTTGGAATGATTCATTGTCTATTCAGGTGTTCCACAGATGCAGGGTACATCAAGTTGATTGTGGAGAATTAATTTGCTGCTCCTGAGGCTGCTGGGAGAGATTTCCCTTTCTCTTCTTTGTTCTCACAGCTCCTGGGGTTCAGCTTTGGATTTGGCCCCACCTCTGTGTGTAGGTCGCTTGAGGGCAACTTCTCTTCACTCAGACAGGATGGGGTTAAAGGAGCAGCTGATTCGGGGGCTCTGGCTCACTCAGGCCATGGGGAGGGAGGGGTATGGATGTGGGGTGAGCCTGCGGCAGCAGAGGCCGGCATGACGTTGCAGCAGCCTGAGGCGCACCGTTCATTCTCCTGGGGAAGTTGTCCCTGGATCACGGGACCCTGGCCGTGGTGGGCTGCACAGGCTCCCAGGAGGGACGGTGTGGAGAGTGACCTGTGCTCGCACACAGGCTTCTTGGTGGCTGCGGCAGCAGCCTTAGTGTCTCATGCCCGTCTCTCAGGTCCACGCTGGTAGTCGCAGCTCGTGCCCATCTCTGGAGCTCGTTTAGGTGGTGCTCTGAATCCCCTCTCCTCGTGCACCCCGAAACAGTGGTCTCTTGCCTCTTAGGCAGGTCCAGACTTTTCCCTGGACTCCCTCCCAGCTAGCTGTGGCGCACTAGCCCCTTCAGGCTGTGTTCACGCAGCCAACCCCAGTTCTTTCCCTGGGATCCGACCTCCGAAGCCCGAGTCTTAGCTCCCAGCCCCCGCCCACCCCGGCGGGCGAGAAGACAAGCCTCTAAGACTGGTGAGTGCTGGTCGGCATGGATCCTCTGTGCGGGAATCTCTCCGCTTTGCCCTCTGCATCCCTATCGCTGTGCTCTCCTCCATGGCTCTGAAGCTCCCCCCCTCCGCCACCCGCAGTCTCCGCCCGTGAAGTGGCTTCCTAGTGTGTGGAAACCTCTCCTCCTTCACAGCTCCCTCCCAGAGGTGCAGGTCCTGTCTCTATTCTTTTGTCTGTGTTTTTTCTTTTTTCTTTTGCTCTACCTAGGTACATGGGGAGTTTCTTGCCTTTTGGGAGGTCTGAGGTCTTCTGCCAGTGTTCAGTGGGTGTTCTGTAGGTGTTCCACATGTAGATGCATTTCTGATGTATCTGTGGGGAGGAAGGTGATCTCCACATCTTACTCCTCTACCATCTTGAAGGTCTCCTCTTGCTGGAGTTTTTGTTGTAAGCATCTTTTTCCACTCTGTGGGTTGCGTTTTCATTTTCTTAATAGTAATGAACAGAAATTCCTAATTTTAATATAATTTAATTCATCTTTTTTCCATTAAAGGTTAGTTTTTTTTTTTGTGCTATTTAAGGAATCTTTGCCTACTTCAAGATTATGAAGACGGTCTCTTATTTTTTTTTTAAGATTTATTTTTCCCTCTTATATTTAGATTAAAAATCATCTGGAATTGATTTTTGTGTTTTATTACACTTCTGTGAGATATTTTCATATACTAAAATAATCTTCCTTAAGGCCCTGTTTAAAATTCACCTCTTTGTCTCCATTTTTAGTACTGTTAAGAAATATCAATGTCATATAGAAACTTTTAGCAAATTCAAGAGATGTTTTTAAACTTACAATTGTATTGAAAGCAATGCTTCAAATAATAAATGCTTTATATTTACTCAGGGTAGGCTTACTTTCAACAGAGCCAAATTTAGGGCAGTTATTGAAACTTTTAAGTAACATAAAGCACTTTTTTCATCTGGTGCCTAAAGTATAATGCTCACAATAATTTATATTTAATTTTTAATACAGTTATCTATCATGAGTAATTATGTGGGCTGCTCCCAGTATTCCATGCTCTGTTATGTGGTTTTCCTGAAGACTGTGGTTTCTTTGTATAACTACTGGGAATTATTACCTTGCTGATGAATTTCTCTTCTGAAGAGATATCAACTACAAGTTTCAGTGTTGTATTTTTTCACTTTAACTTACAAAACAGGCACAGTGTCTGGGTGCTCCCTTTATTTCTCGAATGTTTAGAAACAAAGCACTCTTTGTTTAAAGTAATATTTTAGCAAGACTGTGCTACTTCATGATAAATACCTTTAAAATTGGCTGAAAGAATTGATTAAAATTACTCTACATGTTTTGCCATGTCATTTCAGAGCAGCCTGCTTTCTTTGGCCAACAATGTGCTTGAATAGTCAAGAAAGCCCCTTGGTATTTGGTGGTCAGACTGGCCATGCCAGTTTGCACAGAAGGAATGAAATTTGGCTTAGAAATTAGATTGGCAATTAAGAACTTTTAGAAAGATTGAAAAAAATATTGTACCCCAACTGTAAGGTCTGTTATTCTTACTCGTTTTTCTCATTAACAAGAAACAGACCCCTCTAGAATGCAAGCCCCATGAGGGCAGGTTTTGTTCACTACTTCATCTCCATCACCCAAAGCAAAGCAGTGTTTGGCACTCGTAGCTGCTCAATTACTGTTTCTGAGTTGAAAGTAAGAATGAATGAATCCTTATGCCTTTAAAGGGTGGGATGCAGGCATATGTGGAAAAGGCATCCAAGGCTTCCATCTTTGCCCTCTGTCATCTCTGAGCTATCCTGAGGGCCTTTTATAGGGAATGCTCAAGCCACAATGGATGCTTCCTAGCTCAGCCTTTTTGAGCTTGTAGACTGTAAATTTTTGCTTCCCCCAAACTTCCATCCTCCAACCCCAAAGATGAGGAGGAGTTGAAGATGAAACCAAAATTGCAAACTTTAGGAAGCATGAAGGTTATGATATTCCTGCTGGTAATTGTTGATTTAGGAAAGATGAATGTAAGATGAAAGGATGAATACATTTGTAGACACGTTTAGGAGGGTTTGACACTATAAAATTTAACAAGAAGACCTCAATTAATTGCAGCTGGCTAACTATTTATTCAGAACACAAATTACAGACTCGTTCACAAGTTACACACGATTAAGGTTTAACCTAAATTAAAAAAAAATGACTGTAGGATTTGCTTAGGATGGTATAAGGTCTTTGTGAAACATCCAAAAAGAAATGAGCATTTAATGGAACTGGGGCTCGAAGGAGAGACATCAAAAATAAATTTGAGGACCATTCACAATTATTCAGGTGCTGGCTGAAAGCACATGAGTGGATGAGCTGACTGGGGCTCATTTTCCTGTCAATGGGACTTGGGAGTAGAGGAAGAGAGAAAATGAGATGTATGCCATCTCACCTCTGATTTTCAGAACCTAGATATACGTGCCAATTGTTATTGATTTTAGATTAGCTCAAATCATTATAGTTCAGTTACTTAATTCAGAGTAGTGGCCTAAAGCATAAAGCACTCTACTACCCTTTCAAGTTTTTATCCACTGCTCATTTGTGGTGATACACTTCCTACATGCTGTTCATGCATTGACAAGTGGTTCTACCTCTTTGTTTGCGGTATTAATCTCTTCTCAAGTTCTTTGAGGTGAACAACCCATTTCCTTTTTAGCTACCCATGGTGCTTGATGTCAAGGAGTCTCTGCTGAGCTTCTTAAACTTGTGTGTATCACTTTAACTATGCCACAAGGTGAAAAGTAGATGTGTGGGGCAAGGAAACGTCTAGAAGAGCATCTGATCTTATCTCTCCACACTCTCTACATTTATTTCAATGAAAATTCATATGGATGCATACTATTTTCTCCATTGTATTTTGTGGTCACTGACAGGCTGTTTGACTTTGGGAAAATTACAGCTAGTTTGTGATACCATTAAAGCATTATATAGACTACTTAAGAAAGCTCTAGAGAAATTTGCATCCAAGAAATAGCATAGTTTAGTATTTATCTTTCCCTGGACAGCACAAAAACTAAGGCAAATTTCCTTTGATATTATACAGTAAAAAAAGGACCCAATTTATATAGTTTATGAACAAGAAAACTTCTCAGTTAGATATGTGACAGTATTTAACTTATAAGGCATGTTACAGGATTATTCTGAAGTTTCATGTTGATAATAATAATGATACTAGTATTACCAAAGTAGTCATCATGAATAGGCTATTGTGTGTCAGGCACTTTGTTGTTTTATACATATTATTTCATTTAATCTATAGATAACCTTCTGAAATAATTATAATGCTTTACAGGTGGGGAAAATGAGACTCAGAGAAATTAAGCAGTTTGATGAACCACACTAGGTAAGTGGCAGAACCGCATTGTTGAACATGTCTGTCTGACTTCAAAGCCCTTGTGTTCCATAATTAAGCTGAAACTTTGGGTTCAAGAGACAGCTGACCTTTGGGTGTATAAGAGAAAGCTACTAGTGAGAAGAAGAAAAGTTGTGATGGAAAACTCTAGAATAAAAATCATGGTATCTTTAAAAAGATCTTTGTTAGAGCCTTGAGTATTGGGGAGTGGCAGAAAAACAGTGACTTACCCATTGGAAAGAGTCATTTAACATACAGCAAAAAATTTATTAAGCAATTACCGTGTGCCAGGTAATGAGCTAGGTACTCAACAGTGAATAGATCATGGGCTTGCTTTTCTGATCTTATATCCTACAGAGTGAATATTTCTCTGTACTGTACTCTCTTCTTCCCTAAGAAGTCAAAAGAGAAATAAAGAAATTCATTAAAACGCAATGTCAGATGACTTTCCAGGTTTATAACTGGTTTCATGAGAAAAATGGAAAAATTTCATCCAAGACAGGAAATACATAGAGCATGAGCAGATAGCCATCTCTGAAGAAATGTTTCCTTTCTTCAGTTAATATTGGAATACCATACAGTTATTTTCCTAGAATGTTGAAATTGGTATAAAATATTTTTAGATGCCATCCAGTGTAAATGTCGTTTTTGCCATCCTGCTTGGCCTGAAAATTGGATATGTTTCTTAGGAATGTTGAGAAAGAGTGAGGAGGAAAAGAAGAGTGAGCACAAATTCCAATCAGCCCTTTTCTGATCCAGTCAAGTCTGTTCCATAGTGTTGTGAGTTCCTTGTCATGGGCCGTCATGGGAAATTAGAGCCAACGGCTGGAAGCTGTTCATATAGATTTTTTATTTTTCCTTTCAAGTAAGCTGTATTAAATCACACCAAAAAGAGCTGACATATTTAAAATCCTGGCTATTATAATACATTAAGCACATTAAAAATCTGCCTGGTTTTCACAACTCGAGATCACCTGGCATGGGTGCTTTGTGGACATATTAGAATTGGCTACATTCCCCAGGCACATGAGGCCGTCCCTATGCTTATCTTGCATTTCATAGTGGAAAGTCTCCTTGGCTTTCAGTTCCAGCCTTCTCATCACCACGTTGTAGCAGGCATAGCAACAGGGTAATGCAGGGCAGCTCCTTGGTTTCCACTGCTACTGCCCCAGGCTCTGGTGAACACTGAAAAGTGGCCAACAAGAAAGTAAAAACTGGCAAGAATAGCTAACCAATGAGAATATCAACCTCAGAACAATGCAAGGATTCACCTATAAAACAATAGCCTGCAGATCAGTGTTGCTTATATACACACATTTAAAGACCAGAGTTGGAATCTTACAGAAGTCTCTGGAGACAGAGTGGATTTGTCCACAGCCAGGTGGCTACTTGGGGTTGTCCTTGGATGTTCCCAGCATCCATGTTCAGTGGTATCAATTCCAGTGACAGGGGCCATATGGCGTCACCATCTGAAAATCAGTGTCCGAGGGCCTACACTAGTACATTTAAATTTCTCCTCTAGTGTTTTTCATGAAAGGCAGTTTTAAAAATATTAAGTTTATTTTTAAAGACATTTTGTATCTTACTTTTTTGTCCTTATTTTGCCTGTTTTTTTTACGAGTGTTTCCATTTCTTTATCTCTTGTCACAATTTGAATGATGTGCTAACCAAGAAGGAAAAAATGACAAGTAGAAAGAGTAAGCACTTAGCAAATTATCAGATGAATGGATCATTACACCCTAAGAAGCAGGCCTCCTGTAATTTTCTGACTGCATGTAATTTTCTGATAGAAGCCACTTGACTATTGGGAGCAAATGAAACAACTGGGAATTTTGGGAATGATGAGTGTTGCCATGTGTTTAAGCCTGTGCTTTGGAATAAAACCACATTATCTTTTCCTTTGCTTTGTGAATCTGAATCTATACTGAAATGTCCTAGGGGGATGTAATTCTAACTAGATTATATTCAAGTTCAGCTTTGGAAAAGTTAGGTTACATATGGCCTCCTAAAAACGTGAATGTAACTTCTAGAGTTTCTCACTCTCAGAAATGAGAGCTAAAGTTATTTTTAGCAATTACAGTTGAATGGAGACAGTGATCTATTGGTCTGATGCCTCTTTTTATGACATTACCTCCTGAAATGTTGCATATTTTCATGCTTAGAAATACCCTCTAACTTTGTAACGTACTCTGAGGATTGTATTGTATCTATTCTTTGCTCTGTAAATCACATAATGGCCGTTGTACAAAAGGAGTAAGATCTGACCTGATGTCTGATCTGTGGAATGGTTGTCATGCGGTTCATCTTAGGCTCCTGAAAGGCTGGAGGGGCTGTTCTTCACAGGCCAGCATTCTGGGCCCGAGGCCACGGCAGTTCTTACTCTGCGGGAAAGATACCCTGAATGTAGGAATAACACCAAAGCTGCCTGTCCCTTCACGTTTTAGAGTTTCTCCAGCAGCTGGACTACAAACCAAAGTGCGGTTTCCACGTGAAAGCTGCGATAAATATTCACTTGGAAATTCAATTCAGCAAGCACAAGGGTCACAGTATTGCCCAATATCAGGGGCACTATTCATAGAGAAAGAGTGCCGTGTTTGGACTGATCAAACAGTGCCATCTTTAACCAAAAGCGAGGAAATGGTGCTGCTTAAAATACGTCCGCAAGCCCATGACTTTTTTTTTTAAATAAATTTATTTATCTTTGGCTGCATTGGGTCTTCATTGCTGCGCGCGGGCTTTCTCTAGTTGCGGCAAGCGGGGGCTACTCTTTGTTGCGGTGCGCAGGCTTCTCATTGTGGCGGCTTCTCTTGTTGCGGAGCACAGGGTCTAGGCGCGCAGGCTTCAGTAGTTGTGGCATGTGGGCTCAGTAGTTGTGGCTCGCGGGCTCTAGAGCACAGGCTCAGTAGTTGTGGCGCACGAGCTTAGTTGCTCCACGGCATGTGGGATCTTCCCGGACCAGGGCTCGAACCCGTGTCCCCTGCATTGGCAGGCAGATTCTTAACCACTGCACCACCAGGGAAGCCCAAGCCCATGACTTTTAATATAAAGCAGAGAACTTGGATAAGCAGCTTGTGCCTATAGCCCATTATGCCAGTGCTAGTGGAAACATTGGCAGCAGATTATTGTCCAGCAAAGTCAATGTCTAAGGCCAAGGCTAGAGGGGTATGAGTGAAAGTGAATACAACTATTTTGATTAAAGAAGCTCAGAAAATCAGGAACACCAGGCTCTAAGTACATGTATTTGGATGGGGGTTGGGGGTTGGAGGATGGAGAATGTTTTGGAGAATTGACAATTGGTTTTATGGTTTTTCCTTCCCTTCCACCTCCTCTCCAGCTCTTACCCCTCTCTCCTCTTCATCTTTTTCTTAGGTGACAGAAATTGCAAGTTGACCTCATTATCTATTTCCCCTTTTCTCAATTCTTATAGAACAATTTTTAGTGGGGTACATGGACTTCTTCTCACCCCAGTTCACTTCTCAGTCTCCTTTGTATTTGGATGAAGCTACATGGGTATGTTCTGGAATATAAACAGGTGTTGTGAGTGCACCTTCTGGCTTGTGCCTTTAAGGGGAGGCACGGTTTTCCTTTCCGTCTCGCCTTATTGGAACGAGGGTGAGGTAATGAACCATCTTAGACCATGTAGATGAGAGAAAGACTCTCAGAATGACAGGGCACCAAGGTAGAAGAATTCTGGGTTCCTGATGCCTTGATGCCTTCACATGAGCCCTGGACTGCCTATACTCAGACCATTATGTGAAACAGAAACAAAGTCTTCTTATCTTGGGTCTCCTTGTCACAGCAGCTGACCCTATATCTTAATATATTGACCTTTCTTCCCAATTGACCTCCTTCACTCCCTCATCCCTTCACTCCCTCATCCTTTTCTTCCACTTTCTGTTGGACTGTCCAAAGTGTAGACCAATGGCTCTCAAACTTTGGTTTGAATAAATATTTATAGGGTGGACTTTTTAAAGATGAAGCAGACCCTGCTTCTAGGGTATCTGGTTTAAGACTTCTTGTGTGGAGTGTAAGAATCTGCATTTGACCCTCAGGTTATTTAGATGAAGGTGGTCCATGGGATAACTTGGAGAAGCATTGGTATAGCATCTATGCCAATCATAAAGTAGATGCTCAAAAAAGCGCTTGAGGGATTGAGTTGCAGGAACTCAGTGAAATCTGCCAACACGTCACACAGATTGCACCTACGTGAAACTTAAGCAACTGCGCCACTAACTCAGCTGTCTGGAAAGTATCAGATAATATAATGGTTTAAGCAACAATAACTACCAAATCAGTTATTTGGCACAATTTAGAAGAAAACAACTGGTTTACCAAAATTTTCAATATCCAATCAGTTTTTTAAAATATGATACTTGTGTAACTTGAGGATGTAGTTATTGTTTTTGGCAGTTTATTTTTGAGAAGGAAAGTTTGTTTACTAGTCATATGATTTCTGAGGTTTTCAACTATTCATTCTTGAATGTCAACAATTATGAAGCTCAGAGAAAGGTTTTAGTTAATGTAGATAATTCACAAATAGTTGCATTTTTCTAATGTGATGAGCTTCGTGCTAGGCATGAGGGATATAAAGATGAACAGAACAAAGTCCTGCCCTCAAGCTTCCACAGTCAGCTTGCGGGATGTAGACAAATATTCCAACCAACACCAATGAGTGTGGGAGCCCTCCACTAGAGACTGGCACAGGGAGCTAGGGGCCAGAGGATCAGAGATGAGGATCAGAGATGCCTCCCAAAGGAATGGGAAAGGTCACTGGGCTGAGCAGAAGCTAAATAGGCAGGGAAAGTGGTCAGTTAAAGGGAAGTTAAGGATGCTCAGGCCAGAAGAAACAGTCTAGGTCAAGCCACAGGATGAAGTGCCATATGGTCAGAGCTCTGAGTACCTGTTGGGGGCAGTGGAGAAAAGGATGGTAGGGTGAGAGAACCCAGTTCATGAGGAATATGTGATTTACCCTGAAGTGCTGAGGCACCACTGGAAGATATTAATCAGAAAAACAAAGTCACTATCAACTACAGTCCATCCCTCTGGCAGTGGAGGATGAACTGGAAGTGAATAAAAATAGAGACATGAATATAAGGTAAAACATGAAGAGTATCAACTAAGACTATGGCTGTGGAAGAATGAAAGGAGGGTGAGATTTCTTTTATTTTTTAAAATTTTTATTATTATTTTTTTACATCTTTATTAGAGTATAATTGCTTTACAATGGTATGTTAGTTTCTGCTTTATAACAAAGTGAATCAGTTATACATATACATATGTTCCCATATCAGGAGGGTGAGATTTTTAAGTGGAAGTGGCAGGGCTTAGTGACTGGGATGTAGGAAGGGGGAGAATCTGGGATTATGCATAATTTCTGTCTCAGGCTATAAGTGGCTACGTCTTTCATTGAGAAAGCAAATAAGAGAGGATGGGGTTGAGAGTGTTGGGGGGGAAGTTAAAGTGTTTAGATTTAGGTATAATGAATTTGAGGAGTCTATAGGTTATTCAGGAGGCAATTTGGATGTGATTCTGAAACCCAGGCAGGAGGTTTTTGTCTGAAGACATAGTTTTGGGCGTCATAAGCATACAGATAGTAGCTGAACATGTGCACGTGAAGTGTGTAATGAGAGTCGAGCAGAGGACCCAAGGGGAAACTCCGCACAAATTAGACTGTCTCAAGCTAGTGATGCCTTCACCCGGAGGCTTGCTGAGACCCAAAGTCTGCAAAACACTCACCTCCCCTGTAAGGCCACCCTGATTATAGTCCCCAGGAGAATTCATCACGCTACCCTCATTGTTCCTGAATCACTATTTCATAAGACTGGTGTATCACACATCTTTCTGTATTATCCCTAATTGTAGAGATAGATGTCTGTGACTTTGTTGGCTAGGTGGTGAGTGCCTTAGAGACATGGACTATATTTTATTCAACCTGTTTTCCTAACACAGCTCACTGTATCAGGCCCCAAAGGATTTGCACAACAGTTCACTGATTCAATTTCTTATTTGTTCGTGCATTTATTCATTCACTCATTTCCAAGTCTTTCAATGCCTGCCATGCTGTTCAGCTGTTTTATTATCATTAATTTCTTTGCAAAGTTTTTCCATAAAGTTACCCTTTTATGAATTAAAAAAAAACCTCAATAGAATTTTGAAGAATACATCTTTCCTATTCTTACTCTTCCTGCCTGCCCTCCTCATTTCACATCATTCTGGGCTTATCCCAAGCCTTGATGTCTTTTTCTAAAATAATTTGCTAATCTTTGCTCATAAACTGTGTATTTTGGTTTCAACAGAATTATGGCTTTGGAAGTTCCTATTGATAACATTGCCTTTAAATCGATGTTATGTGAAAGAGAAAAATTAGATTTAGTGAAAATGCAGTCATTTTTCCAGTTGTAAAAGAAAACCAAATAATTGATTTGAAGGTCACAGTGAAAAACCTCTCTTTTATCTGTGGTTTATCTCAGACTTTGGAGCTGATTTTATTTCTATCATGAATTGTTGTCAGAGTTTAGTTTTTGGTTTGGCATATTTCTTACCTTTAGGTATTTATTCATGCTGCTCAAAAGAGAGATTTACCAATGAATATTTTAAAAAATTAAATGATAGATGAATAATCTTTTTTGTTAGTCTGGAGCATGTATTGAAGTTATATACTAACACAGCTCTTTACAAGGAGTTCAAATCTTAAGATAGTTAACTTTCTTCTATTTTCAGAATAGTTTGCCTCTTAGTGTCTTTTGGAGGCAAGAGAAAGTACGTGGATATTTGTGCACGTTTTTGAAACATTCTGAAGTGGATGTAGCATATCAATTTAATTATGCTCTCAATTTTTCAGGATAAGGAAAATTGGAGTATTTCGTTCATTCACCTCTAGGTCACAGGGTTTCTCAGGGCAGTTCACATACCTGTTTGCTTTAGAACCCCTCAGATGGGATTTTCAAATACAATTAGACTCTCCCAGCCAGAGTCTGAATCAGAATTTCTGGGTGAGGCCAGGTATCTGCACTTTAGCCCCCCAGGTGATCCTTGTAGGCTAAGAACCACTGCTTAATAGAATGGTTGCATGGAATAAGGGAGGACTCCATGCTGAAGAGACAGGGCTGTCTTCATGGAACCAAGATTGGCATTGGCCACACCACTCAATATGAAGACAAGAGTTATAATCCTCTTCATTGTAACAGCAGGTCATAGAACTGTAGCAAAGAAAAGGAATCACTGTCTCGAAGCTGTGTAAATTTTAGTCTTAAACTTGCAACTATATTTTAGTCTACACTAGTCATTATTTGTAAATGTCTCTATGGCCATTTTGACTCTAAGCTCCTGAAGGGCAGGGACTGGCTCTGTGTTTGCAGCCATATCCTCATCATGGGGCTTGGCCAATAACAAATACTCAATATGCCCTTATTTACTGATAGACAGGAAAGCTATCTAGTTAGCTTGAGGCAAAAATCATATATAATCCTGCATATACACTTGTCCCCATCTACTCACAAGCATGTACCCCTCACACATATCTTGAGATGTTACAAGACTAGTTTCAAAGGACCATGATGACAGTTCTTGTCTATGGCTGCTTATGTCAGAATGACTTCAGTATGGTCACATGATGAGCCTCACTCTGCTTAGAGCCAAGAGAAAAACCAGTATGACATGAGTTTGCGTGGACCCAGTTCTTACATCTAGATGGGGTAGTTTTGGGTATATCTATTTTGTTTCAAGTGTGACCCCAGAAAAAGATGAGTTTGCTGTGGACCAGGGGTGGCTTCCTCTGAAAAACTATGTCTGAAGCTCATGTCCAGCTGGATATGAGCTCTCCTGTTCTTGATTCCCCTGGCTTATTGTACATTTCTTGGGCATTTGCCAGTCAACTGTATTTTTGTTTAACTGTCTTATTTACCTTATTAAATTTTGAGTTATTTGAGGCTAAAACCTTCCTCAAGGTTATATAACCATAGATAGGTCTTGAACTCTGGTTCTATAGCTCAAAGTTCCTCTTTGCACCAAATCATAACCTGACACAATGCCAAATTATTGCTCATTCTTATTATCCCAAAGGGATTTTGAACAGATAAGTAGTTGGTATCAGGTCTTTTGAGAATGGGAAATGGTATAGAACATCTTGGTTAGTGAGGATGGACTTGTGGAGAGACCACTGTATGAGAGGATCATCAAGGGCAGCAAAGGTCAACATGTAGGCAATGAATGTCTTGATGGGGGATTATTGCTCTGTAGCATGGGCAATAAGGAGACATTGGGAACTCAGGTTGGGGAAAGGGAAGGTAAACTCCACTATTTCAAAATTTGGCTTCTTTTAATATTCTCATTGCAAAGAGGGGATCTGGGCTGATTAAAGGCTATAACTGAACTAGTATCTTTTTCTAAGATAGGACTTGGATGGCAGAATTAAAAGATGCTCCATAATAAATAGGCCAACTGCTCTAAACCAGTGGTTTTCAGTACTCATGTTCATAGTCAAGACCTTGATCATATGTACTGTCTAGTGCCTAAATTTTAATTGAAAATATGACTAATTAGAGAAATATTGACAATTTGAAATGTCTTCTGAGGGCTGTCTATTTATGCCAAGATGATAGAGTGAAATGCAAAGCAAACATAATATTTTAATATTAACTTTCATTTAGTATTTAAATTTCAAATTTACTATTACATTTTAATACTGTATTATCTTGACATTCTCTAGTACCACTAACTTTATCAAAAAGAATGTAATCCTCCAAAATTTAGAGGGATAAAGCATTGTTTAACGTGGGGATTCTCAAATGTTATGGTGCTGGAGAGCTTCTTAAAATGCAAATACCTAGGCTCCACCCCCAGATATTCTGATCTAATATTCCTGGTGTGGGGTCTGGAATCTGCATTTTAAACAAACTCCTAAGTGATGCAGATGCTGCCTCTCTGTGGAACCCCCTTTGAGTAGCAAGGTCCTTAAAGAATTGGAAAGTGCAGTTTCAAAGGAATAGAAGCTGGATGCATGTTTCTTATCACCACTAAACCAACGAATATGATGATCATTAAATTAATTCTACTTTTAAGGGCTTCCCTGGTGGCGCAGTGGTTGAGAGTCCGCCTGCCGATCAGAGGACGTGGGTTCGTGCCCCGGTCCGGGAGGATGCCACATGCCGCGGAGCGGCTGGGCCGGTGAGCTGTGACCGCTGGGCCTGCACGTCCGGAGCCTGTGCTCCACAAAGGGAGAGGCTACAGCAGTGAGAGGCCCAAGTATCGTAAAAAAAAAAAAAAAAAAAGAATATTGTGGCCATACTGTAAATTAATTCTACTTTTAATATTATTTTTCCTACCAAAGAAAAGAACATGGATTCCTATCAAATTTCTTTACAGAACAACTTGGCATTGACTATGACTTAAAATTATAATTTTATTGATTCTCCATTTTATTAAATAAATGCTCCTTGAGTTTGCTTTAGCTGAGGGAAATGAATTTTCAGTGAAATTTTACTACCTATCTATTGCCTGCTTTTTGACATACAGAGAAATATTTAAACCAAATGGACAAAAAGAATCATCACAAAAAAGGGATGAAGAGAAGTTATATTATCACTTGTATTAAGATAAAAAAACAAAGTGTATTTGGTTTGCATTTGAAAAGGTTATTGTGATGGTTAATTTTATATGTCAGTTTGACTGGGTCATAGGGTACCCAGATATTTGGTCAAACATTATTCTGGGTGTTTTGTGAGGGTGTTTTTGCATGAGATTAGCACTTAAATCAGTTGACAGAGTAAAGCAGATTGCCCTCCCTCTGTGGAATGCGTCCAATCAGTTGAAGGCCTGAATAGAACAAAAATGCTGACCCTCTGCTTGGTTAAGAGGGAACTCCTCCTGCCCAGTGTCATTTGAGCTGGGCTTTTACCTGCCTTTGCACTTGAACTGAAACTTGGGCTTTTCTGGGTCTTGAGCCTGCTGGCCTCCAGAGTAGAACCACACATCAACTCTCCTGGTTCTCTGACCTTTGCACTTGGACTGGAACTATATACCACTGACTCTCCAGCTTGCTGACTTACCTTGAAAATCTTGGAACTTGTCTCCCTCCATAATCACATGATCCAATTCCTTATACTTAATAAATCAATCTCTGTCTCTGTCTCTCCTATTGGTTCTGTTTCTCTGGAGAGCTCTGACTAATACAGTTACATTGTAGCTTTTTTCTCATTTTGTCTTTTCTGTTAAAAAAATATACTATAATTTCCATGGTGTTTGGAAAGGTAGGGTGTTTGAGGCCCTATTTATTTCGTGTTTCATGCCTCAGTAACTTTTGTTTATCACACTGTACACAGAGGACAGGAATGAGATACAACTCACACACATTGTAATTAGCACAGCCCAGTACAAATCAGAGCTCAGTGTGTGCCTTGGAGCATCACACAGGCTATATTGTCATCTCCCTTGAGAGCATGTCAATCCAGGGCATCATATTGTAGCTCTTTCATCAAGGCATCAGTAAAACAGGGAAGGGTAGGGGAGGGATGGAGACCTGGCAGTATGTGGGCCTGTCACTGAGCATTCATACATTCATTGTTATGTCATGGGCAATCTGTCCCTTGTGATGTCTCATGACTCAAGGGTCATTGTCAGAGAACCCTTCATCAGGACAAAGATGGGCAATTTCCATAGCCCACTCCAGTCTTGGAGAACCATCATGCTACACTTTTAAAGTAACATTGCCCTTGAGTGATCCTTACTTTAGTTTTCTTGAAAAGAGAATTGGCTTAAAAAATGTGGCCTTACTACAAGCATGAAATATAAATGTGTACACATATATTTACACAGAGTCTTGTATGAAGCACAAATGGGAAAGACAATATTTCTCCTTTTTTTTTTTTAAGTACTGCACTAGTAAAATGGAGATGTTTTCTTAGTTGCAAGAAAAAAAAATCTTTCAGCTGAGAATGGAAAAGAATTTACTAAGTTTGAAAAACTAAAAATAATTCCTGACTGGTCTTATTCCCATCCTCTGTATTTAAAGGAATTTACTCCTGATACTATTATTACAGGAAATTCCAAAAGTGTGAACATTTTCTGGTATTTTTATAAAAATAAGTGTTTGCATTTTTTTAAATTTAGACATGGAGGAAAACAGTTTTGCTTTGTGTGCACTGAAGTGTCTAGTGGATGCCATGACAGTGTGATTTTTGTGGAAAATTTAGATAATGACAACATTTAGGGGTTCATAGAAGAGTAATAGAGGAGCACAGTTAACATAAAATGTCTCCAAATTCTGTTGAAGTCCATAACAAACAATGGTTTTTAACACAAATGCAATGCCCACTTACACTGTCAAGATGATTCTTATAGGGGATGGACATTGATATCTTTCTCCAGGATCAGCTTTTAGGTCATTATGAAAATGACCAATGGTTAATTATTATGAATAGATCTGATTTCTGTGAGATGTCCAGGTATTTGCTGGCAGCTAAGTAAGTAAAGGGATTGAAGGGTGATGAACTATTCGGATGTCTTAAAAAACGTCTTATCTATCAATTCTGGAGCTTGGGAACACCATCCTCAGGGGTGTCAATATTGTACATATATAGAATGCGGATGAAGATGTGGAAAACCTTGACCTCCAGTTTAGTGTCCTTGGACCACAACTCTGAATTTCCAAATTCACTGTGCCCTGCCAAGGTCCTATAAAAATTCCAACTTATTTTATAGCTAGCATTTTTACTGCACTGTAAGTGGGTTTCAGGGAAGGACAGCTATGCAGTGAAGAAAACCCTTTGCATGTCCATGAGTTCAGTTCTTGTGAGTTTTATACAATCACCACTAAGGATCATAACAATAATTCAGTGAAGAAAGCTGAAAGAAGCTCTATTCATGGAATAAGGCCATGACATTTGCCTGAATATGTTCCTTAACTTGATTTTTAACAGCCAACTGAACACGTGCATTCATTACAGCCTCTGATGCCACAGGTAACTGTATAAACATCTGATCCAACAACTTTGACTTCAGTGTGCTTTGGACTATGCCTTTGTACTGTCAGGCTGCATTAATGTTCTTGCATCAAACAAAAATCATTATTGAGAAATTTGGTATTGCTTTGCTAAAGTGGGTATCTACTGAATATCCCCAATCCAATTCTTTCCTCTAATATGGTAATCTGTTATCTGTATTCAATTATCTGGAAGGTGAAAGTTGCTGGGATGCCCAGTGGAAAATTTTAAGTCCTTTCACTCTGGGTCTGCTGTCTTTTCAGATCAATCTTTCTGCTAATGACAACCAATACTTTCATATGTGATTACAGGCCTGCTCCATCTTTTCATGAGCCGAGACTCTTTGGAATCATATGTATTGATCTTTTTAATAGAAGTCAGGAAAAATAAAATTACTCTGGCTTCTTGAGGCAAAACGATGATAAATGAGAACTTTGAAACTTATGGGAGAAATTCTTTCTGCCTGGGATTATTTTAATCACTAAAAATGATTGTGTTTTTAATAATATTTGCTTTCCATTATGCACATTTGCAGCAAAGCCAAAAATTGTTTCTGTATTGCTTTATGAAAACACATTGAGGCAGGGGTTTGTTGGTATTCCCATACCTACTGGTAACTCAGGTACAGCGGCCCCAACAGGGGGCAAAGAGCCAAGCTCCAGAGACTTGAGAGCAATCTCAAGTGGAGTATGACTAGAGCACTTTTGATGAAAGAGAACTTGCTGAACTATGTATTTTTTTTGTATTTGTTTAAAATCTCATTGTTAATACTATTATCTTAGAAGCAAGCTTCTGTTTCTTTTATCACCCCTCCTTTTTGATTTCTCCTTGGCTAAGACTGATTATTTCCCAAGTGGGTTTCCGTTTTTGTTTAAGAGAAAGTATGTGTGATTCCCTTCCTGTGGTTCTGGTTGCTTCTTCTGTGTATCTGGCAGCTGCTGGTCGTGCCGTTGGTGGTAACTGGGAATTAAGGATGTGGGATCATTGTTATATCACCTCTTCTCTGAAACCTAGAACTATAGGACTCCTTTTGGTCTCATTTTGGAATACAAGCTTTATGTTTTATATTTGAATCAACTTTGCAGTTCTCAGCTGAAGACACAATTGTTTCCTTGGCTTTGGGGGAACATGTGGTCAACACAGAAGATCAAAGAGATTCATTGCCACTACACACAGAGATCAGATCTCCATTGGAACAAAGAAATGAGTGAAGACGAAAACACCACAGATGTCAGGCCAAAGTACAGACTTGGTTTGCTTTGTTTGGCCCTTGGAGACCTATTTGTAAGAAGGAAAACTTGTCCCATTGGGATGCCACGTAAATAGCCTTCATGGTTCAATGGCATTGTTCTACATGATGGAGAGATGAATCTTGCTCCTTCTCTCTCTTTTTTTCCCCCTCTCTTTGTATCTCTCTGTCTCCCTCCTACCTAAACATGACAAAAAGAAAGATCTCATTCGGGAAACAAATTGTGTTTACGAAGCTTGTCATTTAACTTGATTTAATCCAGTTCAGTGGAGACTTGGCAGGGGCGTACCGTGTGCCAGGCAATGAGAATATAGGACCAAACAGAAGAGACAGGTTTCCAGACTGTGTGTATAGAGTCATACAAGGAAAATGACCACCAAACATCATTACAAGCCTGAGGAGTATTGCCAAGCTTCAAAGGCAGAGTGACCCTAGCGGACAGATAAAGTCTGACCTGGAGGTTTATGGATGGCTACGTTTAAACTGAGAGTAGTAATAAGCTGGATGGAAACTGGAGAATATGGGTGGGGAAAGGATATTCTAGGCTGAGGAAACTGCTTGTGTGAAAGCCGGAATTTGCGGGGGCATGGTCTTTGTGAGGAAGTGAAACTATCCCAGCCTGGCTGCAGTACAGAAAGGACCAGAGATCTGGGTCACTGTATCCTAATGTCTTGTGGGTGTACACATGGTCTCTGAGTTGAAATGTATTCACACTTGGAGACCTTGATGATTCTAAGGCACACTTCGCACTTCAGCTGCCGAAGGAGCCGTGTGTGTGGTGTTTCCTTTGTTTAGACTAATTCAACTTTGGCCACTCTGCTATCTTTGACTGAAAGGCAGTGTTTGTATAATTGTTTGAATAGCTCTAGAATTTTGGCCTTCATTTAGAAGAATCAGTGGAAAATATCAGAACCCAAATACCTGTGATAACTGTGATAAAAAGTGTAGGTTTTTAAAAATTCATAAAATAGGAAAAATGGAAAATTTTATGGTGAATTAGCTTTGGGCATGCATTATTTTTAAGCATGTGAATTGTGTATTCAAGTGTGAAAAGCAAACAAAATATTAAGAGTCATGCTTGAAATACTAGAAATAAACTGATGAAGAGTATGAGCATGTCTAAAGGTGAGGTATAATTAAGGACTTTTTAATATATCCCTCTCTGGGAGTCCTCTCATCATGAGGAATATGTCATTTAAATTGTACTCAACTTTATTTGCTTTCCACAACACCTGTTTATATATATATATATATGTATAAACAGGGATGCTTATTTTGTATGAAAGTCTCAATTTCTTTCTCTTGAGGAGTTTGTTAAAGATAGTTAGAAATCACAGATTCAAAATTTAGTTGCTTACATCATATCAGTTCTTAGTTCCGTGCATTAGCTAGAACAGTGGAATAACGTGAAATGAAAAGCAACCATAAACATGTTTGTACCCACCTTGTTGAGCACTTCTGCAAATATCATTAACTTTTCAGATTTTCAAAATCTAGATCTTGTTATTAAGAAGTGGCAACAGCTCTTGGTAATAGTAAACATTACAGAACTTGACAACAATTTGGAGAAATGGAAATAGATTGATAGCAAAATATGACTAACTATAGAAGCAAAATGTAAGGAGAAAAAATAATAGAATCTTTAATTCTACTGAATTAAGAAGTCTGAAGATTTATTGAGGTGAATTCTGTAAGCAAATTTTGTCACATAGTTACTCAAGAAGTATTAGAGGAATATTGGGCTTTGGTAGTGTGCTCAACTGACCATGGAAGGTTTAAATACCTTCAAATACAAGGGCACCCACTGACATCAAGAGCTTTCAACACCTTACTATTCCATATGCAAACCTTACATTACAGCTTCTTGAGGTTTCAGTTCAAGCCAATCTGTGACTTGATTCTTTACAGGTCATGGTGGTTGCATTAAGAAGCTTCCAGAATCTTCGATAATTAAGAAGTCTTTTTGTAGGTTGAAGAATCAGCAGGTGGAATATGGATTCTAGGTTACCAAGCTTTTAGTTTCATAATTAACAAACTAAAATATGCAAAAGGAAAAGTATCTTCTCTCTCTGCCATCTAATATTCATTAGAGAATTTTCCAACTCCCCACCCCTTAGTGAGGTCTGCTGGTAATTTATTTCCAGTTTGGCCTTCTCTTCACTTTATCTATGGAAAACATTGAGGCTTCTATTGTCATTTTGGTTGCAGTTCCATCAATACCCAGTGTAGCTTAAAATGACCTTTAATTTTCCATGACTCAAGCCTGCAGAAAAACATTGTGGGTCATTTTCCTTGGTTAGTTTTAGCCATTGCCTCCAACTTGATGCTCTGCCTTACAGTCACTTGTCTGTCTTTTTTTTGTGTGTGTGTATCTTGTATATCATTTTTTATTTTATTTTATTTTACTTTAATTGAAGAAAGGTTGATTTACAATGTTGTGTTAGTTTCAGGCACCTAGCAGTGATTCAGTTATATATATATATACTTTTTCATTATAGGTTATTACTAGATATTGAATATAGTTCCCTGTGCTATACAGTAGGTCTTTGTTGTTTACCTGTTTTACATATAGTAGTTTGTATCTGCTAATCCCAAACTCCTAATTTATCCCTCCCTGCCCCCACTTTTCCCCTTTGGTAACCATAAGTTTGTTTTCTATGTCTGTGAGTCCGCTTCTGTTTTGTAAATAGGTTCATTTGTATCATATTTTAGATTCCACGTACAAGTGATATCATGTGATAATTGTCTTTCTCTGTCTGGCTTACTTCACTTAGTATGATAATCTCTAGGTCCATCCATGTTGCTGCAAATGGCATTATTTCATGCTTTTTTATGGTTGAGTAGTATTCCGTTGTGTGTGTGTGTGGGTGTGTGTGTGTGTATATATATATATATATATACACACACACACACACACACACACATACATACATACAACATCTTCTTTATCCATTCATCTGTTGATGGACATTTAAGTTGCTTCCATGTCTTGGCTGTTGTAAATAGTGCTGCTATGAACATTGGGGTGCATGTATCTTTTCAAATTAGAGTTTTCATCTTTTCTGGATATGTGCCCAGGAGTGGGATTGCTGGATCATATGGTAACTCTATTTTTAGTTTTTTGAGGAACTTCCATACTATTTTCCATAGAGGCTGCATCAATTTACATTCCTACCAGCAGTGTAGGAGGGTTCCCTTTTCTCCATACCCTCTCCAGCATTTATTGTTTGTAGACTTTTTAATGATGGCCATTTTGACTGGAGTGAGGTGATACCTCATTGTATCAATAGTTTTGAGTTACATTTCTCTGATAATTAGCGATGTTGAGCATCTTTCCATATGCCTATTTGCCATCTGTATGTCTTCTTTGGAGAAATGTCTATTGAGGTCTTCTGCCCATTTTTTGATTGAGTTGTTTTTTTACTGTTATTGAGTTGTATGAGCTGTTTGTGTATTTTGGAAATTAAGCCCTTGTCAGTTGCATCACTTGCAAATATTTTCTCCCAGTCTGCAGGTTGTCTTTTTGTTCTGTTTATGGCTTCCTTTGCTGTGCAAAGTCTTATAAATTTGATCAGGTCCCAATTGTTTATTTTTGCTTTTATTTCTATTGCCTTGGGAGTTGCCTGTCAGTCTTTTGACATCTCAATATTTCCTGCATTCCCCGAGGATTGTGGAGATGAAGGTATTGATCATAGTCCTGTAGGTGTTTAAGTGCTTTCTCAGGGAGACTCTAAAAGTTGGTGTGTGCTCAGCCATTCACCCAGACAGCTCTCTGAAGTCCTCAGGGAGAGATTCCCACCAGTGCAAGTATGTGATGCAGGCATTGCATGGCCAGCTTGTGAAAACGTGTTGGCCCTTGACTGTGTACTCTTCTTTGCATTTCTCTACTATCTGCTGTGTGGATGTAACAAGTACTTTAAATTGGTAACCTTGTTTTTTCCTTCAGATTCAAAACTGTTCCTGCTCTGTAGACTACATTCTCCCTCTGGTAATACTTGTTAGTCAGCTCAGGATAGCAGTTTAAAGAGTCTGCTAATTAAAACATCATTAAGTGAAGTATCCTGGGCTCCAGTGCATTGCTGAGTCACTCTGATATGAACAGATGAGCACATCAGGTTCTAAGAAGTCTGTTGATCCTAATTTCTGAAATCAGAGAGCACAGGGTTTTTTTTTTTAAGAGCAACCAAACTAAAATTACCCCATGTATTGACAACAGGAGATATAAGGGACCTGATAATTGAAAGCATTTCTGAATCATAGGGGTCAAGCTAGGCTGTATTTGCGTTAGTTATTTTTTTAAATTTACCATCTTAACCATTTTTAAAAAATGGTCTTCCTTGAATTTGTTACAATATTGCTTCTGTTTGTTTGATTATTTATTTATTTATTTATTTATTTATTTAGGCTGTGAGGCATGTGGGATCTTAGCTCCCTGACCAGGGATCAAACCCACACTCCCTGCATTGGAAGGTGAAGTCTTAATCACTGGACCACCAGGGAAGTCCCCTGTGTTAGGTTTTTAAGAATTCAAAATACCCTTTTAGTGTGGTGAAAAGGGAACCCTCCTGCCCTGTTGGTGGGAATTTATTTTTTTATTTTTAGTTTTTTATGATTATTTATTTATTTTTTGACTGTTTGAATTTTATTTTATTTTTTTTTATACAGCAGTTTCTAATTAGTCATCAATTTTATCCACATCAGTGTATACATGTCAATCCCAATGGCCCAATTCATCACACCACCACCACCACCCCCTGCCACTTTCCCCCCTGGGTGTCCATACATTTGTTCTCTACATCTGTGTCTATTTCTGTCCTGCAAACTGGTTCATCTGTACCATTTTTCTAGGTTTCACATATATGCATTAATATATGATATTTGTTTTTCTCTTTCTGACTTACTTCACACTGTATGACAGTCTCTACATCCACCCACGTCTCTACAAATGACCCAATTTCATTCCTTTTTATGGCTGAGTAATATTCCATTGTATATATGTACCACATCTTCTTTATCCATTCATCTATCGATGGGCATTTAGGTTGCTTCCATGACCTGGCTATTGTAAATAGTGCTGCAATGAATATTGGGGTGCATGTGTCTTTTTGAATTATGGTTTTCTTGGGGTATATGCCCAGTAGTGGGATTGCTGGGTCATATGGTAATTCTATTTTTAGTTTTTTAAGGAACCTCTATACTGTTCTCCATAGTGACTATCAATTTACATTCTCACCAACAGTGCAAGAGGGTTCCCTTTTCTGCACACCCTCTCCAGCATTTGTTGTTTGTAGATTTTCTGATGATGCCCTTTCTAACTGGTGTGAGGTGATACCTCATTGTAGTTTTCGTTTGCATTTCTCTAATAATTAGTGATGTTGAGCAGCTTTTCATGTGCTTCTTGGCCATCTGTAAGTCTTCTTTGGAGAAATGTCTATTTAGGTCTTCTGCCAATTTTTTGATTGTATTGTTTGTTTTTTTAATATTAAGCTGTATGAGCTGTTTATATATTTTGGAGATTAGTCCTTTGTTTGTTGATTCATTTGCAAATATTTTCTCCCATTCTGAGGGTTGTCTTTTCATCTTGTTTGTAGTTTCCTTTGCTTTGCAAAAGCTTTTAAGTTTCCTTAGGTCCCATTTGTTTATTTTTGTTTTTATTTCCATTATTCTAGGAGGTGGATCAAAAAAGATCTTGCTGTGATTTATGTCAAAGATTGTTCTTCCTATGTTTTCTTCTAAGAGTTTTATATTGTCCAGTCTTACATTTAGGTCTCTAATCCCTTTTGAGTTTATCTTTGTGTATGGTGTTAGGGAGTGTTCTAATTTCATTCTTTTACATGTAGTTTCCCCTTTTACATGTCCAGTTTTCCCAGCACCATTTATTGAAGAGACTGTCTTTTCTCCATTGTATATACTTGCCTCCTTTGTCATAGATTAGTTGACCATAGGTGTGTGAGTTTATCTCTGGGCTTCCTATCCTGTTCCATTGATCTATATTTCTGTTTTTGTTCCAGTACCATACTGTTTTGATTACTGTAGCTTTGTAGTATAGTCTGAAGTCAGGGAGTCTGATTCCTCCAGCTCCGTTTTTACCCCTCAAGACTGCCTTGCCTATTGGGGGTCTTTTGTGTCTACATTCAAATTTTAAGATTTTTTGTTCTAGTTCTGTAAAAAATGCCATTAGTAGTCTGATAGGGATTGCACTGAATCCGTAGATTGCTTTGGGTAGTATAGTCATTTTCACAATATTGATTCTTCCAATCCAAGAACATGGTATATCTCTCCATCTGTTTGTATCATGTTTAATTTCTTTCATCAGTGTCTTATAGTTTTCTGCATACAGGTCTTTTGTCTCCCTGGTAGGTTTATTCCTAGGTATTTTATTCTTTTTGTTTCAATGGTAAATGAGAGTGTTTCCTTACTTCTCTTTCAAATTTTTCATCATTAGTATATGGGAATGCAAGAGATTTCTGTGCATTAATTTTGTATCCTGCAACTTTACCAAATTCATTGATTAGCTCTAGTAGTGTGAATAAATGATGATTTCTAAACCTAAATATCTAACCCACACCTTTCACATAGGCTGCATGCCATTAATCCAACTGCCCACTGGACATTTTGGGCTAAACTTCTAACATCTCTAATTCAACCTGTTCAAAACTGTCTTCATGACATTTTTCTCAAAGTTGTGGATCTTCTGCATTGTGGTCTGTCTCAGAATGAACCCCTTAACCATTCAGTTGCACAAGCCAACAACCTTGATGATTTTTTTCTGTCTCCAACTGCACAAAGAGCTATGTCAGGTCTGTCTTTTACAAACCTCTCAAGTAAGTCTATTTTTTCTATCCACACTTTTACCACTCAAGATTAAGTGGCCATCATCCCTGTCCTGGGTTCATATTCTCCTCCAATCTATTCCTCATAGGGAAAAGAGAGTAATTTTCTAAAAATAAAAATCTAATGCTATAACTTTCCTGCTTTACAGTACGTTGGTGGGAATTTAAATGGATACAGCCACCATGGAGAACAGTATGGAGGTTCCTTAAAAAACTAAAAATAGAACTACCATATGACCCAGCAATCCCATTTCTGGGCATATACCCTGAGAAAACCATAATTCAAAAAGAGACATGTACCACAATGTTCATTGCAGCACTATTTACAATAGCCAGGACATGGAAGCAACCTAAGTGTCCATCGACAGATGAATGGATAAAGAAGATGTGGCACATATATACAATGGAATATTACTCAGCCATAAAAAGAAATGAAACTGAGTTATTTGTAGTGAGGTGGTTGGACCTAGAGTCTGTTGTACAGAGTAAGTCAGAAAGAGAAAAACAAATATTGTATGCTGACACATATATATGGAATCTAAAAAAAAAAAAAATGGTACTGATGAACCTAGTGGCAGGGCAGGAATTAAGATGTAGACATAGAGAATGGACTTGAGGACACAGCCGGGAGGGGGAAGCTGGAGCAAAGTGAGAGTAGCATCGACATATATACATTACCAAATGTAAAATAGATAGTGGGAAGCAGCACCATAGAACAGGGAGGTCAGCTCGGTGCTTTGTGACCACCTAGAGGGGTGGGATAGGGAGCGTGGGAGGGAGCCTCAAGAGGGCGGGGATATGGGGATATATGTATACTTATAGCTGGTGCACTTTGTTATACAGCAGAAACTAATACATTGTAATGCAATTATACTCCAGTAAAGATGCTAAAGGAAAAAAGATGTATTTAAACAAACAATAAGCCAAAAAACCCAAAATACCCTTTTAAATTCATTAATTCTTTCATTTCTTTGCTCATTCATTTCAAAGTCTTGCTTAGCGCCAGTGAAGTGCCAGGTGCTGATGTAGGCACTGGAACCCCAAAGGTGCATTGTGTCCCCTCTGCAGGGATCACAGGGTCCAGTGGGTGATCTGAGTTCTCAAGAATGATGACAACTGGTCTCCAAGGCTATGCAGGAAGAATGTTTCGGAGTTGGGAGAGGAAGGAGGTACCCTAATTCTGCCTCAGGGCTCACAGAGCTGTGGAGATATTTTATTTTCTCAGGGATTACAGAACAGCGAAGGCTAGTTATATAGAGGTGGTGCTTTTTGAGCTGAACTTTTAGAACTTTTCTGAGTGGGAGTTTTCCAGATAAGTGTTGTTCTTTGCAGATTAAACAGTGTTTCTGAAGACCCAGAGAATGATGGAGGTTTGAAGATCTGCTCAGAACAGTGTATTTTCTTTTTTTTTTGTTACGCAGGCCTCTCACTGTTGTGGCCTCTCCCGTTGCGGAGCACAGGCTCCAGACACACAGGCTCAGCGGCCATGGCTCACGGGCCTAGCCTCTCCACAGCATGTGGGATCTTCCCGGACCAGGGCATGAACCCGTGTCCCCTGCATCGGCAGGCGGACTCTCAACCACTGCGCCACCAGGGAAGCCCTCTTTTTTTTTTTTTTTTAGTATTTTAATTTTATTGGAGTATAGAGAACAGTGTATTTTCATATGTGTTATTTATAGGAAGAAAGAACGCTTTTTCCCCTTAAAAATGTATTGTTGTTCTGTATTTGCTATTTGTATTACTGCTTGGTTTCTGCATTTTAAAACTCTGAGCCATATTTTCTATGTTTTAAAACACAGGTCAGTGGAAAAGTAAGATTCAGTGACCAATTTTCATTTAACACAACTTTTCAAGAATCCATTTAATTTGTAAATTGAGATTGGTTTCTGTCACATCTTTTAAGCATATAAAAATAACTTATTCTCTGTGGTTCATTCCAGATATTCTTAATATGAAAATTATTTGAAGTTGATATGCTTTTTCTACCTCAGTGGCAACTGGTCGCCTATAGATGTTTGGATTTTATATGGTTAGACATGGATGTACAAAGGAGTTACCACTGCTCTCATTCCTGAATCTTGGATAACAGGCAGGATTTAAAACGTGCAAATTAAATGCTCGACTGCTGGCAAGAGAGGAGTGAAGGTAATTTGTTTCCCTTTGGGATCTGATGACTGTTAATTCTTCATGAACTTGGCTTCTGCCAAACATATACTGTACTTTCCTCTGATAGGAAATTCATATTGTTAAACTCTATGTGAACTCAAGGTATTAATGTAGAGTGCTTACTAGCAAAAATGACTTGCAAATGTCAGATAAAATTAAATAACATGGCTTAATAAAATAAGCTTGTTTCCGAAAATCTGTTTTTCATATTTGTGAAAGAATTATCTGTCCTGTTATTTAAACCAAGATATTGCCAGGACAGGGAAAAGAGACACTCTTTTATCAGTTATCGAGGGAACCATTGATTTCACAAAGCCAATTAAAGTATTTCTGGGGGAACAAGTAAATATTAGTTTTAGAAGCATTTCTTTTTAAAAGAGACTAGGATAAGAGTACTGAATAAAAATGACATCTTATTCATTGCCTAAGGCATAGTGAATAGCTTGTTCTCAGATTTGTTACTTTAACTGACTTAAACAAATAAGGACAGTTAGGTTTTACTAAGACACACAAAAAAATTTGACTTGAGCAAATATCCCATAGTTTGACTAAATATTTTGTGAGCAATGTAGTTACCATTAAAAAAGCAAATCTGAATACTAGGTGCTCTCTCGGGATGCCACCGGGGTCCCCTTTATTGGTTGTGGTCTTTGCTGGAATTAGGTGTGCATAAACATTTGTCCAGCAAAGTGATCTGAAGCAGAAGAGAAACAGGGCACTGGAGGAGCCCGGATAGGCAGAATGGGCTGCTTCCAGAGCATGTGGACTCCTGGTTGGAGCACTCTTTAGGGAAAGCCTGTTAGATTACTTTGTGGTGGGAGAGAGTGGGGGGAGTTTTTTGGAATAATGTTCTTCTTAGGTGATGCTGACTTGATATGTGATGCTCAAGAAATATTTCTCCTTGTAAGGTTGGTCTCAGGTGATTCATTAACTATGATGGATCTGGAATCTCCTGGATCTCTGTTTAGAACCAACTCCTTCAGAATAAAACAGAATTATGGCTGTGGAGCAAGGTCAAGTCTATCTTGGAAGATATGTTATCAGCCTTGGGACAAAGACCATCCTAACAAAAACCTTTTCAATAATCCTTTATGGTTCTGTCAGCTGTGCATGTCCTCACAACTCTCCGCCATCCTGGGGATAATGAATTCCGTAAATATACTCAACAAATGCACGAAGTCATCCCTATTTTATTTATTTTAATTTTCAAATGGTCTATTTTATGTTTCTTTTCTCCATTTTAAGGAGATGTCACCAAGTTAAAGATCACTGGGATTTGGTAAAGAGCAATTTGAAGAGCAAACATAGATATAATTCAAGAAGTGTCTATTTTTCCCCTTTGTAGGCATTTAGCTACCCATCAGTTTTTTTGGTAGATGGACAGTAGAAACTAAATTTCTGTTAATTCAAAGTCTTTTCCCTTTTTCTTGAGGTTTCATTCTTATCCTGGCGGCTTAGGGAGAGCCAAGATACTATGGGCACAAGGCCATCAGGCAAGTGTCATTGTCAGGAGTTGGATGCCTTATCAGCCCCATCTGGCCCACAAGGCTGGCTCAAGCCCCAGGTTTGCCCCATGCTCACGGAAGAGGCCAAAGTCCCACTGGGCTTGCATGGTGCTGGAGCACCAGGGCTCCGGGGTCTGTAAGCAGAAAATGCAGACAATTCTCTGACTGTTGTCCTGAGTTGGGCATGAGAAAACTTTGGGGTCTTGCTTCTTTTCCATGAACTCTACCTAGAAAAGGGCCTCTTGGATTCTCTGGATCTACCTTGGGTTCTCTTGTTGAACCCCCAGATCTTGGTGTGGGAGTCAGGGCAAAAAGCTTTCCTTTCTGGACCCCCATTCATGTCTCAACCGTTTTCTTCTCCTTTAAGTCTGTCTTCCCTCTTCCCAGCCCAGAGATGCTTTCTCTTGTCTGGAGCAGCACGCTCTACCTCGTCATTTTTTCTTATCTCTTGTTTATTGCCTAAACTTTAGGTCTTGAGCTTTTTTTATGTGTAGTAACAGAGAGAAACCACAAAATAGATGTACACATGACAACAAGGGTAGATGATTTATTATTAGTAGTAATAACTTAATGAATTTGTTATTAATTAATTAAAAACACACACACAATGGCTCTGCATATTTTAAAAGGACACATGCATATTCAGGGTTAAGCCAGTACTTCAGAGTACATTACCTACAGGGAACTAGGGAATGGAGTAGGGGGGTGATGGATCAAAGGGAAGAGATGAATCTGAGAGGGGCTTTGCATGCACTGATGGTAGTGATAAAGTTTCCCAACAGGGGAGGGTCATGATGAACTGATTTCTGTGTTTGGGACCCATAACAACAAACCAACCAGACTTTATTTCCTGAAGCATTTAGGATGTGGACAATGCAAGCTCAGAAGTGTGGCCTCTGGAAAAGCAAAGGCTGTAGATTCTGAATAAGGAAAGCCATGTTCAAAGTCATATTCCAAAAACTTCCCTTTTTCTCCTTATTCTGCTATAAAGTCCCTTCCCTGACTCAACGGCTGCTTCTTACTGACTCTGAGTTGGCAAAGGCCAGGGAGCATTGCCATGCGTACAAGGAGACACCAGGGAAACCCTCAGTTAATATGGCAAATTTTATTCCACTGCATCTCTCTCCTTAGTGCAAACAAGATTTCCTTGTCATCCTGATTTCCTGGCCTTTCCTTTGAGACCAAGCCATTGCTTTCATGGTTTAGGTGATTGGAGTTCTGGATCCCCCTCCGCATAAGTCATATGACCTCCTGAAGCAGGAGAGGTCAACTGGGAGGGATCAACCTCTCCTGGGAGGTTCTCTGAGCAGTGGGGAAACATTAAGAACAAAGAGGGTCATTCTAGGTGTGACACATCAATTTAACATTTTTCATGAATTCGTCTGGTAAATTGTTCCATGGAACCTTATGAATGACTTATTTCAGTCCTTTTGCTAGCACCTCTGAGCATATCTGCTATCCTGAAATAACTTCCCCCTCACAGAAATAACTCCCTCCTCACAGCGGGAAAGATCACATAACATACATATCAGTCATTAAACAGGGAGCCTAAAACTGGGCAGCCTTCTTTCTGCAAAACCTCTACACCTCAGGACTAATCATTGGTATTTTCATATCTATCCAAGGATGGGCAAGAGAGAGTGCAACCAGGGTGTTCTGGCTTCCAAGTTCAGCCTCGTCAGGTGTGGTTCAAGGCTCTGCTCAGTGGAGTGGAAGCCCCCTTTCAGCTCCACACATCTGACCCCTTTTCTCTGTGCTGGCGTCTGTTCTACCTTTGAGGGGATCTCGACTATAATGATGCCTTTACCTCTAGCCATGCCAAAAACCACAGGGCAGGCAGTTGCTATATCTTTCTTCTCTAATCTCCCCCAGTCCCGAATATTGGTACCTCCCTCTCATCTTGTCAGAGGGAGGGAGGGCGTAATTATATTTGTTGATTGTTACCAGGTTTTTCCTTCTCTCTGGCTTTCCATATCAGGCTCTCAAATGGTCTCTCTGTCCCTTTGATTTCTTTGATGTTCCATCTGTATTTTCTTCTAGATGACATTCTTATCACCTAGGGTGGGCACTGGATCTAAGTGGAGAGACTCATACAACCTTCTGGAATTCTCTATGTTAGTAAAATGCTTCGGCCAGAAACCCAGGAATCACGATTGACCTTGCAATCTCCTTGCCCTCCATGCCTCCCACCTCTGCCCCACCCTGCATGTGGTCACACGTCCATCCATCCATTACCTGGTCTTGTGGATCCTGCTACCTGATAACTCTTACAGTGCCCATTCCCTTGTCCTGACTCATCAAACCTCTTCCCTCTCCAGCCACAAGCATTTTTGTCCCCATCATCTCTTCCCATCCTGCTGCCAAAGTGATCTTTAAAAACCCAACCCTGGTTCCTCTACTTATGACCACTTAGTGGCTTCCTATTGCCTTTAGAATAAACAACAAGCACAGTTTATAATGTCCTGACTGTCTGATCTGGCCCTTGCTGACCCCACATCTTCTTCCATCACTGTCTCCCAGGTCCCTTCCACTTCATTTCTCAGAGTTCCTTGAAAATGCCACACCTTTACCCTCTTGGCCCTGGTTGGTGTTGTTTGCTCTGAAGGCAGTGATTCTTTTTTCTTTGCCTCACTGTCACCCACTCATCCTTCCTGTCTTAGCATCACTCCCTGGACTAGGCTGGTCCCCCATAATGCATTTGCACAGCCCTGTACTTGTCCTTTGCAAGTGTTTCATAATTTATAATCACTCTGCTTATGCCACCTTTCTCTTTAGACCATCAGTTCCACAGGGGAAGTGAGCAGGTTTATTTTTCTTCCCACTGCACCCTCCATGATACACGGAAGATAGAAGTGGCTAAGTAAATATTTGTTGACTGGCTGATTTTCCTAAGTTGGTGGATTGCTAATCCCAAGTTCAATGCTCTCAAACAGCACTAAGAAAATTCACCTTTGAAACACAACTGCAGCATGCTCAAGTTAATTCCTTACTTCTTGCCCATGCCTATAAATACTACATTTTGGGTGAACTAAGACTTTTTTCTAGCTCAGCACAAGACTGTCTAATGTTTGTGTTCCAACGATTTCCTTATGTCTCGTATGTTTCCTTTGAGCCATGTCTGAGCTTCAGTCCTGCAGAAATGATTTCTCATCTGTTTCTTGTACTAGATAACACCATATTAGTCTTGAATAAATGTGACAAAGCTCTAGCCAAATTCATCATCCTAGTAGAAACCGATGCCCAGGATTTCAATCAAGTGGAAAAAGAAGAGATAAATAGGCTACTCTGAATTTATTTATGAATTGTGTGCTCCCAAAGTTACAGCCTCTAAGGGCTGAAATAAAATAATGAGGCTACCATTTCTCTGTACCTAGGAATATGTCCAAGTCAGTTCTGGCTTCCCTAGACAGTAGAGACAGGGGAAGTCCCATAGGCAGAAAGATCTTTTTCTCGTGTGGATCAGGAGGCAGGAATGTCATAGTAAATGACACCGCAGTTCACTTTGGCTCAAGCCCCAAAGTAAGAGTCCTCCTTAATTCCTTTCTCTCAAAACCTACACTCAAACTGTTAGTGAGGCAAGAGCATCTCAATCTCTAAAACATAGTGACTCTGTATATACTTCCCTATATCTCTACATTTACACCACCATCTCCTCACTTCCCCCCGAAGCTCCTGACTTCCACTCTTGTCCCGCTAAAATCCATTCTATACACACCAGCTAAAGTGATCCTTCAAATCCACAATCAGGTCCTATCATTTCATTGCTTAAAAACTTTCAACAATTTCCAACAACTTAAGAAAACAATCTGAATTTCCTACCCTGGCTTACAAGACCCCTGCCTTGGGGAGAGATGTATGAGATGCCCTTTTCAAAAGGAGCAACCCTCACCAGGTTCTATCTCCTTATCTGGCTTGGCTTTTCCTCAGAGCACCTATTGCTGCCTAACTGTATTATGGGTACTAACATGATTATTTGTTTTTCTGTCTTGCCCACCAGAATATCATCTCCTTGTGGGCAGGGATTTTTTTTAACATCTTTATTGGTGTATAATTGCTTTACAATGTTGTGTTAGTTTCTGCTTTATAACAAAGTGAATCAGCTATACATACACATATATCCCCATATCTCCTCCCTCTTGCGTCTCCCTCCCACCCTCCCTATCCCACCCCTCTAGGTGGTCACAAAGCACCGAGCTGATCTTCCTGTGCTATGTGGCTGCTTCCCACTAGCTGTTGATTTTACATTTGGTAGTGTATATATGTCCATGCCACTCTCTCACTTTGTCACAGCTCACCCTTCCCCATCCCCGTGTCCTCAAGTCCATTTTCTACGTCTGTGTCTTTATTCCTGTCCTGCCCCTAGATTCTCCAGAACCATTTTTTTTTTAGATTCCATGTATATGTGTTAGTATATGGTGATTGTTTTTCTCTTTCTGACTTACTTCACTCTGTATAACAGACTCTAGGTCCATCCACCTCACTACAAATAACTCAATTTCATTTCTTTTTATGGCTGAGTAATATTCCATTGTATATATGTGCCACGTCTTTTTTATGCATTCATCCATCAATACACATTTAGCTTGCTTTCATGTTCTGGCTATTGTAAATAGTGCTGCAATGAACATTGTGGTACATGACTCTATTTGAATTATGGCTTTCTCAGGGTATATGCCCAGTAGTGGGTTTGCCGAGTCATATGGTAGTTCTATTTTTATTTTTTTAAGGAACCTCCATACTGTTCTCCACAGTGGCTGTATCAATTTACATTCCCACCAACAGTGAAAGAGGGTTCCCTTTTCTCCACACCCTCTCCAGCATTTATTGTTTCTAGATTTTTTGATGATGGACATTCTGACTAGTGTGAGGTGATACCTCAATGTAGTGGTTTTTTTTTTTTTTCCATCTTTATTGGAGTATAATTGCTTTACACTCAATGTAGTTTTGATTTGCATTTCTCTAATGATTAGTGATGTTGAGCATCCTTTCCTGAGTTTGTTGGCAATCTGCATATCTTCTTTGGAGAAATGTCTATATAGGACTTCCATCCATTTTTGGATTGGGTTGTGTTTTTTTTTGATATCGAGCTGCATGAGCTGCTTGTATATTTTGGAGATTAATCTGTTTTCAGTTGCTTCCCATTCTGAGGGTTGTCTTTTCGTCTTGTTTATGGTTTCCTTTGCTGTGCAGAAGCTTTTAAGTTTCATTAGGTCCCATTTGTTTATTTTTGTTTTTTATTTCCATTTCTCAAGGAGGTGAGTCAAAAAGGATCTTGCTGTGATTTATGTCATAGTGTGTTCCGTGTATGTTTTCCTCAAGTGTTTTATAGTGTCTGGCCATACATTTAGGTCTTTAGTCCATGTTTAATTTATTTTTGTGTATGGTGTTAGGAAGGGTTCTAATTTCATTCTTTTACATGTAGCTGTCCAGTTTTCCCAGCATCACTTATTGAAAAGGCTGTCTTTTCTCCACTGTATACTCTTGTCTCCTTTATCAAAGGTAAGGTGATCATATATATGTGGGTTTATCTCTGGGCTTTCTATCCTGTTCCATTTATCTACATTTCTGTTTTTGTGCCAGTACCATACTGTCTTGATTACTGTAGCTTTGTAGTATAGTCTGAAGTCAGGGAGCCTTATTCCTCTAGCTCTGTTTTTCTTTCTCAAGATTGCTTTGGCTATTCGGGGTCTTTTGTGTTTCCATACAAATTGTGAAATTTTTTGTTCTAGTTTTCTGAAAAATGCCATTGGTAGTTTGATAGGGATTGCATTGAATCTGTAGATTGCTTTGGGTAGTATAGTCATTTCATAATGTTGATTCTTCCAATCCAAGAACATGGTATATCTCTCCATCTGTTTCTGTCATCTTTAATTTCTTTCATCAGTGTCTTATAGTTTTCTGCACACAGGTCTTTTGTCTCCTTAGGTAGGTTTAGTCCTAGGTATTTTATTCTTTTTATTGCAGTGGTAAATGGGAGTGTTTCCTTAATTACTCTTTCAGATTTATTGTCCTTAATGTATAGGAATGCAAGGGATTTCTGTGCATTACTTTTTTATCCTGCTACTTTGCAAAATTCACTGATTAGCTCTAGTAGTTTTCTGGTAGCGTCTTTAGGATTCTCTATGTATAGTATCATGTCATCTGCAAATGGTGACAGTTCTACTTCTTTTCTGATTTGGATTCCTTTTATTTCTTTTTCTTCTCTGCTTGCTATGGCTAAAACTTCCAAAACTATGTTGAATAATAGTGGTGAGAGTGGGCAGCCTTGTCTTGTCCTGATCTTAGAGGAAATGGTTTCAGTTTTTCCCTATTGGGAATGATGTTGGCTGTGGGTTTGTCATATATGGCCTTTATTATGTTGAGGTAGGTTCCCTCTATGTCCACTTTCTGAAGAATTTGTATCATAAATGGGTGTTGAATTTTGTCAAAAGCTTTTTCTGCATCTATTGAGATGGTCATATGGTTTTTCTCCTTCAATTTGTTAATATGGTGTATCACGTTGATTGATTTGCATATATTGAAGAATCCTTGCATTCCTGGAATAAACGCCACTTGATCGTGGTGTATGATCCTTTTAATGCACTGTTGGATTCTGTTTGCTAGTATTATGTTAAGGATTTTTACAGCTATGTTCATCAGTGATATTGACCTGTAGTTTTGTTTTTTGTGACATCTTTGTCTTGTTTTGGTATCAGGGTGATGGTGAACTCATAGAATGAGTCTGAGAGTGTTTCTCCCTCTGCTATATTTTTGAAGAGTTTGAGAAGGTTAGGTGTTAGCTCTTCCCTAATGTTTGATAGAATTCACCTGTGAAGCCATCTGATCCTGGACTTTGGTTTGTTGGAAGATTTTTGATCACAGTTTCAATTTCAGTGATTGTGATTGGTCAGTTCATATTTTCTATTTCTTCTTGGTTCAGTCTTGGAGGTTTGTATATTTCTAAGAATTTGTCCATTTCTTCCAGGTTGTCCATTTTATTGGCATATAGTTGCTTGCAGTAGTTTCTCATGATCCTTTGTATTTCTGCAGTGTCAGTTGTTACTTCTCCTTTTTCTTTTCTAATTCTGTTGATTTGAGTCTTCTCCCTTTTTTTTTTTTTTTTTTCTTTTTGCGGTATGCGGGCCTCTCACTGTTGTGGCCTCTCCCGTTGCGGAGCACAGGCTCCGGATGCGCAGGCCCAGCGGCCATGGCTCACGGGCCCAGCCGCTCCGCGGCATATGGGATCCTCCCAGACCGGGGCACGAACCCGCATCCCCTGCATCGGCAGGCGGACTCTCAACCACTGCGCCACCAGGGAGGCCCTCTTCTCCCTTTTTTTCTTGATGAGTCTGACTAATGGTTTATGAATTTTATCTTCTCAAGGAACCAACTTTTAGTTTTATTGATCTTTGCTATAGTTTCCTTCTTTTCTTTTTCATTTATTTCTGATCTGATCTTTATGATTTCTTTGTTTCTGCTAACCTTGGGTTTTTTTTGTTGTTGTTGTTGTTCTTTCTCTAAGTGCTTTAGGTGTAAGGTTAAGTTGTTTATTTGAGATTTTTCTTGTTTTTTGCAGCAGGATTGTATTGATTTAAACTTCCCTCTTAGAACTGCTTTTGCTGCCTCCCATAGGTTTTGGGCCACCATGTTTCCATTGTCATTTGTTTCTAGGTATTTTTTGATTTCCTCTTTGAGTTCTTCAGTGATCTCTTGATTATTTAGTAGTGTATTATTTAGCCTCCATGTGTTTGTATTTTTTACAGTTTTTTTTCCCCTGTATTTGGCATCTAGTCTCATAGTGTTGTGGTCAGAAAAGATACTTGATACGATTTCAATTTTCTAAAATTTACTGAGGCTTGATTTGTGACCCAAGGTATGATCTATTTTGGAGAATGTTCCATGTGCACTTGAGAAGATAGCATATTCTGTTGTTTTTGAATGGAATGTCTTATAAATATCAACTAAGTCCCTCTAGTCTAATGTGTCATTTAAAGCTTGTGTTTCCTTATTTCTTTTCTCTTTTTTTTTCTTATTTATTTTCATTTTGGATGATCTGTCCATTGGTGAAAGTGGAGTGTTAAAGTTCCCTACTGTGATTGTGTTACTGTCGATTTCCTCTTTCATGGCTGTTAGCATTTGCCTTATGTATTGAGGTGCTCCTATGCTGGGTGCATAAATATTTACAATTGTTATATCTTCTTCTTGGATTGATCCCTTGATCAATATGTAGTGTCCTTCTTTGTCTCTTGTAATAGTCTTTATTTTAAAGGCTATTTTGTCTGATATGAGAAGTGCTACTCCAGCTTTCCTTTGATTTCCATTTGCATGGATATCTTTTTCCATCCCCTCACTTTTAGTCCGTATGTGTCCCTAGGTCTGAAGTAGGTCTCTTGTAGACAGCATGTATACGGGTCTTTTTTTGTATCCATTCAGCCAGTCTGTGTCCTTTGGTTGGAGCATTTAATCCATTTACATTTAAGGTAATTATCAATATGTATTATTCCTATTACCATTTTCTTAATTATTTTAGGTTTGTTTTTGTAGGTCTTTTCCTTCTCTTGTGTTTCCCACCTAGAGAAGTTCCTTTAGTATTTGTTGTAAAGCTGGTTTGGTGGTGCTGAATTCTCTTAACTTTTGTTTGTCTGTAAAGGTTTTAATTTCTCCATCGAATCTGAATGAGATCCCTGCTGGGTAGTGTAATCTTGGTTGTAGGTATTTCCCTTTCATCACTTTAAATATGTCCTGCCACTCCTTTCTGGATTGCAGAGTTTCTGCTGAGAAATCAGCTGTTAACCTTATGGGGATCCCCTTGTATGTTATTTGTTGCTTTTTCCTTGCTGCTTTTAGTATTTTTTGTTTGTATTTAATTTTTGATAGTTTGATTAATATGTGTCTTGGCATGTTTCTCCTTGGATTTATCCTGTATGGGACTCTCTGTGCTTCCTGCAGTTGATTGACTATTTCCTTTCCCATATTAAGGAAGTTTTTGCCTATAATTTCTTCAAACATTTTCTCAGACCCTTTCTTTTTCTCTTCTTCTTCTGGGACCCCTATAATTCCAATGTTCTTACGTTTAATATTGTCCCAGAGGTCTCTGAGACTATCCTCAATTCTTTTCTATCTTTTTTCTTTATTCTACTCTGTGGCAGTTATTTCCACTCTTCTTTCTTTCAGGTCACTTATCAGCTCTTGTGTCTCAGTTATTCTGCTATTGATTCCTTCTAGAGAATTTTTAATTTCATTTTTTGTGTTGTTCATTATTGTTTGTTTGCTCTTTATTCTTCTAGTTCCTTGTTAAATGTTTCTTGTAGTTTCTCCTTTCTTCTTCTGAGATTTTGGATCATCTTTACTATCATTACTCTGATTTCGTTTTCAGGTAGACTCCCTATTTCCTCTTCATTTGTTTGGTCTGGTGGGTTTTTCCCTTGCTCCTTCACCTGTTGCATATTTCTCTGTCTTCTCATTTTGTTGAACTTACTGTGTTTGTGGTCTCCTTTTGCAGGCTGCACATTCATAGTTCCTGTTGTTTTTGGTGTCTGCCCCCAGTGGCTGAGGTTGGTTCAGTGGGTTGTGTAGCCTTCCTGGTGGGGGGGACTGGTGAATGAGGCTGGATCTTGTCCTTCTGGTGGGCAGGGCCATGTCTGGTGCTGTGTTTTGGGGTATCTGTGACCTTATTATGACTTTAGGCAGCCTCTCTGCTAATGGGTGGGGTTGTGTTCCTCTCTTGCTAGTTGTTTGGCATGTGGCATCTAGTACCAGAGCTTGCTGGTGGTTGGGTGGATCTGGGTGTTAGTGTTGAGACAGAGATCTCTGGAAGAGCTCTTGCCAATTAATATTATATGGGGCCGGGAGGTCTCTGGTGGTCCAATGTCCTGGACTCGGCTCTCCCACCTCAGAGGCTCAGGCCTGACACCCGGCCAGAGCACCAAGACCCTGCTAGCTGCATGGCTAGGAAGAAAAGGAAGAAAAAGAAAAAAAAACCCCAAAAAACTAACAGGCAGAACCCTAGAACAAATGGTAAAAGCAAAACTAAACAGATAAATCACATAAAAAAACATACACACACACACTCATAAAAAGAAAAAACAAACAAACAACAAAAAACAAACATACAGAACCCTAGGACAAATAGTAAAAGCAAACCTAAACAGACAAAATCACACAAAGAAACATACACATGCACACTCACAAAAAGAGAAAAAAGGAAAAAAAAGATAGAGAGCAACCAAACCAATAAAGAAATCCACCAGTGATAACAAGTACTAAAAAGTAAACTAAGATAAACATAAAACCAAAACCAAGTCAGACACAGAAAGCAAACCCCAAGTCTACAGTTGTTCCCCATGTCCACTGTCTCAATTTTGGGAACATTCATTGTCTGTTCAGGTATTCCACAGATGCAGGGTACATCAAGTTGATTGTGGAGATTTAATCCGCTGTTCCTGAGGCTGCTGGGAGAGATTTCCCTTTCTCTTCTTTGTTCGCACAGCTCCTGGGGTTAAGCTTTGGATTTGGCCCCACCTCTGCATGTTGGTCGCCCTCAGGAGTCTGTTTCCTGCCCAGACAGGAGGGGGTTAAAGCAGCTGCTGATTAGTGCTCTCTTGCTCACTCAGGCTGGAGAGTGGGAGGGGTACAGTAATCATAATTGGGATGGGGGGTTAGCCTGAGGTGGCAGAGGCCAGCATGATAGTACAACAGCCTGTGGCGAGCCATGTGTTCTCCTTGCGAAGTTGTCCCTAGATCATGGGCCCCTGGCAGTGGCAGGCTGCCAGGCTCCCAGGGGGGTGTGGATAGTGACCTGTACTTGCACACAGAATACTTGGTGGCAGCAGCAACAGTGTTAGTGGTCCATGCCCGTCTCTGGGGTCTGAGATGATAGCTGTGGGTCATGCCTGTCTCTGGAGCTCACTTAGGTGGTGCTCTGCCGTCTGTGGGCAGAAGAAGCAGGAAGCCCCTCTCCTCGTGCACCCCAAAACAATGGTCTCTTGGCTCTCTGGCTGGTCCAGACTTTTCCCCGGACTCCCTCCTACTAGATGTGGTACACTAGCCCCCTTCAGGCTGTGTTCATGCCGCCAACCCCAGTCCTCTCCCTGCGCTCTGACCGAAGCCCGAGCCTCAGCTCCCAGCCCCTGCCCGCCCCGGAGGGTGAGCAGACAAGCCTCTCAGGCTGGTGAGTGCTGTTTGGCCCCGAACCTCTGTGCGAGAATCTCTCCACTTTGCCCTCTGCACCCCTGTTGCTGTGTTTTCCTCTGTGGCTCTGAAGCTTCCTCCCGCCCACCCCCTGTCCCTGCCAGTGAAGGGGGTCCCTAGTGTGTGGAAACCTTTCCTCCTTCACGGCTCCCTCCCACTGGTGCAGGTCCCATCCCTATTCTTTTGTCTCTGTTTTTTCTTTTTTCTTTTGCCCTACCCAGGTACGTGGGGAGTTTCCTGCCTTTTGGGAGGTCTGAGGTCTTCTGCCAGCATTCAGTAGGTGTTCTGTAGGAGTTATTCCACATGTAGATGTATTTTTGATGTACTTGTGGGGAGGAAAGTGATCTCCATGTCTTACTCCTTCGCCATCTTGAAGGTCTCCACGGGCAGGGATTTTGAAGATCTTTTTTAGTGTTGCATATGCAGCATCTACAAGAGTGACTGGTGCAAAATTGGCACTTCATGAATGCTTGTTAAATGAATGAATGAAACAAGCAAATAGATGGGACTGAGTCTACTTTGTGTCCCTTCCTGAGGAAATTTTCCCTTAAGCAAAAGGAAAAGTGGCATAAGGCCGTCACAGTCTAGGTGTTGCTATTGTGAGTTTGTTGCTTTCTGGTTATCTGTCTTGATGTTTGGAGAACCCAGAGATATGAGGCTTAGCATGTTTTCCACTGAGTTTATGGAATGATAATTAACCCAGACGCCCTTTTGGCTGTGCTACCTAGCAATCAATGCAGAACTGTGCCTCCTGGCTGGTACCTGCTGGGCCCAGGGGCTCATTTCCCTCTGAGGAGCTGCTGACTGGAGCTGTTTGTCCCTCAAAGGGTGCTAAACCCTCATTAGCAGCTTGTAAACTTTTTCCTGCTCGTCAAGACTGGCTCTTTGTAAACAGTGGAGGCATTCACTAAGTCTTTCTGAGAAATGATCCAAATTTTTGGAAATGTGTATATAGAAACGGTCTGGAATAAGAGTTGACTTATAATAATGCCAGTGGTATGTTTCTTTGTAGACAGAATCACAGGCTTCAATTAGGTGTTTCAGAAATATTTTTCTTTCTTTTTTTTTCTCCCCACGAATTATCTCAAACCTCTACTTTTATTTGCTCCTCTTGTGCATAGGGAGGCAGTGAGGGTGCTTCCTTTCAGGACTGGGGTCAAAGGATACCTGATCAAGGGGCAGAAGCATTGTACTTAAGTTTTAAAACTTTTAATTGGAGGGTAACATACATGCACCTAAGGGTACAGCTTGATGAAATTTCATATTCAATTGTTGATGGACATTTGGATAGTTTCTAGTCTGGCTGTTAGGAATAGAAGGTCTGCTTTCTTTCTTCTCCCTCCCTTCCTTCCTTCCTTCCTTCCTTTCTCCCTCCCTCCCTTCCTTCCTTCCTTCCTTCTTTCCTTCCTTCCTTCCTTCCATCTTTCCTTCCTTCCTTCCTTCCTTCCTCCCCTCCCTTCTCCCCCACTACCTTCATCCTTCTTCATCTCCCTCTTCCTCCTTTTCTTCTTCTTCTCCTCATTCAAAATGGAGACTAACTACTAGAAAAAGCTCCACAGAGATACATTATTGTGGTGATCCCATTCTGAGGGTAAACCTGGATCATGTGGTCAGAGGATCTTCATTCAGCATTTACCTAAACTGCTGATTCTCCTCTGAGACTACCTGGTGCTTTCCTGGCTGGACCCAATCATCCTTTTGATATTCCCTTTCCCGTTTACCAAGACACGAAGGAGTGCTTGCAATCAGAATTCGCGTAGGGGTTGAGCCAGCTGGGCAGCTGCTCAGGGTACTGAGCCGTACAATGAATTTGAATATCTCTGTAAATGGTTCACCAGTTAACTCAGGTTTCCTTATCCTGCAACTAACACAACCAAGGAAGTCTAACTTGGGCCACCAAAGATAGTATCCTCCAGTGGAAATAACAAAAAAACCCTCAAACCACTCCCCACTTGCCCAGACCTCTACCTGTGGAGAATTATTGCCATAGAAACATGAAGTCATAGATTCTGAAATTCTGAGCCCAAACAATGCATTCTGCAGTGCCAGTTACCATGAACAATCAGTTTATTTTGTTCTATACATTTAAAACCCTTTATATGCCTCCCAAAGATCTACCTGGTTAGTAAGGTAGAATAATGAGTGGTGTTTTGCCGTCATTTCTTATAGAATATGGATGCTGCTCTGGACTGGGAAAGTGAATTGGTTTCTGTATATAATACAATTTTTTATTAATATAAATAAATGTTCCCACTAAAAAAAGTAGAACAGATAATACTGTTGAAAGGGGCCAGATTATTGCCTAGCTGGAAGTACCCATGTGCTTAATCTGGCCTTGACTGTGAATTTGACCCCCTCTGCTCTAGAACCCCAGACAGCCTGAGAGAGATGGGAGGGGGAGAGGCTAGCCCAAAAGTCAAAGGGCTAGAGCTGAGTCCCCATGTGAACTGGTTGTGTGGCCTTTGGTGAATACTTTGATCATCTTGGTCCTTAGTTTCCTCATCCAGAAAATGACAGGGTTAGACAAGATGACTCTGAGTTTCCTTCCAGCTTTGACAGCCTGTGTAATGGTGTGAACTGGGCTGTGTATCAATTGTATCTTGCCCTGAATGTATAAATGACTTTACAAAGTGCTGTAGATGCCCAGTGACCCAGCCCTAATGAATGAACTATTGTAACGTGATTGTTCTTCACCATTTTTTCTCTGAGTTGTCAAAATGCCTCACTGTGCTAAATAAGAAAGTTGGTGTTAACTACAGAAGTTTGATGCATAATTCTTTTTCTTAAACATCTTTATTGGTGACACATAATTCTTAGTAAAATATGTGATTATCAAAGTCCTCCTTGTTAACCAGCTGGCCTCCTGAGTGTTATGGGGAGAACCACAAAAGAAGTAAATCCTGTGCCCCTCCCCTTGGAGCCTGTGGAGTTGCCCCTGGGAGAAGCAGCTCCATCACAAGTGTGCATCTGTCCTTATGACTTTTGGTTTCAAGTCCATATTTGACTCTGCTTGCTTCTTTTCCCCTTGTCTGTGAAACTATTAATACCTGTGGCTCATCTTTCTTGATTGTCAGGCACAGAAGCTTCTCAAGAGACATCAGAGTGACCTTTTTCTCTCTGAAGTGCCCTCAGGTCTTACAGTCTCTCACTGATTTTTATATTTGTCAATTGCCTCTATTTGTATTAGTGTTCTATGGCTGCTGTAACAAATTGCCACAAATTTAGTGGCTTAAAACACAAGAATTTGTTATTTTACAGTTCTGGAGGTCAGGAGTCTGATCTGGTCCACTGGGCTAAAATCAAGGTTTTGTGTTTCTTTCTGAAGGCTTTGTGGAAGAATTCATTTCCTTGCCTTCTCCACTCTCTAAAGGCCACCCACAATCCTTGGCTCATGGTCCCTTCCTTTATCTTCAAGCCATCACTGTTGCACCTCCCTGACCCCCCTCCCAAAGTCATATCTCCCTCTAATCATAGCTTCCAGGAAAGTTTCTCTGCTTTTAAGGATTCATGTGATTGGTTGGGTCAACCCAGATAATCCAGGTTAGTAATCCTCCCATCTCAAATTCCTTAATTTATTTATACCCACAAAGTGCCTTTTGTCATGTAGGTTCCACAGGTTCTGCAGATTAGGGCGGGGACATTGTTGAGGAGGGGATTATTCTGCTGATCACGGTACTTTATGCAGGATGATTCAGAACATCATCTTCAAGTCTAGGGTTGCCATGGATTGGGGTCACTCAGAGGTCGACTCTGAGCAGACACTGGCATGCAGATTGTTTGCTAAGGAGGATCCTTGGAAGCAACACCTATGGCAGGGAGGGAGGGGAAGGAGGCAGGAGTGAACAGGGCAGAGGCTGCGTTACAGCCTCAGTCAACCCTACAGGGGACTCTGGAGCTAGAATGATTGAAGCTGTGATGGTCTTAGAGTAAAGAAACTTGCTCATGGCAGCCCAGTTAGTAAATGGTAGAGACAGTATTCCACCTCATATTGTTTACATATAAACCTACATTCTTATCCATTATACCTAATGCAGTCAACCTCCAGGACAGGGGTTTGTAAACTTTTTCTGTAAAGGGCCTGATAATATATATTTTTGGCTTTATTTGCCATATGGTCTCAGTCTTAACTACTCAACTCTGCCCTTGTGGTGCCATAGATAATACATAAAAGGATGACAGTACCATGTTCCAATAGAACTTTATTTACAAAAACAGATGGCCGGTTGGACTTGGCCCACAGGCTGCAGGTTACCAACCCCTGCTCTAGGAAGTCCTCAGGTTGAGCAGGTACCACAGACTGAGTGGTTCTCACACTTGATCATGTATCACAATGACCTGGAAGACTCATCAGAACACATGTGACTCAACCCCACCTCCAGAATTTTGATTCAGCAGGTCTGGGGTAGAAGCCTAGAATTTGTAGTTTCAACAAGTTCCCAGGTGGAGCTGATGCTGCTGGTCCAGAGACCACACTTTGAGGACCACTGGCTTAGGTTAACACTCATGAATGAAAGTCAGTGATGCTCTCCTCAAAGGAAAGTCTTGGCGTCATCCTTCAACAAAACAGCAATGCACAATTGTCTTCTGAGTGTGTAACTAAAGGGCACACTGCTTAAATGGATTCCTTTCTTCAAGTCTCTGGCACAGGAGGAGCCAATGCTTTCTTAAATTCTAATCCACTGCATGAATTAGTGCTTGAATTTTTAGCAGGGCTAGTCCTCCAGGAATGCAAATTCCTTTTTCTTTGAGATGCAAATGCCCTGGATGAAGAGAAACAACTTGCAGGGGAGAAGAGGAGTATATGTATATATGTATATACGGTTTGGAGTTGAGAGACCACTTCCTAGTTTAGTGGTCATGGGCAGGCTTTTTCCTTTCTGAACTATTATTTCCTAATCAGTATAATGGGAATGGTATTATTTCATAGGTGGTTATAAAAATCAAATATAATCTAATGAGATAATGCATCTAAAAACACCCTTAATATTCATACATTAGTTTAAACTGGTTTTATTAAAATTTTTTTCCCCCTCTGTGTCAGGGAAGCTGGAGATGACAGGAGACAGTAGTATCTTAGAGGGAGAGGGTGCTATGTCAGTGAGGGTAAGGGCAAAAGCAGGATGGGCAGGGAGGTTTCTGAGGACAAACTACTTATTTTATAATATCTAAAAAATCACATGTAATAATATCTAGGCTAGCCTTTGTTTAAGACAAACTAGGTGTATCAGTTAGCCTTTGCTGCATAACAGACAGCTGCAAAATCAAATGGCTTAAAACAAAACCATTTATTTAGCTCATGGTTCTGTTAGGTGGCTCTTTTGGTCTCTTCTGAGCTTGGCTGGTCTTGGCTGGCCTTATGAATCTGTGGTCATTTGGTAGGTGAGCGAGGTGGTAGCTGGTCCCAGATAGCCTTGTTTGCATATTTCGTTGGCTAGAGGGTGGGGTGATGAGGGGACTATACCAAAAATCTCTCATCTTCCAATAGGCTAGCAGGGTCTGCTCATGTGGTGGCAGTTCTTAAAACAGAAAGCAAAAGCTACAAAGCCTTTAGAGGACTTAGCTTAGAAGTGGCCCAATATCACACCTGCTGCCTTCTGTTTGTTAAAGCAAGTCACATGGCCAGATTAAAGGGGCTGGGAAATAGCCTCCACCCCTTGGCCGGAATGGCTAGAACCACTGAACTCTACCATATCAGATACAAACTTTTCCAAGTACTTAGTCTGATTTTATCATTTATTGCTTCAGTTTTTGTTGTTTGAATTTAAAAACTGAAAACGAGATCAGAATCACCTCGCACACCCCATGCATGCCAATATTCATATTCTGATTTATAAAAGTAAGTATATGAAAACCACAAAGATTTTATACAATTCTTAACCAGGCAATATGAATGACCCTTTGTAACTCAGGTAGAAGAGAAGAGCATTTTAGGTAGTTAGAATTTCAAAGAATTTGAAAACAAAATTTTTTTTTTTTTTTTTTTTTTTGCGGTACGCGGGCCTCTCACTGTTGTGGTCTCTCCCGTAGCGGAGCACAGGCTCCGGACGCGCAGGCTCAGCGGCCATGGCTCACGGGCCCAGCCGCTCTGTGGCATGTGGGATCTTCCCGGACTGGGGCACGAACCCGTGCCCCTGCATCGGCAGGCGGACTCTCAACCACTGTACCACCAGGGAAGCCCCAAAAATCATTTTTATGTTAGTTAAAAAAAATTTTTTTTTGTATGTAGGAAAAAGATACAGAAAACTGCCTTAAGAGCTGTGGGTGGAAAAAAGGGCAAATAAAATTAACTATATATAAATGTTTATTGAGCTAATTCTGAAACATGAAGAATAAAAACAAAACACTAGTATGAATATTTGACTTAAAACTGGTGGATTAATCCAGAGATATATCTCTAATATACATGATCTTTAAGGAATTTCCTAACTCCATGACTCTATGCTTTACACGTTGGAGCTGAAAGATCTTCAGGAAACTGTGGTCCAGAGAGATGCCGAATTGTCTTGGGAAACCCAGCTAGCCATTGGCAGAGTCGGGACTAGGACCTACATAACCAAGTTGCAAATCCAAACTTTTTCCACCATTCCATACAGTGTCCATCACAGATGCTCTGTTCAGAGGCCTCTACTACCAGGGCATATACTCACTGAGCTGAGAGAGGAAGTCAGTTGGAATGCTGCAAAATATTAGTCATTCCCATCGGAATGGGAAGTTGAATGGCTGAGGGCATCGTTGTTCTTCCTGTTTGAAGAACAGCTGCTGTGTCTTTCAAGGGATTTTTGAGGATGTGTTAATATTGCTTCTTTTCTAGCTTTTGGTTGGGCAGGTCTGCACTACCTACTAAGTAGGTGACTACATTTTCCTTGGTGGAAAGTGCATTAGGTAATGACATTTTTCCTATGCACTCATCAACAACACTGTCTCTGTCCAAGACATGGCTGTAAGTTCGCTCATGTTCTGTCTGTGGGGCATGGTCACACCTCTCCCAGTCACCTCATTTTGATTTTAAGCTACTGAAACTACTCTTTGTGTTGCTGGGTGACTATTAACCATATTTGACAAAAAGAATGTTTTCCATGTTCTGGTAAGGAAATCCTCTGTCAAGATAAACAGCCCTTTCCCTCCTCTCCTCCAATTCAGGCCTTGCCAGAAAGGTCTAAATAGGTTCTCTGTAGTCATTTTCTTTTCAATATTTCACACTGGAGTTCAGTAAGAAACTCCAAGCCAGAAAAGTTAACTTTTGCTGAAAGACCACAGAACCCAAGGACTAAAGAGCTATTTTAGGTTTGGGTGTCTTGCCCCAACCTTCTTTTAGTCATTTTGTATCCAGGTAAATGTCCTTTGTCTTTCCTCTCCTTTTCTATCATTTTCTTATGAAATTAATAAACATGCTTACTTCTTGGATTTTGTGAATATGATTTTCTACCAAAACATTTACTTCTTCCATTTTTCTATCCTAAGCTACTTCATGAGGTATTGGGTTTACCAATGAGCTGAAATCTACATTTAATCCTTTATGATGATACTTAATCCTGAACGATGTTTGGAGACCACTGACTGAGGTAGAGCTTTTTGTTACAGCAAATAGATGTTGTTGCCCCTGGATGGGGGTAGAGCTGCCCCATGTTGCTGCTGGTAGATGGGCTGTAACTCCATATACTGGTGGTGCTTCAACTAACATGAAAACTAGTTCAGGGCTCATTGATGCATATATGAGCTACCACTCTCATTCCATTTTTTCCCCTCCCTTCACCGCTTCCACTTTTTGTGACCTCTTTTCTTCTTCACAATGGCCATTGCTGTTAATTTTTTTCTTTGAGGCATACCTGTATAACAATTGAGGGGGCGGTGAGATGAGGGTGTGTGATGAGGGTGGGGTGCAGACAGTGTTTTGCCTCAAGGTCCACACATCTGAAGAGTGGTCCTTCCCTCAGATTCTTGCCTTCTGGAGAGGACTGAATTCTCTGTTGCCCTAGCTAGTTGTGCACAGTGAGTTCTATAGTTGAAATTTGACTTAGAAGCTAAGGGTGGATGCAGGAAGTTGCCTGAGCTCCATCAGGAAGTGAGTTTCACTTCCGGGTCAGAAGTATCATGAAGCCTTAGGGCCCTGTAGCATTTCCCTTTGTGACTCTGCATATCTTGGGGGTGGAGCCTGGGGGCTCCAGCAGCCTGAGTTGGCTCTCTGTCCTGATCTCATAGTATTTGGTGTGACCCATTTTGTGTTTCCCTAAGGCCCAGGAAGGCAAGGAATTCTGAGTTATTGTCCTGACTGCCCACGGACACACTGTGACAATGTGGGTGACAATAGGAGGAAACTCAGCAGTTGAAAACTGCTTTGAGTATTCCTTGACAATAAACACCAAGGGAATGGGGTGCATTATGTTAAGACTGGAGGAGGAGGGGAAGTGGCCCTATTATCTCTCCCTGCATCACATAGTCATTCTTTCATTTAATGAATGTGACTGAGGACTTTCTCTGTAACAGGGACTGTGCTGGGTGGATGAATTGGCTTCAAGCCTGGAGGCATCTTCCTTCTACATGGTCTTCACAACAGCTCAATTTATATGTGTGTGTGTGTCTGTGTGTGTGTGTACACACATGCTCACATACATATGCACACCTAATCTATTACCATTGTCATAATTATTTGCATCTCTCTTCTACATCCCCAACACCTTACTTTTAGGCCATCATCACATTATACTTAGTACTAACCTAGAATGTTTAAATACATTTCTAGTAGCCACCCCTCCCTTTCCCCATCACTCTCCCTTTACCAATTGCATCAGTTTAATCTTTCATTAAGACAGTGATGTATGCTTGGAAGATCATGGGAATGAGAACAGTGAGAAGTGTTAGGACCCTGGGGTTATGATCTCTCTCTGTCTCAGTTACTTTACCTATAAAATATAGGATTAACAGGGTGGGAGGATTAGATGACTTTTAATTTCCCTTCCTGTACTGAATTTCAATGACTCCACACTGAAACTTCCCCCCACGACTTTCAACAGCCTACTATTGCTTGGAGGACATGATGCAAACCCATTTGTTGACTATTCACCACCCTCTCAGTAGGGCCCAGGTCCGTTGCATAGCCTGGCCACCTCCTGTACATGGGGCCTCCTGGAGAGCCAGGTTCACTGGTCTACTGGCTTTTCCCCATTTTCCTTCCTCTCTCTACTTGCTCATGAGTTTTTCTATTTACAGTGCCACACCTGCGCCTGGACCTTATCCGTCTTTCCAAGGCTGTGTCCTCCAGGAAGCCTTCTCTCTTTTTATTCAATTGACTGAACTGTCTTTTCTCTGAAATTCCATCTTGCAGAGACTGAATCTTTCATGTGACATACATACAAACACACATGCATACACATATATACATGTATGTATGTATATGCATGTATATATCCATATCTATATTTTTATTATAAATTTTATCCCCATGCCATTTTTATATCTAGAGTGTATGACATGAGAAATAGTTCAAAAATTGGTATTCACCATCTCTTCCTTGTTTAGAAAAATTGCTGGAAGAATTCTGTGTGTTCCAGGTTAGCACACAAAGCATTTTTGTACAGAATGTTAGTGTTGGGAGAGGGAAAAGATCTTTATTGAATTATTTTAGAAAGTTATGTATGAAAGAGAATACAATTGATCGAGAAGATTGGGAGGCTTATTTTCCCACTATAAAATGTAAGTTCCATGAGATCAGAAATTTTGCTTGACTTGTTTTCCAGTTTATCCTTGTTCTTGAAATGCTTGGCACACATACTTGTTGAAAGAATGAATAACAATGGACCATACTGGCTAGCCTAGGATGGTGGTAGCAGGGAGAGGTTCTGGAAGTTTGGACAGAGGTGGGAGATACTGCTATGCATGGGAGCTTTTAAGAAAGATGTGAAAACAAGATTTCAGATTTTGCTGTGAATTGTGAACAAATCCTTCATTGGCTTTTTTTTTAGTAGTAAAGATTAAAAAGATCTTGATAGAGATTTCTTAAAGGTTGCATTGAATTTCACTGAATGGGGTCACATCCTGTAATCCCTTGCAAGGCTGCCATGCATATATTAAGTTCTGTCTGTTGGATAAATGGATCATCTTCCATTCTTCCCTGAGGTAGAGTGTGCTATGTGGAACATGGTTTACTTTGCATGTGGTGCCAGGTTCCATATGACCATAGATGGATTTCGCTGGGCAGCAGCCTTGAGTGTGTTTGTAGTTGATTAAAGGGAGGCTAAAGGGGGAGTTTCTATGAATGTGTACATAGTAACTGTGAGAATGAAAACCCAATTTAGACTAGCTTAGGCCAAAAGGGAAAAAATTGTTACATGGTTGTTGAGATGTCTTATGGTACCAAAGATAAGAACTGGGCGGGGTCTCAGGAGTGACCTTCAGAGATTATCTTTTCCTTTTCCACCTGGGTTTGCCCCCCTTTCTCTCCATCCCTCCCTGGACTGGATTTTCTTCTCTTGGCTTCTTTGATGCACACAGTGGGAAACAGGAGAAAGTGGTCTCTCTTTCTCAGTTTTAAATTTCCCAGGGTACCATTCCAATTGGCTTGAAAGTTGACCACCGAAGGGCCTCATCTTCATAGTTCCTTCTCCAGCAGCCACGTGGTTGGAGTGGGGGAAGGGAGGAGAGTTCCCAGAAAGGAGGTGCAGGTCCCCACAGGAAGGGGTGTGAGATGAGTGGACAGAACAGGAAGGGTTCACGTTCACTGCCATGGCAGAAACACTTTACCATGTAGACTCAGCCATGGGAAGTCGGTGGGGTCATCTCCTAGAGGAATGAGTTAATTCCAAGGTGCTGTGGCTCAATGGCTATTTTGGATACCTTCAGTCACTCGTTCTATTGTGTCCAGTCACTGAGTTCTGTTGGAATAAGTGAGTCCCAGAAGGTTCAATCCGCAACTTGTGGGGGACCCTAGGAACCAAGAGAATCTCACCTGATAAAAACTTAGTGGTCTGCAATTTGTAAAAAAAAAAAAAAAAATGAGAAGGTGCATAACATAAGGTGTTATGCATAAGGTGTTAACATAAGGTGATTTTTTTCTTGTGTTTCAGTCAAGGAATCAGAACTTAAGAGGTCCAAAATATTGTGTATAATAAAGTAACTATTTCAATGTAAAAAATGACCAGATGTACACACAAAGGACTACGCTCTAGATGAAGGAGAAATGTTATCTTTTGTCCCTTATTCGTTCATACGTTCATTTGTTTTGCAAACTTTTGTCGAGTACCGGCCACTGTAGGTTTTTGGGGTCCAGTGGTGAATAAGACAATTGTAGGCTCTGCCCTCTGGGAGCTTATAGTTCAGTGGGGAGTAGAGATATTGAGACAGTGCCAGGTATGATGCATAGTTTGAACAAGAAAATAGAGGGAGTGTGGGAGCCTCTAACATGATCAGATGGAGGAGTTCTAGTCAGACATCTTGGGGAAAATGACCTTTAATTTGAAGGTTGCATTTGGGGATTGGAGGCAGCAGATAAAGCAGAGGAAGGTTCCAGGGAGTGGGGATGCTGTGTTCCAGCCTCAAAGGATGCGTGTAGCCCCTTTGAGAGTTGAAAAAATTTCAGTTGGTGGCAGTGGGGAGAGGAAGGGAGGGAGGGTGGGTGGGATCGAGGCTGTGTGTAAGGATTTAGGCTTTGTCCAAAAGGAACTTGTAAACTGTTGAAGAAATCTGTATTATGTGAATACTATGAATACTGGGATATTAGTTCTCTATGGCTGCTGTAATAAATTGCCACACACTTGGTGGATTAAACAACACAGTTCTAGAGGTTAGAAGTCCAAATTGGGTCTCACTGGACTAAAATCAAGGTGTTGGTGAGTTGTGTTCCTTCAGCTCTAAGGAAGAATCCTTTTTCTTGCCGTTTTCAGCTTTTAGAGGCTGCCTGCATTCCTTGGCTTGTGTGCCCCTTTCACTAGGATGTGGACATTTTTGGGGGTCATGTTTCTTCCGACCACACATATAAAGCCTGGAGGTGACACGATCTGATTGGTCTACAATCTACGAGGACAGGAACCACAGCTCTTTTGCTCACCGCTGTATACCCTCTGCTTGATCGGCACTGTGCCTGGCACATAATAAATACTTTGCAGATTATTTGCTGAATCAATGAGGAAAAAGATATTTAATAGCTTCTGGCTGCAGGGAGAAGAGTGGGTTGAACTGGGGCAAGAGTGGATGCAGAGAATCCAGTTAGAAAGTTATTGTTGAAAAAAGATCAAAGTTGCCTGGACAAGGTGGTATCAGTGATTGGATTTGAGAGGCATTTAGAAGACACTCAACAAGACTTGGAGATCGATTATATATGAGGCTGGGTGATGCTCAGATGTTTAGCTTGGGCATGCAGGAAGGTGCTAGTGCCTTTAACCAACACAGGGTACCTGGAGGACAAGCAGGATCACATGAGCTGATAAGCACAGATTGGTATGGACGGAGTTTGACTACCTGAGGTTGAGATAACTGTGTCCATCCCTAACAGGCAGAGGCATATATGAGTCTGTGGCTTAGGAGAGAGGTGGAAGTTGAAGTCTAAGATGCGGAAGTCATCCCAGCGTCTCAGTAGTTGTTCGTGGAAGTCATGGACTTAGATGTTGTCACGTAGAGGAAAATGGTAGATGGGGAAGGGAAGAGAGCCCAGACTAAGTCCTGAAACACCATTTCACAAAATCTGTTTCTCATTCCAATATCACTGCTCTATGTGGCTGAGACTCAGTCTTGGGAAAGGGTCATTGTTTGTGTTAAGTGTTTCCCCTCTTGCGCTGTTGTTTTTTTTTTTATTAATTAATTAATTTTTTAAACGTCTTTGTTGGAGTATAATTGCTTTACAATGGTGTGTTAGTTTCTGCTTTATAACAAAGTGAATCAGCTATACATATACATATATCCCCATATCTCCTACCTCTTGCGTCTCCCTCCCACCCTCCCTATCCCACCCCTCTAGGCAGTCACAAAGCACTGAGCTGATCTCCCTGTGCTATGTGGCAGCTTCCCACTAGCTATGGTAGTGTATGCATGTCCTTGCTGCTCTCTCACTTTGTCCCAACTTCCCTTTCCCCTTCCCCGTGTCCTCAAGTCCATTCTCTAGTAGGTCTGCATCTTTATTCCCATCCTGCCCCTAGGTTCTTCAGAACCTTTTTTGTTTTAAATCCATATATATATGTGTTAGCATATGGTATTTGTTTTTCTCTTTCTGACTTACTTCACTCTGTATGACAGACTCTAGGTCCATCCACCTCACTACAAATAACTCAATTTTGTTTCTTTTTATGGCTGAGTAATATTCTATTATATATATGTGCCACATATTCTTAATCCATTCATCTGTCAATGGACACTTAGGTTGCTTCCATGTCCTGGCTATTGTAAATAGAGCTGCAATGAACATTGTGGTACATGACCCTTTTTGAATTATGGTTTTCTCAGGATATATGCCCAGTAGTGGGATTGCTGGGTCGTATGGTAGTCCTATTTTTAGTTTTTTAAGGAACCTCCATACTGTTCTCCATAGTGGCTGTATCAATTTACAATCCCACCAACAGTGCAAGAGAGTTCCCTTTTCTCCACACCCTCTCTAACATTTACTGTTTGTAGAGTTTTTGATGATGACCATTCTGACTGGTGTGAGGTGATACCTCATTGTAGTTTTGATTTTCATTTCTCTAATGATTAGCGATGTTGAGCATCCTTTCATGTGTTTGTTGGCAATCTGTATATCTGCTTTGGAGAAATGTCTATTTAGGTCTTCTGCCCATTTTTGGATTGGGTTGTTTGTTTTTTTGATATAGAGTTGCATGAGCTGCTTGTAAATTTTGGAGATTAATCCTTTGTCAGTTGCTTCATTTGCAAATATTTTCTCCCATTCTGAGGGTTGTCTTTTAGTCTTGTTTATGGTTTCCTTTGCTGTGCAAGCTTTTAAGTTTCATTAGGTCCCATTTGTTTATTTTTGTTTTTATTTCCATTTCTCTAGGAGGTGGGTCAAAAAGGATCTTGCTGTGATTTATGTCATAGAATGTTCTGCCTGTGTTTTCCTCTAAGAGTTTTATAGTGTCTGGCCTTACATTTAGGTCTTTAATCCATTTTGAGTTTATTTTTGTGTATGGTGTTAGGGGGTGTTCTAATATTCTTTTACATGTAGCTGTCCAGTTTTCCCAGCACCACTTATTAAAGAGGCTGTCTTTTCTTCATTGTATATTCTTACCTCCTTTATCAAAAATAAGGTGACCATATGTGCCTGAGTTTATCTCTGGGCTTTCTATCCTGTTCCATTGATCTATATTTCTGTATTTGTGCCAGTACCATACTGTCTTAATTACTGTAGCTTTGTAGTATAGTTTGAAGTCAGGGAGCCTGATTCCTCCAGCTCCATTTTTTTCTTGCTCTTTTTATGAATATTTCTTATTAGGATGAACCCTGGGGTGTTGGCATGGAATATGGAAATCACATATTTTTAGAAAACCCACTTAGTGATTGCTTGAACTGAAGTCCTTTGTAAGAGATTTGGAATTTGGGTTTAGTTATGTGTGTACTTATCAACTTTGAATGTAGGGTATGGTAGGTGCCTCAAAAGGCAGTAAAGTCTAAACAGGTATTTTCAGGGTTGGAGGACTATATCCAGCCTCACTTTCTTTGTTTACCTGCTTACGATGAATGATTGGACTGAGCTGGAAACCAGGATCTGTGTATCCAGAGAGCCCAGGTCAAGAAAGACTATTGGCCCTTAAAGTATCAGTTTTGAAGGATGGAAAGGGCCAGGAAATTACCGGAATCCCATGACTTTACCCTGGGAAACTGGTTGAAGACCAGTTAACAAATCTAAATGGAAAAAACAAGGTAGGATGTTCAGGGAACTTGCACTGAAGAGTATAGTTTGGAGTGGACAACCTTAGTATATCTGTTCCTGGAGTTTTAAAGATTGAGAGAGGCTCAGGATACATCAAGTTTTTTGAGACCCTAAGTGTAAAAAACAAAACAAAACAAAACAAAAACAACAACAACAAGGGGAAGAAAGGCCAAAACAGCATTGCAAATATTCCAGAATACCTAACTTTACATTTTAACAAACAAATTCTTTATAACCCAAACACAAAGCCCACAATGCTGTATGTTTGTGTTAGGCACAAGATATTTATAAGTTTTATAAAAACGAATTCACTGTGTACCACAGGGGTGTGGCCTGATAATGCAACATGAGATCAAAGTTGTGTGATGAATGTCATCATCTTTCAACCTTGTGTTTCATCTCTATATGTCATATATATATGAAAGTCCAAATTTGAGACCCTGTGGTTGTGAGGCCAAGGTCAAATGGCCCTTTGGTGATAGGGCTTTGTACATCTTATCCATTATTTAAGACCCAACTAAAGTGTTCTTCCTGTCTCTTCAACGTTAATCAGGAGTCAATAAATAACAGGGAATGAGCTATACTAGGCACTGGAGGCACAAAGATGGATGAGATACAGCCCACTGCTGGAGGAGCTCACACGGCTAAGGACGCAGCCATAGCAGCAGCTAAAGCCAGTGCCGGGGGATCTTCCTCGCTCCTGCCATCTTTCCTTGAGTCTGAAGACTTGAAGATGGTCTCATCTCCTCTGGCCCCTCTTGCATTTAAATTCTCTACCACTTTTTGAACGAACCCTATAGATATTGTATTGCTATGAAAATTGATTGCACTTTGTTATAAATATTTACATATTATAAATTGTAAATCAACTATACTTCAATTTTTAAAAACTGCTTATAGTTTACATTTAATTGCTTATAGTATTGTGTCTTCACTGCAGTTGGGTGTCGTAACCAGAGTAAGTTCAGGACAACAGGACACAAAGAGAGCCATTCCTTCAACTTCTGGATTGTGTCCTTCAACAGAAGCTTCTAGTTAGCTGTGATAGCTATTATTATCTCTACTTCTAGCACGCTGGGAGAAAAACTTTCACGGCTCCCTGACTCAGGCTGAGTGCCTGTATATACATGATCAAATCACTTATCTCACTCTTGTAAGAAGCTTCTTTATCTGCCATGCTCACTCAGGAGCTCATTGAGCCCTTAGTCATATTTTCCTCTCTAGCACTGAGTAGCAGTTGGTGTTCCTGCCACATTAGATGTTTGCTCAACAAATTAAGGAATTAAAGAACACCTTGTACTACATCAGGTTTCCCATGTGGATTAGGGTCAACTTACAAAATGATGCAAGGATCCCAGAAAGCACTAAAATAGTTGATAGCAATTGATTGTATTTCAACAATTACACCCCACTCCCCTTATCCCACCCGCCCTATACACATTAACAAATGCACCCATGACTTCATGTTTCCATAAAAGGCCCAAATATGTAGCCAACATTGGCAACCTTTTATTTTCAGTAAATATTTTTTAGTGCTTTACTGCATGATTTGGCCAGTGGTTGATTGCCAGTTTCAGAGAATTTGGTAGCTGCTTTATAGGAGGGCGGATCATCTATGTTCCTTTAAATAAAGCTGGTTGCTTTGTGACTGGAGAAGGGATCTTGCCTTGTGGAACTGTCCGGACAATGAATTCACATTTTGGAGCATCTCTGGTTAATGTGAGATCACTGAGCCACACTAGACACTGCCAGTGGCCATCAGTGCCATCATCTGATTTCTGAACAACTCTGATTTCCCCTGACTTGGGAACCCCAGGCTAGTTTCACTTGGGCTCTGAAAACTGTCTCAGAATATCCTCCATCAATTGCTATTTGTATGGTGGGACATAAACAGCAAGGCAGGGTGGAGAAAACAAGCAAGTTTATTGTACTTAAGTGTTACGGGAGCAGCGGTCACTAGTCAGGGGGGGAAATACATTTTATTTTCCTTTTCTCATGTGCTTTTATATAAACAGCAAAACATGCTGAACCAATTTTTCAAACAAACTTGTAAAATCAGAAAATACAACGACCTTTAACAGTTGGTAGCATGAATTATCCGGGGCCACAAAGAAGTTTTTAACTCTTGAAACATGTTGGCAATGTGACAAATGAGGGTTTTTTTCCCCTTTCAGACCATTAAAAATAGTTTTTATAAACTCTTAACTCCCTCTGATGGGGAGCTCACCATTAATCACCTTTATGACATCTTATATTTAGGCCATGGATAAATCCATGGGTCCTAATCAACCACTTTCCTGAGGAAATTGGCCAAATCCCCACTGGAGGGGGAGATGAATCACAACAGCCATGCTATTCAGACAAATCTCTTTTCAAGTGCCCTTAAAGCTTTTTTTCATACACCAGCAAAGAGAGCCACACAGGAAACAATAATAGTTTAATCTTTTGAAAAATTTCCTTCCTGCATTGCAGCGCTTTCAGACAGGTAGTCAGAGCCAGCCAAAGAAAATGAGCAGCCGCCCCTGCCAAGAGCAGGCTGCTACTTGAGGCTCTGAGCTCCCTGGCCCCTTCCTCCTCTTCACACCCCCAACCCCTGTCGTCTCCAGGGCTTCAGCCTGAAAGGGAGTCTTCTTCTGCCCAGTGGTGGCCCTCAGTGACATTGGAAGAGCCCTTGGTGACTCAGCGTGTGTCTAGGTGTTTTTAAAGCATCTCCGCCCTTCTCCTCCCAGAGTTTTCTCTAGGTTCTGGTTGGGAGGACACGTGTCATCTGGAGAAGCACATTGAGTTCTCAGGAAAATGCAATTTTTCACAAGATGGAGGGAGTTGTGGTAAATGTGTGTCTGCCTTTTGCTCGTGGAATTTTGCCAAATCTGAGCGAATTCTGAGACTTGTGGGTTGGAAAAGACTTCGTTTCTGTAAGTCAACTTGCTTCACCCTCTGCCACCAGTGTGGGACATGAACCTTTAATTATGTCCAACAATTCGTTGCAGGCTTTGCTCGGGCTGTCGTAGACACTTTTCCTTAGAGATTTGGTCACAGTGCTTATGAAAGTCTTAAGCTGTACTTCTAATCAGCAAGTTCACTGAACTGTGGACAAAAAGAGAACCCCTCCTCCCCCATTGACCCCCATAGGCCATTGACCTCTGACTCAGGTTCTGTTGACCCATTGGCTGCCAGTGCCACCCCCCGCCCACTTGCCTCCCCTTACCCCACCATCTAAGTCTCCTGGCTCTCAATTTTGGCTTCTCACCCAACAGTCTCTTTGTCTTTTCCCTCTGCTTGGCAATTTCATGAACGACTTTCAGGGCCCGGACAAAATTAATTGCATTTCTATCTCTCGTGTATTTCCCCCTCCCATGTTTGTGACTGTATAAAGAAAAATAATCTCTCTTTATGTAGACTATGACATTGACTAATCTCTCAAATGAGGAGAGAGGGGGCAAAAGGATTCATTGGCCAAGTTTCCAACTGTCACAAAAGAAAGTGAACCAAATTAGTTATTATAAAAATAGTCCCTCAATGCCACCCACGGTGTCTAGGAATTCTCTGGATCCGTTCTCATGCATTTTCAGGACCAACAGAAAGTCCATGAAATTGGGGTTTTCATCTCCTTTTCCTCCATTATCATGGATAACTGAAAATAAGCTTTGTAATATTTTCCTTAGAAAAGTGTCTTAGCCACTCAGGAACATTTTCTCAGCAGTCCAAGTCAGAAAATCAACAATCCATATCCACATAGTAGCTGAGAAGAGGCCCATGGTTCATGTTGTTGTAAAGGATTATCAACAACCAAGTGGTACCTTAAGATGTTCATCATAGTGTTATTTATAATAACAATACATTATGAAGACTTATATTTCCAGCAATAAGCCAATGTTATTATCAACCACATAACAGACATGTAACTGTGAAAAGTCGTGTTTTCAAAGTACACTAAATCAATGGGAATATGCTTACACTATCTAAAGGGAAAAAGGTAGAATATACTGTTTATACTATTTAATTCCAATTTAGAAAGAAGATCATTTCTGGTTAATGGAATTATGAGTGGTTTTAATTTCATTTTTACAACTTTTCATAATTTCTAAAATGTTTTTAATGCAGAACATTGTTTTATACTGATATACAGAATTAGATACTATGTCTAATTGGCTTTGCTTGTTTTGTTTTATTTGGGAAGTTTCCTCCATTCTGAATTTTTATTTGAAAGCTCTTAGAAGAAGAAAGGGTAAAGGGTAGGAAGAAAGAGGAGGGAAGAATGATTATTTCTGTATTTTGTCTTTAAATTTTTGTGCTATTTATTTTCAGTGAACACTGTAGTGTTTCTTAAACACTGTATTTTCCCTGGAGTTTTGATACCAGCAGAGGATAAAGACATTGAGATACCAACTTGTTAGGAAAAAATTATGCTGACTCACATGTTCTAAAGAGACGTTGGATTTATGTTGCTACATTAAAGATGTCTTTGAGTAGTGGCATTACTATATACATGATCTCTGATACAATAAAATTTGGCAAAGTCAAGATATTTGAGAGATATTTTTGAGGCAACATTAAGTCTTATCTTCTGGGCCCTTGAAAGTTATGAATGTCTAGAATCTGATGTTTGATAAGAAATATCCCTACTATACATAATTAAAAAGGGATATCTAAAGAGACTGATGGATGAAATAAAATATTCAGAATAAATAGGACATCACTGAATAGCAAGGAGGGGGCTTGTCAACCCTGGACAAGCACCTCTGTCTTTTTACCACTGCTCTTCCTGGATGCCTGTAGTCAGCTAAGCCCCTATTTCCCTGACGTAAATTCATGAAAGTTTTGTGACATAACAAAGAAGGTGTGGTGGGGACCAGAGTGAGAGCCCAGTCTAAGCACTCAGAAACAATGCTGTGCCTAGGTCAAGGCCGTGTCAGTATCCTAGGGCTTTGCTTATTTCAGGCCAAAGTTCAGGTGAGTCAGAGAAAGTTCTCGAGCCTCTGGCCATCACTGGACGCTGCTTCTTTTGTTTAGTTGTTGAGGGAGACCCTGGCCCAGAAGACTCAGGATTGATTGCTCTTGAAAGCACAAGGAATCAAAATGTGATTTCCTGACCCCAGAAGACGTGTGTGGTTGTAGGTTCTCTGTGTGGGGCAAGGTCAGCATGCCATGCTGCATACGTGGGGAGGGACCAAAATTCTTCTCTCTTCTTTGCTCCAATCTAACCCAGTCTTCTGTGATCTTTCCGACAACATGCCAACTGTTCACCAAGGGACTCATTTTTCTCCTGGTCACACAGGAGACCACATTCCATGCCTCCTCATTCTCCACCAGCTAGATGTGGTCCAAGGAGGACTCCAAGGACCAGAGGATGGTGGAATCGCCAGGAGAAAGGGGCCAGGGTCTCTGAGTCACCTTGTGGAAGGCTGCTGCTAACTGCCTGATCAGACTGTGGTCAGACGAGTGGAACATAAACCTTTATTAGATTAAGCTGCTGAGATTTAGGATTGTTTGCTATAGTGGTTAGACTGTCTGACCAATACAAGGTGGTTGCCAAATCTGACTTTGCAATGGCCAGGATGCCCTCCTTGTTCTGTGCCTCAACTTCCTCATCTTTAAAATGGGAAACTCATAGTACTTACATCGTAAGGATGTGGCAAAGTACAGAACTGTGCCTCATCCTCAGTGAAATGTCACCACTACCATGACTAGTACTACTACTATGGCAAGTACTATCAATACTATTACCTGAAGTAAGTGGTTGTTTATTTCAAGAAGGACTACCATTGTGGAAGCACCCTAAATGTCCACTGACAGAAGGATGGATAAAGAAGATGTGGTATATATATAATGGAATATTACTCAGCCATAAAAAAGGATGAAATAATGCTATTTGCAGCAACATGGATGGACCTAGAGATGATCATACTGAGTGAAGTAAGTCAGACAGAGAAAGACAAATGTCATATGATATCACTTATATGTGGAATCTAAAATAAGATACAAATGAACTTATTTATAAAACAGAAGTAGACTCACAGACATAGAAAACAAACATATGGTTACCAAAGGGGAAAGCAGAGGGGAGGGATGAATTGAGAATTTGGGCTTAGCAGATACACACTACTATATATAAAATAGACAAACAACAAGGACCTACTGTATAGCATAGGGAACTATATTCAATATCTTGTAATAACCTATAATGGAAAAGAATCTGAAAAAGAATATATATATATATTTCTCTATCTATCTATCTAGCATCATCTATCTCTAACTGAATCACTTTGCTGTACACCTGAAACATTGTAAATCAACTATACTTCAAAAAAAAAAAGTAAAAAAGAGAAAAGAAAGGCTACCATGGACCTCATGCTTCTTGAGAGGGGAAAATAGGTTTCTTGATGCAAACCCATGTGAATTACTATCCAAACTAACAAAACAAACCTTAGATTAAGTCACTCAGGGATTATGCACATGGAACTGGTACATTACCTCTTGTTATGGAACTGGATGCCACCTAATGATTCACAATGGGTTTCGAGGGGAGAGATCATTTTGGGTTATGAGAAAATTGTTGAAGAGTTCATAGAGAAGCAATTAGTTATTCAATCTTTCTAGTTTATTTGGAAGTGGTGATCTCAATACACAATGAGCTTGGCCTTAGAAACTTAATTGCAGCCATAGAGGAAATTTGGTTTTTCAGTAGAGGTTTGCTTTGTGAAACTCAGGTGATGGGATTTTATTATTTATTTATTTACTTAACATCTTTATTGGAGTATAATTGCTTTACAATGGTGTGTTAGTTTCTGCTTTATAACAAAGTGAATCAGCTATACATATATATATATATATATATATATATATATATATATATATATATATCCCCATATCTCCTCCCTCTTACGTCTCCCCCCCACCCTCCCTATAGGTGATGGGATTTTGAACAAAGACAGTGTGACATCATAGTGACATCCTAAGCAATCGATTAGGATAATTAGAACTGTTTCAACTGGTTAGCAGGTAAAGACTGATGTCTGAGTGCTAGGAGAGGGTAGTTGAGAAGTCTAGTGGTGTCATTACAAATGTAGGCTATGGAGTCACACCACCAGGGTTCAAATTTGGCAATTTACCAGCTGTGTTACCCTGGGCAAGTTATGTAGTCTCTCTGGGCTTTTGTTTCTTCATTTGTAAATTGGAAATAATTATAATACCTCTCCTATAAGATTATGAGGAATAAATGAGTTAATACATTTAAAAATCTTAGAATAGAATGATACTAATTATAATAATAATTATTATTATTACCATTATAAAACATTGTTTAGTACCTTTGTCTGGAACATAGCCATCTATTTCAAAAGTGTTAAAAGTTTTACAACACTGAACTTCAGTGAATTGTATTTGCCTGATTCAGTGGATATTTCAGCAGTGGAAGGAAAGTCTTCAGTGCCAAGATGATGCTGTGCACCATTTGCACCAAGATGCTCATTCTGATACTTTTTGTTTGTAGATACTTTTGCACCAACCCGAATGCTTTTGAAGGCTATTAACTGATGAGGAGGACTGGAGAGAATAGAATGAGCCTGGTGGGCAGAAGCACATTTAAGGTGTTGATGCATCTCTGAAGATGGAAAGAAGCTGTCATCTTCCCATCTTGCAGAGAAGTATTTTCTAGGAAATTAATTTTTTAATTCTTCTTTGCTTTTGTCTCTCCATTCTTCAATCTCCTTCAAAACATAATTTCAAACCATAAGATATACATATATTTATATATATATACATTTAAAGTTTCTGTTTGGAAATAATTTCAAAGTTCCAGGAAGACTGCAACAAGAATATTTTCAAAGAACAACAAATATTCTTTGCCTAGGTTCACCTGTTGTGAACATTTTACTCCATTTGCTTTCTCATTTGTACTCTCTTTCTATACATATATGTATATGCAGACACACAAAGTATTATTTCTGAACATTTGTAAGTAAGTTACATATATCATGACTTGTCATCCTTAAATACTTCAGTGTATATTTCTTAAGAACAAGGATAATTATTCTCTTCCATAACCACAGACCACTTATCAACTTCAGTAAATTTAACATCAATATCATACATTTATTTAATATGCCATCCATATTCCAATTTTATCCAAATAATATATCCTTTATGATGTTTTTTCCTTCAATACAGCAACTAGTCCAAGGTTGCATTTAGGTGTGTGCCTGTTTAGTTTCCACAAGACATGTTTTAAATAAGACTGAACAGTTTAAGCACTAAAAGGTTAGCCTTACTTTATTGCTCTTGAAAACAGAAGCAAACCACAAAAAGGAAGCCTTGGCTGACCATCTTACTACCTCTGTTGGAGTTCTGGCCTTTTAAATGGTCAAAAGGCAGCAAGGTTCCATGAAGCCTGTTCTGAATCCAAACAAATCTACATGAGAAGGTCATTCTTCTTCCATCTTCCCATGTGAAGTGTAGCTATTAATTACACTAAGTGACAAAGATTCTTCTTGTTGCTTATGGACACAAGGATGAATCTTTGTTACTGACTGCAAATAATAGTCTGGTGGTGATCAACAGTCAGGCCAGGAAAACGTGCTCCAAGCCACACAATGGCATATGGCACCTTCTTCTGCATCAACCCAAGGGGCTGCAGGGAACAGAGTGGGTATTATTTGGTCAAGTTCCTCCTATAAAAATACGACCTCCATCCTTTTTGCTTGTTCAGTTCTGGCACTGGAACAACCTGTCTCTTTACATTAGTTCAGTTCTGTAGAGAAATGGTCATTTAGAAGGAAATACTTGGAAAATCCAGGCATGAATCCATTTTTAAAGTCATAACTGAATGATTGCTTTCTTATTGTGCTCCATGGGGCTGGAAAAATCATTCCTTTCTGTACATATTTTTCTTTTTTGCTTTGTATTTTTATTCTGCTGAAAACACACATATGTGCCAGAAATGAAAACATTTTCAAAGGGCAAGTTTCAAGGACTCCTAAAAATAGGACCTGTTGCCAAATATACATTTCCCGAATATGTAAATGACTGAGAAGGAGCACAATGAAAAGCATATGCTATTCAAATTTTCTTTAGAAAAACAAGAACTAGAAGGCTTGACTTTTAGCCCTGAAACTCTCTAAACTAGTGGTTTCCAGTTAAGTTTTATCCTAAGTCTTCAGACACCATTCTTTCCATATTTGACATTTTTTTAATCAAAACTGAGAAAAAGCTACTAAGAAGAATTTTATTCTCCAAATGGGCAAATGTTATTTCATTACACCAGTCTGTGGCTTGACATGAAGTTTACAAGTAATTACCAAGGCTAAAAAAGGTAGAAAACACTCAGAACATCTGGGTCACTAGCGATTGCTTCCTAGACCCAAGGATGAATCAATGAGTTGGACAGTAAATGCAAATTTATTGAGGTAAGAAGCTTTTAATTTCTTGCCTTCTGTGGTCTGCAATCAGGAATAACCTCAAGCTCTTTCTGGAAAAAAAAAAGGCAGAGCTTAAATACATTAATTAAAATCAAAGATGTCAATGGTGAGAGGGATTTGCTTAGGATTCTGTGCCTGCTATACTTAAAGCCGTGCCTTGTAATTTAGAAGAATTATTATTTGTTATAAAAAATCTCACTGGTGAGTTACTATCTCAACTGCCTTATTATTTTCTGAAAAAAATTTTTTTATCAACAACGAATCACCACATAATTATTATATGTCGCCTTGTCAAAGATCCACAAACCTGAGTTGCCGTGTCCTTCCTGGGAAGGCTCTCATGGGGCTGGCATACCTCTGAGTTTTCTGGAGCTTTTCTCTCCTTCCTTTGGGGCTGTGGAGATAGTGCTGGTCCACAAAATACAACTGAAGGTCTAGACCTTTTACCCTTGGAATTATCTTGCTTTCTCAGCTCTGATTACAATTTGCCTTCCATATCTTAATATTTCCATGATAGAGCATGGAAAAAAAAACTTAGAAAAGGTTTCACCTTTGCTGTTAAAAAGTTATGACCTTTGCTCACATTGGCCAGAGAAAGTGGCTTATAGCACCATTTAACATGAATTATTAACTCCCAGATTAATAATTTATTAGAAACCTAACGGCCCTTGGTAGTGCCAGATCACACTATTGAAAGAAAAATGAAGAAAACAACATAGCTCTAATTATAACAGTTTGTTGGCCGTACTTGGAATAAGTAATGGCCTTTAGATTTTCTAAAGGATTTTTAAAAAAAGACCCTCTCATACCACCTGGCTGCAAAGTCAGACAAATTAACTAATAATTCCTATAATGACTGGTGTAGATGTGGATTTTTAAAAAATCTCTTTAACAAATACGTATATATAGCTTCCTTTGTGTCAACTTCTATTTGAAGCACTTGCACATCCTAATTCATTTAATCCTTCTAACAACATCTGCATTGGACCCTGTTACTATCATCCACATGTGCCTGGAACTGTGCCCAGAGTCACAGTGAAACCGAATCCCGCCTCTGTACCCTGACACCAAAATAAATCTCAGAGACAGAGTTTTGGGTGAAGTAGAAAAGAATAGCTTTATTGCTTTGTCAGGCGAAGGGGACCACAGCGGGCTTATGCCCTCGAAACTGTGTTTCCCGACCTGGAGGGAGTCGTGAGGAGTTTTATAGTAATTGTGCAAAGAGGGCATGATCAGCTCATTGATATTCTTCTGATTGGTTGGTGGTGAGCTAAGTGGGAGTCAGCACCATCAACCATCTGCTTCCAGCCGGTCTGGGGTCTATGTGCTTGTGGGCAGCATACCATTAACTTTTCCCACCTGATGGGGGTTTCAGTATCTGCAAAACGACTCAAAGATATTGTGTGTATCCCATGATGGGGAACCAGGACTCGGCCCTAAGGCTGCACTATATTTTGTTTTTTTGAACTGTTCCTCCCTTGTCTCACATCCCCACTCTTCCCTGATTAGCAACTGCTTGAACCTGCTGGTTGGAACTCAGGGAAGGTCATGGAGGCTGAATGAAGGCTAATTCCTGTAATCAAGAAATGGTGGACACAGAAAGGCTTTTGTGCCCAGGAGCCTCACAGGGTCCTGCTTGGTATCAACAGATACATGATAACTGGGTGTATTCATTTGTATATAGGGCTACCGTGACAAAGAACCACAGCTGAGTGGCTGAAACAACAGAAGTGGATTGCCTCACAATTCTGGAGGCCAGAATTTCAAGATCAAGTCAGTTGGCTTCTTCTGAGGCTGTGAGGGAGAGTCTGATTCAGGTCTCTCTCTGAGTGTCTGGTGGTTTGCTGGCCATCTTTGGTGTTCCTGGGCTTGTAGAATCATCACCCAGATCTCTGCCTTCATCTTCACCAGGCGTTTTCCCTGTATGTATGTCTATGTGTCCACATTTCTCCTTGATACCAGTCATATTGTGTTGAGGCCCACCCTAGCGACCTCATTTTAACTTGTTTATCTCTGTAAAGACCCGATCTCCAAATTAGGTGACATTCTGAGGTGTTGGGGGCTTAGGACTGCAAACTAGGAATTTTGGGAGGCAGGGAGTGGGCACAATTCAACTCATGACACTGGTAGAGCTGGAACTCAAACCCAGGCAATCTGGTATGGGCCTAAGCACTTAATACCATGCTAAGCTGCCTCCCACTTTTTTTTTTCTTTTGGTCTGTTTGAATACAAAAGCTCATAAAGGCAAGTTCAATTTAGAGCATCTTATTGATTGCATTCAAAAATTGTGCTTAGCATGTAGTGGCTCTTGTGGGCAATGTCTTCTTGAGCTCAGGCTGGGATCTGGTTAATTTAGGGGATCAGACTTGTTTATAGCTCTAGTCCCTTTAAATTCTCTTCAAGCTCCAAGCCCCACTGTGTTTTGAAATCTAAAAAATTCTTTCTGCTCATTCTGTTTGACTCTGGAGTACGTGTTTTCTTAAATCCACATTTTAGAGGCATTTTAAGAGGGAGAAGCCTAAATACTTCCTTTTTTCCTTCCAAATTCCTGTTCTTGGAGCCATGATTAGATAATAGAGCACCTCTCTACCTTGCAAATCTATGTGACCTCATCATATCCTGAAATAGAGAGAAACCAAAAGGCCCACAACTTCTGATTCTTTGGCCTTTCAACTTGACAAGGAAGCAAAGCTTGAAATCCCCTGCTCCTTAATGGAGGACAGAAAAGAAAAAAGGGGGAGAAAAAAAGAGAACCAGGAAACGTTAAAGAGCAGAGAAAATAATTTTGCAAATAAAATAAAAATAGGTTTGGGATTTAGGAAATTGTGCTTTGTTTCATCAAATGCCCCCTTTCAAAGGAGAAAAGGGAGAGGTCGTACATGGCTATTCTCTGATGAAACCCTTCTTATCACTTCATTCCCCTCACCACCTAGCTCACTCTGACAGCCGTCTGTGAGATTCATTGTCAAGATCAGAATCCCAAGGACATATGGTACATTTGGCTCCCTGCCTCAATATTTTTAGGATTTTCTCCTTTCTTTCTTTTTGTTTCTTGTGAGTGCAGACTTACTAGCATTTTAGTGCAGTTTCTGTGTCAGACCACTTGTTTTTCTTCTCTTTTGAAACAAAGGCTGTCATGAAATCATGCAGGAGGGTGCCAGGTAGATGACAGGAATTCATTTCTGTTTTGCTTGAATAAATTGTCCACCCCTGTTAACGTGTTTACCAATTTGCTCTGTTCTGAAGGAGTCATTTCTAAATTGACTATAAAGAGGACCAGAGGCACAGAGAAGTCATTTCAGAGGGTGGAATGCGTTCAGAGAGAAGAGAAGCAAAGGTCAGGGCTTTGTGCTCCTGCTGTGTTTTTAAAAGAGGGACATCAGACTTGTTTAGGAATTTCTGATTCAGGCATTGGAATGACTGGCCTAGAAGTTTGATCAGGCTCCTGCTTCCCTCATTCTTTCAGGAGCTTTTCTTCCTTGGGAGCCCCAACAAATGTCAGTTCATACAGAAACTAGCAGACTGGTAGAAAAGGGCCATCATCCTCTGCTTTTCCCTGTATCCATGTTCACTGTAATATGACTCAAGGGGTAGAGTCAGAGTCAGTTTCTCTTACCTTTGAATCTGGGCTGCCCTGTGACTTGCTTTAACAAATAGAACACAGCAGAAGTGAGGTGGGACATTTCTAAGCTTAGCACAAGAGCTCATCCATGGCTGTTCTTTCTTTGGTCCTTGTCTAGATTCCCTGTGAATAAGACCAGAGTAGTCTGTTGGAGGATGAACAACCACATGGAACCAAGGTAGGATGTTTCAGCAGAGACCATCCCAAACCAGCCAGTCCCTGGCTGTCTCAGCAGCTAAGCACACATGCATGATGAGCGCAGGCAAAATCAGAGGAACCATCCAACTAAGCCCAGCCTAAATTGTTAACCTAAGGAATCATGAGCTAAATAAATGGCTGTTGTTTTTATTCGTTAAGTAAATTTAATTTTATGGTTTTTTGTTCACTTTTGTTGCTCATAACCCTTTGAGAGTCTCAATGAATATTTATGTATACAGAAAACCTAGCATTGTTGGTGTCACTTCTTCTACTCATGGCAGAGCGATCATTGCTAGTGGAGACTATCATAAGTCTGTCCTTGATGTCACATTTAGGCTTCCTTCTTTGTAGTGACAGATACAAGATGCAATATTTTTGTCCTTTACTTTGGATGGGATGTCCCAGACCCCTAAAATTTTACTGATATAGCAAGTCCTGAATCTTCATAGGGTTTATCTCTCACCCCCTGGAGCACATGTGTCTTACTAAGGCCTCCAGTGTACTAGGTGCTTCTTGTCCATCTGGCCAGACTAGAATTATGCTATAGATGTGATGTTCTGTGGGATGCCCAGATGTCCAGATCTCTTCAGACTGCATTACGACAGAGGGCAGAAGAGCTAACACAGGCCTTGGGCAAAACGGTAAAGGCATATTTTTGTTCTTTCAATTTGAATGCAAACAGTTTCTGATTTTCTTTTCTGATAGAGTTAGTGAGGAACACCTTCACTTCATCAAATCCATGGCTACATAGCATGTACCTGAGACCTATTAATCTCCCCAGCAAAGACACCACGTCTGGTATGACAGCAACACCTGGGGCTCCTACTTAGTTGAGCTTGAGTAGAGTCCGCTGCCATCCTCCAGGACCTATCTGGTTCCTTCAGGGGCCAGACTGGTGAATTAAGAGGAGACAGGAAGGGGCCACTACCCCTGTATCCTTTAGATCATTGAGGGTGAAGATAATTTCTATTCTCCTCCCCTGGTATGTGATATATATTTTTTGATTTAATATTATATTTGGGCAGGGTGGGAGGTGGCAGTTTCAGAAGTTTCCACTTGGCTTTCCCCACTATGATCATTCTTATCCCATAGGTCAAGAACTCAATGTAACTTGGTTGCTCTGACTACCAATATGTCTATCCCAATTGTACTTTTGAACGTGAGGCAAATCATTGCCAGGTGGGTCTGTAGAACTGGTGGATACCCTCTCGGTTGCATGTTGGTCAGATGCCCTTATTCCTGGGCCCCATATGCTCGCATTTTCACAGAAGAGCCATGATAATGCTTCCGTTCTCCAGCTATCAGTGTAAGCTGAGACCTTGTGTGCGATATTCCTAGACATATTTGAGTGTTTCTCTTGCCCAGTGTACAGTTACCTGAGTAAATGGCTGAGGTCCCTTTGGATCAAGACTGGGGGCATTATTACCATGTTCATTTGCCATATGTTACAGGGTCTGTCCTGGGGGCTCCATCTCCTCTTTAATCAATGAGTTATTGTCTGAAAACTGGCTCAGGTCTGGAAACTATGAAAAAGACCATGACCCTTAATGGGGGCAACTCCCTTTAGTCTCCTTGTCATGCATCCTTGGTTCTTTTACAGGCACAAGGTGAGCAGTGCCCTTGCCAGCTGCTCATCTATTTTGCCCTAGGGATGCCTTGCTAGTCATTACAATACCTGCATCCACCTGGCTTTTGATGGTTAAACATGGTTATGCTCTGCTTCCTAGTCTCTCCTCTTTGGGGTCTTATCATCCCCATTGGTCTGGTGAGACTATTTCTCTAGCAGCCTCTCCTATCATCAACTCTGGCCTAAAGAAGAGGAACTACTCTGAACTTCCCAAGTGCTGCTAGTGACCCATCACCAGCTCATCCTGTTGTTTTGTAAGTGGCCTATCATCTAGGCTTTCCCATTGAATATGGGTTTTCTGGTGGGTTTCCTGGTCTTCCATGATCTGTCCTCTCCAGCATGCTCACCCAGAGGAGCTGTTTGATCCCAGGAATTCTGGCATTTGAACTCAGTAAGTTGGTCATACATTTTACGTGCTTTGAGGTGCCATCCTAGTAGCTAGTTTGCACAGCTCCTGGGGTCCTTGCTAAAGAAGGTTAAACTCTAAGCAAGGCCAGTCTGCTCTGCCAAGGTCAGGGTCCTGGTTGAGAAGGAGTGAGACCTTCACATCTGGATGCAGGACAGCGACTAGGAAGAAGAAAAGGAAGCATCCAGGGTGCAGTTTAAGGAGGTATGCACTCTTAGGTCCATGAAAGAGCAGGGAGTGAGTGGCTTCTGAAATTTTGCACCTTTTTGATCTCTCAAAAGTCTTGAATCTCCAGATTCCCCTGCACCCCCTGAGTCTACAGAAGTAGCCTATCCCTCCTATGAAGAGCTAGCACTTCCCTTATGCTTGGAGGCAGTGCAGAGTCCTCACCCCTGCAAGATAACCTGAGCCCCCTCCCCTCCTGATCCCTAGGTCTATAAATAGGTTTCATCCTGGCACACCCCAGCTGAGGATGTGCTAAACCAGATAATTGAGGAAAATAGCTGCAAGACTTAAGCAGCAAGGACCAGCAAGACCCGTGGAATATACATGGATCTGGTTCTGAGGGTTCTGGGTTGTGGAGCTTGGAATATAAGGTTGGATAAGGGAGAGTTTAAAGATATGGGAGTACTCTCCCAAGATCAAACTCCCTGGCAAGGATTCCAGGATATTGTGCAAACTTGCTAAGAAGGGCATCTGGGCAGTGCATCACTGTTCTACCGCTTCCTGTGCAGGATCTCTCCCGAAAATTGATTGGTAAATGGACTGGGATGAAGATCTATGGAAAAAGGAATCTGATTCCTAGAATTTGGAGAATGCAAAGTCTATAATTAAGACTTTAAATCTGATATTGTTACCCCATCCCTGGTGCTTGCTCTACTCATATTAATGACTTGTTTATTGGCCCTACAAACAGATGGTATCCTTACGGTGTTGTCTGTATTTACTTTCTCATTTCTTGACTCTTCCTTCACATATTATTCCACTGAGCTCTGACATTGCCCTTATTCAGGTCCTCTTTCTGTTCAAAAACCCAGTGGACACTTTTCAGTCCCAACTGAAATGAAAACCCTATTTTTGTAACAACTGTCATTGGAATTTCTCATAGGAAGGAATTTGTCTTTGCTTGGTATAGTTGGCAGAATTATGCCCTCCCTCTGCCATAGATATCCACATCCTAAGCCCAGAACCTGTGAATATGTCATATTACATGGCAAAAGGGAATGAAGATCACAGTTGGAATTAAGGTTACTAATCAGCTGATCATGAGCTGGGGAGATAATCCTGGATTATCTGAGTGGGTCCAATGTGATCACATGGGAAGAAGGAGGTCAGAGTCAAAGAGAGTGATTGGGAGGTGTGTACTGCTGTCTTTGAAAATGGAAGAAGGGGCCACAAGCCAAGGATTGCAGGCAGTCACTGGAGCTGGAGAAGGCAAGGAAACAGATTCTCTCCTAGAGCCTCCAGAATGAAGGCAGCCCTGCTGACAACATGACTTTAGCCCGGTGAGACCCATTTCAGACTTCTGGCTTCCAGAATTATAAGATAGTAAATTTGTGTTGTTTTAAGTCACTGAGTTTGTGGTAACCTGTTATAGCAGCCATAGGAAACTATGACTTTGAGACAGTTTGGGGCAGAGAATGAGGAAGAATGGTGAATGTTTGCAGGCCAGAAGAAGAAGCCTTTGTCTGGGGAGAAGGAGAGAGGAGCAAAGGCGAGGAGGATGGCACCAGCCAGATGAACCCACTGACTAGTCCAGTGGGCTGGACCCACTGACTAGTTCAGTCTTGGTCTTCATTGCCATCCTGATGATATCCATCTTTGGTGACCACTCTCTTCTCTACTCACTCTTTTTCTCCTTGGCTTCGTGTCATGCCACACCTGCAGGAGGAGACATCATATCAGAACTTGGCCAAGTTCATTCCCTGGTAAATCCAGGGGTCTTCTTGGACCTTCCCTAGTCTAACTAGAATGACCCAGCTCTGTGTGACCAAAGACCCCTCTGCCACTGCATTTGTATGGGATTTCCTCCTGTCTCTGACTTCCACACCCTGCTATGGGCTCCTTGAGATGGGTCTTCATCATTTAGGCTTCCAGCTTTTACCACAGTGCCTGCACATGGCAGATGCTGAGGAATTCTTTGTCAAATGAATAAACTGATGAAGGGATGGATGGATGGAATCTGAATTCAACCATAAAAAGGGCTGATAAAGGATTTGGGTCCAGGACTTAAGGTTGATAGGTGGGCAGTTGGTGTTCACAGGTGCCATGATCAGGGTCCGTTATGAGGGAGCCTTTTCTGAAACCAGCATCTGTCCCCATAGGCTGTCCCTATGGTTCAAGGTGTCAACTTGAAGCACAGCTTCCAACCGAGTGAGGGGACTTCTGCTGGAAACTCTAGACCTTCTGTGGTGCAGAGATGGGGCTGGGCTGGGAAACTGTGCTGTATATAGGAGAGGGACAAGAAATCCAGTGTGGTTGCTGGTCACCTTTTACCAAAAACCAATTTCTCTTTGGAATCTGAGGCAACTTATTTGAGCTATGTTAGAGGTTGAATTGAGTACCCTAAAATCCATATGTTAAGTCCTAACCTTTAAGACCTCAGAATGTGACATTGTTTGGAGATTGAGTCTTTACAGAGGTCATCGGTGTTAAAATGACAGCATTTGGGTGGGCCCTAATCCAGTGTGACTGGTGTCCTGATTAAAAGGGGAAATTTGGACATAGCAACAGACAGTGAGAGAGGGAAGATACCTAGCTATGAAGACATAGGAGACGATGACCATCTACAAGCCAAGAGGAGAAGCCTGAAGCAGATCCTTCCCTCCAGGCCCTCAGAAGGACCCCACATTCTGACCCCTTGAATTTAGACTTCTCGCCTACAGAACTGTGAGACAATACATTTTTGTTGTTTTAACCACTCAGGCTGTGTGGTACCTTGTTATGACAGCTGTAGCAAACTAATATAAGCCAGATAGCCAAACATATGTATTCACTTCCAGAAACTTGTGCTCATTCATAGAAATGCTGAGGGTCTCAATCACAAATCCTAAATGAGAAAGTGGGTCCTCTTGTCCCCTTTCTGTTTATGATTGAGGTTAAGAATCAAAGATCCTGCCATTTTGGGTTGTGCTTATAGCACCAGGGCCAAGAGGAAACCATGAAAATACAGCAGCCCCACCAGGGTGGGAGGTGGAAGGTCAGGGAAGAGCGACCTATTACAGTGTCGACTTTCTGAGAAGAGGAACTAAATGTTCATAATCTTATTTTCTCCAAAGACAGGTAATGATTATAGGGCCTCAACTTCTGGAAAATAAGATGCTCCTGTGAATGACTACAAAGATAAACAAAGTTAAAGAACAGGTTATAAATGGGGCCGATGCTTGGACCATGACTCTGATACAGGTTGTGTCTCTAACTAGATTCCCCCAGCTCTGCCCTCCCCCATTTGTATGACTTCCTCATATTCCCAGCATCGCTCAGCTTCAGCAGCTCTGAAAGGCAGAACCTAGGAAAGGAAATGAAGAGGTTTTCTTCTCTTTGTTTCTGAAACATTTTGGAAAGACATCTTAATGAAAGGAAGTTTACAAAATGCATTCTTACAAGTGATGATGTTCCCCTCCCTTCTGTGAAATGATTTCATTTACTTAATAGAGACTTTTTTTTTTTAATGCCTGATGCTGACCTGACCTAGGGAGCTTGACCTGACGGTGGCTTACAGTGCTGCCATCTCACTGTGACCCTTATTTAGGGAGAGTCATTCTGTTCAAAGTGTCGAAAGGGAAGTTCATTTCCATTCATGAAAACTCCCAATTCATCTCCTTTGGTAAATGCACTGGAGACGAATAACAGTGTCTTAATGAAGGCTATAGATGGATAATTGCACTGGGAAAAACCAAATTGTAAATGTGAGATGTTAGGAGGCTAGATGTGTCTTCACAGAAGGTGTCTTATGTCTCCTGGGTACAGTTGTGGGGACCACGGGATGGGGCAGAAGGAAAGATGGGAGTGAGCCAAAGTGTATGCAACGGGGAAAGAGAGGCAGCTCTGGTCGATTTGTAGGGGACGAAGATCATAGGCTGGGTGCCCCCGCATTCTAGACAGGATAAGTCACACTGCAGAGCAATGGCGTTAAGAAAAGTCAAGTTACAACAAGTAGTAATGGTGGCCTGAAGGGAAGGGAGCAAGCAACCAGTGCCAGGAGCCATAGCTCACATTTCCAAAGCACTGGTTTAAACTCACCTGTGCAGGTGATGATGTGAAGAGATCTGATAGAAGGGGAGTTTCCACTCCTAGCCCCTAAGAACAGGGAAGCCAGTTTATCTTTACATGTTTAGAATGATAAAGTACATATTTCTGAGTGATGTGACATTTGGAAAGGGACAAGAAGTGAGGGTGGACACAGATTTTCTGCCTCACCCACCAGATGGATGGCTCCATACAGGAGTCAGTCTGTGCTTACAGGTTATAAGACGACCTATGGTCAGTGAGATCAACTGGAATTCTCCCTGAAAGACAGGAAGGGCTAACAACTTGTGGAAAGTGCTCAACTGGAACTCTAGAGGTCAACCTGTTTCTCTGGATTGTTTATCCATTCACCATAGTGTGTTGGAAAAGTCACCGAACCTCTCTGTGTTTCACTTTACTTATTCACAGTAAATGAAATAATATTCACTCC